>NC_142764.1:24861742-25538550 GCF_054948205.1 Urtica dioica subsp. dioica
ATGTGCGTATTTTTTTCTCTAATTTATTTTAAGTATTTAAGTTTACCTATGAAATGCAATGTTTACGTAATCTTTATTCTATGAATATTATCTTAAAAAATATATGTTTTTAGGGTGACTTTTTTAATATTGATTTTGTAGTATTAACATAATATCTAATATTAATATAAATTAATTTGATATTATTGATATAGAAAATTTATATATTAAATACGATTATTATTGACATAACAAATTGATAGAGAGGTTAATATGCAATTAATATGAAGTAATATTGAAAAGTAAAATATAAAAATAGAATATTTTTGTGAATATTTTTGTGTGCGAGAGATTTGGTGTTATGGGTTGGAGATGAAAACACTGTTGCACTAATTTGATTTTGATGTAAAAGTTACACCAATTTAGTATCATGGGTACAAGTGCAGACTATTTTTTATTCTTATGAAAATTTCTTTCTAATCTTGAGAATGACGATGGTGCGTTTGTTCGGTTAGACAAAAAGCCATTTGTTAAAGAAGTTTTTACCTTGTGGAGCCATCATCCCCGTAATCCAAAGAAGAAACAACTCCTTTGACCTTTTCAATGTCAAATCTCTTAATTTCTTAATCTTACTACTTTTTTAATCACCCTAATATTTAATAATCCAGATGTCCATGTACACGATTGAGAGATGACTAGATTGAAAATGTCACACTTTTACAATAAAAACCCTTTATTTACCAGGAAATTCCATTGCGTGAATGATTCGAAGTTATATAAAATATTAAACTACGTAGAACAGTTCTTTCTGACGGAATAGAACAAGATTAATACAATTTTTGACGAGTTTCAAGCTATTGATTTGAATTTTGGGCTGTATTTTCTGGTTAATTACAAGAGGTTTGGTTGTAGCTGAAAAAGTTAAATGGCAGCTATTGCAAAACACAGAGTTCGTTGTGCTGACTTAATTTTCACAACTTTCCTTCTTCTCTACTTGCTTCCCTCAAAGCACTGCTATGAAATCCACAACATCACACAATCCCAATCCTTATCTCAAGGAAACACCCTCGTATCTCCAAGCCGTACCTTTGAACTAGGATTCTTCACTCCCAACAAATCGTCGAACCACTATGTCGGAATTTGGTACACCGGAATCTCACCCCGAACTGTCGTCTGGGTCGCCAACAGAGAAAGCCCACTAGGACCCACCGACTCTCCGGCGATCCTTACCATCAACAGCCGTGGAAACCTCGAGATCCTAGACAGAGCGAACAAGTCGGTCTGGTCAACCGATGCCACATCATCATCATCCAACAGAAGTTTGGCTGTGGCGGCGATTCTGTTGGATAACGGAAACTTCCTCCTCAAGGAAGAGGTCTCAGGAGCCAATCTGTGGCGGAGTTTTGACCACCCCGGCAACACACTCTTGCCTGGTTCGGCGATCGGGTTCAACCTCAAGACCAACGAGACTACAGTGCTGACATCATGGAGGAGCGAGAGCGACCCGTCCCCCGGCGAGTTCTCTCTCGTAATCGCTAAAAAGATGCCGCCGGAGGGCTGCATGTTGGCCGGGAACGGGTCGGAGGTCCGGTGGAGGAGCGGGCCGTGGGACAAGTCCAAGTTCACGGGAATACCCGAAATGGACACGGGTTACAGAAATGACTTCGATCTCAACGAGAACGCGGAGGACGGGACGACGTATTTACGGTTCAACCCCTACCAGGAGTCCATAACTTACCTGTTTTTGTCGCCGGATGGTTTCATGAGACAGAATAAATACGGCGAGGACGGAGAGCTGTATTACTGGGAGGCACCGCATAGCAAGTGCAGCTTTTACGGTGCCTGCGGGCCCAACAGTGTGTGCGACGATCGGAGAAATCCGATCTGCCGATGCCTCAAGGGTTTCGTGCCAATGGACAGAGCGAACCGGACACGGGGCTGCGTGAGAAGAAAGGAAACGCTCTGCGAAAGAAATACTACTTCGGGGAAGAGGGACAGGTTTGGTATTATTGATGATGTGAGGGTACCAGACTTTTACGAGTATGCAGAGAATGATCTGGAGGGGTGCAAAACCTCGTGCCTTGGGAATTGTTCGTGCGTGGCTTTCGCGTATGTTGAGGGAATAGGGTGTTTGGTGTGGTCAAGCGGACTGGTTGACATAAGAGATTTATCCAAGTACGGAGGCGGGGTTCGAATTTTCTTCCGCCTCTCCCATGAAGAGTTAGGTGAGAACTATGGATTCTTTGTTTGTGAAGTGTTTTTTACTTCTGATTACTTGTAGTGCACGTTATTTATTGGCATGCTGAGTTGTTTTCAGCTGATGGGCATAAAACGGTAAAGATCACAGCCAGCCTTGCAGCCATTTTAACCGCTTCCGTTATTGGTATCTTAGCGTTCCGTTTGCACCGACGCAGAGCTAGAAAAAGAGGTACACGCGCGTGACTCTGTCTTTCTCAGGCATCCTTGAGTACACTTTTAACAACGATTTTTCTAAATTGTTACAGAATCTCAATTGTAGGTTCCCTAGTTTGTAATAGTGAATAGAATGTTTATACCACGGCTTTTAACTGTCCCACTTTACAAAATCATGGAAGATTGAGAATGTGCAAATTCAGAATCGCTGAACCATCATGCAAAAAAAAAAAAAAAAAAAAGGGTATGAATGAACCCTGCTTGTGTTTAGGGTCCAATCTTTTAATTCTTTTATTTAAAAACATTGTTCATTGAGAGGATCCTTCCTCTTCTTCATATATATATATATATATAAATAAAATAATATCACACTTAATAGAGAAGTCATTTAAAAACAAAAACGAAAGCAATCAGCCTCAAACTTTATTGTACAAAAAAAAAAAAAAGCTGAATCATCTTCACTTTACCTTAGTTTACATTTCCTTTCAATTTTGGTTTTCAATCGCGAAATCTGAGCTCCAAACATGGTAATGAATATACTACCTATTGCAGAAAAAAAAATTATCAAACCAAGTGAACAAAACTGATCCGTTTGAGCCAACAGGTATTACAAGTAGCACTTTTCAAGTTCATAAACAAGAAGTCGTGACCGATATTCCCGTGATCGACTTTACCACAATTTTAGCCGTGACAAATAACTTCAGCCCCACAAACAAACTTGGACAAGGAGGCTTTGGCTCTGTTTACAAGGTTATTTTTTTTTTCACGTTTATCTTTTATTCATTTCATAAACATATGATGGAGATGAAAAAATTAAAAGGTGTATGCAAATATGCAGGGAACAATGCCTGATGGGAATGAGATAGCCGTAAAGAGACTCTCCAGCAACTCGGGACAAGGCATAGAAGAGTTTAAGAATGAGATCGCATTGATCGCCAAGCTCCAACACAGAAACCTTGTTAAGCTTTACGGTTATTGCGTTGAAGACGATGAGAAACTACTTGTCTACGAGTACATGCCTAACAAAAGCCTAGATTGCTTTATTTTCGGTTGGTTTCGAATATATACTTCCACAATATTGCTTTTAAATTTGCATTTTTCACAGATATTCATTCTAAATATAATTCAATGATCAGATCCAACAAGAGGTATGCAGCTCAACTGGGCTTCCAGATGGAAAATTGTGCACGGCATCGCAAGAGGTCTCGTTTATCTCCATCGAGACTCGTGTCTAAGAGTGATCCACAGGGACTTAAAGGTCAGCAATATTCTCCTGGACGAGAAAATGAACCCAAAAATATCGGATTTCGGATTGGCACGAATATTCCAAGGAACAATGGACTTAGCAAACACTCAAAGAGTGGTTGGAACACTGTAAGCACCGAAATACGTCAGCCTCAAATATTAGTATCAATGAGAATTAAATCCATTATTTTTTTATGCTTCAGAGGCTACATGTCTCCGGAATATGCAATGGGCGGGATTTTCTCGGAGAAATCAGACGTGTTTAGCTTCGGGGTCTTGCTTTTGGAGATCATTAGCGGGAAGAAGAACACCACGTTCCCGTACCTATACAAGCAGTTGAGCCTCATCACTTATGTGAGTTCTAATTTATCTTGATCTCGATCTCAAATCGCTTGTGATTTCTTACTCTTGATACGCGTGAGCTACAAAATTTCAGGCATGGGAGTTATGGAGTGGGAAAAGGGAACTAGAATTGGTGGACGAGGTGTTAGCCGACTCGTGTTCTGAGCCGGAAGTGAGACGCTGCATACACATTGGACTTCTGTGCGTCCAAGACCAGGCCCGCGATAGACCAACCATGCCAGACGTTATTCAGATGCTCAGCAACGAAATAAGCCTTCCTCGGCCGATCGAACCCATGTTTGCTCTCCAAAGCACGCCCAGATATGATTCTCAGTCACAGAGCGGTACTGTGAACCAGGCCAGTATGTCATTACTTGAACCACGTTGACCCGAATGATCTATCATTTCTGCACTGGATTGGTTGCATTTTTTTTTTTTTTTTTGGCTTTATGTTAAGTAGTTGATATGGACAGAGGAACAAGTTTTATGGTTTTTTCAATTATTTGTCCTTTTTTTTTTTTTCTCTCAAAAAAGCGACACTGATTAAAAATAAAAATAAAAAGAAGAAAAAAGTATATGAATTGACCACCGAACTGTTTGTATTGGAAACTATATCATAATTTTTTTTTTACCATATAACCAAATGATTTCTAAGTTGGTTTTTGATTTCGTATATCATTCTCATGCAGTTGATGAGAGAAAATACATAATTCTTGTATGTCAAAGAAACTTGATTTGCGCTGGCAAATGCAAGTGATTTCATTTGGTACTCGATTCAACATTCCTTTACATTCTTGAATTGATATCAGATCGAAAATGATGAATACAATATAAGTGCTTTTAGTCTCCGGGGAACAATATAAGTGATCATTATTCATGAATGTAATGTGACTTCGATTTTCTCATGTTCACCCGACTCATGAAATCAATGTGAACTGTGTTTCGCTCTCGTATCCGACCTGTACACACAAAAGATGCAAAAACACACTCCTTTTACGCCGACTGTAGCTTTCTGATATATATATAAAAAAAAAAAAAAACATTTTGAACCTGTTGCTTTCTTGATTTCCTTTGCCAGGTCTTTAATATATTCCTACAATTACCTTTTATGATCAATTTTTCTATAATACCATTTCTAAATATACTCACTTCCAAACATGCTCCCAATCCTATAATTCCATGAGCATAAGTAAGGCAAGGAAAACCTTCAAGTTTACCTGTCTTAATAAGACTTCCTTGCATTGCATGCCCATGTATTTGCCACCCCAGTGGTGGCCATCAATGAGATTTTTCTGACAAAATATAGAATATAACAAAATAATTATTCGTGACCGGGCCGTCATGTTGGTTTGTTTTCTTATGAACCAATTCTACTTGGAATACTTCTCTATCGCCCGCCTCATCCTTCGTCATATACTGCCTCATATATATATATATATATATATATCACCAATTTTACCAAATGATATCGGTGAGCTTAGGATTGCGCAAATGAGGTAGAGTGCGACTTGATCAACATCGTGAAGTGAGTGATTCTCTAGAAGTTCTTTATTTCATATTATATTTCATGTAGACTATATATATATATATATATATATATATATATATATATATTAATATATGTTTGTGTTATATTATTTGTAATCCGCAGGTGACCCGGATCGTTTACAACATTTAAATAATTTGCATCCTGTTATGTGCAATTTTGATAAGCCCAAAATCAGCACATGGGCCTCATGGGCCATAAAAAGACAATATAAAACAAAAACAAAAACCCTAGCTAGGGGAGAGATTCACACGGCAGCCACGGAAAACAAAAGAAAAAAAGAGAAGACCAGGTCACGCAGGAAAGAAAAAAAAGAAAAGAAAAGAGAAGAGAAGAAAGAAAGAAGAAGAAGAAGAGAACGCGGAGAGAGATAGAGCGAGAGAGCGAGACTGAGAAGGAGAGCAACGTCGTCGAGCACCGCGAACCTCCGGTGAGCCCCACGAAGCCCTCGTGCCCACGAGCCACGGCGAAGCCTCGGGCCAGCGAGCACCGTGAGCCTCGGACCGGCAAGCCATGCGAAGTCTCGCGCCGGCGAACCACCATAAAGCCCCGTGCCGGTGAACCGCCATGAAGACCAGCGCCACGTCGACTCCCGCTTGGCGAACCACTGCGATGCGAAGCCTCGCATCAGAGAGCCAGAACGAAGTCCGCGCCGGAGATTGACGGCAAGCCTCCATGAAGCACGTGACCGGTGTGTCACCGCGAGTGCGAGGCCACCGAGCCTCCATGAAGTGCGTGGCCGGCGAACCGACGCGAGTCCGAGATCGGTGAGCCTCCGCGAGTCCGTGGTCGGAGAGCACCGCGAAGACGTGGTCGGAGGCCACCACGAAGACGTGGTCGGCGAGCACCGCGAAGGCGTGGTCGGAGACCACCGCGATTCTGTGGCCGGCGAACCGGCGCGAGTCCGAGATCGGCGAGCCCCCGCGAAGAAGTGGTCGAAGAGCCGGGCGAAGACCCGTGCCGACGAGCACCGCAAAGACGCGGTCGGGGACCACCGCGAAGACGTGGTTGGCGAGTACCGCGAAGACGTGGTCGAAGAGTCGGGCGAAGACCCGTGCCGACGAGCCGAGCGGAGATGTGGTCGGAGAGCACCGCGACTCCGTGGTCGGCGAACCGGCGCGAGTCCGAGATTGGCGAGCACGACCACCGCGAAGACCCGTGTCGGTCGCGAGTTCAAAGTCAATGAGCCTCCTCGAAGCACAAAACCGGGAGTTCGAAGTCGACGAGCCCCGAGCAACGAGTCACGAGATGACGCCCCCGACGAACTACTCGACGAGACGAAGAGCCACGAGATGGCGTACCCGACGGATCACTCGACGAAGAGCCACGAGATAGCATCCCCGACGGACCACTCGGCGAGGCGAAGAGCCACGAGATAGCGACCCCGACGGACCACTTGGTGAGACGACGTGCCACGAGACGGGCGAGTCTCCGATGGACTACGCGGCGAGGCGACAAGCTACGAGACGGACATGATGGACGTACTCGGCGAGGCGACACGCCACGAGACGGACAGGATAGACGTACTCGGCGAGGCGCCACGAGACGGACAGGATAGACGTACTCGGCGAGGCGCCACGAGACGGACATGATAGACGTACTCGGTGAGGCGACACGTCACGAGACGACATGACAGACGTACTCGACGGGGCGGCACGCCAAGAGACGGACATGATATACGTACTCGGCGAGGCGACACGCCACGAGACGGACATGATAGACGTACTCGGCGACATGTCACGAGACGGATATGATAGACGTACTCGGCGAGACGGCGTCCCCTACGGACCGCTCGGTGAGACGGATAAGCCCAACACATAAAATATAAACAGGAGTGACGGAATCGGCGAGGCGACGAGCCACGAGACGAGCGAGTCTCCGACGGACTACTCGACGAAACGACGATGAGTCATTGTCCAGCTAGCCACCCGACCAAGCAGGACGCGTCACGTCTCGTTACCCCCCTGGCGGGACGGGACGAGCCTCCTGACCCCTCGGTAGGACGAGTCAAGCCACTCGACCAAGCAGGACGCGTCACATCTCGTCATCCCTGGCGGGACGGGACGAGCCTCCTGACACCATCGCAGGACGAGTCAAGCCACCCGACCAAGCAAAACGCATCACGTCTCGTTACCCCTTGGCGGGACGGGACGAGCCGTCTGACCCCCTGGCAGGACGAGTCAAGCCTCTCGACCGCCAAGCAGGACCCCCCTGGCGGGACGGGACAAGCCTCCTGACCCCCTGACAGGACACGTCAAGCCTCTATACCACCTAGCAGGACGCGTCACGTCTCGTCACCCCCTGGCAGGACGAGACGAGCTTCCAGACCCCCTGGCAGGACGTGTGGCGCCTCCTGACCCTTCAATAGGTCTCGTCCGCTCCCCTCCAAACAGGACTGTCCCTCCAATAACTGTCAAATGACGATACTACCCCGACCCTAACTCTCACCACCTCACTATAAATACCTGAGACACACTTATCAAGGGTTGGCTTTTTCTCTCTCTAGCTAGACTCTGTCAAAACCTCTACTCAGCTACTTCTCTCACTAGAAACACCTTTGAGACCGAAATCAAGAACCAAGAGAATCAAAGCCACTCCACTCACACATTTTTCACACAAAAACGAGGAACGATCTCCTTCCATTCTCTCTAGAGTGGGAGAGATAAGTTCACTCTCTCAAAACCCGAGGCCCCTGAGCCAAATTATATTCCCTCTACGATCGTGTCCAAGAGCTTGAGAAACCAATTCTCTCGTTCTTCATTCGATAAGAGGAATATCCCATTACTAATCTCACAAATTCGAAGACACGTGGCCAAGTCCGCTCACGTCACGTGTCCATAAGTGTTGAACCAAAAAAACGGCTTAACACATCCTAAGTTCCAAAAAAGTCCAAAATGATAAGTAGTCATATTTCGTCAATATAGTTAATAATAAGAGGATTTATTTTCACTATAAACAAGATCTGTAAATAAGTATGGTTTTATGTTGATTATACAAGGATCGGTTTACTTGTAATATGTTCTATCGCCTACTTATCGACCTTCAAGCATTGACGCAGTGACAGTTGCCTCATTGGCAGAGCCTTCGATGTCATTGCTTTGCCGAGATTGGGGTTTTCGCCTTTCAAAAGTGAAAAGAGGCTCTTTCGGCCGAGGCCGGTCTGTCTCGTTCAACAACATTGTCACTAATTCCGGCATTGTTGGCCTGTCCACAGCCTGGTCTTGTACGCAAAGAAGCCCAACGTGCACGCATCTTATTGCTTCCTCTGAACAGAAACCATTTTTTAGTGCTTTGTCCACCATTTCTACTTCCCTGCCTTCACTCCACAACTCCCAAGCCTGAAATACAGAACAATAATTTTTAATGAATTTTAAACAAACTGAAATAAGATAGGGAAAAAGTACTCACACAACCAACGAGGCTATAGTGTTTGTCATAGAAATTGAAGCTCGTGTTCTTCCGACCACTGACAATCTCTAACATCAAGATCCCGAAGCTATACACGTCTGATTTTTCGGAAAAAATCCCGCCCATGGCATACTCAGGAGACATGTAGCCACTGCATTTGATCACACACATACTCATTAGAGATGCGAGGCTTCAAAATTTTGACAACTCAAATGTTGACTAAAATGAAGAAGGAAAAAATAAATACTCACAGCGTTCCAACAACCCTTTGAGTATCGGCAACATCGAACGTCTCCTCAAAAATCTTAGCTAGTCCAAAGTCGGATATTTTTGGATTCATCTTGTTGTCAAGGAGAACATTGCTGGCCTTGAGGTCTCGGTGTATAACCCTTAAAAAGGAATCGCGGTGGAGATATACAAGACCTCTTGCAATGCCGATTATAATGTTGAAGCGTGTTGTCCAGTCAAGTTGCTCACTTCTTCTGGAATCTTATATTTGAAAACAAGACATTTCTTAAGACGTGATAGACGTAAGAAATTATTTACAACTCAACCTAGCTCAGTGAGTGACACTTACCGAAGATAAAATTATCCAAGCTTTTGTTTGGCATGTACTCGTAAACAAGTAACTTCTCGTCGTTCTCGGTGCAGAAACCGAGAAGCCTGACAAGATTTCTGTGTTGGAGTTTGGAAACTAATACCATCTCGTTCTGAAACTCTCTCGTGCCTTGTCCCGAACCGCTAGCCAGTCTCTTAACCGCTATTTCTGTGCCATCTTGAAGTTTTCCCTGCAAACCCGCCCGTGAATGATTTCAGGTTTATTCAAAAGACTCATTTCTTAAAAGAAAACTTGAAACACCTTACAATTATTTACCTTACAGACAGTGCCAAATCCTCCTTGACCAAGTTTGTTTCTAAAGCTGAAGTTATCCGTAGCCATCGAAAGGCTCTCATAGCTAAAAATAGGAGACTCTGACTGGTACTTTTGTTCTGTCAATTGAATATCTGATCTAAAGTTGCTGCTTGTTTTGACAATTTCGGACTTCTCGGAGATCGCCTCAACATTTTCTAATTATTAAGAAGGAAATTCACAAAGATAAAAAAACCGGACAGATATATACGAACTTGTATGAAGTAAAAGGAAAATTGTACACCAAAGTTTCGCTTCTGACATAATATTATGATCCTTGCAAAATTTCATTTTAAAACCAATTAGCAAATTAGAGGAGTAACCATGATCTAGTAAAAAAATAATGATCATTTATCTTTGTCATCTGGGATCCTTGACAACCATAATAGAAGGGATTAATTAACTTAGTTACTTACTCTTTCGTTTCACACTTTTCCTACGCAAACAGATCACTAGAAAGACGCACAAACACGCAGCGATAGAAATCGTTGCAAGGATTATGATAATCGTCTTCTTTGCAATTTTCCCTTCTGCAAAAGTAAACGAAATAGCTAATTATATTAAAACATAAAAACAAAAGAGCACGGTCCGGAACGACTTACAGAATTTTCTCAAGTAGAATATTACACTCACCTAACTCTCCATGAGCGAGGCGGAGAAACAGCGATTTGCCACCGGAGGAAAATTCCCGGACGTCAATGATGCTCTCCGACCATACCAAACAGCCTATGCCGTCAACATAAGCATAAGCACTGCAAGAACAGTTCGCCACACATGTTTTTTGACAATCAACTATATTTTTTGGAAAAGATAAGTATTGGTAAAAATCAGGAGGCTTTATGCTCTTGAGCTCGTAAAAGACATCACTTTTCCCTCGACTATTGTTTCTCTCGCAGAGCAGCTCGGCTCTCCTAAAGCACCCTTGTGTCCAATTCTGCTCTCTCCACTCGAGATCAGATTTCGGAGCATACCCTTTCAAGCACCTACAAATAATTGGTGAATTCAATAATGGCTTGCACACCCCGAAATTACCGCAAAAACCATACACATCGCACGGACTCTTTCGAGACTCCCAGACCTTCCTCCAATCGCTGCCTTGTTCCTTCAACATGCTTTTGAAAACGCCCTGCGGAGATAGAAAGTACTTGAGGGGCACGGTGGCGACACTGACGGGGTTGAAGTAGAGATGCGCGGTTCTCTTCTCCGCTGCTTCGATGATATTGAACGGGTTCTTCTCCCCGATATTGCTTGCTTCGTCTGTGATCGGGGCTCCAGTGAACACTGTCCCGTCCCACGGCCCCGATCTCCAGTGAGGCCTCGTCCCCTTCCATATGAAGATCTGCACCGGCGTCAATCTGGTCGAGACTCCGAGGGTGAAATCCCCGGGGGATGGATCGGAGTCGGTTTTCCAAGAAGTGATCACATCGTTTCTACTTGTTTCCCCGTCGAACCCTATCGATGAGCCTGGTAAGAGCGTGTCTCCGAGCCTGTCGAAGCTCTGCCATAAAGTATTGTTCATTTCGACATCCTTGAGAACCAAGTTTCCGTTGTCCGTGAGCGTCGCGACCGAGCTATTCGACGAAACGCCGTGTTTGGTTGACCAGACTGGATTGTTGTTTCCATAGACCAGCTCCAAATTTCCGTTTTCGCTGATTCTTAAAGTCGCAGTGGAATCTTCTATGCTGATCGGATTCTCTCTGTTGAGCACCCATACGACAGTCTGTGGAGATATGTTCTTGTACCAAATTCCCACGTACCGATTTGTTACCGAGTTATTCGGACTGAAGAAGCCTAACTCGAAAACTCGACCGGGCGAAAGTAGAGTTTTATCCTCAGACAGCTTCTGCGACTGAGTTATGTTCTCAACTGCACGGCAATATTCCGACGATAATAATAAGAACAGTATGAGAGATATTGTAGCGAGTACAATCTTGCGATCGCTGTACTTTGAGACCATTTTCTTAGCAGAATAAGAAAATAATGTGATACTATGAAGGGAAAGGTTTTCATTGGTGTATGTGGATAAGAAGAAATTAAGTTAGCGAACAAGATTTCATGTTTGAATTGTCAGTTCACGCGTCGGTTTCCTTATAATTTTAGAGTCATACATAACGTGTCTTTAGTTTAATGAATGATGAGCTTATAAATTCTTACTTCTTAGCAATACATTTTTCAAGGAAAATGAAAATTGAATGAAAAATAAGAAGGAAAATTCAAATTATAAACAAATAATTGGCTGCATAGCCATCTTAAACACTAGCAATTTGGTTTTAGCCAACCTTTCGTTAATTTTTCGTAAATAGCCATCTTGCTTACGTGGCAGCTTATTAATTGAATTAGTTTTACATTTTTGCCCTTACGCTATTTTAATTAGACAGTTTTTTTTTTATTTCGAATCAAATATTGAAACCGAATAGGGAAGTTTTCAAATTTGGAATTTGAATTTTCCAGCAGATTTTGAAAGTTCTCAGCCCATTTATTGTTATGTATTTGGAAGTTTTCAGCGTTGAATTTAGGTAGTTAGTTTCTATTTTCGTGGCAATTCATTATGGATAAAATCTGTAAATATATTCTTCATTTATTGATATTATTTTGTCTTCCATATATTCGTAATTTCCATAATTTTCGTGCCCAAAATATTTCCAGAATTTTTTTCAGTTTATTTACATGAATATACTGTAAATATATGCTTTGTATTTACAATGAATATACTGTAAATATGCTTCGTATTGAGAGGCGCCGGAGTTTTTCCGGGCGACGAGGTTGTTCTTCGTGGCAGATCTGCCTCTCAGCGTGGACGACGGGCGGGCCGATCGATCGAGATCAGTCCCAGGTGGTGGGAATCCAAGGAGATCTGAGAATTTCCTGGTCCTCCGATCATCGAAGTACACGAAACCCACATGCAAAACACACTGAAAGGCGTACCCAGAGACCCAAGCCCGAGAGGCGTCGAGGGTTTCTCGTGGAACGTCGAGAAGAGGACGAAGAATGAGACGAGGATGAAAGCGAGGTTCCAGATCACGTCCAGGACCATGATCGGCTGCGAGTACGCGCAACTCTCTCCGCCGCCGGAGATTTGTTCTTCTCCGTCGTCTTTGTCATCGTCGTCGGCGAGGCGGCGAAGAGGCGGGGATAGAAGGAGGAGGGTGTTGGTGGAGTGGTGTGGTGGCTTCAGAGGAGAGGGTGGGTTGTGGAGAGAGTGAGGAGCAACAAATTAATTAATTTTAATTTGCTTCCAAAAATAACGCGACAGTTATGATGACCAAATCTTTGTAATTATGTTTTATTATTCTGTTTAAAATGAGCGGGATATTTATTGAGGTCTGTTTGGTCTTTTAATTAGTTGTTAATTGGTGGGCGTGGCTATTTACAGGAAATTAACAAAAGGTATGCTAAAAACAAAACCTCTATAACCAAATGGCTATTCACCTATATAACCCAATTATAAATTGTGTCTTGAAATGTCTCTTTGAAATAATGAAAAATTAGAGGTAAAGAAAAGTGAAAAGTGAGAAGTTAGGAAATAAACACATATATAGCCCTATGTATAAATTTGGATTTGTATGTATTTCATTTCTCATTCAATTTTACTAGAAAATTATAATCATTTATATTATGCATTTTTCCTCATATTTTGTTTCGGTAGTCGTCTTCATCGGAGCTCAACGACACAGACAAGCCCATCAGTAGATTGGGGATGGTAAATTTGTCCTCAATGTTTTCAGGATCCTAATAGTTTGGATGAAGCTAGGGTTGGGGATCCTAGTCTTTTTTTTTTTTAAGATTATATTCTTTTAAACTATTTTTGTTAAAAAAATTAAATAATTAATGAGTGTTTAGTCAATTTTAAGGAAAACCAATTAGATCTATTTCAAATCTGAGCCGTCCCCACGTAGACTTATGTTTCAAATTAATGGGGAAGTACATACGGCGCAACTAAAACACGACATTAGATATTTATACCGCAAACAAAAAATATATATATATAAGAAATATTTTCAGACAAATTTTAAATATTTTTTCCGTCATTTCTCTTAAATATTATCACAACTGATAAAATTTTAAATATTTATCTCATTTTTAAGGGATAATTAGGCCACTAGCTCAATAGTCCACGTTCTTTTTAAAAAATAGCAAAAGTTTCATTTTATTAAAAAATAGCACATTAGGCAAAATTTAATTAAATTATATGCACAGTTAATTTAATTAACTTCGATTTAGTTAGCTATTTTACTAATAAAATTAAACTTGGCTAAATTCTTAAAAAGAGGTAGAAGATTGACTAGTTGTACACGAGTTAAAAGGAGGTAGAAGATTTGCTTATTATTTTCTAAAATGAGGATAGTAAAAGTATATATTATCATATCAGATCTAGATTTTTGTTATTTTCCTATTGTATAGTAGTGTACGCTGTATAATATGGTATTATCTACCTATTGTTATTATGTCCATTTTGATGAATTAAGACAGAAAGAATTAATATTTATTGCAAGATAAATTTATCATTATTAATAAAACATAATGGATAGTTTAACAATAAATAGCTCGAAGATATGATTGTGATATATTTGAAAATGCAAAATATATGAGTAGAGCAGTCGACAAAAACTAAAGGATATGAACAATATATTTTTTGCCATGTTTTTTCATTTAAATCATCTTAAGACTATAAATAAGCACGCATAAAGAAGGGGAAAATGCATATGCAAGAAACAACACTTCCTTAAAAAAAAAAAAAAAAAAAAAAAAAAAAAAAAAAAAAAAAAAAAAGACTCTCCCCCAAGCAAGAAAAAGAAGACTTGAGTCTCTTCGAAGCAGAGGCTGATATAAGGGGCGGACCTACCCTTATGCCCACTGGTGGTCCAGGGCCAGGCCACCCCCAACTTAGAAATATTTCATAAATAACTCTTTTTAATTTAGTAATTTCAGGAATACCTCACACATTATAAAATTTCATAATGATCTCAGTTGTTTTATTTTCAAATATTTATCTATATTTTTAAAATAAAACTGTAAAAAATTAATGTCAAGATAAAACGATAAAATAATGAGCTATTTTTATAAAATTTCGTGTTCTAAAAATAAAATGAAATTACATATATATAATTGAAGTGACTTGAGTAATCTCCATACTTTTAGATATGTTAGATTTATTTTGACATATTCATACTATAAATGGTCGGCAAAATGTGGGTCTTTTTTTTTTTTTTTTTTTTTTTTCTATACAATTGCATTTTGGCCTAAGAATTAGTCCGCCTGCCTAATTTTACTCTTTAAATTTTTTGTTTATTTCAATCGCGTCCGTGTGATTTCAGAATCGATTATATAGAAGTACTTTCTTCCTTCTTCAGAATCATAAAGAATTTGCTTGCAAATTAATTTAGTATATACGAATAATTTAGATATTTACTTAGGGATTAGCTTATAATTTTTTTTTCTTTTTTATATGAACTCTAGTTGTTTTGTATTTTGATTTAAATGAAAGTTACATTTAGATATTTTTACAGGATATTTTATACAATTTATTTATCTTTGGTCATTCTCGACACCAATTTCTACGGCCTGCTGATATATGATTTGTGAGCAATCACTTAGACTTTTCCTCG
This sequence comes from Urtica dioica subsp. dioica, assembly GCF_054948205.1. NCBI lineage: Eukaryota > Viridiplantae > Streptophyta > Magnoliopsida > Rosales > Urticaceae > Urtica > Urtica dioica. The sequence goes on from NC_142764.1 coordinate 24,877,191, forward strand.
AGCTGTATATCTTTGAATAGTCATAATTTTCAAAAGTCGTCAAACAGGAAGCAATCATTGAAATTTGAAAGTATTGTGAGAGATTTTAAACCACTTAAATTTTATAAGCTATGTACACCAGACATATTTTGAATTATCCATTTGATATTTCAAAGGTACATAATTGCTAAAATTGTTGTCAAATTATCAACAGTGAAAAATCGCGCAAAGTTCCAATTTTTAGGAAACCGAAGTGTGAACAACCAACTGAAACTTCAAACATGAGATCTTGTTCGCTGAATTATTATCTTATACATTTTGCTCAACTCACATACACCAAGGAAAACCCTTAAAAAAAAAAAAATTAAGCTTCAAAATATCGCATTATTTTCGTAGTCGCTTAGAAAATGGCTTCTAAGTACAGCGATCGCAACCTTTTACTCGCTCAAATATCTCTGGTATTACTGTTTTTGTTAACATCGAAGTATTGCTGTTCAATTGAAAACATCACTCTGTTCCAGAAACTATCTGAAGAAAAGACTCTCATCTCGCCCAGTCAAGTTTTCGAGTTAGGCTTCTTTAGCCCGAATAACTCAGAAACAAATCGGTACGTGGGAATTTGGTACAAGAACATATCTCCACTGACTGTCTTATGGGTGCTCAACAGCGAGAATCCGATCAGCATCGCCAATTCCCCGGCAAGTTTAAGGATCACCGCAAATGGAAACTTAAAGCTGGTCGATGGAAACAACAAAACTGTCTGGTCAACCCTCCAACCCGTCTCGTCAAACAGCTCGGTGGCAACGCTCTTGGACAATGGAAACTTGGTTGTCACGGACGTCGAAACAAACCAGACTTTATGGCAGAGTTTCGATGGGCTCGGAGACACGCTCTTACCAGGCTCGGCGATAGAGGTCGACGGGAAAACGGGAAAGAATGACGTCCTGACCTCTTGGAAAAGCGATTCCGATCCGTCCACCGGGGATTTCATCAATGGAGTCTCGACCAAGTTGATGCCGGCGCAGGTCTTCACGTGGAAAGGAACGAGGCTGCACTGGAGATCCGGGCCATGGGACGGGAACAAGTTCACCGGAATCCCAACCATGGACGAGTCGTACGAGAGCCCTTTCAATCTCGTCGAAGACACGGAGCAGAGAACCGCGCACCTCTCTTTCAACCCCTACAACGTCTCTGCCGTTGCAACCAAGTTCTTCATTACTCCGGGGGGCGATCTTAAATTCATATTGAAAGAAATAGGCCGCAATTGGAGGACGATCTGGGAGTCTCGGAAGAGTTCCTGCGATTTGTACGGTTTTTGCGGTAATTTCGGGGTGTGCAAGGCATCGGAGTTGCCGATTTGTAGCTGCTTCAAAGGGTATGCTCCGAAATCGGATCGCGAGTGGGAAGAACAGAACTGGACACAAGGTTGCTTTAGGAGAGCCGAGCTGCTCTGCGAGAGAAACAATAGTAGAGCGAAAAACGATGTCTTTTACAAGATAGAGAGCATAAAGCTTCCTGATTTTTACCAGTACTTGTCTATTCCAAAAAGCCCGGACAATTGTCAAAAATATTGTATGACGAATTGTTCTTGCAGTGCTTATGCCTATGTCGACGGCATAGGTTGTTTGGTATGGTCGGAGGGCATCGTCGATGTCCAACAATTTTCCTCCGGTGGCCAATCTCTGTTTCTCCGTCTCGCTCACGGAGAGCTAGGTAAGTGTAATGTTCGACTTCAGAAAATTTTGTAAATCACTTTGCATTATTAACTTTTATAATTAGCTTTTTTCGTGTAATTTCGCAGGCGGAAGAAAAATCGACAAAAAAACGATCATCATCAGCATTGCAACGATTTCAGTAGCCGGGAGTCTATGTGTGTTTCTAGTGATCTGTTTGCGTAAGAGAGGTGAGAATCGAAAAAGTTAGTGACTAAGTTTATCCCGTTTATCCCGATCAATTTCTCATTTTCTATTTTCTTGCTTGATAATCAGGTGAAGTTGGGACACTCACCGAGAAGTCCAAAATTGTAAATAAAAGCGGAGAATATAGTTCAAGTACACAATTTACAAAGCAAAACTGCGAGTCGGACTTACCTATTTTTGGCTACAAGAGCCTTTTGGCTGCTACAGATAACTTCAGCTTTAGCAGCAAACTTGGTCAAGGAGGATTCGGTCCTGTCTATAAGGTAAATAATAAGGTGTTAAAACGATTTTATTTCTATTAAGCCCAAAATATTATTGTAATGGCTACAAATCTCAAGCACTGATTTACAGGGAAAACTGCAAGACGGCACAGAAATAGCCGTTAAAAGACTGTCTAGCAGTTCGGGGCAAGGCACGAGAGAGTTTCAGAACGAGATGGTATTAGTTTCCAAACTCCAACACAGAAACCTTGTTAGACTTCTTGGTTTCTGCACTGAGAACGACGAGAAGTTACTCGTTTACGAGTACATGCCCAACAAAAGCTTGGATAATTTTATCTTTGGTAAGTGTCACACTCCCTGATCTAGCATGAACTATAAATAATTTCTTGCGATTATCCCGTCCTAAGAAATCTCTTTTTCTCCATGATTTAGATTCACAAAGAAGTGAGCAACTTGACTGGACAACGCGCTTCAACATTATTATCGGTATTGCAAGGGGTCTCGTATATCTCCACCGGGACTCATTTATAAGGGTAATACACCGAGATCTCAAGGCCAGCAATGTTCTCCTTGACAACAAGATGAATCCAAAGATATCTGACTTTGGACTTGCTAAAATTTTCGAGGAGACACACGATGTTGCCAATACCCAAAGGGTGGTCGGAACGTTGTAAGTCTTTTTTCTAATTTTCATTCAACATTTTAAGTTCTCAAACTTTTTAATCCTGGCATCTCACAGTATATTTGTGATCAAGCGCAGTGGATACATGTCCCCAGAGTATGCCATGGGCGGGATTTTTTCCGAAAAATCAGACGTGTATAGCTTCGGAATCTTGATATTAGAGATCGTCAGTGGTCGGAAGAACACGAGTTTCAAATTTAACGACCAACATTTGAGCCTCATTGGTTATGTGAGTTATTTCCCTTTCTTTCTCTCTAACACAGAGTTTGTTTAAAATTGATTCTTCAAAATGATTTTTTTTTAAACATTTGTCAGGCTTGGGGCTTGTGGAGTGAAGGCAGGGAAATAGAAATGGTGGACAAAGCACTGGAAAATGGTTACTCTTCGGAGGAAGCAATGAGATGCGTACACGTGGGGCTTCTTTGCGTACAAGACCAGGCCTCAGACAGGCCAACAATGCCGGGAATAGTGTCGATGCTGATGAACGAGTCGGATCGTCCTCGGCCAAAAGAGCCTCTTTTCACTTTCGAAAGGCAAATACCCCAACCTCGGCAACACAATGAAACCCAAGGCTCTGCAAACGGGGTCACCGTGTCAATTCTTGATGGTCGATAATGAGAGGACTATTCCAAGAAATCAAGTTTATGATAACACAGTCACACTATGATCCATCACCAGCCAAAAAATACACAAAATCACCCTCTCATCGGCGATACAATGACCGAAGTTGGTCTTTAGTACTAGTCTATAGTACAAAGTACAGATGTTAATGAACGAGACAGATCGTCCTCGGACGAAAGAGCCTCTTTTCACTTTCCAAAGGCCACAACCCTAAATTCGGCAACAGAGCGTCACCCAAGGCTCTGCCAATGAGGCCACAGTCTCAATGCTTGAAGGTTGATGATGATAATACAATCAAACCCTCACAACAAAGATTATTATAGGTTACTCCTCTCATTTGTATCTGAGATTGAACTTCTTTATACGTGATAGTAAATTATTTGGTATTGGACATGATGATAATAAATGTACAAAGAATGATTAATGAACCAATTTCATTATCTAGCAGTAACTTGAAGAAAAAAAACATTAGAGTACAACCTCAGCGTGTGATCTTAATATTTTCTTATTAGATAAGAAATAAGTTTCTTGTGCTCAAATAGTCTTCTGCGGCCGGGCTCAATAGGGCCGGGCTCATTGGTCTTATTCGGTGCAGCACTATCTCCGGTGTATGGAGTGCTTACTGTGCTTTGGTGCTTATGGAACACAAGGAACAAGCTGATTTCAAGTACGGGCTTTATGGCTTTTTTCTTGTTGTATTGATTTTAAATAATAGATTTTCTTCGGGACTGGTCTAACACTTTGTAATTTATTTTCCTACGGGTTAAGAAAACTCAAATTTTGTCATATAGCTAATATTTGGTAAATTTTAAATAAATAGCCGTGAGATTTTATTAACAAAGTCAAAAAGATATTATTAATTGAAAATATTCATTAATAGTTGTAAATAATCACCGGATTCTTAATGTATAAATGGAATGCTAAAATGTTTAAACAATATCGCATCATTATGATCCGGCACGAAGCCACATGAGAGTGAGAAGGGGTTATAGCTCCCTTTTAAATTCTTTTTTTTGCACTTTTTGCCCATTTTTAATTTTATTTTTACATTTTTTTATTCTCAAAATTTACAAATCAACCCCTCCTGAATTTTTTTATTGTAAATTAGCCCCTCTAATCTAGATTCCTGCTTCGTCCCTGATTATATGATATGATTATTTACTAAAAAATTTACAAAAAGTTGTCCATTTAGCAAATTTTCAATTTTGTGTGGCTTAATCACTTATAAATTTAGCAAATGATATGACGGTGATACTTTTCCCATGTTTGGATAAATCATATGAAAAATACATTTGCACGCATAAAGAAGGGGAAAATGCATGTGAAAGAAACAAGCACACATTCCACCAAGCAAGAAAAGAAGACTTGAATCTCTTCGAAGCAGAGGCTGATATACGGTTGGTAAGCAATCACTCATGACTTTCCCTCGAGTTGTTTATCTTTGAATAATCATAATTTTAAAAAGTCGTCGGAAGCAATCATTGAAACTTGAAAGTATTGTGAGAGATTTTAAACCACGGAAATTGTATAAGATATGTACACCAGACATATTTTGACTATTCCATTTGATATATACATAATTAATTAGGACGCTAAAAATGTTGTCAACTTATCAACAGTGATTCAGTGAAAAATTGCTCAAAGTTCCAATTTCTAGGAAAACAAAGTGTAAACAACCAACTAAACCTTCAAACATGAGATCTTGTTCTTCTACGTTTCGCTCAACTCACATACACCAAGGAAAACCCTATTATTTTTAGCTTCACAATATTGCATTCTTTTCGTAGTCGCTAAGAAAATGGCTTCTAAGTACAGCGAACGCAACTTTTTACTCGCTCCAATATCTCTGGTATTACTGTTTTTGTTAACATCGAAGTATTGCTGTGCAGTAGAGAACATAACTCAGTTCCAGAAACTATCAGAAGAAACAACTATCGTCTCACCCGATCAAGTTTTCGAGTTAGGCTTCTTTAGCCCGAATAACTCAGCCAGCAATCGGTACGTGGGAATTTGGTACAAGAACATATCTCCACAGACTGTCGTATGGGTGCTCAACAGAGAGAATCCGATCCGCATCGCAGATTCCCCGGCAAGTTTAAGGATCACCGCAGATGGAAACTTAGAGCTTGTCAATGGAAACAACGAATCTGTCTGGTCAACCGACCATCCCGTCTCGTCAAACAGCTCGGTGGCAACACTCTTGGACAACGGAAACTTGGTTGTCACGAACGTCGAAACAAACCAGACTTTATGGCAGAGTTTCGATAGGCTCGGAGACACGTTCTTAGCAGGCTCGGCGATAGGGTTCGACGGGAAAACGGGAAAGAATGACGTCCTGACCTCTTGGAAAAGCGATTCCGATCCAACGCTCGGAAATTTCAGCGTTGGAGTCTCAGTCGAGGCCATGCCAGCGCAGGTTTTCGTATGGAACGGGACGAGGCGGCACTGGAGATCCGGGCCGTGGGACGGGAACAAGTTCGCCGGAATCCCGGAAATGGACGAGTCGTACGAGAACCCTTTCGACGTCGTCGAAGACAAGGAGCAGAGAACCGCGCACCTCTTTTTCAACCCCTACAACGTCTCCAGAGACTCCACCAAGTTCTTCATATCCCCGCAGGGAATTTTTACATTCACATTGAAAAGAGAAGACCTCGATTGGGTGATGATCTGGGAGTCTCGGAAGAGTTCGTGCGATGCGTACGGTTTTTGCGGTAATTTCGGGGTGTGCAAGGCATCAAAGTTACCCATTTGTAGCTGCTTCAAAGGGTATGCCCCGAAATCAGATCTCGAGTGGAAAAAACATAATTGGACCCAAGGGTGCTTTAGGAAAACCGAGCTGCTATGTGAGAGAAACAATACTAGAGGGAAAAACGATCTCTTTTATGAGCTCGCAAGCATAAAGATTCCTGATTTTTACCAATACTTGACTCTTCCGAGTAATACAACGCATTGTCGGAAATTGTGCATGGAAAATTGTTCTTGCAGTGCTTATTCCTTTGTCAATGGCATAGGCTGTTTGGTGTGGTCGGAGCGCATCATCGATGTTGAGCAATATTCCTCCGGAGGCGAATCTCTGTTTCTCCGCCTCGCTCACAGTGAGCTAGGTGAGTGTAATGTTCGACCTCAGAAAATTTTGTAAATCACTTCACATTATTAACTTTTTATATAATTAGCTATTTGATCGTGTGATTTCTCAGATGGAGGAAAAATCGACAAAAAGGCGATCATCATCAGCCTTGCAACGGTTTCAATTGCTGGGAGTTTATGTGTCGTTCTAGCGATCTGTTTGTGTAGGAGAGTTGCGAATCGAAAAAGTAAGTAACTAAGTTTATCCCATTTAGAGATTTAGAAAAATTGGATCTTAGAACTGCTAGGTACTCCTTACTTGTCGTTCATACATATTATATAAATCTAAGTCTGATTCATACATATTATATAAACCCAAGCCTGATTGTTTTCCTTTTTTAATTTTCTTGCTCTATAATCAGGAGAAGCCAAGGCGATCACCGAGCAGTCCAAACTTGTAAAGACAAGCAGAGAATATAGATCAAATATTCAATTTACAGAGCAGAACTACATGTCGGACTTTCCTATTTTTAGCTATGAGAGCCTTTTGGCCGCTACGGATAATTTCAGCTTTCGCAACAAACTTGGTCAAGGAGGATTTGGTCCCGTCTATAAGGTAAATTGTTATGTATTCCAAGATCATTTTTTTAAAGGCCTAAAAACATTATTATATGGGATGAAAATTTCATGCGCTGATTTACAGGGAAAATTGCAAGACGGCACAAAAATAGCCGTTAAAAGACTATCTAGCAGTTCGGGACAAGGCACGAGAGAGTTTCAGAACGAGATGGTATTAGTTTCCAAACTCCAACACAGAAATCTTGTCAGGCTTCTCGGTTTCTGCACGGAGAACGACGAGAAGTTACTCGTGTACGAGTACATGCCCAATAAAAGCTTGGATAATTTTATCTTTGGTAAGTCTTATACTCCATGATCTAGCATGAACTATAAATAATTAATTTCTTACGTTTATCTTATCCTAAAAAATCTCTTGTTTTCAATGATTTAGATTCACAAAGAAGCGAGCAACTTGAATGGACAACACGCTTCAACATTATTATCGGCATTGCGAGGGGTCTCGTATATCTCCACCGCGATTCTTTTATAAGGGTAATACACCGAGATCTCAAGGCCAGCAATGTTCTCCTTGACGACAAGATGAATCCAAAGATATCTGACTTTGGACTCGCTAAGATTTTCGAGGAGACGCACGATGTTGCCAATACCCAAAGGGTGGTCGGAACACTGTAAGTCTCTTTCTTCTTTTCATTCAACATTTTAAGTTGTCAAACTTTTTAATTCGGGCGTCTCATAGTATGTTGTGATCAAGCGCAGTGGTTACATGTCCCCAGAGTATGCCATGGGCGGGATTTTTTCCGAAAAATCAGACGTGTATAGCTTCGGAATCTTGATATTAGAGATCGTCAGTGGTCGGAAGAACACGAGCTTCAAATTTAACGACCAACATTTGAGCCTCATTGGTTATGTGAGTTATTTCCCTCTCTCTCTCTCTCTAACACGAGTTTGTTCAAAATTCTTTAAAATCTCTTTTTTATCTTGTGTCAGGCTTGGGGGTTGTGGAGTCAAGGCAGGGACGTAGAAATGGTGGACAAAGCACTGGAAAATGCTTACTCTTCAGAGGAAGCGATGAGATGTGTACACGTGGGACTTCTTTGTGTACAAGACCAGGCCTTGGATAGGCCTACAACGCCAGACTTGGTATCGATGCTCAGGAACGAGACAGATCGTCCACGGCCCAAAGAGCCTCTTTTCACTTTCCAAAGGCCACAACCCCAAGTTCGGCAACACAACGACACCCAAGGCTCAGCCAATGAGGCCACCATATCAATGCTTGAAGGTCGATGATGATAATACAGTCCCACCCTGATTATCACCGCGGATGTACAATACACAAACCCAGCAATTAAATGACCCACAACAGAGATTATTACAGAGAGGATTAACTAGATTTATACAGCCACAGGTTCTTCCTCTCATTGTCATTGTACATGATAATGAATGATTTGATATCGTACATTGAACCTTATTATACATGATAGTTAATGATTTGATATTGTACATGCTTTCTCTCTCAAAACACAAAAAGCCACCTGGTGTATAAACAATCTTGTAAATGGACAAAGAATGACTAATGAACCTTCATCATTGTCTAGCAGTAGCTTAGGAAGCAAGAAACATTAGAGTACTACCTCAATGTGTTCTTCATTATTTCTTATTAGACAAGAAATTAGTCTCTTATGCTCAATGGTCTTCAGCGGCCGGGCTCATTGAGGTATCGTTGCACTTTTGCTGAATATTTTGCTGCAGTATTTCAGCTCATAACAGGATGGTTCTGTTTGTTTGATACATTTGCAATTCCTTGCTTTATGGTCATCACAATTTTTGATGCTTTTAAGTTGGCTATTCAAACTTTGCATACTATTTCATGGACACAATATTGCGACTATGCTCTTTCTAATAATTTGGATTTGATTTTACAGACACGAGGTTCAAGATAAATTTATTTCATCATTCTATCTGCGAGTATTTAAACACTCCTAAGCCACGGAATAAACTTCTGATAATGAAACTCGTATAGACTTTTTGTCGAACAGTTTGTGCGCAATCAAAGAGCGATCACACACACACACACACACAAGAACACCACACTTACCCCTGGTTCGGTCAAGGTGACCTACATTCAGCAAATCCAAGACTAATAGAGAGTGTTTACAAGTGCTGAGATTCTCTCAAGTACAAAGGCCGGAATAGCTCTAGTTGTTCTTCCTCACAATTCTCAATCTGTTTCGTGTCTCTAACTAACTCCGGATCAAAGCCTTTTATATCACAAGGCATTAGATTAGTTAATCACACTTACCATAGTTCATTTTGTAGACCTAAAAGTTATGAAAATATCTCAATTAGACTCACTAGTTCATAAATATCTAAAATTAGACTTTTGTACCAATTTCGGACAAAAATACCCTTTCAAGGTAATATAACCATCTTCACTTCATTCCCTACTTCTTTTCATCTCTCATTCTCTCTCATTTTCTCTCGTTTCATCATTTTCGAGTATCCTCCCGTCGAAATGGGTTAGTATGCTCATTCATTCATCTTTTTTAGTTATGTTGATATAGTTTGTGTAGAAAAAAAAAAGTTGGTAGATTTAGGTCAAATAACCCGGAATTTAACGTTATTTCCGATTAAATCCGATAATTTAGGATGAAATTTAAGTACTATTTCCGATGAAATTTAAGCTAAAATTCGGAGGATTCGACCGGATCTGGCAGGATCCGACCAGATCTGGCAAGGTCAGAATCCGACCGGATGTGGCAGGATCCGACCGGATGTGGCAGGATCCGACCGGATCCGACAAACTACCAAGAAAATTAAAAAAATCTTGTTTTTTTTTATTTAATCTATTTTTATGTGATATTTTTTGCAGTTTTGTTGATGGTTAACGGCACATGGGAGAGAAATGGACACTTATACGTGTTCAAAAATGCAAGAACATTTCCGCTTGAAGTTTCAAAAGAGACGACGTACACGGGGTTAGTCGACAAGGTGTACAATAGAGTCGATATAGACAGATCAAAGTATGACTTAAAGTTAGAAGTTCCATATGAAGCGGGTAATATGCCGATTGAGCCTGTTTTGTTGAAGGACGATATTGATGTTAAGTATTATACGAAGTGCAAAAGTCGTAGAAAATATGCACTTTGTGTAACTTTGATATCGAAAGAAATCACAGCGTTCAGTGCAAACAAAGTAGATAAAGGAAAAAATGTTATCAATGAAGAGTTGCCTCGTGTTGAACTCAACAAGAGACGAAAGAATTTTGATGAAGTATACGTGCATGACAGAGATAATTATCACAACAACGAGGAAGAAGATGATGAAGAACAAAATAACAAAGTTGATGAAGATAAAAGTGACAAGGGAGAAGATGGACACAACAGTGACAAAGAAACAAAATTCGAAGAGTTTGCGAATCATGAAGAATATAAAGATTTTGTTAAACATTTTGCAGTACCATCAGGACACGGTGAACCGTCACGTGACCCTCGTAAAGATGTTTCACAAACGGATTTCGTGCGTTATTCATGGGAAGCCCCTGACTTCACAGCGGATGATGTTATCAAAGAAGAACGTAATGAAGGTCCAACTCTGTTGTCACATTCGTCCACATGTAATAAAAATAATGAGATCTACTTATAATATGGAAAATGTTATGTTATATATTTTATAACCATTGATTACATGCAATAGGTAGCACAGAAGATATATACCTTGGGAAAGAGTTTGAGTCAAAGAAACAGATGAAGCAACAGATTAATGTTTTTGCTCTAAAAAATAATTTTGAGTTTAGAGTGAAATCGTCTTCGAAAAAGAGATGGTATGTCATATGCAAAAATGAGATGTGCACTTGGAAGCTGAGGGATGTTGTGCAGTGGTCTGACATGTGACAGATAACGTCGTATGAGAGTAGACATTCTTGCGCGCGTGTGGTTCGAACAGAAGGTCATAGAGGAGCTGCACCTTGGGTTATTGGGCACGTCTTCAAAGATAAGTACAACATTAGCTCTATGGCTGAATATTCAGCGCATAACGTAAGAGAGGAAGTCAAGACAAGATGGGGTGTTGGCATATCGTACTTGAAAGCTTTGAGAACAAGGGAGAAAGCAATTTCTTACGTAAGGGGTACGCCAGAAGAATCTTATCAGAAGTTACTATCTTGGTTATACATGTTGGAGCAGAAGAATCCAGGGACTCTTACGGAGTTTGTGAAAGATGACGATAGATTCAAATACGCGTTCTTTTCTATTGGGGCGTGTCGTAGAGGGTTCAAGTCTTGTCGACCCGTCATATCATTAGACGGTGCATTTTTTAAGACAAAATACGGTGGACAGTTGCTATGCGCAATTGCGATGGATGCTAATTCTCAGTTGTATCCACTTGCATTCGGTGTAGTAGATAGCGAGTGTCATGCTTCGTGGATTTGGTTTTTGAGAAAGTTGAGAGAAGCTATCGGGGAAGACGTTGAAGAGTTGGTGTTCATATCCGATCGACATGTTAGCATCATACATGGCGTCGAAGTGGTGTTTCCCGGTATCCCTCATGGAGCATGCTTCCATCATCTCAAACTAAATGTCCATCACAAATTCAAGACCGACCATTGTGGAATTGAACTGTATGATGTCGCTTATGCCTTCAATAAGCGGGCTTTCGAAGCTCATTTTCAGCAATTGAGGAGAAAAGATGTCGAGATGGCTAAGTATCTCGAGGAAGTCAGTTTTGATCGATGGGCAAGAGCATTTTTTCCTGGAAAACGGTAAAACTAAAACTTTTCCCTTTGTCATTACAAGTGTTTTAACTAGAACGTCGTTAATATGTAACTGTTTCTATAGGTATGATATAATGACAAGCAATAATGCAGAAAGCTTCAACAATAAGACGAGGAATGCTAGAACGTTTCCCATCACCACTTTGCTTGAGTTCATTAGATTCACACTTCAAACATGGTTTTTTAATCGAGAATAAATTGCTAGAAAATGTGATACAAAACTGTCCCCGAAGTTTCAAGATAATCTCGAACATCTGAACGGCAAAGCACAATACGTGAATACCTACGGACTAGGGATGTTTGAATGTAATGTTAGAGACGAGAAAGGTGACTTTGATGTGCATTTGATGAATAACACATGCGCTTGTGGACTACCACAACTACTTGGAATCCCGTGCGAGCATGCCATCGCATCCGCACAACACAGGAGTGTGGACATTTATTCGTTGTGCAGTCCTTTCTATTCGAAGGAGATATGGATTGAGATGTACAAGGAGTCTATATATCCTGTAGGGAATGAAGATCAGTGGAACGTTCCGGATGACATAAAAAACATGAAGGTGTTGGCACCAGTTGAAAAGAAACAAGCCGGTCGACCGAAGAAAAGTAAACAAGGAAGACGAAGAGTCAATCGATTCCCATCTCAATGAGAAAAAGTTTTTATTCATCGGAAATGTGGTAAATGTGGTGGTATGAGACATAACAGGAAGACATGCACATGGAGAGAGTGAAAACTTGTTTATTTTTAAACTTATTTTGTTGAACAATTTACGTTTAAGTTTGAGTTGAACATGTTTGTGGTTATGTTTATGTTTATATTTTTATTTATTACTTTAAAATAATTAAATATGAATTTAATGACATGACCTCCACACGGCCGAGCTCGACCTCCACACACCGAGCTCGACCTCCAATCGGCCGAGCTCGACCTCCAACGCCCGAGCTCGACCTCCACACGCCGAGCTCGACCTCCACACGCCGAGCTCGACCTCCAATCGGCCGAGCTCGACCTCCATAGGCCCGAGCTCGACCTCCACACGTCCCGAGCTCGACCTCCACACGGCCGAGCTCGACCTCCACACGCCGAGCTCGACCTCCAACGCCCGAGCTCGACCTCCACACGCCCGAGCTCGACCTCCACACGCCCGAGCTTGACCTCCAACGCCGAGCTCGACCTCCACACGCCGAGCTCGACCTCCACACGGCCGAGCTCGACCTCACGTCCCGAGCTCGACCTCCAATCGGCTGAGCTCGACCTCCACCGTTTTTTTAAGGAAAACCTTCTCGACGTCCTTGCGTGTCACCACTCGAACGCTTGACCACGAAAGCATCCTCGGTACTCGGACACCGATATTGTTCCAGAACTGCTGACCAATCTCCGGAATAGCCTCGAACGTCCAATATTGCACGTCGTGCAAATTCCCCGGTAAGGAATACTTTGCCTCCTTCTGAAGAATGTTCTCGTTGGCGGATTTGTCCTTTTGTTTTAGACAGTAGCGTTTCATGTCCACAGAGAAGGCGGAGAACGTCTCTGTCCACGTGATGTTCCCCCATGGCAGAGAATAGAAGAATGGCAAGTCCTCAACCATGTAGAGATACTTGTCGTTGATGACTCGGTTGTGTTCTACTCCGAGGAGATACCCAATGACAAACACGCACAATCCGAGCTTGTACGCGTCCTCCGGATCTTGACATGTCTTGAACGCGTTCGTCAAGACTTCGAACTTGGCGTTTCGCACGCCGTTTAAGTGATCGGTCACGAGCCTATTACTTCTTCGCTCGTTCTGCTCCTCCGCCGTCGGACCGTCTTCCATACTGAATCCGGTGATCAACGCGTATTCGAGTTTACCGAATCTCACGCGTTTATTTCCGATAGCGAAGTGAATCTCACCCCTTTTCGTTGGCTCCACCTTTCGAAGAAGCAGAGAGCGTAAGAGTACTGAAGAGAAATTTAACGTCGTCGCCTCGAAGAATTGAGCGAACGGAGTCTCTGCAATCCTTTGAAGTAGATCCAGAGCTGTGAATTTTTCTTTCACAAGCTTCAACATTCCCGAACCACTATATGTGATTCGACCCGGAAAATTACTCTCACATAGCAATGTCAAATTCTCCTAAAACACGAGTTATAACAAGTTTAATCACTAATAAATTATAAAAACAAAACAAATATCATTCAAAACACAACTAAAATAATTCAAAATACAACTAAAATCATAAAAAAAAAACGCCTTCAGGAGGTCGGATCTCGTCGGATCCCGACCGAATCCATCAAAAAAACATACATATTTAAAAAAAAAAAAATCAGTTGGATCCCATTAGCGTCGGAGACGGTCGGATCCCGTCGGATCCCATCGGATTCGGTCGGATCCCGACCGAATCCGATGGGATCTGACGGGATCCTTCAAAACTTACAGATTTAAAAAAAAAAAAAAAATCAAACCCATCGGTCCCAGACCCAGATAAAAAAAAAATATTTCACTTTGAACATCGGAACCAATGGCGTCGGAGACGGTCGGATCCCATCGGAATCGGTTGGATCCCGACCGATTCCGATGGGATCCGACGGGATCCATCAAGATTTAAAAAAAATAAAAAAAAATTCAAACCCGACGCTACCCAGATTTAAAAAAAAAAAAAAAAAATTCACTATGACAAATCAAACCAAATCATGACAAAACCACTCTAATCTTATATCTTATCTATGCTACACTAATCAAACCATGACAAAACCATTAAAAAAACTTACCTTTTTTTGTCATTTTTAGGTTTTGAAAGCTATGGAGGTAGATGGAGGTCGGATTTGTTGAGGTCGGCGTCGGAGTTGGTGGTGGGCGTCGGAGGTGGCGAGGTCGGCGTCGGATTTGGTGAGGTTGGCGTCGGATTTGGTGATGTTGGCGTCGGAAGTGGGGAGAGTCGTGAGAGAAAGTGAGAATGAAGGGGGTGGAGATGAGGTTTATTTTGAATTGAGGGCATTTTTGTCCAAAATTGGTACAAAAGTCCAATTTTTGATATTTTTTAATTAACGGCGAGGTCCATCCTTCTACAACGCTTTGAACTTGCGTTGTAGAAAGTTTTCGCCGCGGCGAAAATCACATGGTGCCGCGGCGACGGTTCTACAACGGATAGTGTTAACGTTGTGGGAAATCTGAAATTTAAGTTCTTCTACAACGCTTTACAAAAGCGTTGTAGAATCACCCAGATTCTACAACGCTTATCCATAAGTATTGTAGAAACACCGAGATTCTACAACGCTTAGCCATAAGCGTTGTAGAAACACTATGTTTCTACAACGCTTATGTTAAGCGTTGTAGAATCCCTAGTTTCTACAACGCTTATGTTAAGCGTTGTAGAAAGTGGGTTGTATAATCCAACATTTGTAGTAGTGGGGTCTAATTAAGATATTTCCATAACTTTTAGGTCTAGAAAATGAAATTGCCACAATTGTTAAAATTTTGAGAAATTGCCCCATTTGCCACCAATTTTATAATTTTTTCTCACTTTCCACCAAAAGACTAATTTTTCCCAAAATGCCACCATCTATGTCAACAATGTTGACATCTATTTTTGCGCTTCACTATGAGATGTCAACATTGTTGACATAAATGTCAACAATATTGACATCTCGGTGGTATTTTGAAAAAAATTAGTCTTTTGGTGGAAAGTGGGAAAAAATTATAAAATTGGTGAGCACGATAAAATTATATATTATCATATTAATTTAGATTATTTTGTTTGTGTTGCCCTATAAAAGTATTATCTAATTTTATTATGTCCATTATTTTGGTATATTAAGACACAAAAAAAAATTTCCACATCTATTACTAGATAAAGTTATCATTATTAATAATTTAATAATCAATAACTCAAGATAATAGAGAAATCGCCTCAACTACCACCATTTGATAAGTTTTTCCAATTTCTCATCAAAAGCTTAATTTGGCCAAAAATACTATTAAACCATTTGTACAAATACAGTTTTACCCTCAACAATTAATGTCAATTGTTGACAATTGTTGACATAGATGTCAACAATAGATGTCGATTGTTGACATCTATGTCAACAAATAGAGAACCAAAAACTCATTGATGTCAACAATAGATGTCAATTGTTGACATAGAGATATCAATTGTTGACATCATGGTGAGGGTAAAATTGTATTTATACAAGTGGTTTACTAGTATTTTTAGCTAAATTAAGCTTTTGGTGGAAAATTGGAAAAAAATTATCAAATGGTGGTAATTGAGGCAATTTCTGATAATATTTTCCCATGTTTTAATAGGGGAGAAGTTGACCATTCTATTAACATTTGATAACTCATTACTCATTTTCCACCAAAATCATGATTTAGATAAATTTACTAGTAAATCTTGGAGAGAGAATATATTTTTTTAATTTTTTTTTACCTATTTTTTCTTTACTTTTTTTTTTCTCCAAGTCTCGTCAAGAAATCTGGTTTTTTATTTTAGAAATCTAGGTTTGTTCGACAATTTGTTGACATATATATGTTAACAATTGATATGCTTTGTTGACATATAGATGTCAACAAATAACACCACTTGAAAGTTTGTTGATTTGTGACATAAATATGTCAAAACTGATACAATTTGTTGACATATATATGAAAATTTTGATTTTATTGATTTATTGACATAGATGTCAAAAAAGGACATGATTTCTTGACATGTATATGTCAACAAATGATAACCGGAAAGTTTGTTGATTTGTTGACATAGATATCATGTCAACAAATCATGTCATTTGTTGACATCTATGTACTCAATAAATCAACAAATTTTTCAATGTTATTATCATTAAACATGTAGTTAAGTAATATTGTTGTAACTAATCCTATATTTTAAAATGACAACATTGTCACTTAATCCTATAGTTTAGGTAAAATGTTGTCACTAAACCTATAGTATAGTTAAAGAATTATGGAATTTAGTTCCAATGACAGCTTTGTCTTTAAAACCAATGGATTAGTGACCTCGTTGTCACTAAATCTTCTTTGGTATCAAATATACAAGTTCAAAAGCACACGAATATATGCCAGTATAACTCCATGCTAATATATTCAGCTATGCAAAATAAATATATTAGAACTGTTAAGCCAACATGCCAATACAACTCCATGCCAAAAATTCACTTTAGAATGAAAAATGAACTTACCCCAAAAATAATTTGTTTTGTTACAAGCCTGCCCAAAAATAATTCGCTTTTCTTCATGATTTGCTCTCTGAGATGAACTTACTCCACCCCCACAAAAGGCGTGGTTGTTGGGATCGATATCTAGACCCTTCTTGTAGTTGGCAACGGCGAGGTCACGGTTGCCCAGCCCCAGGTGGGCGGCGGCGAGGCGGCCATAGCAGCCGCAGGTGACATTTCAAAAGGACTCAAGTATACAAATGCTCATCTAAGATAAACATGTATGCCAATATAACTTGAGCAATAGCGGAAAATGTGTAACTATACAAAGTTTTAATAGTCTGTGATTGAATTTTTTGAAATCGATAAATTACTTATATAAATCGTCAAAAATTCTAATCAAAGTGTTAAAATAAAATTTGACGACATGAATTTGACTATTTTTCTAAAAACTTATACTTTAGTTATTTTGCTAATCTATTTTTAACAAAGCACAAACTCCACCAAGCAAGAAAAGAAGACTTCGAATCTCTTCAAAGCAGACACTTGAAATATAGTTGGTGAACGATCACTTTGACTTTTCCTCGAGTTGTATATCTTTGAATAATCATTTTTTCAATAGTCGTGTCAAACAGGAAGCAATCATTGATTCGTTAAGCGTTCCAAGGTACCTGAAAATGCTCAATTTTATAAGCCATGCTACACATGACGCATCTTAATTTTCCATTACGATATTTTAAAGACCAATTGTTGTCAAATTATCAACAGTGAAAAATTGTTCAAAATTCTTCAAAATTGATATAATTGGGATAGTAAAGTGTGAACAACCAACTGAAAAACTTCAAACTTAATAATATATTGTTCGCTGATTTCTCATCTTCTTCGTTTCATTCAACTCAGCAACATAAACCAATGAAAACCTTTATTTTTTATACCTTCAAATATATTACATTATTTTCGTAGTCGCTAAGAAGATGGCTTCCAAGTACAGCGATCTCAACCTTTTACCGGCTCCAATATCTCTGGTAGTTTTGTTTTTGTTAACATCTAAGTATTGCTGTGCAATTGAGAACATCACTCAGTTCCAGAAACTATCTGAAGAAAAGACTCTCATCTCGCCCAGTCAAGTTTTCGAGTTAGGCTTCTTTAGCCCGAACAACTCAGCAAGCAATCGGTATGTGGGCATTTGGTACAAGAAAATATTTCCACAGATTATCGTATGTGCACTCAACAGAGAGAATCCAATCAGCGTCACAGATTCTCCAGCGAGTTTAAGGATCGGCAAAAATGGAAATCTAGAGCTCGTCGATGGAAACAACGGTTCTGTCTGGTCAACCGACCATCGTGTCCCCTCGAATAGCTCGGTCGCAACGCTCTTGGACAACGGAAACTTGGTTCTCAAGGATGTCAAAACAAAGGAGATTTTATGGCAAAGTTTTGATAAGCTTGGAGACACGCTTTTACCTGGCTCCGCAATAGGGTTTGATGGGAAAACAGGAAAGAACGACGTCTTAACTTCTTGGAAGAGCGATTCTGATCCAAAGCCCGGGAATTTCAGCGTTGGAGTCTCAACCAAGGTTATGCCAGCTCAGGTCTTTATATGGAACGGGACGAGGCCGCACTGGAGATCCGGGCCGTGGGACGGGAACAAGTTCACCGGAATCCCGACCATGGACGAGTCGTATCAGAATCCTTTTGGTCTCATCGAAGTCGCGGAGCAGAGAACCGCGCATCTCTCTTTCAAACCCTACAACGTCTCTTCCGTTTTCACCAAGTTCTTCATATCTTCGAAGGGTGTTCTTCTGTTTATGTTGAAAGAAGAAGGCGGTGATTGGACGATGCTCTGGGAGTCTCGAAAGAGCTTGTGCGATGTGTACGGTTTTTGCGGTAATTTTGGGGTGTGCAAGGCATCGGAGTCTCCTATCTGTAGATGTTTGAAAGGGTATGCTCCGATGTCTGATCTCGAGTGGAGAGAACAGAATTGGACACAAGGGTGTTTGAGGCTAGACGAGCTGCCCTGCGAGAGAAAGAATAGTGGATGAAAAAATGACCTCTTTCATGAGCTCGCAAACACAAAGCTTCCTGATTTCTACCAATACTTGTCTTTTCCGAAAAATCCAGACGATTGTCGAAAATCGTGCATGGAGAATTGTTCTTGCAGCGCTTATGCTTTTGTGAACGGCATAGGCTGTTTGGTATGGTCAGAGAGAATTATTGATGTCCAGGAATTTTCTTCCGGTGGCAAATCGCTGTTTCTCCGCCTTGTTCACGGAGATCTGGGTGAGTATAATCTTAGACCTGAGAAATATATGTAAATCACTTTATATTATTTTGAACCTGTTTTGAAATTAGCTATTCGTTGATCTCTCTTAGATGGAGGAAGAAGCGCCTAAATGAGGATAATGATCAGCCTTGCAACAATTTCAGTTGTTGTGAGTTTATCTATCTTTCTAGTGATCTGTTTGTGTAGGAGAAATGCCAATAAACAAAGTAAGTATCTGATTTGATTCTGTACTATAATGCATGGTCACTCTTTTTCTGTTTCACAATTACAACTTCTTCGCTTATTTTGAGTTTCAGCATAGTTATCTTAGGAACTAAGTACTATTTTACTTGTACTTCATTTAAATTTTATAAAACTAAATCTGATTGTTTTCCATTTTTTTTTCTTGCTCGATAATCAGGAGAAGTCGAGGCAGTCACCGAGAAGTCCGAAATTGTAAGGACAAGCAGAGAGTACAGAACAAATATTCAATTTACAGAGCAAAATTATGAGTGTGACTTTCCTATTTTTGGCTACGAGAGCCTTTTGGCCGCTACGGATAACTTCAGCTTTAGCAACAAACTTGGTCAAGGAGGATTTGGCCCTGTCTATAAGGTAAATTTTTATGTGTTCCAAGATCATTTTTTTAATAAGCATAAAAATATTATTATATGGGCTAAAAATTTATGCGGCTGGTTTGCAGGGAAAACTGCAAGACGGCACGGAAATAGTCGTTAAAAGACTGTCTAGAAGTTCAGGACAAGGCACGCGAGAATTTCAAAACGAGATGGTATTAGTTTCTAAACTCCAACACAGAAATCTTGTTAGACTTCTTGGTTTCTGCACCGAGAACGACGAGAAGTTACTCATTTACGAGTACATGCCCAATAAAAGCTTGGATAATTTTATCTTTAGTAAGTGTCACATTCTCTAATGTAGCATGAACTATATATAATTTCTTGTATTTATCCCATCCTAAAAAATCTCTTGTTTTCAATGATTTAGATTCACAAAGAAGCGAGCAACTTGAATGGACAACACGCTTCAACATTATTATCGGCATTGCGAGGGGTCTCGTATATCTCCACCGCGATTCTTTTATAAGGGTAATACACCGAGATCTCAAGGCCAGCAATGTTCTACTTGACGACAAGATGAATCCAAAGATATCTGACTTTGGACTCGCTAAGATTTTCGAGGAGACGCACGATGTTGCCAATACCCAAAGGGTGGTCGGAACGGTGTAAGCCTTTTTCTTCTTTTTATTCAACATTTTAAGCTCTCAAACCAGTTAATCCCGGCATCTCACATTATTAGAGGGCGGGATTTTTTCCGAAAAATCAGACGTGTATAGCTTCGGAATCTTGATATTAGAGATTGTCAGTGGTCGGAAGAACACGAGTTTCAAATTTAACGACAAACATTTGAGCCTCATTGGCTATGTGAGTTATTTCCCTTTCTCTCTCTCTAACACGAGTTTGTTTAAAATTCTTTAAAATCTCTTTTTTATCTTGTGTCAGGCTTGGGGGTTGTGGAGTCAAGGCAGGGACGTAGAAATGGTGGATAAAGCACTGGAAAATGCCTACTCTTCAGAGGAAGTGATGAGATGTGTACACGTGGGGCTTCTTTGTGTACAAGACCAGGCCTTGGATAGGCCTACAACGCCGGACTTGGTATCGATGTTGATGAACGAGCTAGACGGATCGTCCATGGCCCAAAGAGCCTCTTTTCACTTTCCCGAGGCCAAAACCCCAAGTTCGGCTACACAACGACACCCAAGGCTCTGCCAATGAGGCCACGGTGTCGATGCTTGAAGGTCGATGATGATAAAAGAGTCACAACATATAAAACCATGTTCCCGTCAGCATTTAAATGATCTACAATATAGATTATCAGAGAGAGAAAAACTTATAGCCTACATCGCTTGCATTTCGATTGGGGTGTGTTTAAGGATCCCGCGTCGTAAAAACAAGGGTCAAGCGGCTAAATGGCCAAATAGAACTTAAGGATTTGCAAAATAGCCAAAGTTTATCAAGTATAAGCAAAATAGCCAAGCTGCGATTATTAATCCAGGCAGGATTAAATTTAATCCACACAAAATATCGGGATTAAATTTAATCCAGGCAGGATTAATTTAGTCCAGGGATGAGAGTAATGGCTATTTTGGTTAACCTAATGAAACTATGGCTATTTTGCAAAAGCCATAGTTTGAATTGGCTAGTTCATGCCATTTTTCCTAAAAACAAAGGGACTTAACAAGATTTGTAAAGTCATAAATTACGCTGTCACTTAGTTTTGAGATTCAACTTCATCATACATAATAATAGATGAATTCATATTGTACATGCTTCCACTCTCATACACAAAAAGCCATTGGTGTATAAATAATCTTGAGTGGACAAAGAATGATAAATGAACGAAATTTTATTGTCCAGCAGTAACATCAGATAAGAAATAAGTTTCATGTGCTCAATGGTCTTCATTGGCCGGGCTCACCGGGTTATGATTGACGGTGACGATGAAGAAGAATGAAATAAATAACTCCATAGCTTTAACCAGGTCTACTTATGCAAATTATGCTTGTCGAAAATTGGATTTATTTGGCGATCACTTGCTTCTTGGTCATCACAAACGTTGATGTTTTTGAGCTGGCTATTCAAACTTTGCATATTCTTTCGTAGAGATAGAATAGCGACTATGCTCTTTCTACCTTTTTCGATTTAATTTTACAGACATATCTCTGTTCAAGAAAATTTTATTTCTTCATTCTTACATTATCACACTTTGTACATAATGTTTGGTATTCAATGACTTTTCTTCGTGAGCTGTATATTTATGACTATTTTCTAATCGTGATTTTCGAGTCCTTTAATAAAGACAAGTTTTCGGAGAGAAATATTGCAACGAAGCTGTTGAAAATTGAGCTCGAATTTGCTGTCACATCATCAATAATACAAAAGTGTCTGTGCTGATACCAGGAAAGTGTAGTGTGAAACAGCCAGCTTAAATTTCAAATCTTTTTATCTTCTTTGCTCGCTTCTTACCCTTTTGGGCATCAACTGTTTAGCATTATTTTCATAGTCAATAAGAAAATGTCCTCAAAGCACAGAGATCGCCGATTGTTACTTGCTACAATATCTCTCGTCAAAATGATATTGTTATCATCAGAATACTGTTGTGCACTCGAGATCATAACTCGGTTCCAGACACTGTCTCGAGAAAACTCTCTGATCTCGCCGGGTCAGGTTTTCGAATTAGGCTTCTTCAGTCCAAATAATTCAACAAGTGATCAGTATGTGGGAATCTGGTACAAGGAAATATCTCCACAGACTATAGTCTGGGTACTAAACAGAGAGAGACCAGTCAGCGTCGCAGATTCTTCAGCGAGTTTAAGGATTGGCGAAAAAGGAAATTTAGAGCTCGTCGATGGAAACAACGATTCTGTCTGGTCAACCAGCCCTCGTATTGTGTTAAACAGCTCCGCTGCAACGCTATTGTACAACGGAAACTTGGTTCTCAAGGATGTTGAAACAAACGAGACTTTATGGCAGAGTTTCGATAGTCTCGGAGACACGCTCTTGCCAGGCTCGGCAATAGGGTTCGACGGGAAAACAGGAGAGAACGACGTACTGACTTCTTGGACGAGCGACTCCGATCCAAAGCTCGGGAATTTCAGTTTTGGAGTCTCGACCACTGTTATGCCAGCTCAGGTCTTCATATGGAACGGGAAAAGGCCTCACTGGAGATCCGGGCCGTGGGACGGGTCAAAGTTCATAGGAATTCCGGGCGTGGATGGGTCGAATAGGAACCGGTTTGATGTCATGGAAGACGAGGAGCACAGATCTGCACATCTCCATTTCAAATATTTCAATCCCTTCAACGTCTCTGTCTCCTCAAAGTTCTTCATATCGCCGCAGGGTGTTTTAATATTCATGTTCAAAGAAGACGGCCATGATTGGTCGATGGCCGGAAAGTCGCTAAATAATCCTTGTGATTTTTACGGTTTTTGCGGTAATTTCGGGGTTTGCAACGCCTACGAGCCTCCGATTTGCAGGTGCTTGAAAGGCTACGCTCCAAAATCGAATCTTGAGTGGAAGGAACAGAATTGGACTCAAGGGTGCTTTAGGAGAGCCGAGCTGCTCTGTGAGAAAAACAATAGTCGAGGGAAAAGCGACGGCTTTTTAGAGCTCTCAAGTACAAAGCTTCCTGATTTTTACCAATACGTGACTCGTCCTATAAACACGAACGACTGTCGGAAATCGTGCATGGAAAATTGTTCTTGCAGTGCTTATGCTTATGTCAATCGCATAGGCTGTTTGGTATGGTCAGAGAGCATTATTGATGTCCAACAATTTTCCTTCGACGGTGAATCTCTATTCATCCGTCTTGCTCACGGAGAGCTAGGTGAGTGTAATCTTCAACTTCTGAAAACTTTATCAATCTCTTTTTTACAATATTTCATTTTTTTTAAGCTATAGCTATTTCGCTTGATTTCGCAGGTGGGGGTAAAAGCGACAAAAAGGAAATCATAATCAGCCTTGCAACTATTTCATGTGTTGTGAGTTCATGTGTCATTCTAGTGATCTGTTTGTGTAGGAGAAATGCTAATCAAAATAGTAAGTAACTCAGCTGTTTAAGATCTCAAGTGATTAACATAATGTTTACTTAGTCATTGTCAATTGGTTTTGTGATGAAATCATGTCATATTTAACAATGATTAACAAAGTCGATACGCGCTCTTTTCATTTTTCTAAGAAGATGAGCGAATCGCGGAGAAGACTAGATGCGCAACGAAAAGCAGCAATTTTAGATCAAATCTTCAATTTACAGAGCAAAACTATCACCAGTTGGAGTTTCCTATTTTCGGTTACGAGAGCCTTTTGCTGGCAACCGATAACTTCAACTTTAACAACAAACTTGGTGAAGGAGGATTTGGCCCGGTCTATAAGGTAAATATTTGTTAAATGTTTCAAGTTATATATAAAAAAAAAACTTCTGAATAAACCTGAAATTATTCACGGGTGTGGTTTGCAGGGAAAACTACAAGACGGCACAGAGATAGCGGTTAAGAGACTGGCTAGCAGTTCGGGGCAAGGCACGAGAGAGTTTCAGAATGAAATGGTATTAGTTTCCAAACTCCAGCACAGAAATCTTGTCAGGCTTCTCGGTTTTTGCACGGAGAACGACGAGAAGTTACTCGTTTACGAGTACATGCCAAACAAAAGCTTGGATAATTTAATCTTTAGTAAGATTCACACTCCCTGATCTAGCTGGCATGAACTATAAATAGTTTCTTCCGATCATCTTGCCCAAATAAATCGCTAGTTTTCAATTATTAGATTCACGAAAAAGTGAGCAACTTGATTGGAAAACGCGCTTCAACATTATTATCGGCATTGCAAGGGGTCTCGTATATCTCCACCGCGATTCCTTTTTAAGGGTTATACACAGAGACCTCAAGGCCAGCAATGTTCTCCTAGACGACAAGATGAATCCTAAAATATCCGACTTTGGACTCGCTAAGATTTTCAAAGAGACGCTCGATATTGCCAATACTCAGAGGGTGGTCGGAACCCTGTAAGTATTCTTCTCCTTTCAATCCAACATTTAAGTCGTCAAATATTTCATGCCTCACGCCTCACTCTATATTCGTAATCAAGCACAGCGGTTACATGTCTCCTGAGTATGCCATGGGCGGGATTTTTTCCGAAAAATCGGACGTGTACAGCTTCGGAATCTTGATATTAGAGATTGTCTGTGGTCGGAAGAACACAAGTTTCAAATTTAACGACCAACACTTGAGTCTTATTGGTTATGTGAGTTATATCCCCTTCTCTCTCTAACCTGAGTTCGTTTAAAATTCTATAAAATCGTTTTTTTAATCATTTGTCAGGTTTGGGGGTTGTGGAGCGAAGGCAGAGAAGTAGAAATGGTGGACAAAGCATTAGAAAATGCTTACTCTTCAGAGGAAGCAATGAGATGCGTACACGTGGGGCTTCTTTGCGTACAAGACCAGGCCTCAGACAGGCCAACAATGTCAGACTTAATATCAATGCTAATGAACGAGACAGATCGTCCTCGACTGAAAGAGCCTCTTTTCACTCTCCAAAGGCCACAAGCCCAAGTTCGGCAACACAATGACACCCAAGGCTCTGCCAATGAGGCCACCGTGTCAATGCTTGAAGGTCGATGATGATAATACAGTCACACCCTGATTTATCGCCGCCGACAATACACAAAACCATGTTTGCATTCAGCAATTAAATGACCAACAACGGAGATTATTAGAGAGACTACAAAATTTATTAAGTCACAGATCCTCTCATTGTAACTTATTTTTTTTATATTTAACTTCATTATACATAATAATAATAATAATAATAATAATAATAATAATATTAATAATAGCTGAATCGATTTTGCACATGTTTCCACTCTCACACAAAAAGCCATCGGTGTATAAACAATCTTTAAATGGATTAATGAACCAATATCATGGTCCAATTCCGACCACCGCAATAATTAATTTTTTAATAAAGAAATAGCATATTTAAAGGAGATGTTTGTTAAATGCCTTTTACACACACTTATTATATACTTTTAATTTTGAATTGAAGTTAATCTTTAGGGTTTTTTTTATCATCTTTTTTCTTGTAGTTTCTTTAGATTTTTCAGGTTATTAGGGAGACTAGCTTTTGGAGTTTTCATGGAACAAAATCGGAGTAATTCAAGACGATTCAGATGCTTTTGGCAAAGTTAGAGCAAAACACTAATGGAGCCCTCTTCTTCATGATTTTGAGATTTTCAATCAAGGATTAAAATATCGATACCGATACCGAAGTTTTGATTTTACTACTATATTGAGTATCAACGGATGATATATCGACTACCGATGATATATCGACTACCGACGGGTATCTTATAACAATTTCAATACCGACTACCGATGATATATCGACTACCGACGGATATATCGACAAAAATCCTATAACAAATAGATATTATGTATATATCATTTAATGATACATATAACAATTATATTTTAAATAGATATATATATATATATATATATATATATTTATATCTATAAATATACTTAATGAATGAATATATAACATTTATTTGAATTTTGAACCACTTGATTTTAACTTGAAACAAGGGAATGCAAAAATAAAAATAAAAAATAAAACGTGATCTTTGATGTTACTATTTAGCTAACAAATAAAATTCACCTTATTGTGAAATTAAAAAATTGAAAGAAATCACTACATATAAACTTATGCGGTTCTATGAAAATTCAGAAGCAACAATGGGCCTTCATTAGCCCAATAACGTAAGTTTAAATTTTGGGTCTGTTTAGAGCCATAAAATCGGTATTTAAGGAATAATTTTTCATTTTTGGCTGTCATAGTCATTTTTCCATAAATATCGGTATTTGATGAATAAAAACGATATTTAAGCTGTTATAGTAATTTTTATACCGAACTTCTCATTTTTCCTTGATATCGGGATATATTGTCGGTATTTTGAACCTTTTTCTCAATTGATGATTTCAGATGAATTCTTTTCAGCATTGAATAGAGCTTTCTCTTATTTATTTTCAAAAATCGGATATCGGAGCAAACCTTTATGGCCATTTCAAGTAGGGATGGCATTTTTACCCGAAACCCGTTAGCCCGTCCGTTACCCGGTCTTAACGGGTCGGGTAATACCCGTTCAAAATGAGTTAACGGGCTAACGGGTATTACCCGTTAGTATTTTAGCGGGTACGGGTCGGGTAGCGAAAATGTTAAACCCGCCCCGTTAACCCGCTAACCCGCCCGTTAATTATTTTTATGGAAAAAAACTAGATATTTTTTTTTAAGAAAACATTAAATTACATCATAATGAGTAGGTTGTTGTTTTGATTCTTATTAAAAATTATTTTTTTTATTTTTTTTAAACGGGTTAACGGGTTAGCGGGTGCTCAATTTTGGCACCCGTCACCCGACGGGTATACCCGTTACCCGCCCCGTTGGGAAAACCGGGTTAACGGGTACGGGTTAACGGGTATTTTAATAGGCGGGTACGGGTACCGGTATTGGTGTACTCGCTAAAACCCGTACCCGTTGCCATTCCTAATTTCAAGCACTACTTTGCCACACACATCAAGCGCACTTTTTTACGCTAACTCCCAAAGAGACCACGTGCCCACTGTGCCCACCGCGTGGTGCATGTGCATTTTGCGCGCCACCCGCCCATGGAGTCATGTTTTGGCTAATTAACTATTTTTAAAGCGTTTTGGACAATTTGGATCTCATTTAAAGGCCCAAATGGCTTCGAAATTAACTGAAATCCTATATAAACGAAGTTAAGCCCAAACAATCACATATTTTT
This sequence comes from Urtica dioica subsp. dioica, assembly GCF_054948205.1. NCBI lineage: Eukaryota > Viridiplantae > Streptophyta > Magnoliopsida > Rosales > Urticaceae > Urtica > Urtica dioica. The sequence continues at coordinate 24,904,811 of NC_142764.1, forward strand.
CATTATTTTTAGAAGTTTAGTTTTAGCGTTTGGCTAGTTTAGAGAGATTGGGAGAGAATAATATTTGTAGAAGAAAACCCGTTCCACCACCACCATCACCACCACCAAAATCAACGCTCCACCTATTCTTCGGTGTTCCTAGCAAACGCTTGCTCGTACTTTCCCCTATACCTAGTTGTACGCAGTGTAGTGCTGGAGGGCCACGACCTTTTCCCGAGAGACTCGTCCAGCGTGATTCTCCACGATGGCCTCTTCTCCAAGCGGCGACAGGTTCAAGTTCGTGTTTGACGAATTCAAAATCCACTATATTTACAAAATAAACCTAAACAAAAAAAAATGAAAAAAAGAGAAAATAAATTGAGAGTATTATTATTATTATTATTATTATTATTATTATTATTATTATTATTATTATTATAGGAGATGATGGTCTCCCTCTCACGAAACACGGTCCAATGAACAGTGTTTCGTGATTTTTTTTTAACTTTTTTTTTTTTACCCTAACACAAGTAATGTTTATTTGTACCATTTTTTTTATCAGAAATATAAAAATGTTTTAAAAAAACTTTAAATATATTTTTTTCAAACTTAAATATTTCTGGATATATCTTTATATATTTATTTTTTTATATTAAAATATATTAATTATTCCGCTGTAACGAGCGACATGCTTGTAGATCTATAAAATTTTAGATTTTTGCTGAATTTAAAATGACCACTTGTTTTTACTAGAGGTCAAAAAATCGCTTTAAATTTTCCATATGATATTTTAAAGACCAATTGTAGTTATTGTCAACAGCGAAAAATTGACCAAAGCTGATATTTATGGGAAAGAGAAGTTTGAACGACCAACTGAAACTTCAACAATAATAATGTCTTCCTTGCTGACTTCTCATCTTCTTCGTTTCACTCAACTCAACCACACACAGCAATGACAACCTTTATTTTGTATACCTTAATTTACATTGCATTATTTTCGTAGTCGCTAAAAAATGGATCCTAAGTATAGCGACCTCAGCCCTTTGCTGGCTCCAATATCTCTGGCAGTATTGTTTTTGTTAACATCGAAGTATTGCTGTGCAATTGAGAACATCACTCAGTTCCAGAAACTATATGAAGAAAAAACTCTCGTCTCGCCCGGTCAAGTTTTGGAGTTAGGCTTCTTTAGTCCCAACAAGTCAACAAGAAATGGGTATGTGGGCATTTGGTACAAAAACATATCTCCACAGATTGTCGTATGGGTGCTCAACAGAGAGAACCCAATCAGCATAGCAGATTCCCCGGCGAGTTTAAGGATCACAGCAAATGGGAACTTAGAGCTCGTCGATGGAAACAACAAATCTGTCTGGTCAACCAAACACGGCATTGTATCGAATAGCTCGGTCGCAACGCTCTTGGACAACGGAGACTTGGTTGTCAAGGACGTCGAAACAAACCAGACTTTATGGCAGAGCTTTGATAGGCTCGGCGACACGCTCTTAGGAGGCTCGAGAATAGGGTTTGACTGGAAAACAGGAAAGAACGACGTCTTGTCTTCTTGGAAAAGCGATTCCGATCCAGCGCTCGGAAATTTCAGCGTCGGAGTCTCAACCAAGTTGATGCCAGCGCAGTCCTTCGTATGGAAGGGGACGGCGCCGGAGTGGAGATCCGGGCCGTGGAACGGGAACAAGTTCACCGGAATCCCGGCCATGGACGAGTCGTACGAGAACCCTTTTGATGTCGTCGAACTCTCGGAGCAGAGAACCGCGCATCTCTACTTCAACCCCACCAATCTCTCTGGCATATCCACCAAGTTCTTTATATCACCGGAGGGCGTTTTCAAATGCATAGTGAAAGAACACGACAGCGATTGGATAACAGCTTGGGAGTCTCGGAAGAGTTCCTGCAATGTGTAACGGTTTTTGCAGTAATTTCGGGATGTGCAAGGCATCAGAGACACCGATTTGTAGCTGCTTCAAAGGGTATGCTCCGAAATCGGATCGCGAGTGGAAAGAACAGAACTGGACACAAGGGTGCTTTAGGAGAGCCGAGCTGCCCTGCGAGAGTAACAATAGTAGAGCGAAAAACGATGTCTTTTACGAGATCGAGGGCATAAAGCTTCCTGATTTTTACCAATACTTGTCTATTCCAAAAAGCCCGGACGATTGTCAAAAATATTGTATGACGAATTGTTCTTGCAATGCGTATGCCTATGTCAACGGCATAGGTTATTTGGTATGGCCGGAGGGCATCGTCATCCGGTGGCCAATCTCTGTTTCTCCGCGTCGCTCACGGAGAGCTAGGTATTGAAGTTTATAGGCTTTATGAATAATGTTTCAGTTAGTTACTTAGTGTACAAGTTTCTTCTGTTTTGTTTTCCTTTGTTGAACGACGGGTTTTGGTAGTCGTCTGCGTACGACACGTCGTTTGTTAGTTGTTTAGTTAGCTCATTTAATACGTTGTCGTTTTGTATTAATGAGTTAGTTTTTTCTGGTTTTACTGTATATATACGCTGGTTGTATTTTGAACATTTGAATTAATGAAAAGAATCACAGAAGTATTTTTCATTCGATTCTCTCTTCTTTTCTCTGTTTTGATTCATCGAAGCTCGATTGTAATATGGTATCAGAGCGCTTCTGCGCCTAGGGTTTCCGATCGTTCTTCATCCAGTTATCTCCTCCTCTTTTATTGCCTAGCTCTCTTCGATCTGAATCGATGGATCAGAATCCAGAAATTACCGATTCAGGATCAGCGACGGTCATCGGAGGATCAAGAAGGAGATCAGAGATCGAAGATCCAAGTGGAGCCTTTTACATTCATCATTCTGACTCTCCAGGTATCACTTTGGTTTCTCAGCCATTGAATGGAGACAATTATGTATCGTGGTCTCGATCTATGAAAATAGCCTTGTCGGTCAAGAACAAGCTAGGTTTCATAGACGGAACAATAGCCAAACCAGATGCGACAGACGTGAGTCTCTATACTGCTTGGAATCGAAGCAACAATATCGTTCTCTCTTGGATCCTCAACTCAGTATCCAAAGAAATCTCATCGAGCATTCTTTTTGGAGATTCTGCGTTTAAAGTTTGGAAAGATCTTGAAGAAAGATATCAACAATCAAACGCTCCTCGTATTTTCCAATTAAAGAGAGAATTGATGAATATGCTCCAAGATCAGAAGAGTGTGACCACGTATTTCACAAAACTCAAGGGAGTTTGGGAAGAGTTATGCAATTTTCGACCTAATTGCTCATGCGGAAAATGCACCTGTGGTGGAGTCAAGGATCTCAATGCTTTCTTCCAAAATGAGTATGTGATGCAATTCTTGATGGGATTGAATGAGTCTTTCACTCAAACTCGGGGTCAGGTTCTACTGATGGATCCAATTCCACCAATCAACAAGGTCTTTGCCATGCTCTCTCAAGAAGAGAAACAAAGATCAGTTGGAACTGACTTTCTTGGAAGCTCAGACCAATCCAGCACCATGGCGATGGCTGTGAAAGAAGATCAAAAGCGTGGAATCAAGAAAGACAAACCTACCTGCACTCATTGCAAAATGTTGGGCCACACAGTGGATAAATGCTACAAGCTTCATGGATATCCACCTGGATGGAAGCCAAAAGTCAGGGGCCAGGCAAATGCATCTGAAGGACTGAGTCAAGACCAATCAGGAGCGTCTCAGACTGGAGTCTCAGCTCCCCTGACTGACCAGCAGATTCATCAGATGATCCAACACTTGTCAAGCCAGCTCACCATGACAAAAGGAGGAGGTGAATCAAGTGACATCAATACCATATCCTACAAGACAGGTCTTTCTAACTCTGTATATATGACATATGGTGACATTTTTAGTAATTGTTCCTGGATTATGGACTCAGGGGCCTCTAAACATATATGTGCTAATTCTAGACTGTTTAGATGCTTAAAACCTCTGAAAAACTCTAGTGTCACTTTACCAAATCATACTGTTATCCCTGTCAATCATTATGGTGATGTTGTGTTATCTCATAACCTCACTCTTAGAGAAGTCTTGTATGTGCCAGGATTCAAATTTAATTTGATTTCTGTCAGTGCACTTACAGATGAATCAAGAGTGAAAGTTGTCTTTGCCTATGATGGTTTTGATATACAGGACTACAGGAATTTGAAGACGATTGGGAAGGGTAGGAGACTTGGTGACCTATACATGCTCACTGATGCATCATCAAAGACTTACATCAATAAAGTTTCAGCTCAGATTTGGCATGGAAGATTAGGTCACCTGTCTTACAAGAGGCTTGAGTCTTTAAAAGGCAAACTGGCTTATCACTCGTGTACAGAAAATAAGCCATGTTTCATATGTCCTTTAGCAAAGCAAAAACGCCTCCCTTTCATTTCGAATAATCACTTGTCTGCTAATCCTTTTGACTTGTTACATTGTGATATATGGGGTCCATATTCTGTAACTTCTAGAACAGGTCACAGGTTTTTTCTCACACTTGTAGATGACTGTACTCGTTACTGTTGGACGTTCCTAATGAAAAGCAAGTCAGAAGTTCAGAACATTATTCCACGGTTTTGTACTCTTGTCTCTACTCAATTTGGTGTTTCTATCAAACAATTTCGTTCTGATAATGCTAAAGAACTTGCCTTCACTGATTATTTTTCACAAAATGGGATTATTCACCAATATTCTTGCGTTGAAACCCCTGAGCAAAATTCAGTGGTTGAAAGAAAACATCAGCACTTATTAAATGTATCTCGTGCCTTATTCTTTCAATCACATGTGCCTATTATTTTCTGGTCTGACTGTGTGCTTGCTGCGACCTATATAATCAATAGGACACCTACTCCTCTCTTACAACATAGGTCTCCTTTTGAGGCTTTGTTTCAGAAAGATGTTGACTATCAGTTTATGAGAGTTTTTGGTTCTCTTGCCTTTGCCAGTACTTTGAAGGCTCACAGGACTAAATTTCAACCACGAGCTAGACAATGTGTCTTTGTTGGTTATAGTCCAGGGATCAAGGGATACAAACTCTATGATATCAACACCAAAGATATTTTTGTTTCAAGAAATGTGGTTTTCCATGAAAACTATTTTCCTTTCCAATATATGGCTGCTAATCATCCTGCTGCAGATCCTTTTGAAAATATAGTTTTACCAAGATCACACCATCATGTGGACTCTGAGGATGTTGAGTATCAAGTTCAACAGCCTACAAGCCAAGCTCCACCACATGATGTGCATGATCAAGACACTCAAGGTGCTCATCAAGATGAGCACAGAGATTCTCATATCCTGAGACGATCATCTAGGACTGTTCAGCCTCCACTTTACTTGCAAGATTATCACTGCAATCTTTTGGGAGACATGCCAGGTCCAAGTTTTCAATCTAAACATACTATTGAAAAAGTCATGAATTATGGACGGTTATCTACCTCTTTTAAGCATTTTGTTTTATCTGTCTCAGCTCACTATACTCCTAACTATTACCATCAAGCGGTCAAGCATGAAGAATGGAGATCAGCTATGGCAGAGGAATTAGATGCAATGGAGGCTAACAAGACCTGGTCTATTGTACCTCTTCCGGATCATGCCAAAGCTATAGGGTGTCGATGGATATACACCAACAAGCTAAATGCAGATGGCTCTCTTGCTAGACATAAAGCAAGATTAGTCGCCAAGGGATACACACAGAAGGAAGGGGTTGATTACATTGATACGTTCTCACCAGTGGCGAAGTTGGTGACAGTCAAACTTCTCTTGGCTTTATGTGCTTCACAGCATTGGCAAATGGCACAATTGGACATTCAAAATGCTTTTCTGAATGGAGAGCTTATTGAAGAGGTTTTCATGGATGTGCCATTGGGAGTGCAACCTCAGGGGGTGCAAAATACTGGTAAAAGGAAGCTTGTCTGCAAGCTGCACAAATCCATATATGGATTGAAGCAAGCCTCAAGACAATGGAATATAAAGTTCACGGAGGAGATCGTTCGAGGGGGTTTTCAACAATCCAAGTCTGACTACAGCCTTTTCACAAGGGGTCAAGGGATTACGTTTGTGGCTATTCTCTTGTACGTGGACAATATCATAGTTGCTGGTCCAAGTACAACTATGATTGATGAAGTCAAGCTGTTTTTGAAGTCTAAGTTCAAGCTGCGTGATCTAGGACAATTGAGATATTTCTTGGGATTGGAAATTGCCTATTCAAGAACTGGGATCACTGTGAACCAAAGACATTATGCATTGCAGCTTCTTGAAGATTTTGGTTTTCTGGAGTCAAAACCTGTCTACACGCCTATGAAGCCGAGGATTACATTGTCAGCTACTGATGGTGAACTGTTGGACGATGTCACTCATTACAGACGTCTCATTGGAAGACTGTTATACCTAACCATCACCAGACCGGATATTACCTTTGCTGTGCATGCGTTGAGCCAATTTCTTCAGTCTCCGCGTGATATCCATCTCCAAGCTGTTCATCACTTGTTGAGATACATCAAAGGACAACCCGGGTTAGGTCTTCATTTTTCTTCTTCGTCTTCAACAAATATACGAGCTTTCTCAGACGCAGATTGGGGGACTTGTCCTGATACTAGACGTTCTATTACTGGATATTGTGTCTTCTTGGGAGAGGCACTTATAGCTTGGAAGTCTAAGAAGCAAACCACGGTTGCTCGGTCTTCAGCAGAGGCAGAATATAGGGCTATGGCGGCTACTACTTCTGAAGTTATATGGTTGCAACAGCTGTTACAGGATTTTGGTATTTCTTCTTCAGCTGTATCTGTTCTGTTTTGTGACAACCAGGCAGCGTCTCAAATTGCTTCGAATCCTTCCTTTCATGAGAGGACAAAGCATATCGAGATTGATTTGCATTTTGTCCGGGATCATGTCAGGAAAGGTACTCTGAAGCTCTTACCGATCAGAACTCAAGATCAACTGGCTGATCGATCAACAGGCTGATCTTTTCACTAAGCCCTTACCTTCACCTGCGTTGAAGCATCTGTTATCCAAGATGAACTTCTTAGATCTTTTCAGTTCATCTTGAGGGGGTGTATTGAAGTTTATAGGCTTTATGAATAATGTTTCAGTTAGTTACTTAGTGTACAAGTTTCTTCTGTTTTGTTTTCCTTTGTTGAACGACGGGTTTTGGTAGTCGTCTGCGTACGACACGTCGTTTGTTAGTTGTTTAGTTAGCTCATTTAATACGTTGTCGTTTTGTATTAATGAGTTAGTTTTTTCTGGTTTTACTGTATATATACGCTGGTTGTATTTTGAACATTTGAATTAATGAAAAGAATCACAGAAGTATTTTTCATTCGATTCTCTCTTCTTTTCTCTGTTTTGATTCATCGAAGCTCGATTGTAATACTAGGTAAGTGTAATGTTCGACTTCATAAAATTTTGTAAATCACTTTGCATTATTAACTTTTATAATTAGCTTTTTCGTGTAATTTCCCAGGCAGAAGAAAAATCGACAAAAAATCGATCATCACCAGCCTTGCAACGATTTCAATCGTTGGGAGTTTATGTGTCTTTCTAGTGATCTGTTTGTGTAGGAGAGGTGCGAATCGAAAGAGTAAGTAACTAAGTTTATGAAAGTAATTAGTCTAATTGCTTTCCTTTTTCTATTGTCTTGCTTGATAATCAGGAGAAGTCGATTCAATCACTCAGAAGTCCAAAATCGTCAAGAAAAGCAGAAAATATAGATCAAATACTCAATTTACAGAGCAAGACTATGAGCCAGACTTTCGTATATTTGGCTACTAGAGCCTTTTGGCCGCTACGGATAATTTCAGCTTTAGCAGCAAACTTGGTGAAGGAGGATTTGGTCCTGTCTATAAGGTATATAATTGTAAGCTGTTTCAAGGAATTTATTTCTAATAAGCCCAAAAATATTCTCGTAATGGCTAAAAATTGCGAGGGCTGATTTACAGGGAAAACTGCAAGACGGTACAGAAATAGCAGTTAAACGACTGTCAAGCAGTTCGGGACAAGGCAAGAGAGAGTTTCAGAACGAGATGGTATTAGTTTCCAAACTCCAACACAGAAACCTTGTCAGGCTTCTCGGTTTCTGCACTGAGAACCACGAGAAGTTACTCGTTTACGAGTACATGCCAAACAAAAGCTTGGATTATTTTATCTTTGGTAAGTGTTATTCCCTGTGTTAGCATAAGCTATAAATAATTTTTTTTACGATTATCCCGTCCTAAGAAATCTCTTGTTATTTCAATGATTTAGATTCACAAAGTGAGCAACTTGATTGGACAAAGCGCTTCAACATCATTTTCGGCATCGCAAGGGGTCTTCTATATCTCCACCGCGATTCCTTTGTTAGGGTAGTACACCGAGACCTCAAGGCGAGCAATGTTCTCCTTGACAAAAAGATGAATCCAAAGATATCGGACTTTGGACTCGCTAAGATTTTCGAGGAGACGCACGATGTTGCCAATACCCAAAGGGTGGTCGGAACACTGTAAGCCCTTTTCCTCATTTCATTAAGCATTCTAAGTTCCCAAACCTTCTAATCCCGGCGTCTCACAGTATGTTTGTGATCAAGCGCAGTGGTTACATGTCCCCATAGTATGCCATGGGCGGGATTTTCTCCGAAAAATCAGACGTGTATAGCTTCAGGATCTTGATGTTAGAGATTATCAGCGGTCGGAAGAACACCAGCCACAAATTCTATGACGAACACTTTAGCCTCGTTGGTTACGTGAGTTATAACTCTTTCCCTCTCTGATCCCAATTTCTTTGAAATTGTATGATATTGATTCCTATGTCAGGCTTGGGAGTTTTGGAGTGAAGGAAAGGAAGGAGAAATGGTGGACAAAGCACTGGAAAATGCTTACTCTTCAGAGGAAGCAATGAGATGCGTACACGTGGGACTTCTTTGCGTACAAGACCAGGCCTCAGACAGGCCAACAATGCCGGGAATAGTGTCGATGTTGATGAACGAGACGGATCGTAAGCGGCCCAAAGAGCCTCTTTTCACTTTCCAAAGGACACGACCCCAAGTTCGAAAACATAACGACACCCAAGGCTCTGCCAATGAGGCCACAATGTCAATGCTTGAAGCTCGACAATGGAAGCTTCAAAATCTGGGTAGTGACCTACAAGAGTTCAGGTAGACAACATAGTGATTATTAGACGGACAGTAAGTTCACTCTGTACAATAAACGAGCACAGAAGAACAAACAGACTCACCGGATTGTATTTGGTGCAGAAACTCCGACGCCCAAATTAGTGAGATATATTTTATTAGGTTTTCTAGTGCAGTGATAATTGTGGTAGTAGAGTTAGAATGTAGTTTTCTTTACCTTCAACGCATCAACGATGGTGCCTTTATTTGCCGTTTGATTTTCGGTGGCAAACTGGTAAATATTCATTAGTTGTTACCTGACGTGTACAGACTATTGGTCTGCGTTTTTTTTATCTTGTATCAGTACTAGTATTGTTTAATGTAATAGCTAGTAGAGAAAAAGAGAAGTCTGATTAGAAAGATGCAAAGTTTTTGAAAAAAAAAAAACTTGAGCAGAGAATCAGAGGAAGACGAAAAGAAGAGAACGTGTTGTAAATGAAGTCTTTGTTTCAAAAGACGTGAAATTGGATAAAACACTGGATTTCACTTCCGGTTAAATATTTTCTTTTGTTCTTCTGGGTTGTGCCTATTACTTGTTTGTTGAAATGACTCAAAGAAAAGTTTTTACTTTCAACAGTTTGTGTGGACATCTCTTTGATTCCGATCTGCTTGAGATTGATGTTATTATTATTTATTTAAGCTTTGAATATTATGTCGTAGAGACAGACTTACGACTATGTTTTATCTTCCCATTTGGACTTGATTTTACAGACCTATCTTTGCTTTGGTCAAGTTATATTTATTACTTCATTCTTACGTTAACACTTGGTACATATGCTCGGTAATTAATGACTTATCATCTTGAGTTGTATATATATATATATATATATATCGAGTCTTCTAATACAGACAAGTCGTCAAAGTGTTAATAAATACATTATTAATGAGCGTTAATTCGTTGTCACGGTATCAACCATACAAAAATATGGTTGCTAATTTCAGGAAAGCGAAGTGTGAACAGCAAGCTCAAACGTTCAAACTTGATATCTTGTTCGCTCACTTCACATCTTTTAGACCGCACTGAAATATGTGTTTTTTTTCCCAATCATTCATTCTAGAAACATAATTCTAAGAAAATGACCTCAAAGTACTCAATACAGTATCTCTCGTCTTGCTGTTCTTGTTATCATCTGAGTATTGCTGTGCAGCTGAAAACATTACTCGGTCCCAGACACTGTCTCAAGAAAAAACTCTAATCTCGCCAGGTAAGATTTTCGAATTAGGCTTCTTTGCTCCGAATAATTCAGGAAGTAATCGATATGTGGGAATCTGGTACAAGAACATATCTCCACAGATTATAGTTTGGGTACTAAACAGAGAAAGACCAGTCGGCGTAGCAGATTCTTCAGCGAGTTTACGGATCGGTGAAAACGGAAATTTAGAGCTGGTCGATGGAAACAACAAATCCGTCTGGTCAACCAGCCCTCATGTTAGGTCAAAAAGATCTGTGGCAACACTCTCGGACGATGGAAACTTGGTTCTCAAGGATGTCGAAACAGACAAGACTTTATGGCAGAGTTTCGATAGGCTCGGAGACACGCTCTTACCAGGCTCGGTAATAGGCTTCGACGAGAAAACAGGAAAGAACGACGTACTGACTTCTTGGAAAAGCGATTCTGACCCAACGCTCGGGAATTTCAGCGTAGGAGTCTCGACCAAGGTTATGCCGGCGCAGGTCTTTATATGGGACGGGACAAGGGCCCACTATAGATCCGGACCGTGGGACGTGATCAAGTCATATCAGAACCCTTTAGATCTCACTGAAATCGCGGAGCAGAGAACCGCGCACCTCCGCTTAAACCCCGACAGGGTCTCCAATACTAACACAAAGCTCTTCATATCGCCGCAAGGCATTTTAAAAATAGCGTTGAAAGAAGAAGGCCTTGATTGGAGGACAATTTGGGAGTCTCGAAACAGTTTGTGCGATGTGTACGGTTTTTGCGGTAATTTTGGGGTGTGCAAGGCATCTGAGTCTCCGGTTTGTAGCTGCTTCAAAGGGTATGCTCCGAAATCGGATCTCGAGTGGAAAGAGCAGAATTGGACTCAAGGGTGCTTTAGGAGAGCCCCGCTGGTCTGTGAGAGGAACAACAGTAGAGGGAAAAGCGATGGCTTTTTAGAGCTCACAAGTACAAAGCTTCCTGATTTTTACCAATACTTGACTCTTCCGAGAAATACGACCGATTGTCAGAAATCGTGCTTAGAAAATTGTTCTTGCAGTGCTTATGCTTATGTCAATCGAGTAGGGTGCTTTGTATGGTGAGATAGCATGCTTGATGTCCAGAAATTTTCGTCCGGTGGCGAATCTCTATTTATCCGCCTCGCTCATGGAGAGCTAGGTGAGTGTAATCTTTAGCTTGTGAAAAATTTGTAAATCGCTTCACACTTTTTTTTTTTTTTTTTTAGTTGGCCATTTCTTTTCATTTTGCAGGCCGAGGGAAAAGCAACAGAAAGGAAATCACAGCCTACCTTGCAACGATATCATGTGTTGTGAGTTTATTATGTGTCTTTCCAGTGATCTATTTGTGCAGGAGAGACACTTATCAAAAGAGTAAGCAACTATTTAGTTACTCTTTCGATTTGTGCGTCGCCTGCACAATTATCCCTTTAATTATATTTGTTAAGGATCGCCCATTATTAACATTAATAGAGGTGAAACGTGTATAAGGTCGTCTGTTACGCCAGCTATTGTTGATCGGTTTTGAGATGATGATGATACCATATGATAATGAATACTGATATCCCTGTTTAACAAATCACAACTTCTCAACCATTATGTACTACTTCACTTGTCCTTTGAGCTAAGTCTGTTTATTCTTTTTCTTGCTCCAGAATCAGAAATCGAGCCAATCACAGAGAAGACCAAAGCTGTCAAGAGTAGCAGCACTTTTACAGAGCTAAACTACCACCAGGAGTTTCCTATTTTCAGTTACGAGAGCCTTTTGGTAGCTACTGATAACTTCAGCTTTAACAGAAAAATTGGTCAGGGAGGATTCGGCACTATCTATAAGGTAAATGATTGTAAGGTGTTCCACGATAGGAAAACAAAAAAAACCTTTCGAATAACATCTAAATTATTTTTAGAGTGATTGAAATTTTCACGAGTCGATTTTCAGGGAAAACTAAAAGACGGAACAGAGATAGCGGTTAAGAGACTGTCTAGCAGCTCGGGACAAGGCACGAAAGAGTTTCAGAACGAGTTGGTATTAGTTTCCAAACTCCAACACAGAAATCTTGTCAGGATTCTTGGTTTCTGCACCGAAAACGTCGAGAAGTTACTCATTTACGAGTACGTGGCCAACAAAAGCCTGGACAATTTTATTTTTGGTCTGTCACCCCATGAGCTAACATGAATTACCAATAATTTCTCCTGGTTAATTATCGTGCTCAAGAAATCGCTTATTTTCATTGATTAGATTCACAAAAAAGTAAGAAACTGGACTGGACCACGCGCTTCAACATTATAATCGGCATTGCAAGGGGTCTCGTATATCTCCACCGCGATTCTTTTTTAAGGGTAATCCACCGAGATCTCAAGGCCAGCAATGTTCTCCTTGACGACAAGATGAATCCAAAGATATCAGACTTTGGACTAGCTAAGATTTTTGAAGAGACATTCGATGTTGCCAATACTCAAAGGGTTGTTGGAACGCTGTAAGTATTTTCCTTCTTCTTTTAACTACACATTTGAGCTGTCAAACTTTTGAAGCCTCGCATCTCTAATGAGTACGTGTGTGATCAAATGCAGTGGCTACATGTCTCCTGAGTATGCCATGGGCGGGATTTTTTCCGAAAAATCAGACGTGTATAGCTTCGGGATCTTGATGTTAGAAATTCTCAGCGGCCGGAATAACACGAGCTTCAATTTCTATGAAAAACACTTTAGCCTCGTCGGTTTTGTGAGTTATATAACTGATTTCCTAGCTAATTCCATTTTTTTTTATATTCTATAAAATTGTACCCTTGTGTCAGGCTTGGGAGTTGTGGAGTGAAGGAAGGGATGTAGAAATGGTGGACAAAGCGCTAGAAAATGGTTACTCTTCAGAGGAAGCAATGAGATGCGTACACGTGGGGCTTCTTTGCGTACAAGACCAGGCCTCAGACAGGCCAACAATGCCGGGAATAGTGTCGATGCTGATGAACGAGTCGGATCGTCCTCGGCCAAAAGAGCCTCTTTTCACTTTCGAAAGGCGAAAACCCCAACCTCGGCAACACAATGACACCCAAGGCTCTGCCAACGAGGTCACCGTGTCGATTCTTGATGGTCGATAATGAGAGGACTATTCCAAGAAATCAAGTTTATGATCACACAGTCACACTATGATCCATCACCCGCCGAAAAATACACAGAATCACTCTCTCATCGGCGATACAATGACCAATGTTAGTCTTTAGTACTAGTCTATAGTACATAATACAGATGTTAATTATTTAATACAGTTATATAAGCAATACCATCTGAATTCACCAAATTACAGTATTATAAGATTCTCCCAAATAATGTTCTTCTCCTTGATCTCTGAACGTGATCTCCCAAATAATGTTCTTGTTTGTTATCGTCCGGTGTACGTTTAAATGCCAGAGTGTCATCGCCTAATCACACATGATATTCGGCAGAGCTTCAAATTGTGTTTCATAGAGCAAGTGAAGGATTCTAATCACTGAACTTTTTCTTTGGTACTATTTACTTGCAGATCATATTCCGGGGCGTTGAGCTCCTCTAACTATTCCATATGTACTAAATTAACCTTGGTTTTAATTCACCTTGTCACAGTATTTGGACAACGAAAAACTGGGTTCCCACAAAATTACACATAAATAATGTAAAATATAATATAAAAAACCAGAGAGAAAACAACAAATAAATGAATTGATCTTGTACAAACTTCCACCCTCACACTCACCCACACACAAAACCACTGGTGTATAAACAATCTTCTAAATGGACAAAGAATAAATAATGAACCAATTTCATTGCCTAGCAGTGACATTGGCAAAAAAAAAAGAGACTAAAAAACCATCACAAGCGCTAAAACCGCGATCATAACCCGAATCCAAACTCCTTTTCCCAAAGCGAGTCTCACCACACCTTAAACCCAAAAAAAATAAAAAATAAATCATCTAAAAAGAAGGTTAATAAAGTTATGAATTACAAGTATTAACAAATAAAGAACTAACCTCGACTAGCATCGGCGGAAACGTTGAAGTAAAACCGGTAATCATGGTACCACATGGAACAACTCAGCCCGTAAACCTCCCATCCGCGCTTGTTCCAAACGGTGGTCTTGAAATCGGCGAGCTGAGAGTGAAGGCACTTCCCACACTCGACTCTCCCGATATCTCTGTTGCACTGTGCCATCCCGAACCTCTTCCCGGCGGGCCCCACATCGACCTCCTTGGCCTCGAACATCAGGGCCCGCTTCGGGGCCGTGATGGCGAGCCCGGCCATGAGCTCTAAGCCCTTCGAGACCACCGAAAGGTCGTCAAAGTCGGTCTCGTTGGTCCTCGACACCGACGTCTTGTCCATCGTCCCGAGGAAGTCCTCGTCCGAGTATCTGAGGAAGCACCACCGCAGCCACACCGAGACGTCCCTGCTCCTCGGGCACTTCTCCGCGGCCGTTTTCACGGATTCCTCGGCGCACCTCGAGCAATCGACGGCCGAGATGTCTCCCCGGCACTGGACAAGGCCGTACAGCCTGATCACCTCGTGGTCTTTGTGCCCCGTTTCCGACTCGTGGAAGCCTCGCTTGAGCGGCGCGTTGGCGATCAGCGAGCCCAACAGGCTTCGGAGGCTGGCTTGGAATGACGTGTCGATCGATGATTCGTTGTTGTTCTCGTCCGGGCAGTTGAACCAGGTTTCCATGTTTGTGTCTCCACTGCAAACATCGCTGAGGATTAGTAATAAAATGATGGGAAAATGAGAAACTCTCATCTCCTTTTTTTCTTTTTTAGAGAAGGGTGGTTATGGTTTGATAAAAAAGAGTTTGATTGGAGTTGCAATGGAGGGAAATTAATTATTGCAACTTGGAATACTGGTTTGAAAAGAAAAAAAAACAATTTATGTCCAAGTCAACTTTTACTTTAAGGAGAATAAAATGTTTTTAATTTCAAGTTGAGTTCAAAGTCAAAAGATATGGACCAAGCAACTAGTTTAGTTGGGATAAGAAGTAGTAAAGATCAATTTACTTGAGAAAAAAACAATTAAATTAATGGTTAATGATAATATAGATTTCGTACGGATTATGCTAAAGAGACAGGTTAGTATTAATTAATTGATGGAGCAAAGACGTTGAATATAAAATTAATGGTAACAACACCTGATAACGATGAAAGAGTAAAGCGTATTGTTGTATGACTTAATTATTCACTAATTAGTCATACATCCACTTAGATATATATAATAGATATAAAAAAAATTATAAATCTAAAAGTCAACTTCTCATGTTTTAGCGGGAGAATTGACACCAAAGTAGTAAATTACTATTGGCTCTTATAAATTATGATATGTATGCCATTTTTTTTTTCGTGCGCGTCTCTTTACGGATAGATTTTTTCTTTTTTAAGTACGCTTTACAGATAGATGAATACGAGACAAACTGCTTTTTTTTTTAGATTAGCCTTTTTTTTGGCTGAAAGACAAGAGAAGATAAATGGATCTTGGAAGGGTCAAGAACAAGTCTCTTGAGGAAGGAAAAATAAATAAAGGTTGCAATGGAATGGTATGTTTGTGAAAGAGGAAACATTTAATTGCTTAGATATAAAGATGGACCTCCATCCTCATTTTTTTTTTTTTTTTGCTCCAAAAGAAACTCCTCCATCCTCAATTGGTTCACATGCCAGGGGGTCCATCCAAAATTTTCCATAAATACTTATTTTTAATATTTCTGTAACATTAATTACAGCACAACTCCCTCTAACTTGTAAATTTTACTTAGTTTTCAAATTAATATTCACTAACCGAATAGCCTAATAAAAAACTAGTGGCATAAACTACAGCAAAGGGTTTAGGATAAATTCCCTATAAAATCAGGTTTTAGGATAATTACTTTCTAACCTTATTCAAGAAGAATTATATCGAATGTAATTTAATTCAGGTTGAAATTATTTAATGTACGTATTATACTAACACATACTACAAAACAAAACCTAAAGTTTGCTAGGTTTTCGTCAATATTATCTTCCATCTATCGTCAACGAGTCTGAAAAGGAAACACGGGTTAAGACGAAGGTCTAAAGCAATGAAATAATAAAAAATACATTAAAAAAAAGGTTCATTAAAAAAATAGTCAGTTTAAACGTTTGACATTGTTAAATAGTCAATGTTTGATAAATCTTAAATAAATAACCATTTTTAGAAGTAAATCTTAGGTAAATAATCATTTCATATACTTATAAGAATGTCAAACGTTTAAGTTGGCTATTTTTCTAATTTTCCTCATAATAAGAATGAAAAGCGAAGTATTTAAAAAATATATTTTGAAAGTGAAAATATCAATGTAATTTAGATGATCACAATTTTACTTTTTTAGATGTTCATAGAATTTTTTTTAAAAGTTGTTTAGTTTTTTGGTCTTCATCTAACTTTTTTTTTACTGCTTATAATTTCATTTATAAGAAAAATAACTACTTCCACTTTGATTTAAAAAAAAAAAAAGAAAAAAAAAAAGAGATATTTTATCACATAGTCAATTTTATAGCTCCACTTCTCAAAATGCTCATTTTTAACTTCTTTTAAAAACACTCTTTTTAAGGTTTCAGATGATTTTCCATTATTTTTAATAAAACTATAAACAACTAAAGAAAACTTAAATGAAGCTAAACAAGATAAAAAAAAATAGAATTTTTTAACTCACTAGGCCACATCAAACGTGATGATTTTGTTTTAGTCAACGTTTTAAAAAGTTTAGAAAGATAGCCAACACAGATACGTGGCATATGATTCAACATGTAAGTTTCTCAATTATGCCTTTCCTGAGTTTGTGATCGGTATAAACAATAATTCAAATTTAAATATTTTTTAATTATCAATTAATATTAATTGATTTGAAAACCATTTGATAGAAAGTAGTTATTGATACTTAGTTATTGCTCTCTCTCTCTCTCTCTCTCTCTCTCTCTCTCTCTCTCTCTCTCTCTCTCGTTTGATGTTGTCAGGCTGAATAAGAACTATTGAGAATGAATTATTTTTTATTTCCAATAGTCACTAATGTTGTTGCTATGCAGTTTGACTTTGTCATTCTTTTTAAATTGTTTTTTTTTTCGCAGAGAGTAGCATGGACTGTAGTTGCGTTGTTAATGATCATCAACGAGTACTGGTTGTTAGATTTCATTAATAATCTATGTAATTCGTCAACATGCTGGTTGTTTAGATCTGTTCATTATTAGCATTTTTGCAAGTCATGAGTTGAATTGGATTATATCTTTAATATTTAGATAATTAAACTATAATTTAATTAAGGGTAATCATTCCGCTATATATATAGTTTCATCTTTATGATTGTTGTATTTTCATCTCTAAGCTGTTTTGGAGCATTTTGGTCTTTATCCTTTTAATTTAGTAGTATTTTGGTTATTTTAGAAATATTTTTTAATTTAAATTCAACACCTAAATAACTTAAAATATAGTTACAAACTAAAACAACTTATTTTTAATTTTTAAAAGTATCATTAACATAAGAATGCTCTAAAATCTAAAAATGTTCATCTTTTTAATTTTAGGGTGAAAATATTAGGACATGGCAAAATTGGTAGACGCTAAGGACTTAATTGGATTGAACCTTGATATGGAAACTTGTCAAGTGATAACTTTCAAATTCAGAGAAACCCTGGAATTAAAAATGGGCAATCTTGAACCAAATATGGTGTTATAAAAACAATCGTAAATAAGATATATTAGTTTTTAAAATGATCTAAATTGTTTAGGTGCTAAGTTTAAGAATAAAATAATGAAATTAATTTTTCGAAAATACCAAAATGCTACTTAAGTTAAATCAAGAGAATACGGATTAAAATGCAAAAACAAAAAGGGATCAAAATGCCAGAAGCTTTAAAGCTCAAGGGCTATCAGCGAAAACAAAACAAGATGAGAGAGGGAATCGAAAATACACTGATTGGGCGGCGAGGTTGTTCTAACGGCGGTCTTGCTTTTCTGGATCTCCTTGGATGTGTTTGAGCTGAGGCACGTTTGTTTTTTTCTATTGTGATTTTATGTCTTTGATCGAATTGGTTTTTTTTTTTTTTATCCTCAGGCTTGTCTTCTGTGTTTCAATTTCTATTGCTCAGGATATCCAATTTGTAAATCGTTTTATCCACTAAAACTCGACTACCATGTTTGATTTCCAGTATGATTATCACATCAAAAGTAATTTCCAGATTCTTGTCCAATTCCTTCACAAAGAGAGCATTTTTGTGGGCCACTTCCGATACAGATATATAGAGCGTTGAGATGCAAGGGCATTTTTGTTCACGCCGGTTCGGTCAGTTCTTATTTACTGATTCTTTGGTTTGTTGATCTTGTTCGGTTGCTATAGGTTGAGTTTCTTGGTTGGTGTATTATGACCTTAGAATTCATTGTTCTGTCATTTCATTCTTTCCTGCAAATTAGATTGGCGCGGCGGAAAAAATCTGGATTTAGGAGTTGGTCTACGAAAGCAATATATTTATATGTGTAATTCGTTGAAATGTTGAGATTACTGAAGATTTAGATTTAGATTACTTAAACTAGGCTCTTAGTTTGAAGTTGGTAATCTAAAATGCTTCTTATAAACCTCAGTCTGATACTATACATTGGAACAAGACTAACGTGAACCATAGACTTATAGAATTGATGACACAACTAGGTCTCTTTTTTCTTTGGTCCGGACTCCGGAATCGGATTAAAAATACTCTGTTTAAGCCTTGGTCCTATACTACAAGCTAGAATAGGATCAACGACCCGACCCATTCGAGCGGAGAAGAATGCACTGAAAGAAGACAAGTGTATTATTTGCCAAATCTTGCTTATGCTTAATAACTAGGATATTTTTGTTTCATTTTCCTTGCATCTTTGGTGGGGGTTTAGAGAGTTTTTTTTCTTATCAAGAAAGCTATATTTAGGTTTTGTAAATTACGCTTGTATGGTTGGGGTTTGATGTGAACAAATTTTTGTAATTTGGATTCATCATTATTCTATTTAAAAAAAATTAAGCATCGAATTCATTATCCTTTTTTTTCATGATCTCAGCTCTGTGTCACTTCTCTCCTCTTCTAGTTTTTATTCTGAGAGCATAAGTTTTTTTTATTATGCATTCAATCACTCGCTATATGAGAATGAATAAGATCTCGAATCTCATCTTAAACTGCACTTTACTGTTGGGATTAGTCTTAACCAAGAAATAAACATTTTATTGCTTGAAAAAGTGATTTTTTTTTCTCTTTTGTAATTATTGTCCGTATTAATTGGGTTCCTCAATCAAGGGTTTCTCCACTTTGTGGAACTATCAACAGAAAATATCGATGAGACGTTTGTTTCGTCGTATGTTTTCGTTGATTTCTTCTCGCTCCTCAATGACACTATTTTTAGGAATTCAAGTATTTAGAAAAAAAAGTTTCATCATAATAGCCATGCGACAACCTTAATTTTACTTGCCACTACACATGACTAGTGTCGTTTCTCGACTTAGAGCAACATTACTTTTTAGTACTCGTTGACTAAGAGTTACTCCCATATTCACTGAACTCAAGAACAGAAAATACCTTAGAACGCAAGCAATTAAACCAAACAATCACAAACAAAATTAAATGAACAAGAAACAATTTGGTATCGAACTTAAACTTAATAATGTAACTACACTGTTAGATCACGGTGTCTTCAACCATTGATGAAGCCATGTCACTGCTGAGCTGTCTGATAAAAATGTTGATGGTGAAGCCGAAATTAACAGACTTTACTTTAGCTTCATCTTCAACTACCATTACTGTGCAAATTAGATACAATCTATTCTCGTCCTTGAGGACTCATCGTTCGAAGTCCATGCTGACTAAGGTGGTGACGAAACTCTCGGGAGACAATGTTTAAACTCCCCAAGAGTTAGCTCTTTAGTCCCACTATCAGCAGGGTTGTCCTCAGTGCTCAGTGTAGCAACATTTAGCTCGCCCTCAGATATCCTTTGTCGAATAAAATAGTATTTGACATCCGTATGTTGAATGTATACAATCCTTGTCCAAGTCATATACACGATTCTAAGACCATGAAAGTTTGAATTAATATGTCAAGGTTGCCTCACAGGCTTAGACTTGTAAAGAACTTATCAACCAAATTCTCCAAAGTGACCTGTTGAGACAGACTAGAGTGCTCTACGCCCTATCATTGATGAGGGTAATCATGGACAAAGCTACGTTGCAGTGAGGGGGCTTTAGCACCCCAATTTTTTTTTTTTTTTTTTTTTTAGAGTTATTTAAATAAAAACAAGATATATATAGTTTATTTGGTGTTCTATTTTTAAAATAGAACTAATATGTAAAACCTTTTTCTTAACTTTTATTCTTCAAAACGTTATTAATACTATGGATTAAAATTTATTTTCATTATTGCATATCATCTCTAATGCCCCGAATTTTGCTGGTCGAGCTAAGGTCCTTCATATCAATAGAGGATACACGTATTTCGGCCATTAACTTGTCGCTCTAAAATCCAATTGACTTTAGGAAATCTTTTGAAAAGCTCTACTTGATGGCGTAAGGAAACCATCGAACGTCTTCGATTTAAAATTTCAAAATCATGTCGAACAGAACATCGTTTTCTATTCCGATTTGTTCAAAAGATCTAGATATACAACACAATATGAGTGACCTCGATCGAGATATATTACGGAACAACGAGCTAAATGTAATAATATAATTATATATATTGAAATATGAACTTGTCATAACCGTAGAAAGCTGATTCTTATCGAGTCATGACAAATTTAACCTAGCTTTGGGATTCTAATACTAGATCAAGATTGATTCCAAGCAACAAACTCTAGATCCATCAAATTTTTACCTATCTATATAAGGCAGTTTTGACCACAGCAAATAATTTCACTCCTTTATCAGACTTGGAAGTGTTGGCTTTACGGATAAAAGAAGACAAAACGCTACAGTTTTTCCAGTTGTAATAGATTCTCATTAGTACATAACTCAGCGATGAGCCCAAATTAGCTTGCACACATCGACTCTGCCACCTCCTCTCTGGATACACGTGACTTCACTTCTTTCAAGTTTTCAACCACTTGCAAGTCACGTGCTCTCTTTGTATTCCTGTTTCTTATGTATGATTATCTCGTTTAATTACCGTAACTTTCACTCGACGTAAAATCTGTTGGGGAATAATAATATCTATGATTATGCATGTTTTGTAGGTAAATATTGTGAAAAGCATGCCTAGCATTATGTTTTATTTTATTTTTTCTGTCCCAATCTACGCTCTCTGCTTTGATGGCGTTCCAAAATGATTATATATACAACACTTATCACGATTATTGATTAATTACACTGAGCGTATGGTGAGTTGGGGAAGGCCAGAGAGGTTATACGAATAAAAAAAGACAAACGAAGCAACTCGGAAATGGAAAATGGTTTTAAAAAATGCTTCGTCAAAATCTACATTTAAGAAAGTTGTTTTAAAGAAAAGCAACAGGGAACATATCAATATTATTAGCCGTGAGAATTCGTAATTTTATTTAATGAATAAGTGAAGGAAATGTCAACGATGATCACTTGAGACGACAACTGGATTTTTTTTTAAACAACTTATGAACTTCAAAGGGATTTTTTTAAATGGTTTAAAAAAATATCTCTCATCTCTACATCGAGCTGACGTGATGCGATACTCTCTATTTTCCTTATTATTTTTTTACTAAGGTCAAGCCCTGTCTTTTTCTTGTGAATATTCTATAAAATGTTAATCCACCATGTCTAGTGGAAATGCCCCGAAGACCAAAAATGCGAAAAAATGAAATAAATAATCACATTATTTATAAAGAAATTGCACAAACTAAGCTACTTAAAATTATGACAATTAATAAATAGTCATAGCTTCAATATTTTTAAATAACTAGCCATTCTCATAATTTTAGGCATGTTTTATTTGTCAATTTTACTGTTTTGTCCTTTCCATCATAAATATTTTTTTAAAAATTAATCTGGAATTTTTTATTTACTTTTTAATTGGCAGTTTTTTTTTTTAATTATAACCGATTAAGCCATTTGAAATATACTAATTTTATTTTAGCCAACATTTCAAGTTTTTAAACTTATAGGCTTCGCGCTGATGTGACAAGTAAGGTCCAATATATTGTGCCTAGTATACCCTTTGGATAATCAAATTTAATTTCGAAATTAAAAAACCAACTAATTTACTAAATAATAGTAATATCTCTCTCTCTCTCTCTCTCTCTCGACCGCTTCTGAAAACTAAAGATCGTTCATTCATTCTCACATAATTTCTTTGCTATTTTCTTTCTCGTTTTTTTATGATAGAAATTTGCGACGTGTTCGTTTCTTGTTAAACTGGATTTTGTTTTCTGATTTAATTTTTTGTTATTGAATATGAACGGTGATAAAGATTCAATGTATAAGCTATTTTCATTTAAGATAGGATTGATAATTGTAGTGAAGTAATAACAAATTAACGCAATCAATTAAAGTAGGAATTTGTTATAGCTTTTCGGTAATATCATTTAGGGGTGAAACTGGATCGGTTCGGTTCGTTTTTTGACATTTTTAGTATCCGAATCCGAATTTTCGGTGTTTAAAAACTCGGCCCAGTATCCAGTCCAATTTAGTCTAAAACCGAAATTCGGTTATCCGAATATTCGGTCATCTGGTTTCTTAAATCTAGTATCCAGTCCAGTATCCAATTTTTAAAATTCGGTTATCCAGTTTGTAAAATTTCAGATCCAGTTTTATAAAATGGATATCCAGTTTTTAAAATCCAAATCCGGTTTGTAAAAATTCAAAAAACGAGTACAAACGACTCTTATAAAGCTCCAAAATGACAATACATAATCAAAAACTGAGTAAAAAAATAAAATTTAAAAGGATACTCATCTCCAACTACATGCACATGTAAATATCATAATATAAAATTAAAATTACAACCCTAATGATCATAATAAACCATAAAACAGTTGAATTTGTATGTTACATTTATAGATCACATAATCAAGTTGTAGTAGCAGTATGAGTTGATATATGAGAAGTTTTTTTTCTATGACAACTTGACCCTCATCTGTTAATAATAATGACATAAATTTAAAAAAATTTGTTTTAATAAACAAACAACAAATGAATATGTCAAATAAAATATCAAATTAATTATCTTACCCGATACAACTTGCTTAGAATCATTTAATGCTTCCACTTCATCCATGTATTCTCGCAATACAACAGGATCAAGTCTTTATTTTAATATATATTTATTTTTAATTAAAAAAATCGGTTAAATAACCGATATCCAGATTTTCCCAAAATCAAATCCGATATCCGGTCCAGTTTTGTAAACCGGATCGGTTATTCGAATCCGAATTTCGGTTAGTTGACGTGGCTCCAAATTTTGGTTTCGGTTCGGTTTGGATATCGGTTTTATCCGATTTTCAGTTCGGTTTTGTACAGCCCTAATATCATTATCGATTACATCTTTTGATCAATGTACTTTTTTGTTTTTGTTTTAGTAAGATGTTCAAATGGAAAGAAAAAGATAGATCTGAAATATTAATCGATCTGAAAAAGATATATGTCACTGTAATAATCGTTAATAATCACATTTTGCGATTTCCCCAATTGATAGTAAATAATCGTTAATAATAATAAAATTTTGATTAATTATCATTAATAAGCGTTGTTTTTGAATTATTTCACATTTTTAATAACAATTAATTTTTAGTGGATTTCCAGATTTTTGGGTTTCAGCGTAATTAACAATCGTTAATTATTGTTAATAGGTGGACGTGTTTCATGTTTTTTCTCATTTTTTTCTTGGTTTTTTTTAATAAGAAAATTTTATTTGAAATGAAAATTATTTTAATGGTTGCAATTTTTAGTCTAGTAATTATCACTTTATTTTCTTTATTTCTTTAGTTTCTTTTAAATATTTAAATTTGCAAAATGGCGATAATTATTTTTAGGGGCATTTTTGTCAAATTTTGACAGTTAATAAAAGCAAATGGCTAATTTTTTAAAATTTCCTAAACATTTCCCTTTTTTAAAACTGGCGAAAATCTGAAGAAAAAAAAAATTATATGACGATAGCTTTTTCCAACATTGAATCATACGATATTTTAGGATAACAATGACTTACACAAACAACATCCATTTATAGGAAATCACTAAAAGCATATTAAATCAACAATTACTGAATCGAGAATGAAATTTATTATAGGAAATCCTATACAACAGTTACTGAGCATAAAATTTCCATATGTTAGTTAAAAAAAAAAAAAAAAAAAAAAGGTAATTAGCTAACTAAAACATTCAGGATTGCTATATAGCTAACATTTCGTAAATTTTAAGTAAATTGTCATAAAGATGACATGACATTCCTATTTTTTTCATTTTATTGAAATAAAATGATGAGGTATTTACGTCGATTTACATGTGTAAATATATGGACGTGACTATTTAACTAAAATTTACAAAACGTTGGTTATATAGAAGTGTGAAACTGTAAATATGATTATATAGCTAATGGACTCTTAAAAAAAATCATAAGCAATTTATAAACAGATTTGTTTAAAAATAGGTTTCTAGTTTGTTTGCGAACAATTAGCAATATTTATTTCCTATAATATATTTTTACAAATTGTTTATTTATTATAAAAACAAGAATAACAATAAATGTGTGTGTTTTTTAAACGAAAATGTTTGTTTATTGATATGTTTGTCTTACAAATAGTCACCTTAAGCAATATCAATTTTGTGTATACAAACAAAGTTATTTTTTCTTTTTAAAACGAAATCAATGAGTGTAATTCGTGGTTTGTTTGTTTACAAACATAAGTGTTTTTTTTTTTTAAACGTAATTGTATATATATTGAGTTTTTATAATTGTATAATTGTAAGGATAAGAAATCAACTAAAATATAATTTCTGACATAGTTTTTTCGTTTTTTTTTTATTTCAAGTCCACATTCTGAAATCGAGTTTTGACGACTTGCAAGTTGTTTTTTTTTTTTATTAAAAACATAATACGATTTGCAAGTTGTTTTTTTATTTAATTTAAAAACAAATGTTTCTTTTATTTGTGGTATTGGTTGCTAAAGAATTTGTGATATATGGTTGGTGGCTTTTATTTTTAACAAACAAAATTCATAACTTATTGAACAAAACCGTTACACGGGGTGTATTTTGCATTTAATTAGTAATTAAAACGGAAATAATAAAACTGTGGAAAGTGAAAATAGATTTTTATATTCTTATTTTATTTTATTTTTAAAATCTGCCTGACATAAAGAAATAGAGAAAGAGAGTGAAATCTGCCTTTGTGCGATGGATGCTTCTCTCTCTCTTTAATTGGTGAACAAATGCCGAATTCATCTCGATCAATTTGTATTAAATGTTTGAATAAACCAAATAATATTCAGAACATCATTAAACAACATTAAAAAAAAAAATTAATTTGAAAATAGGAGGAGCATTTTAGACAAGTAATTTCATTAAATGAGCCATCTGACTACTCATTTAAAACATTGTAAATTTTGGCTAATTTTTAATAGTCATAAGTTAAAGTTAAGAAGGCTATTTCTCTCCCTTGCCCTTATTATTATTATTATTATTATAAAAGTAGAAGTTTGATTTTTAAACACAAAATCACTTTTCAATGAACAAAAAAAAAAATTAATCAGAAAAAAAAAAGTGTATCCAAAAAATTTTACATTACTTCTTTCAAACTTAGATATTTCTTGATATATCTCCAGATATTTTACATTAATTATATATTAATTATTTCGCCACTGGTTCTTTATCTCATAAAAATAATAAAAATTATCATAAACAAGACCCAACCCTAAAAACAAGCAACGAATAATTCAAAAATAATAATAATAATATAATTCCCTGCACGAAATAGAGACTATAGTTCATATAAAAAAAAACTAAAAAAAAATTAGAGACGATAGCTATAATTCAGCATGAGCCCCACACGAGCCCTACAAACTCTCTCCCGACTCATTCAAGTAATAAAATACATAAATCCAAATGTCATAAAGTAAACCTTTCCTTGTACTTATATATAACAACAAAAACTCTCGAGATTACACATATACACACACACACAGACTAGTGTCTTTGTTATCTCTTCTCCTTTCTTTTTTCCCCTCAAACATGACGAAGAAGAAGACTACCCAAATAGCAATTCTCGCGATCCTCTTCTATCTAACACTCTCCGCCGCACTCGTGGAGTCTAAACCTATCAGCGACGACGACGATAACGCCGCCGAGGGAACGAAGCTGGGCGTGTCTCGGGGCGTGGTGGCGGCGGCGGCGCTGTGCTTCCTGGCGGCGTCGGTGTCGAGCGCCGGCGGGGTTGGCGGCGGCGGGCTGTTCGTGCCGATACTGACCATCGCGGCGGGGCTTGACCTGAAGACGGCGTCGAGCTTCTCGGCGTTCATGGTCACCGGTGCCTCGGTGGCCAACGTGGCGACCAACCTGGCGTGGCTCGGCGAAAAGCCGTCGCTGATAGACTTCGACATTGCTCTGCTCTCTCAGCCGGCGATGCTGCTCGGAGTCAGCGCCGGCGTGATCTGCAACGTGGTGTTCCCAGAGTGGCTCGTCACCGCGCTCTTCGCCGCGTTTCTCGCTTGGTCAACCTCCAAGACCTTCCTCAACGGCCTCGCCTGTTGGGCGGCCGAGACGAGGAGCCTCGAAGAGAGGAACGCCGTCAACGATCACGCCGTCAAAGTCGCCGTCGTTATCGGCGGCGTCGGAGAGCCTCTTTTGGGCGGTGATCGGGATCGTGAGCATCGCTCGTCGTCGTCGGGGCTGCCATGGATGAAGCTTGGCGTGTTGGTTCTTATTTGGTGTTCCTTTTGCGCTGTGTATCTTCTCAGAGGGAATCGTTATGGAGAGGTGCGTAGTTTTGTGTGGAAACAAATATGCAAAAACAAGTTTATCTTTTTTCTATATGTGCGTGTCCTTTTTCAATCAACATTTTTTTTGGAAGTTGGTCACTGGCTTTTTATGTTTTGCTTTACTACTAAAAGAAGTACATTCATTGGAATCTTTGGAGATGAATTAATTACATGTGGACGGATTTTAATTTAAGTGGCTCTTAAATTCATCTTATCTTGGTCCATGAAGAACTGAATAGAAATGCGTGTTCTTTTGTACACTACACATGAGCCTGGACCACAATCGCTTTGAAGATACCTTTTTTTTTCTGTCGCAATTAAGAAAATAATAATAATAATTTTCCGTTACATGCAGAAACATGTGCTTTTTTTTCATTTTTCTCTAAGCCTTTCATTACTACATTTAGATACAAGTAAAAATTATCTTCCTTGTAAACATACTATCAGAATTATATTTAGAACATGTTTGACATCTAAATCTGTTCAAAACTATATTTTCAGGGAATCACTACGATAAAGCCTTGTGGGATAGCTTATTGGTTGCTATCTTCATCCCAAATACCATTAGCCATAGTTTACACTGCCTGGATTATGTACAGAAAGGAGAGACCTCAACACCATGGCTTGAACCAGAAGGTACTTGGGCTATTATGAAGTATAATTGGGAAAAAAAAAACACAATTAACAATAAAGAAAAAAAAAACTTAATTATCACACACAATGCATATCCTCTCACTCTAAAAGAAACATTCTTGACTTATTGATGAAGGATGTCTTGGAAGACCTGGCTGAAGCTGGAGAGTCAAACAAATTGATGTTCCCAATGATGGCACTTTTAGCCGGCGCTTTGGGCGGCGTCTTTGGAATCGGAGGTGGTATGCTTATAAGCCCGCTTCTTCTACAAGTCGGCATATCGCCCGAGGTGAATCCAACAATCTCATATGTATATAATGAATTTGCAAAATAGTCAACGGTTTGTAAAAAAATTAGTGACAGTTAAATTTTACTAATTGTGCACTAATGTCATATCTATACCTGTGTAAATATTTTTATTGACAATCCCAACAAAATTAGACAAGACTACTTTTGCTATTATTCTAATCAATTAGTTTCTATTTTTTTTTTTTTTTTTTTTACGTTTTAAATGAAAATATTGGTGGGTGCAGATAACATCGGCAACGTGCTCGTTCATGGTGTTTTTCTCGTCGACGATGTCGGCGTTTCAGTACCTTTTGCTGGGGATGGAACACACCGACGTGGCTCTCGTGTTCTCCGCCATTTGTTTCTTCGCGTCTCTTCTCGGGCTCGTGGTCGTTCAGAGAGCGATCCAACGCTACGGAAGAGCTTCTCTCATAGTGTTCTCGGTCGGCATTGTCATGGCTCTCAGCACCGTTCTCATGACCTCATATGGAGTTATCGATGTTCTGAGAGATCTATCGACCGGCAAGTACATGGGCTTCAAATTCCCCTGTTAAAATCAATCAGCTATCTACACTTGTACTCTCACATTCTAATGTATAAATCAAAAATTTTGGCTACATTTCATCACCAATGTTTTCTAGAGTACTAGACAATGAACTATACCACCAAAAAATTAAAAGTTCATAATCCAGAAGAGAAAAAAAAAAAAAAAAAGAAGGGAAAAGTGTACAACAAACAACAGAACCACAAATTGAATTCATCGGTGTTAATACATTACTGACTTGTAATCAAAGCCTTCAAAATCTTTCTACATCAATGCCCTATAGAGGAGCTACTACCGAAAACAAGGGAACGGGATTTACCGGAAATTAATCGCATACGTAAAAAATCTTACAAATTCCTTTCATCTCTCTGAGAAAAGAGACCTACACGTAGCGGGATGACTTGAGAGGCAAGTTACGCGACCGGAGGTCGAAGAACGTGGTCTTGAGAGGTGTCCAAGGCCGCCGGAGGCATGAACTGCCACATCGAAATCCCGGGGTAGCCCACAAACGGCATCATCTTCCCGCCAGCTGGACCGTGCATAAACCCGGGCTGCGTTGGTGCAGCGATCGATTTCATTTGCCTATCCAACGCCTCTTTCTCTGCCTTGAGCCTCTGCTTCTCGTCTCGGAGCTCATTCTTCTCCGCCTATACGTGCACACAACATTTCATTTCAGATTCGAACCACACAGTGCTTTTCGTTTTGCTTTCATTTCATACCCAACGGCTTAAAAAAAAATGGTAGAAAGAGATCAGAGACCTTTAGTTCGGTGATCTTTTCCTGCAGACTCTCGTTCGACTCCTTCAGCTTTTGGGCTTCGGTTCGCAGCTGAGTCACTAGTCGCACCGCATCGCCCAATATAACCGCCTTGTCCATCTTCGGCGGCCTTCCCGGCTCCAGAATAGAACCCAATTCGATGAACCTTCAAAAAAGAGAGGGAGAGATACAGTAAACTCTCGGATACATGAGCGAGAGAAGGACAAAAAAGTGGAGATTGGGATTGAGAGAGCGAGAGAATTCAAGCGTGCCTTTCGTTCAGTTTATCCCTCCGCAATTTCTCTCTACAAGCCTTGGAACTCGTTGCGTTGCACGATTCAGGCCTAGCCCTGCCATAGAATAATAATTAAAAAAAAAAAAAAAAAAACACAGAAATTCGATGAGAAAGATGCACGAAAAGTGAGATAAAACAGCTGAGAACCTAAAGAAACGAACTTGCGTGAGAAAAGTATAGAGCCCCAAAACTATATATTATGATGTCCCATTTAACATATGAAGAAGAAGAGATCACTTGAGCTATAAAATGAATGTTAGTAAAGATCGAAAAGCGAGTGTAAGGCATACCGTTTCCGAGAGCCAGCCTCCTTAAGCTCGTCAACGTTCACAAACGAGTCATCAAAGTCGGAGCTGAGTAAATAACAAACACAACACGATGTATGACTAACCAAAGCTAGCGGGCTTCAGATAAATTAAGCATCTTTATAAAACTACTTCTCAATAGAAAGAAGAAAAACACTTTGTCTTCAAAGTTGGTCCTCGAATTCAAATAATATGAAAAGATATCAGTTATTCTTTCTTCTTCTTCTTTCTTTTTATTTCAAAACACACAAAACTTAAGCAACTAAATACCAGGAAAAAAATTAAGTGAAAGCGGAGGGAAAAAAAACTGATAATCATAATTGCAGACAGAAATTTAGAGAACCTGAGAGCGGTCGGAGCAGGAGAAAACGAATGGGCAGGCCAAGCGAAATTCGGAGCGTCAAGAGCTGGAAGGTCTTCTATCAAGCTATAGTCGAAGACCCAGTTGTTCGGATTTTCCGGCGATCCCATTCCCGATCAATTATAGCCGCCGAATCTGAAGTTTCTTCTCTTTTTTTTTTTTTTTTTCTTTTTTCCTTTCCTGTGGGCGGTTATTGGTGGTTCTGTTTTAAGCTCTTTGTTTTGTTCTCTTGTTTTCGTTGAAAAGAAAAAAAAATGAAAAAATAAAAACAGGATAATAATATCAAGAAGGGAATATTAATAAGAAAAGAAACGAGTGAATTTGATTGGTTGGTTTGCTTGGTTGAGGCCTTGAGGGATGTGAAATAATATTTTAATTTTTCTTTTTCTTCTCATGTGAAGATATGAATGAATATTTGGTTGGGAATTGATTTGGAGAAAGGCCAAAAAGAGATTTGGGAGAGTCTGATTGTTCCATCGCCACCACCACCACCACATTTAGTGTGGCAAAAGAATAACAACTTTTTTGCCTTTTCTTTTATTAGTTTAAGTTTATACTTTGTCGCTCGGAGAGTTTTAAGACGTAAGTGAGGTTTTATTTACCAAGGATTTTGTGACAGTATTTCTAACAGTTGAGGTTAGTTTTCTAAAAGATATCAGCGTTTCACCAGAACATACCCGAAATTATGTTTTATTAGTGCCTCAAAACGGTATTGGAATTTTGTTCCAGTATCATTAACAAAAAATTTAGTTCCTTTCGATATTGTTCATGTAATAGAACGGAGTGTACTGTTTCAGTATAGCCGGATTCCAAGTATTGTTCGAACTGAAATACTCGGGGTATTTGAAACGTGAGTTATGGTAAGTTTAGAGTGTGTCATACATACCACAAGCTCTTATGGTTGTATGCGGATTCTCAAAACTTGAGGGATCAACCAAAATTTGAGATAACGTTTACCGTTATCATCTTTTTTTTTTTTTGAGAAACGTGGGCGGTGCCACGGAGATATCATAAAAGCCCTCACGTATGGCGGAGGAAAACCGTGGTTACAAGAGATAAGGAACAAACATACAACCACGTATCCAACACAGCAAACCCAAACACGAAAAAGACCTATCCCGACAAGTGGGATTGAATCTCTCTGTCATCGGCTCTAATAGCCTCTTCCGAGCACGGAGGGACAAGCCCCATCCATCTCGAGTTCGAACTTTGAGTAACAGCAAAACGGGCTAAATTGTGAGCCGCAATATTACAAATACGAGGAATATGCATAATTTTAAACTCAATCAGATTATTTACCTCTCTCTTGATGTGATGCAAAATCGTCCCGAGCTCAGTCGTTGGAATCTCTCCCCCGGCCACCGCCTTGACCACCTCCGAGCAATCCGAATGAAGCTCCAATCTCGACCCGCCAATGCTGCTAGCCAAAACTACGCCCTGGAGAACCGCAAATGCCTCCGCGAGCTGGGGGGAAAACCCTCTAGCTTGGGAAAACGTTTGCGAGGCTATCACCCTTCCAGTGTGGTCACGAGCAATGCACCCCACACCGAATCCTCCCTGGTCCCGATCTAGCGCAGCATCCACAGTCACCGAGATTGTTCCTTGCGTCGGAGGGATCCACCTAGGCTTGGTCGTCCTCTTTTCCTCTCTTCGTACTGTTGTCTTGTTCGCATCTCTGAACTCTTCGAGGAAACTCCCACTCCACTGAACAAGCTCTGACTGATTCCAGACTTTCCTCCCCGAGACGACATTGTTCCTGTGATTCCACAATTCCCAGATAATAGTGATATAGAATTCAAACTTACTTACCTCGAGAGAGTCTGCCGCGCTGAGAATGTTGGCAAAAGCCTCGCCCTCCCCGTGCGCCGGGAGAATCCCCCCGAAGCCCGCCTCTTTCCAAACCTTCCTACTCCACTTGCAACCCCAGAGCGCATGGTGAACCGTCTCAGCCATACTGGTGCAGATAGGGCAGCGATCGTCAGTGATAATCTTCCTCCTAGCCAGGACGGTGCGAGTCGGGATCCGACCCTTGCTGACTCTCCAAATAAATAGTTTCACTTTAGGAGGAACTCTTAGTTTC
This sequence comes from Urtica dioica subsp. dioica, assembly GCF_054948205.1. NCBI lineage: Eukaryota > Viridiplantae > Streptophyta > Magnoliopsida > Rosales > Urticaceae > Urtica > Urtica dioica. The sequence goes on from NC_142764.1 coordinate 24,937,256, forward strand.
CAGAATTTTCTCCACCATTACTACGCTGATATAAATTTAAAGTTTTTATATAGCTATATTACTATAAAACTCTTTTAAAATAGGCGGAGTCATTAGACTATTGGTTGCTCTTATTTTTATGTGAAATGATAAATATAATTCAAATTATTATATATATATATATATATATATATATATATATATATATAAAGGAGAATCCGGAAATCACTGTTCACGTAAACTCAGTTCACTGTTAAGTCTACAGTGATTAAAATGCCATTGAATTACATAATATTTACAAATCTGCTCTATAACAAAAAAACCCAAAAACCATTTAAAATTACAAATCTGCAACAATAATAAAAATGTTGTCTGGAGTGTCCGGACTCTTCCAGATAATGTTAAACCAATTTCAGAAACCCTTTAAATGATATTACATATTTGTTATGTCTACAGTGACCACTTACTTTTTGAAAATTGCATAAATAACATTTAAAGCTTACAAAATTACAAAATTGATGAAAAATTACAAAAATGCCAGTTTAACCTAGACTATTCTGGATAAAATAGCATAAATAACCTTTAAAACTTACAAAATTACAAAAATGACTTTAAATTACAAAATTGCCAATCTAACCTAGACTATTCTGGATAAATAAGCATTAAAGATTCTTCTCGAACAGACATTTCAAATTCCCTATTGACACCAACTATAAATATGTGCCATTGACATCAACGCAGCTAAGCCTCAACATTGATAACAACTTCTCAACGAAGTCCTCTAAAAAAAAATAAAAAAATTAGAGCAATTCAACAAATTCTCAACGAATTCCCAATTAATCTTCAATCCAGAGCAGAGCTTCTGAACTTGCAGGAAAGAGACATGATTGATGGAGGTTTTAGGAGGAGGACGGAGTATGAGGTGGAGAAGAAGAAATGCGATACGAAGATTGAACTTTGGACTCCAACATTGAGACGTATCTATCGAGCATTGAAATGACAACTTCGAACTCCGTGACTTGTTGCTCGATCGTGTTGATTTGCTGGACGTAGTCGTCGAAGCTACGGCTTTTGGACTTCAATTGCTCGACGAAAACCCTAAGCCCCGAAGCCATGTCGCCGTAGCCTCTGTACTCCTCCGTGACGCGATCGTTCATCTTCGCCAACAGCTCCAGATGGTTGTTCGTGCCCTGGAAACGGAGAATGAGAAGCGGCGAAAAGGAAAATTTCATGACTGAATTGGAATAGAATCAATCACCTGTAGCTCAGATTTGACCATGGAAACGACGCTGGTGAAGAGATCGTTGAGAGAATCGGCGAGCTCGTCGTTCGTCTCCGCCATTTTCCTAGTCTTCGAGCTCTCGGATAGCATTCGCTCTCGGGCGACCGAATCCAAACCCGAGAGAAACGCGAATCCGCTTAAGGTTCGAATAGATATATTGCGCTTGAAGAGAGTGCTGAGAATCGCAGAGATTGAGCTCGAAATTAAAATGAAAACAAGGTTCAACAAATTTCAGGGGTCACTAACTTGTTTTCATTTTAATTTCGAGCTCAATCTCTGCGATTCTCAGCACTCTCTTCAAGCGCAATATGGCTATTTACGGGACATTAACGAAAGGTTGGCTAAAACTCATATAAAGCCAGAATTCTAACCTGAAAAAATTCAAACCTGAAAAAAGGAACCCGGAATTTAGATTAAATTAAAACTCATACGGAAAGAAGATCAATCAGCTTATATAATATTCAACTCATATTTACTCTCATTCAACTAAGTTACCAAGAGTAATAGACTCTAAAAAACTTGACTCTTTCATTTTTTTTTCCTTCATAGATTTCTTACTCAGTACATAAAATTATATAACCTGTATATAGGATATTGAATACAATCAAACGAATTTATAAGACTCATTCATTCAGATTATCTCTTACTCATTCGAATCTGCACGATACCATAATTATAAGAATAAATGAGAATCAGTTCAAATTGGATACAGTCAAACGAATTTATAAGACTCAATCATTCAAATTAGCTTTGACCCATTCAAATCTGTACCATAATTATAGGAACAAATCCAACTCTTGATAATCAATACTTCAACAATAAAAATTCAAGGGAAAAAAATTACAGGTTCCCGAACCCTCAATCTCAGATTCAATTGAATAAGTCATCCTCATATTTTATCTATTTCAACGACCCAATCAAATCATAAACTATATTATATTAAAATCCCCAACAGTCATATTCAAGTCTTCGAATACGCTACTAAAATCATCAACAATCATCAAATCCAACGCAAACAGCACATGGACTTCGATGATGCTTTCAGTTAATTCTAAATTCGAAAGCTCTAAATTCACAGATTGAACCCATTCACCATTTAATTCCACCAAAACATCTTCATTTCATAGATTCAAAATAAAATATAAACCTAGCTTTTCTGAAGCTCGAGTAGGCGAAAAAGAATTTTGAGACTTACCTCGAGCAATTAAGTTTCGACACCCAGATCGACTACCACCACAACCTTTATACCCGAACCACGGCCCAAGAAGAAATAAATCGCCCGCAAGTGGATCTCCTGAGATTTTAATAAATAGATATCAATTACAGAATTTAAAACTGAAACATCATACATTAAAAAAAATATATATATATAAAAATCTATTGGCAGTCGAATTTCCATTCACTGAAAAAATTGACGGAAAGGAGTAAGGAGTTTAGGAATTTTAAAGAGAGAAAGAATAATCAATATTACCAAAAAAGATTAAAATCTCCAGCCCCCATTATTATGACTAATCCATCTCCTTCTTTCGATTTTCTTCTATCGATCGATGGTTGCATTTTTTTTCTCTTTTAAGTCAGTTCATCTCTCTCTCTCTCTCTCTCTCTCTCATCAGATTTCATGCGGCCGTGAATGTGATGAAATCCTACGAAATGAAGAAAGGAAAAGAGATATTATGCGTATATATATACGGGCTTTATTATTTGGGCTTCTGTTTTTTTGCTTAATATTGGGCTTTCAATTCCGTTTAATTATTAGTAGGTTTTTTTATTGTGATATTTGCATCTTATGTCACAAATTGACAATCCAATTGCAAATAAGTCACACGCAAAAATTTTAGAAAGTTTTAGAAGAAGATGAAGTGATTTTTAATGAGGTATTGTAAAAATTCAGAAGACATGAAGTAATTAATAAAAAGATTAAATTATGAAAGAGAGTAATTTCAAATTTGCACATGTGACTCGGATGTAAATACGTGACACAAATGCAATTTTGACAACTTTATGACACAAATGCAAAAACCCGACGAATTTGTGACATTCACGCAAATTTCCCTTTTTTATTTGAGTATGTATTCATGGGAGCAATGTTATTTTATGGATTCAAGAAAGTACTTTTTTCCACTAATCAGTAAAAAAAAAAAAATTACTTCAAAGGAGCTCATTTTCATTGGAATTAATTAAGTAATAGGTTCCATATATATATTTTTATGTCACAGATAAATAATATATAGTTTCACTATTTGAATACATATATATTATAATTCATTCAACTATATGTTTATTATTGATATTAATTAATTTAATATATTCATGTATAAATTTATAAATTATGTTGCTCTCATTTCTAAATAATATATTTTTTGCATCTGTGAATACGTACATATAAATATATTCTATTTCTTCCAACTACATATTTATTATTGCAGTTCATTAATTTATATTACCAAAATCTATACATAATAAATTTTGTATATGTTTTACTATCATAGATAAATAATATTTAATTTTCAAATTTCAGTACATATATAATACTTTGAATATGATAGTCTATAAAATACCTTATTTTTTAATAGAAATAAATTTGTGGATTTTTTTAATATGAACATAGTTTTTATTTATAAGATTAGCTTATATATAATTTAAATCTTTTTGTAATTTTTTTTTAAAATGTCATGTCTGTCATCACAAAAAAATAAATTATATAGATAATTAATTATTGATAACACATTAAGCATCCCGCAACAACGTGCGGGCTATTCCGCTTGTAATATTTAAAGCAATAAATGATATTTGACGGGGGCTTAGGGTGCCCGAAACCTAATTTGGTTCTGTGTCCGCGTGTATGTGATGTTAAACTAAGTTCGAAGCGCACTTATTTACTTAGTATACGATGAAGAAAATGTATAATTAAATAATGTTACATTAGATCATTGTCTTGTTTTCTTTACAACAAATTATGTAATTAATTTTTTTGTATTATTTTATATATGAGTATATATTCGAGCCAATTAACATTCAGCAGGTTTGTTTAACTTTTAAGTATTTGTTACGCAATTTTGTTTATTCGGTTTCTTACTGTTGTTTATTCGATTATTGTCTACACATTCGATAAGACTTGTGTAAGCCACATAAATTATTCTTGCAAAAGATGGCTAGATTTTTTTTTTTTTTTTTTTTTATCATATCAATAGTATTCTTTCAGTTAAATCAAAATGCGAAATTAATTTATATAATTAATTTTCAAAAATATTAAATATATTCATTTAATTTAATATAAATGACATATCTTTCATAAAAATTTGATATATTGTAAATATCACATTTTTCATTCATTTTTACAACAAAAAATTTTTAATTCCCCAAAATATCTTTAATGAAATAATTTTTTATTTTATATATATATAAAATTTAAATTAAAAACTTTCTTTATAAAAAGTTAAGGATTTTTATTTATGAAGAGAAGTTTTGAATTTTTTTAATAAAACTGTAAATAAATATTTATTTATTCTATTAAAAGTATTTTGGGGAATTCAAATTTTTTTTGTTAAAAAAATAAACGAAATTGATGATATTTGTAATATAATATATTTTTAGGGGAGATATATATCATTTATATTAAATTAAATAGAAATATCTGATATTTATAAAAATTGAAGATATAAATTACAGATAGTGTCGATATATATGTTGTTTTTGTTTTTGTTTTTTGTTTTTTTTTTTTTTTTTGCGGTATCTTGTTTGTGGAAACAACTAAGATGTATAAGTTTTTATATTAATATATTACGTTTAGTTTTATATATATTTACTCATTATGCTTGCAACTGCATTGCAGTATGTATATATTATAGATTAGAAGTAAGAGATTTGTAAGTAACCAGACCACTTTAAACATGTGATTTTTGATCTAGCCTATGTTTGACAATTTTTAGTGATATAGCCAAATGGCTTATGTGGCAATAATTAAGGTCTTATTTGCCCTTATTTATTAACAAATTCGTCACTTTCTCTCTCCTATTTTTTTTAAATATTTTTTTTACATCAAAACTTCAAAAATTCGTATCTTTCTCATACGAACTCGAAATTGAGTGATTTCAGATCCTACAAATTCGTGGCGTCGAGATCTTCAAAAATAGATCAATTGTGTTTGACGAAAAATTATGTTTAATGCATCATAGTTACGTTTCCATTTATTTTTTTGATAATTTCAAAAATTTCCATTTATTTCTATATTTAACGTAGTAACATGATTTTTCTACATCTATGGTATTAAACATGATTTTTCATCAAACACAATGGATCTATTTTTGAAGATCTCGGCGTCACGAATCCGTATGATTTGGAATCACTCAATTTCGAGTTCATATGAGATAGATATAGTTTTTTGAAGTTTTTATGTAAAAAAATGTGTAGGAAAAAAGTAGGAGAGAGAAAGTGACGAATTTGTTAATAAATAAGGGTAAATCAGACCTTAATTATTGCCACATAAGTTTGTTGGCTATTTCCCTAAAAATTGTGAAACATAAGCTAAAAACAAATTTAATAGTTTTATTTTGGTTATTTCGCTACAGTGCCCTAGAAGTAAAGTGTCACATCGTGGTAGAAACTTTAAGAAAAAATTTATATTTTAGTATGATATGAAGAATTAATCAAATTGTCTTTTGCTATACTTGCAAGTTGCACTTCTCTAAAAAAAAAAAAAAAAAAAAAAAAAAAAGTGCACTCCATGTTCTGTTCCCGTTCCGTTTAAAAAAATGGTAAACAAAGTCAACAAACCAGAACGTAGTGTTCCGTTCAGCTTTGGCAAGAATTCCGACGCAGAACACTCTATTCCATTTAGTCCCAGAATTACGGTAAGCCCATAATGAAACAAACTGGAATTTCATATGCCCAAATCTAGTTGGAAGTCACTTTTTAAGGTTAAAATAATGGGTATTATAGCTAATTAGCTCCTTTAAACTAATGCATATACAAAATATATACAGTTTATATAAAGGGTTATTAAGGTATATGGTCACCCGGATATAAGAAATTGATTTTTAGCCCACATTATGTCAATTTATTGTTAATAGCCAATTGGATTTATTAACAGTATTGAAAAATACCCATTTACCCTTTAAAATTCCCGCCCATTTGTTGGACACGATTAATTAGAATCGGAATCATATATTCGGCCTTAACTAATCGCGTAAATCGAGGAATGTCATTAAAACCGAATACAATTTTCACACACAACACGCAAGCATTTAATAATTGAAGAAAAAAAAACAACCCAAAAAACTCTTGACCGAAACCCAAAACCTATTCAAAATTTTAGCCGACATTATCTTCCACCGCTTGATTTACAGTGAAAATCAAACCCATGCGAGGGAAATATAGCGACTAACGACCCCATTTCAGAGAAGACAGGGATAGACAAACCCAGGTTAGTAAAAACAGAGTGATTCGGTAAGAAATGGTCATTTCAGTCTTCAAGTTTTAAGATTATTTGCATCGTGTCGTTTTGTTTTGCAAATCGACATAATTTACAGTAAAAACGAGCAATGGCGAAAAAGTCTCCCACGAAGAAGAGGGTCAACCCCGAAATAAGACTGGAGAAAGACATTAAATCCACTCGAAAAAAAGTCAAAGCGCCGAAGGTATGTTGTGTAATTAATGGGTTTAATATTCACAATTACTAGTTTGATTGTCGAAATATGGTAAATATGATTGAATTTTCGAAATATGGTTGAAGGTATAAATGTGTTTGAACACTGGGGACCGCTTGATTTGTAAATATGGCTGAATTGTAACCAAAGTTGTTAGTATGTAAATAAGTTTTGTAAATAATGTGTTATGTAAATAGAAGTTATAGATATGAGTAATGTAAAGAAAGTTGTTGATGATTGTTATTGCGGTATTGTTATTGTAAATTGGGGAAATTACTGATTTAGATATATTGTAAATTATTGTTTTTGAAAATATGGCTGAATTGTAAACAAAACTGTTAGGGTGTAAATAACTATGGTAAATAAGGTGTTATGTATGTACAGGTCATATGTAAATAAAGTTGTTGGTTAATCTTATTTATTATAGTATTGTTTACGTGGTTGGAACCGTGAATGTTTTGTAAATAAATCTGTTATGTAAATATATTGTAAATAGAAGTTATGTAAATAAAGTTGTTATTTTGTAACTAAGCTGTTATACAAATAAGTTTTAGATGTGAGCTATGTAAAGAACTGTTATATTGTTATATTGCAGTATTGTTTTTGTAACATACCATAATAATGTTATATTGCAGTATTGTTTTTGTAAATTGAGGAAATAATTATTTTGTAAACAAAACTGTTTACAAATAAGGGTGTTAATATGTAAATTAGGGTTGTACAAAACCGAACCGAAAATCGGATAAAACCGATATCCAAATCGAACCGAAACCGAAATTTGGAGCCACGTCAGCTAACCGAAATTCGGATTCGGATAACCGATCCGGTTTACAAAACTGGACCGGATATCGGATTTGATTTTGGGAAAATTTGGATATCGGATATTTAACCGATTTTTTTTAATTAAAAATAAATATATATCAAAACAAATTTATGTCACTATTATTAACACATGATGATCAAGTTGTCATAGAAGAACAAACTTCTCATATATCAACTCATACTGCTGCTATAACTTGATTATGTGATCTATAAAGGTAACATACAAATTCAATTGTTGTATGGTTTATTATGATCATTAGGGTAGTAATTTTAATTATATATTATGATATTTACATGTGCAGGTAGTTGGAGACGAGTATCCTTTTGAATTTTATTTTTTTACTCAGTTTTAGATTATGTATTGTCATTTTGGAACTTTATAAGAGTCGTTTGTACTCGTTTTTTGAATTTTTACAAACCGGATTTGGATTTTAGAAACTGGATATCCATTTTATAAAACTGAATATTAAACTGGATCTGAAATTTTACAAATTGGATAACCGAATTTTAAAAATTGGATACTGGATTTAAGAAACCGGATAATCAAATATTCGGATAACCGAATTTCGGTTTTAGACTAAATTGGATCGGATACTGGACCGAGTTTTTAAAAACCGAAAATTCGGATTCGGATACTAAAACTGTCAAAAACCGAACCGAACTGATCCAGTTTCACCCCTATTGTAAATAAGGCAAATGATGATTGGTATTTTACTGCTTGTGTGTAGATTGGGGACATGATTGTTGAAAGACAGAACTGAGATTTAAAACAAAGAATCATAGTTCATTCATCGTTCAACGTCATTAACAACCTCATGTCGCTCCTAGAAACCGAATAAGGGGAGGTATACCCCAAGAAGCTGACGCATTTACTAGTGCTCAGTCAAGTAGAGTCCGGGAACGTAGATGAGCTCCATTTTAATATAAGCGGGAACATATTGGTCTTCAATATGTACGACTTTGAATTAATATCAGGTTAATATTGATCACATCTTGTAATTTACAGTTGAAGATAATATTGTATGAAATTGATATTTTATTTACAGTTCTTAATGTAAATGGGTATTTATAGGGTTGAATTGCGATCGAGTACCCCGCATACAAGATCAGCTAAAAATGAGTAACTATCGGCCAAAAAAAAATTATAAATAAATGGAAATATTTTTAACAGATTGTTAGATATGTTATGTAACGAAATTAGAAACTAATCACCTAAAAACATGCGCTAAGATATTCAAGATTCACGTCCTCAAAATTTTAAATTTCAGTCCCAAAATATTCAAGGATTCTCATCTTAAATTTGAAATTTCAGTTAATACTTACCAATTTGGTTTAATATATTTCATTCAAATTTTAAAAAAAAATAACTGCCAAAATTACAGTTACTAATCCGAATATTTCAAGGGCAAAGCTGTAAAAAATCCGTCATAAATATACAACCACGTAAGCAACTTGGCTATTTACAAAACGTTGGCTAAATTTAAATTGCTATAGATTATGTGGCTTACGTAGCCAATTTTCTTTTATATAAAATTAGTAATATAACTTCAATTTACAAACATGTGCGAGTATTAGATGTAAATAAAATGATTGACCCTCTAAATAGTTTTTTTGACAATGATAAATTGCTATTAAGATGTTAAACTCAAAATTTAAGTTTTAATGTCTCTGGACTAAAAAAAAATATCAAAAAAACTTCGAATCTTAAGATTGGTTCGATCTGGTCCAAATCGTGGTTTCAAATTTTGAAATCTGACTGGATCAGTTTACACCTTTCTAAAAAGTCAGAGCTGGAGAAAAACCATTTAAATTGGACCGACCATGTAAAAAATCGACGGTTCGATCCAAATTACAATTTTTTTTTCGTACCCTTACTTTAATCATAGCATATGGGACATAATTTTGCTTGTACTAAAATCTTGATAGACAACTATAATAAACCACACATTTGACTAAAGTTGACAAAAAAAAAAAAAAAAAAAAAAGAAGCCATATTTACTACTACTATACATTTCTTAAACGGGAGCAAAACAAAATAAGGACATTCTAAGATCCAACAACATCTTGTCCAATTTGGGCTAAGCTAAACCTGATTAAAAACCACTTCAAAATTAAACCACAATGCCTGCTTTATACAAAATTTTAAAACCACCAAACAAAAAATCCAAACGTGTTACAGAAAAAACGGAACCACACATGTGACCAAGTTGACATAAAAAAAAACCCATATTTACTTCTCTATCATCACACACCACTTGATTTTTTTTTCTCTTTTCCTTTAATTTCTTTCTTTACCAGTGTAGTATACATTTGTAGGATCAACTAGGTAATGCAAATACGAAGGGACTGGACAAAACTGTCTATTCTTTTCTTTATCTCCTCTGGATTTGCACCCACAAGCTTGTCAACCAGAGAACCATTCTTCATCAGCAGAAATGTGGGCATTGCTTTTATCCCCATTTTAGTCGCCACTTCCTAGCAAAACAAACAAAAAGTATGATCAATATCTCAAAATATTCATGGGAACCAAATGACGAGTTCTGGCTTCGGGAAGCCTACATTGATCAGGTTATAAGATCACACGTTATAACCAAATTGCAGATCTGATTATCAAGTGTTTGACCGGTTTTCTAACAGCATTAGGATAAGATATAGTCCAACGGCCATAATAAACAAGCTTGAGATTGTGAAAGTATAATTAGCCAAAAATAATGCATTGGCATAGAACAGATTTTGAATCTGAACTCAAATTCAAGAGGTCCGTAAGAGGTTTCGAGATACCAAAAAAAAAAAGCGAATTTTGGCACGAACAAACTGAGCATAAATCACGATGTCCTGGGGGAAGGAGATCCCTAATCTCAAAACATACATCGTGAGTGAGTAATTATTAGACAAGACACTTTCGAGGGGGCGAAATTGTCGTTATTTACACCAGAAAAATTATAAACCATATGTTTACAACACGCTGTTGAAAGATGTTCAACGGCTGATTGTCAAATACTTTTAAGATATATGATTGCATGTTGAGCTCGGATTTCAGATCAAACGTCAATATCTCACATAGTTAATCTGAAACGAATTCCATTGAAATCTATCTATTTTTGGGGTGCTTAGTCAGCGCAGGCCATGAGAAAGGCCAGGCCCAAGTATGGCCCGCAGTCCCATCGGCCGGCTCAAAGACAAAAGGGGTCTAGGGTTTGCTAGAGAATGAAATCACGGCAGTCGTGAAGGAAAACCAAAGGCATTCATGTATGAAAACTATCCGAGCTCAAAGAGACATGTGGTCCTAAGATCAACGAGGTGTAGGTATCGATGATCCACCAAACCCTGATTTCAGGGGATTAATTCCTCACTTAATTTAAGGCCTAAAGCCACAAGCCCTAAGTGAAACCAGAAACTCGACCCTCCTACGAGCCTTTTGAGCCGCCATCTTCGTAGCTTGTACTATTAAACTCATTTCCGAACCCACTTCCCAAATATATTTGTGAACTTGTCGGACTTAAACGGTGGCCATTTTTTGAGCGACAACACGATTTCAGGGGATTGATTCCTCACCTAATATAAGCTCTACGAAAAAAGTCTCCATCGTGTACAAAGGCCTAAAGCCACAAACCCTATGAAACCACAAACTCGATCGACTCACCATCTTTGTACTATTAAGCTCATTTCCGAACCCACTTCCCGAAGATAACGCGATTTCGAGAGTACGAAGATAATTGTGACTATAATGGAGTGGTTAACTTCATATATTATATAAGAAAAATGCGCATAAAAAAAATTCATCTACTTCGCACTCAACACAATTTCTTAAGCCTAGCAACAAAGTTTCATTTCAAATAAAGAAAATTTACCTTAAGCTCATCGACATCAACGACGAGGAATAGGACCTCATTGTAGGTCGAAGCCAATTCCTCAAAAACCGAATCCATAGCCACTGAAGGCATACACCACGAAGCAGTGAAGTGCACAATAACCTAAAATCAAACGCAAAAATAAAATATAAAATAAATAACCCAGGCAAACATCAAAAGACCGACTTATTTCAAATCCCGCCCCACTAATTCGTGTACATGAACACTGTAGAACGGTAAGTGGCTTTCATAAAACGAAGTAAAGAAGGTTCGAGAGAGAGAGAGAGAGAGATCTCACAGGAGAGTCTTGATTGTTGGCCTCAGTCAAGTCCCAAGACTCCACAGACTCAACTTTCACAGCTCTTCCCATTCTCAGCTCTTCTCGATGTCCTTCCATCTTCTTCTTCTTCTTCTTCTTGTTCTATTTACATATATGATTACGATATATATACATATATATATATATATCATATCTGTGGGACCGGATTATCACCCATGACAATAATTAAAACAAAAATGAATATAAAAAGGAATGGGAAGCTTTCTTTCTTTTTTTTTTTCTTTTTTTTTTTTTTTTTTTTTTTTGCATTAAATACTTAAAGCTGAATAAAAAAAGTTGGTATGCAATACTTGCCTACTTGGGTATAAATTTTGTTATCTAAATAAAATACACCAACTCTAAAATCAGTAAGAAATAATTCTCTGGATGTATTAAAACTATGTCCCCTCCCCCACCAACACTTGCAAATTAATTACCCAAAAGTAAAAAAAATAAGAAAAATAAAAATACAAATAAGAACATTAAGCTATTGGCAAAATAGTTACAAGTCCTGGAATTTTTTATAAGATACACGCTTCTTATCAGGAAAAAATATCTTTGTTACGGTCACTTATGTGATATATGATATTATCATCATACATCATAATCAAAGGCATTTCATGTTTATCTGTTTGTTGGTGGTGAGAGTTGATAAGGATAGAAAAACGCCAACTAATATTTTTGGCTGGACCACGATATTCTCTTGACTATCACATACGACTACAAACAAATAATTACTATGGGCGATATAGTATAGTATACTATTGCTGTTTGTAATTATATTCTAGAATATGTTTCGGTTAGGATCCGGATTTCAAATATAAAGGTATACCGATAAATGTCGGTAATACACCAAAAACATCTACATCTCAATAAATAAATAAAAATTGACCGTATAACGAAATGTCATGTAAACAAATTGACTTTATAGCCGGTATACTCGTGTTTTTGAAAGAATCTACTTTATACTAATTTTGAAGGGAAAAACTGATTTTATTTTGCTGGTATATCGATTTCGAAGTACTTAAATTTTATTTTTAATGACTTACTATTTATTTGTCCTAGTTTGTTTTTGCGAATTTTAGCTCTAATGTCCATTTTTTCGAGTAATAATTATGCATCGAATAAATGCCGTCCTAATCTTAATACCTGTCATACTCACCATTTGAAAGCGCTTGCTTCCTCCATCTCCGGGTTTAAGCTAATTGTTTGGAATGTCGGTGCTTCTTCGACTTAAGCCGGTGTAGAGTCGTGATATGATATTAAGGAATCTGATTACCTGCTATTCTATTTTTATTTGTAACCTGAAACTATATCATGACACTGTGAGCATTCTTTGAATTTAATTTATTGAACCTATATAAATTGTGTTTTATATCTATATTATTTGTTTTAAAAGGTGACGAAAGTTTGATTTACTTAAGATGATGTTAAGCTTGTATTTATTTTGAACCAGAGAATGATGAAGAATACAATTTTGAAGGCTTCGAAGATGGTGCTGGGATATGATAGCAGAGGTGGCCTGGAAAATGACATCCAACGACAGTAGAGCTTGCCTAAGTTGTGATTTCTATTTTTATTTTAGTGTTTTATGGAATAGAAGGAAAAAAACAAGAGAAATTGCCTAATTTGCCACCAATTTTATAACATTTTCCAACTTTTCACCAAAATGCTAATTTTTCCCAAGATGTCACCATCTATGTCAACAACTATTAGATGTCAACGTTGTTGACATTTTGGGAAAAATTAGCCTTTTGGTGGAAAATGAGAAAATGTTATGAAATTTGTGGCAAATTAAACAATTTCTCAAAAAAAACAATTTTTGAACTAGGTAGTATTTTGTTCATTTGAGGTTGGAGACTTAAAATTTTATGGGGTTACTTATTGAAAAGATGAATCCATTTTAAGAATTTTTTTTTAAGAGGACCTGATTTTTCAGTGTATTGCAGAAGTTTTAGAACACGTAATGAATTTCAAGAGAACGATTGTCTGAAACAATCTAGCACTTTTTTAGTCTAGTTTTCAGTTTAAGGATAAATTTATGGAAAACCCGCCATTCTGAGACTATACATGAGTTCTGTGAGCTTCTGAAAAAGTTTTTCTAGTTTAGAAGAGGTCAAAGGACATTCACTGATCATTGAATACTTCATGAATCTCATTACGTAATTCATTCAACAATCTTCAGAGAAGAGAAAAACAACATATTCAACCATCACTAGCAAGAAAAATAAATTTATAAGCTTAGGAATCGTAGACAAATTCCTTGTCAGTACGGTTTTGCCAGAGGTACAAATTAGTAGAGAAGTAGCTTTGAAGAATCAAAGCACCTACAAACAAATGGATACCCAAAAAAACCAAATCATTGACTCCATTTTACACTCAACAGTAATGCTCACATTTCAGCCGCAGCTTAAGCGATTATCCGCTATCCGCATAGTTGTCTGTCGCCGGGGAATCCCGATTTCGCAGGCATTGACTCTCGCAGCGAATCTCAAAGAGCACAATGACTCGCTGACTGAGGAGGGCTCCGGCGATAAATTGACAAACATCAGTGTCTTGGAATCCCCTCCAAGACATGGCTGTTTTTGTTTCACAAAGTGGCAAATATTATAAACATGACAGCAAAGTCAAGCGATACTTAAAATTGGTAAAGACTCTGTACCTGAAGAAGGTATGTGAGCTTTGAGTTCCTAAAGGGAACATGGTCCTCCTTTTTCGCCAAAGAGAATATGACGTCGCTCAAGCATGCTAAACTCTTATTGATAGCCTGATTTGTAAGGAAAAAATCAGCAAGTCCTCTGTGGTCGGTTTTGAATGTCAAAAGTATCCAAACAAGCTATGAAGAGTTTACAGAATGGGTTAGTATAATGTTACCCGTGTTTCCTTCAGTCTGTCTCCGGTCGCACCGCTCTTAGAGAGCCGTTCACTTCCAGCAAGATCAATCAGATTCAGAACACCTTGAACTTGTTGCTCAGTACCCTATCATTGCAAGACACATATTCACAAGCTTCATTGCTTGCACTAAAAGTACGAGGATCCTAAACGCAAGATATTGAGCAGGAACAAATGGCCAGTAATTGTGGAAAAAAATTCAAACCTCATTGACACCAGATATTCGCAATGTAAACACGAAGTGGCTTCTAGAAGATTGCTCGTTCATCTGGGTCTTGCCCACGGACCTACCATTCCAATAAAACTGCCATTAAACATTTGTTGATCAATTAAACAAAACTCGTTACACTAAGACTCGAAAGTACCTGCTCTGTGCAGCCTGGTGTAGCAAAGAGGAAATCTCTTTAATGCTACAAACATCGACGATGGTCAGGTCAGAAACATGTGTGTTTCCATTTGCATCGTGCTTAATTGTGTACGGCTGCTTTTCAATAGCACCACTTTCAGCTCGAGCTGTGTCTTGAATACCCGCTCGGTTCGGTGCTAATAGATCACGTATGGTCTCATTGTATATTTCCAGCATCGAGGCCTATGAATGTTGTGGAACACGGCATTAAACATAGATAAATTGCAAATGTAAAAATAGAATTAAATTAGATAAATTGCAAATGTAAAAATTAAATTAAATTAGTACCTGCATCTTGTATTTCCAGCCCTGGGACTCAAGAGCCTGACTAGATTTGAATATTTGTTCCAGTGAACGAGGTATCATCCCTTTCTGCTCCGAAGCTTCTGGCCTCCCCATCATGGTATAGGTTTTACCAGAACCAGTTTGACCATAGGCAAATATGCAAACCTGCATGACAACTCACAATTATTCTTGAAAAAAAAAATCATAAGGATCATCAGCAAAAATTGGCTAAGACGTTGAGATATAAAATAACAAATTATAAACTATTATAAATAACCTCAACTTAAAATAAGGCACTTAATGACACTACTAATTTGAATAACAGGAAGAGCACCACATGCTGCATAAGTTTAAACAGATCTCACTAGGACAATGGCTTAATAGACTATCAGCACAACAGAATGAAGCATGATAGTTCAATATCTTCAAGATTGACGAGTACAATAAGCAAGTTCAGCCAATAGAAGGGAAAGACAAATACCTTGTAGCCATCAAGAGCACTCTGCACAAGCTGAGATATCTCTACAAAAACATCTTGCTGAGTTGCCTCGTGGTTAAACACTTTGTCAAATTGAAAAGGAAGTTTCTGCCCCACTAAATGCAATTAAACGGAGAAAATTGGTAAACAAATACTGTATAAAACACCCAAAAGACTTAGAATTACAAGGGAAAAAATGTGGTTAGAGGAAGAGATAAAAGGACTTTGTTCTTACCACTTTGGGACACTTCGATCCCCCGCCCAACAGCTTCACCTGATGTTGGATACGACAAAACACTGTTTTCTGATCCAGTAGATTCTTCCGGCAACAAAGGCCTTACACGGCAAAAGACTCGGATATTTCCTTTCAACTCCTGCAATTACAAAAAATATATTCAATATCTAAAATTTAAATTCCTGTGATCTAAGTACAAATCCTTACCAGAATAGTATTATGCAGTTTCTTTCTCAACTTCTCCCCTTCAACGACTTTGAGTTCTGCTTCTGCGAGGCGGTTTTCTAGGTCATGTAAAAACCTCTTTTGTTCTTCAACTTCTGCCCTTGTTTCTGAAGATGACAAATCAGCCACCTAAAAAAATTAAAATAAAAGAATTGATTTAGAGTCAGACTATTAACATCAAGAACTTCTTGAATACTACAAGCCAGCACATACCTTTAATTTCTCATTGGCAGTAGCTAGCTGATGCTCAAGCAATCGCATCCGTTCCCTTTGTGATGTGCACGTTTCCTGCAGGGGAGTAAATTAACAAACCTTGACAGAGCAAGACAGTGTTTTGGAGAAAATACTATGATTACAATCAACGAACCTCTAATGCATTTGATTGCATTGTCAAGTTGTCTAACTCAGCAGCCGATTTCCCTGAATACTCTCTAAACTTCTCCAGTTCCGTATTCAAAGCTTGCAGCTGAGTCTCTTTGCGATCTCCGTCTTCTCTTGCCCGTTGAAGTTCCACTCGAAGACATTTGAGATCGTTTACAAAAGTTGTTTTTTCATTCATGGCGTTTTCATGAGAAGCCTGAAACAAACAAATACTTGAGAACTCAACGGGTAAAAACAACAACGAAGTTAATAAGTACAGAAGAGAGAAAAATCCAAATATACATTAAAAGATAAGTATCAAAGATAATTACCTTGACCGAAGTCAACTGCTCTTGCAGTGCCTTATTGTGGCCCCTTAAAGTGCTAATGTTTCCCATGATGGTAAGCTTCTCCATTTCTAGTCGTTTTAGAGACTCTCTCGTAGTTTCAAGATCTGTTTGGAGCTTGCTATTGTATTGTTGTAGGCTCTTATTATACTCTTGCGCTCGACTGTGCAAATCCTCACTCGTGGAGATCTGCAATAGTAAACAATTAGTTTTAGAGGGAAATTAAAGTTATAGCAATACAAATTATAAGTCGTAACTTTCAAAGCCAGTAAAGAAACAGAAGAGATCCAAGAAAGTAATTTTGTTACCTTTTGATCAGCCGCTAATTTCTCTATCCTAACTTTTTCTAACTCTGCTGAAAGGGAAACTTGCAACTTTTCTGCAGTAATCCTTGCTTCCCTTTCTCTATTATGAGAATCCAGTGCGTCCTAACAATCAATAAAAACAAGAGGGTGTGTAAGGGAGATTTGAATCAAACGAAGGCTTGAACACACTCGAAACTTACCATCTTAGCTGATTCTTCAGTTTCTAGTTTGCCTTCTAATAAAGCAATACTTCTCTGAAACTCTGAATTAATTCTGTTCAACTCCTCTACTTTGGCCTTCATCTCCATTTCTAAGATAATGTAAACACAAAAGTTAGCAGTTTGGTACATTTCCTCTGCAGGTGAAAAAGGACATACAGAAGGCAATCTGATGTTAAAAAAAAAAAAAAAAAAAAAAATTACTAGAACGAGTACCAGCATCAGTGCACTTTTTCTCACTAAATTCCAATGCACTTCGAAGCTTTTCATGCTCAGCAAGGTTTTCCTCCTCACGCCGTTGAAACCACCTAACACAAAGTTTAAGCCTCTTGTTCTTCTCATTGAGTAGCTCTGTCTTCTTCTGCTCAATCACGATTAACAAGTCAAAAACTGTCATTAGAGTAAAGGACACATTTTTGTAGGTTACAGTGCAAGCAACTATCAACATAACATGGAATAAAACGCCAAGCAAACAATTAACCTTGTAATCAGGAAACTTGGGTGCTTTCAACTTTTCGGTCAGCAATGCCTCAACTTCTTCTTTGGTGAACTCGACAATCGCACTCTCCAAGCCATCTGTACTTCCTGCTTCATTGGCGGCCGCAGAATCTTGTCGGTTGTGTGTTGTCAATGGCTGTCGAGGGCCATTTCTCGTTGGTGCCGCTCCTCTCCCTGCTCCGGTTCTCCTTTTCTTGTCGATCGGAGCTTCATCTTGACCATCATTTCTCTACAGAGAGCGCGAATATAAGAAAACACGGAATTACTTACCTACTAAACTAACATCGAAAATAAAATCCCTTGTCTGTACCTGAATAGAAAACTTCAAATTTACTTCTACAAGCACGCGATTTTTCAATAACTAGTTACCAAATTGCAATACACTAATTTTGACTGGAACGAAACACAAAGTAATCTCCTTATTCCTTCATTATTTATTCCCAATTCCAGCGACGGGATACAAATTCAGAGTGAATCACAGAAGTTCAGAGGGAAACGTAGGGCTTACAGCAGAGGAACTACGAGGCGCTCGATTCTGGTTCCGCGAAGCCATAACTTGAATTCTTTGTTGACGAATCAAACAGTCTCGGTCTTTCCAAGAAAATTACAACCAAATTTGACACCTAATCAGTATACGATCTAGAAATTTTAATGCGCCACTGTGGACGAAGAGAATGGAAAGATAAGACTTGAGAACGATCAGGGTTCCTCTTCGAACTCAGTCAAATCTGATTTCAGCTTTGGAGTGAATTTGGGAAAGTTAGGGTTCGTGCTAGAGAGAGAGAGAGATAGAGAGAGATTTAAATTTGAAATTTGATAGGGCGGTACATCAAAAACGCTCCTGGAAGAATAAAGACGTTGGTCTTTATGTGGGCCGGTTCGGGTCACATACCCAATGGGCCACAAAGACGAATTCAAAGAATGGACCGTGTTTTCATGGAGGGACGTGTAAAGGGAACGTGTAAATTATGGACTAAAATGTAATAAATTTTTAAAGAAAAAGAAAATAAAAAGAATTAATTCCTTTTTTACCCCCTGGACTCGTACCCCGATTACATTTCACCCCCTGAACTCGGAAATGTTGCAGAACTAATCTCAGAACTTAGACACGTGTTACAATTTGCCACTTCCGTCAGTATTTGGACGTTAAGTTTAACTTTTTAATGACGTGGCAATATTTTAAAGAGTATTAGAGTATTTTATATTATTTTAAATATTTTTAATATTTAAATATTGTTATTAGATATATTAATTATTAAAAAAATAAATATTTCATTTCTTATCTCTCTCTCTCTCTCTCTCTCTCTCTCTCTCTCTCTCTCCTTCTTTTCTTCTCTGCATTTTTTTCATCGACGAGGAATGTTGTGTACCGTGGAAAGTGATTTTTCTGTACTAATGCCCTTACACTGGAAAAAAAAAAAGATGAAAGATGAAAAATTTCCAACTCACCAGTCAACCTGAGATAAAAAAAACAGAGGAGAGTGAAGCTGTGTAGTCTCTCTCTCTCTCTCTCTGAAAACCCAACAAAATGTTGCGAGATCTGACACTGAACAAGCGCTCTCTAAGCTTAACCCACAATCTGAAACCCAAACCCAGCCGGCCTCCCCTCTCCCGACCGCTCTCGACGGAGACCTCGCCGTCACCGAAGGAGATCCGGAAGTGCGTCGGATACGCTGCCCTAATCCTGTTCTCCGGCGCCACCACGTACTACTCCTTCCCCTTCTCCGACTCCGCGCGCCACAAGCGCGCCCATCTCTTCCCCTACGCGTCGCTCCCAGACAACTCTATGTACTGCGTTATTATTTTATCTCAGGTTATAGCGCGCATTGTGAAGAGAGTAGACAAAACTGCAGCCTTTGAGAATATTAGTGCTTAAGACTGTCAACGATTACAAGAGCTTCTGCGAGATGAAGAAACTAGAATTCAATCCGAGAGCAAATTTTTGGGAAGCGAGACTAGAATTCTGGATTTTAGTACTGTAACTTTATCTTTCAGAAGTACCATAATGTAGCTACTTAAATTGGGTAACTTGTTATGTGTTGTAATTTTTTGTATGAATTCTTTTTCGCGTTTCTGTTCAAACCCATTCGATTAATCATTTGAAGATGTAAATGAAGCTTTCGCAGTTCTATTGCACTTGTAAATGAGAGAAATCGAGATCAACGGCGCTGACTCAGCGGAGATCTCCGTCTTCGCATTCGTCTCCGCCGTCCTTCACTTCTTGTTTTCGGAAGGCTCGCTTCTTCATCGAGGTTGGAGTCAGAGATGCGCTTCTGTCAATTGGGTTTGCAGAGAAGAAAAGAAGAAGAAAAGAGAGAGAGAGAGATAAAAAATGAAATATTTATTTTTTTAATAATTAATATATCTAATAATAATATTTAAATATTAAAAGTATTTAAAATAATAGAAAATACTCTAATACTCTTTAAAATATTGCCACGTCATCAAAAAGTTAAACTTAACGTCCAAATACTGACGGAAGTGGCAAGTTATAACACGTATCTAAGTTCTGAGATTAGTTCTGAGATTAGTTATGCAACATTTCCGAGTCCAGGGGGTGAAATGTAATTGAGGTACCAGTCCATGGGGTAAAAAAAGAATTAATTCAAATAAAAAAGCAAAAATAAATATAAAGGGTTGAGGGGGTTTATAAAAAAAAATAAAAAAGGTTGAGGGGGAGTGTATCCCGTCCTGGGTTTTACTACCTCCGTCCCTAATAAGCGAATAGTTCAAATTACATTTTTTTTGTTATGCATAACATTAACTATTAATAATTTCATACCTAACAAAATGATCAAATATTTATTAGGAAAATAATTATATATTCATATAAAAAAATAAAAATTGGCTTTAAAAGTAGATGTGTTCGTATAAATAGCAATAACAATTAGAATTTAATAATTAACAAGTAAAAAAAATGAACGCTTTAGCTAAGTAGTCAAATAATTATAAGGTAGTCAATGTTTTGTTTATGTTGCAAAATAGCTATAATATAGTACTATATATATATAGATGAACAAGGAGACTTGAAATATTGAGATTATTTAAGATATGTTCTACGTAAGATAAACTGTTTTATTTTAATCTTGAAATTCTTCTAGTATGTTTTTAGAGATTTGTAATTAATTAGGCCACTTTAAACATGTGATTTTGGATCTAGCCTATGTTTGACAATTTTTAAGGATATAACCAACTGGCTTATGTGGCAATAATTAAGGTCTTATTTGCCCTTATTTATTAAAAAATTCGTCACTTTCTCTCTCATATTTTTTTCAAATAATTTTTTTTTTCATCAAAACTTCAAAAATTTGTATCTTTCTCATACGAACTCGAAATTGAGTGATTTCAAATCCTACAAATTCGTGGCGTCGAAATCTTCAAAAATAGACCTATTGTGTTTGATGAAAAATTATTTTTAATGCATCATATTTACATTTCCATTTTTTTTTATAATTTCAAAAAATTTCAGTTATTTCCATATTTAAGGTAGATTTTTCTACATCTATGGTATTAAACATTATTTTTCATCAAACACAATGGATCTATTTTTGAAGATCTCGGCGTCACAAATCCGTAGGATTTGGAATCACTCAATTTCGAGTTCATATGAGATAGATATGATTTTTTGAAGTTTTTATGTAAAAAAAGTGTAGGAAAAAAATAGGAGAGAGAAAATGACGAATTTATTAATAAATAAGGGTAAATAAGACCTTAATTATTGCCACATAATCATGTTGGTTATTTCCCTAAAAGTTGTGAAACATAGGCTAAAAACAAATTTTATAGTTTCATTTTGGCTATTTTGGCTATTTATTAAATAAGTTGTTTTATTTTAATCTTGAAATTCTTCTAGTATGTTTTTATGATGACGTGGACGAATTTTTAAAATATTAATATCTTATATATAATAAGATACACACCAATGCAATGATAAAAGTTTCTTATAATTTAGGTCAAAAATATGAAAAATATTAATCATCAAATGTTCTAGGTTAGGTCACTATATATATGAATCAAATTTGTAGGAAAGAAAATGAGTCTTTGTGCACAAATACAAGTTAAATTAAAAGGCAAAGATATTATTAAACTCATGCAAACAATGGATAAGATAAACTCCAACACGTACCGTTTGAAGTTTATAACTACAAAGGCACCTCCAACATCTTCAACGTAAAGCAAATAATTATCTACATCGATGACATTTTCAGAAGATGAAGCTCCGACAAATTCGAGGACGAATTTTCTCCGACCCGGAGAGAATGATGCAACATAAAAATGCATATGAAAGCATGGGACCATGTGTGTCAAATCGACGAGGCCTTTTTGTGAATTTTGAGTGGAAACGACCACTTTCCCTTTATATAGGATAATTTTAGGTCAAACTACTGTGGTTTTTATTTTAGTTTATATAATTTCGCACTTTTAGCATGTATATTCTAATATGGTATAGTTTTTATTGTGTCTCATTTTGGCTTGTAATTTCGAGTATCAAATCGTCGTAAAACAAGAGCAAGTATATACAAAAGAATGTTTTCTCTCTAGAAAACCTTAGTTTCGCTGCCGCTCCTAGGACCCGAAAGTCGGTTTCACAACTCCGACCCGAGGGAAAGGGCATTGGTAACGAGGTTTTCGCGAGTGTAGCTTTCCTTGAGGGCTCTCCTTTCATAGCCCTGCGCGCGACTCTTGAGAACGAGGTTCTCTTCTCTCTTGGCCCTGACGATGCTTTTCCTACCTTCTCGACGGCCGACGTACTTATTGCGGAGCTCCTGTTGTGCGTAGATCTGAGGTGACGCTTCAATTGGAGTGGCTCGGTCCAGATTCGGTGGCCTCGACGCCGTTTTTGGTTGCGTAAGTGAGACTCTGTCTCATCCTACGGTAGTGGCGCTATTCTCGTCGAAGATGGAGACCGGGGGGCGGAGGGGCTAGCTCTGTTTCTCTTTTTCGTATGGGGTGAGCCCGATACAGGATTGGCGAGACTTTGGTCGACAGGTCCACGGCGGTTGGGGGTCGAGGCCAACGATTTATTCCATTTTGTGCTTCTTCATGTTAGATTAAAATATATGTGCTATGGTTAGTAGTTTTTAGTTTGGTGTTCTATTTGAATTTAGTCCATTATATGAGTGGTTTTGAGTACGTCTTTTTGGGGCTTGAAGTGCTACCCTCCGACCAAAAAAAATAATCGTAGTTTGGAGGGTTATGCTTATCAGTTGTCAATATGGAGCCTCTCTAGCTTTAGAGGGTGGCATGAGATTCGAGCTCTGACCTTTTTTTCAGGCAGTATTCGTGATCGTTCCAGGAATGGCAGAAGATCTCTTTAAAGGAGTCCGAAGAGTTCGTGACAGATTCCGTCATTCTGAACAGATTAGAACCTTAACTCTTTTGCTTTGCTTTGCTGTCTTTTACTTCTCATTTTTCATTTCAAGACACATATATTGTTGAATGAGATATCGGCCTTTGTCCGGAATTTTTGTATGGTCGAAGTCAGTTATGATTGTTAATGAGAATTCTTCGGATTCTCGAACCTCTGTTAGTCTTCCCTTCTTTAATGATCGAAAAGGGTTGAGGAGGCTTTTTTTTTAATTTTTTTTTTTATTTTTAAAAAACGTCTTAAGTGCCTTATAGTGTGTTATTTATGATTTAGTTTCAATGAAATACCAAATAAAAATACAACCTTCGCGATTTCCCCTGTGGTTTGTTTTTTAAGTCTTTCCTATTACTTAATCTACATGAGTGTGGATCTGCCTCTGATTGAAAAAAAGAAGGGTAGATGAGATAATTAACATTTCTAAATTTTAGATCTGTATATAAAATTATAGGTAAGAACTCTTATACTTTGTTACACATGTTATAAATAAATGAACTTGAGCAAAAAAGAGATGTTATAAACAAATGAAGGCTTTATAAAAAAAAAAAAAAAAAAAAAAAAAAAAAAACCAAATGAGGGCCAAATATTATAAATTTGTAAATTGCCACCACTAAAAAAGTGTGTAAGACTTTAAATTGATCCTTTTACATGTAATTCGAAATCACAATCTAAGAAGTCCACGTGTCAAAATTCTATTACCCCTCCAAGCAAACAATATCCAACTCGTCGAGGGCCATAACACATCAGAAAACACGTGTCACCTCGCGGTTGGTGCAAACCATATCCAGATTATCCGAGTGGAAAAACTGCAAAGATAAGGCCATAGCCCAAAACAACTCTACATCACAGAAAATATTGAAAGCCAAAAAAATACAAAAGATCGTTTATTCTTCATCACATCAAAAATAAATTTCCACATTGCCACCACACACACACACCTTCAGACTTCAAAAGTAAATAAGGAGAAAGAGAAAAGAAAAAGGAGAATAATATGGCACAAGCAATGGCTTCAATGGCAGGTCTACATGGCTCATCCCAGGCTGTCCTCGAAGGCAGCCTCGGGTCGAACCGCCTCGGCATTTCCGGGTCAACCCGAATCTCTGCCGCCAGGCCCGGGCTCAGCGTCCGGGCCCACCAAGCCCCGGCCGAGTCCGAGCCCATCAGCAGCCGAAGGGCCGTGTTGGGCCTCGTCGCCGCCGGGCTCTCCGCCGGGTCCTTGGCCCAGGTGGTGCTCGCCGAAGCCTCGTCCATCAAGGTGGGCCCGCCTCCCCCTCCTTCCGGCGGACTGCGTAAGTCTCTAGTTGCTATTTTAATTCCAATATTTAATCACGACGATGCCACAAATTTTTTTATTTTTTATTTTTAAATAATTCATGCAGTATAGTTTTTTTGAAACGTTGAAATTGAATTTTTGGCGGTTAACTGGTTAATTTTCACTCTTTGTTATCACTTGTCACGTCATCAAATTATCCGATAGAGAGTTAAGCTTATATGATCTTAAAATTCATAGTTTAATTAAGGGCATTAAGACAAAATGACGTATTATTTGAGACTAGATATGAGTTGGATTATTTTTTCATATAGTTTCTTAAAAAAAAAAAAAAAACTGATCAGAGTTGAATATAATTGATTCAAGTCTATTTGACGACATGAATTTCCGTTCCATGACGCGGTATAACAAAAAAAAAAAAAAAAATCACACTGGTCACTACATTTTCTTATATACTTTTAGTTTCATAAAATTTCAACACTGAATTTGTAATGTTTGTTGAAAAAATTTCAAAAGTTCTATTTTTTTTTTTTCCTTTGCTGAAACATACAAAATTGGAGAGCAAATTGCCAAACAGCCTTAAAAAAAAAAAAAAAAAAAAAAAAAAAAAAAAAAAAAAAAAACTGATTAGAGTTGAACACAATTGTGTATTGGCAGCGGGGACTGATAACTCGGACGAGGCGAGAGACTTGGACCTGCCATTGAAGGAGAGATTCTTCTTGCAGCCATTGACGCCGGAGCAAGCTGCGGTGAGGGTGAAAGAGTCGGCGAAGGAGATCGTTGGAGTGAAAGAGTCGATCGACAAGAAGGCTTGGACTTACGTTCAGATGGATCTCCGGCTCCGCTCTTCTTACCTCCGCTACGACCTCAACACCGTCGTCTCCGCCAAGCCCAAGGAGGAGAAGAAGGCCCTCAAACAACTCACCGACAAGCTCTTCGCTGACATCAGCAACGTAACTACTACCTGACTACTATATATACACTTCCTTAACAACTCAACATCTTGTTTGTTTCATTGTTCATTCTTGTGTTTTTTTGTATGGTTATAACAGCTAGACCACGCTGCGAAGATCAAGAGCACCCCCGAAGCCGAGAAGTACTATGCCCAGACTGTAACTTCCCTCAACTCTGTTCTTTCCAAGCTCGGTTAAAGAAGTGTATCTCGAATGTAATCTCTTCTTTGTCGTCTTCTTTCTTTCTTTCTTCTTCTTTGTATGTTCTTGTTCAAAGGAAATCCATTGAAGGCTCAATAACTAAATCTCTTTCTGTACGTTTCATGTTTCCCTCAAATTTGCATATCTCAATTTAACCTGCAAGCTAGCCTATATATAATATTGTTTTAGTATATGAATAAAAAGAGCATAATGCAATCATCAACGTGAGTTATTTTGTACTAGGAATATCTGCTATCAATGTTTACCATACATCAGGGGGAAAAAAAAACATAGCCACAAAGTTATTTTATACTAGGAATATCTTTAAACACTCTACAAAAAGGACACAGAGGCCATATGAAACTCTAGGCGTGAAAAACAGCTCATATCTCGGCTCTAAGCTTAGGAAGATTCCAGAATCCGATGATGGGTCTCATTCCCTTGAGAGACCTGAGGCTGGGGCGGTATTCGAACGTCGAGACCGGTCTCGTCTCGTTCGCCAGAATCCCTCTCTCCTTCAGCTTCCCGGTCTTGACGTCGTAGCTGAACTTGCAGACTCCGTCGTAGTGGAACCACAGCTCGCCGGACTCGGCCGAGACCGGGACGAGCTTCTCCTCCGCGAACATCCGAGACCTCAAGAAGCTCAACGGAACCTCTCTCGGCTCGCTCCACCGACGATCCTCCAGAACCGTGAACCGGAGCTTCTCCGAGCCCGCGAACTCGGCGACAGCGAGGCGCTTTTCCCACCAGAACGGGCAGGCCGGGGACGGGCCTTCGGCGACGAGGCCTCGAGGGAGATCGTTGCTCGTCAATCTCTCGCTGCGAACGTCGAACGAGTCGACTCGCAAGCCGGTCCAAGCCACGCTCAGGAAGTGCATGTTTCGAGGCCCGAGAGCCATCAGGAGATTCTCTTTCCCTTTTCCGCCAGGGCTCCGAGTCGGAATTCTCCTCCATCGCTCGTCTTTCTCGATCGTGAGGACTTGGAACCCTTGCTCGAGGACGGAATCGCCGGCCAGGACCCGATACTCGCAGACGAGCTTTGCGTCGCCGGAGATCGGGTCGAGATCGAACCACACTCGGCGGTTTTGGCCGAGCGGTTGTGGCAGGGTGAGAATCTGCAGAGTCGCCGGGTTCTTCACGAAGTACTTGTCCCATATCCTTTGGACAACCAACCCGTCGAAGACTCCTATTATTTCGTACCCCCAAAAGCCCTTCGAGTTGCAGTGAGACTGAATTGGGACACCCGAGACCGAGATTTCGTCGCAGTCCCTCACCAGCAACGGCTCGGCTCGGCTCATCTGCTTCTCGACGAACCGGCGGTCTTCGATCAGCGATCGCCACTTCTTCGACACGGATTTACACCTCAGCAGGGACTTTATCGGAAGCCGTACCAGAATGTGCTCGCCGATCACTTCGAGAGGAAGCTTCGAGGCCTCGTTTTCTCTGTGGATCTTTCGACCGGTCCGTGGCTGGGCCGGTTTCTTGAAATCTCCGCCGTGTTTCTTCGAGGAAATCTTGAAGCTCTTTGACGAAACTTTCCTGAATGAACAGAAGAAGTGAAGGTCATGGAATCGTAGGCTTGGCAAGTGGAAACTAAATCCGATCGGAGTGAAAGAAAAAATAAAGTCACCTGATTATTGTTAAACGACATCCAATATTTGCGTTCGATCTCAAGCCTTGATCGATTCCGAAAGGCCGGTGCGCTCTGAGGGGTTGATCCCAATGGTGTGGCGTCTGAGTTGATGATTCCATTTTGACCCTCTAATTCGATCTGCCACGATCGTCAGTCATCTCACGAGTGAGAATTTTTCGAATTAAGGGTTTCTGTCAAAACGAAATTAGGGTTTCTGTTTATGCAGCAAAACAGAGAACTCGGAAGTGGTTTTTAATCAATAATCTCCCTATTATTCTGGCTCAAATACGAAATCTAGTTCAAAGAAGATCAGATGAGAAAGAAATCTTGCGATAAATTAGGTCAAATAGAAGAGACATGGTCTGAGTTAAGTCACTCGGAATAAAGGCACGGTATATTGGAATGGATACAAGAATTAAATCTCGAAGAACCACAACAAAAGCAACAATCTTAATTCGCAAGCGCAAGTACGTATCGTATAAAAGGAAGAGAACAAGAAAGATTACATTTGAAGAAGGCCTTTTCTTTCTCTTTTTACTTTTTTCTTTGAAAGACTTTAGGCGTGACCAAACTGAGAGAGAGAAAGAGAGAGAGATCTTGGTTTCTGAAGGAAACGAAAAAAAAAAAAAAAAACTTAAATTGAGAGAGAGCCTATGAATTTCAATGTTGAGTATTAAGCAAGTCATTTGGAGGAATGAAAGCATTACCAGCTATGAGGTTCCTTTTTATAGCCGTTGGCAAATCTAAAGGGGGAATTCCACTTTATATCTTCAAAAAAAAAATTGTATGGAAACTGCACTCTTTCATTAGGAGACTAAATTAGTCAAATAAGTTTGTTAATTTGTTGTGGCATAGTTTGCTATTGGCAAAATTTATTTGTTCAACATGTGTGCAATTATTTGAACAATATTTTATGGTCACTTTAGTTGCGTGTTCCTTCCATGAAAATCAAACAAAAATATCTTTTATTTTTAGTTTCGATATTCTTAAAGATCGAATTTGGTTATCCAATCCTCGGGAGATGTTAAAGATTTGTTTTTTTTTTTAATTCTAACAAAACCTATACTTCGGAATTGTGTTACAACATTTAGTCATGCCGACTTAACTACTCACTCATTCATTATTCCAGTTATTCATTGGGTATGAGTGAAAGCGTTGTTGCGCACCAAACTAGTAGAGGATTAATCATGGTGTGTTTTTGTGTCTGGTCGCTAAACGATCTTTAGGAGAAGGTCGTGTGGAAGAGAAAAAGATCTCTAATCTAAGAAGAGCTTATATTACTGTCCATCGAGAGATAGAGGAGACAGCTGGTGAGAGGTAGACTACGAGTTTGAGTCCTTGTAACTCTATTCGGTATAATTAAAGGTTTTTCACCATTTGACACGGGTACCATCGAATTGAGTTACCAATTCTCTGTGTCATTAATTACTTTTTATTACTTGTGCTTAACTTGTAACTTGTTGTTTCGCAAATCAGTTGAACAACTATCCCCGTGCACGTCTAAGGTAGTCTATTTTTTTGAGTGAATGGGTGCTATTGAGCTTATACTCGTGTATATAATACTCAAGTACCAAATGTTTAAGCCTTCGGTTTCTATCAAGCGTTCTTGGTTTCTTTCTAGCACATGAGAATCTGTTCTATGAAAGTTAAAGTTGAGATTTGGTATTAATCCTTACTTAACTTTCAGCAGAAGCTATTAGTTTTATATTTATAGCAATTGTTAGTATTTAATTTTTTTTTTTTTTTTTTATGTAATTTCTTTACCTAGTAAACAAGAAATGAAAACAGAGAAGCATCAATACCAGTCTCAACATCCTAACTCCCCAATCGAATACAAAGAATCTTAAATTAGTTTCAGAAAAATAAGCAGCCTTCAAACAAAAGTATGGAATGTATTATCAAACAACATGCCTAAGAACGAGAGTGAGAGATGAAGTAAGGTTAGAGTTAGAGATATGGACGATAAAATAAAAAAATAAAAGATAAAAAAAAGGACAGTTAAGCGACTGAAGTCTGGCTGCCACCTTGGCGGCTCTTCAAATCTTCTTTAGCCGTCGCTGCTGCGGAGATGTAATACACGATGGAGAAGAAGCCATGGATGAAACACAAAATCCCTCCGATGGAAAGAAATCTATGGTGCGCTAACCCGCACGACTTTCTAGACCTCGAGTTTGACATTGTCCCGATCATGAGAAGCGAAAACCCAGCACCCAATACCACCCTGATCATCATCATCATCAATCAACTCTATTGAGAAAATAGAAAGAGAGAAACAAAGAGGAGAGAGACAACAGTGTTGGAGCTTGGAAGTACTATTATAATTACCATGTGAGGATGAGAAAAGTGACGGCTAACAGCTTGTTCGCGGTGGCTCTATTGTAGTCGGACTTGGACCACATGCAAATGCATCCACCGAATAGGTTGGCTAAAACATGGGCTAGGATTAGGAACACAGCCGCGGCCATTCCCAGCTTGAAAGCTTCGTAGCTCGGGTCTCTACAGTCGAAAATCCACACTCGCAGATGTTTCACCTGCATTAGCGTAGAGTTGCGAAAAAAATGAGGCTATGGATAAAATGGACATTGTGAAATTTCAAAAATTACGGGATTACGTACCTTGTTTTCGGCCATCTCTGCTTGAATTCCGAGTATCCCAGCGACGACGTCCATAATAATGACGGCAAGGCAGACAAGAGGACCGAAGTTTCTTCCCATTTTTTTTTTTTACTAGGGAAGAGAGGTTTGTTGGTTTCTCAAGTTTGGAAATTAACATTTATAGGCATCTTCTTAATGCATTAAAGAAGCTATGATAAGCTGTAGAATATGTCTCAAAGATTATTAATGAAGCAACAGCAAGGTATACATATACACACGCACACAACAAAGGTGGTCTTCCTTTGGCCAAAGCTGCATCATTGTAAGGATTTGAATAAAGAATCTCTCCATGACCTCCTTTCTTGAATAAGTTGAATTAGTTCATTCCTTTCACCAAAGAACAAGGAAAGTAACATGTCCAAGTAAGAGAAACATAGGCTGCATTTTTTTTTCGTATGTGATTATTTTAGTTTTATTTTGAGTAATGCTTAACGTTAAGTATGTCAATCATAATATTCAATTATTTGAATTTTTTATTTTGTCTATATATTTTGCCAAAAACAAACTTACAAATTTGATTATTTTGCTAAGAACTTAAAATATTGGCTATTTTTAAATCAATAATTTTTTTGAGAAATTGCTCAAACTACAACCATTTCAATACTTTTTTCCAAAAATCCACCAAACTATAACTTTGGCCAAAAATACAACTTCCTCAAAAGTGAAAAACCAAATTTACCCTCAACTTTATTTTTTCTTTCAATTTCACACCAACCTCATTTAATATCATTACAAAATAAAATTTCTATTTTTTATCTCTTTTTTATTCATAATTATTTATATCTCTCTCTCTCCCTAACCGTGTAAACCATTTACCATTTACTCTCTCTCTCTCTCTCTCTCATTCGAACTCACCCAGCCAGAATCGCCTCTCTCTCTCACCCTGAATCGCCTATTTCTCTCTCTCTCATTCGAACTCACCCAGACCTCGCGACTCTCTCTCCCTGAATCGCCTCTCACTCACTCACTCTCTCTCTCTCTCTCTCTCTTATTCAAACTCACCCACAATCGCGACCAGTCTCACTCACTCTCTCTCTCTCTTATTCAAACTGACCCACAATCGCGACCGAAACCCTTGCCCGAACTCGATTTCACTCGACCAATTCCTCAAGTCGCCATGTCTGACCCACCCAATCCTATTTTCGAACCCACAACGCGAAAGAGTCCTAGGATGATAGGGCTCAAACAACCGGAGGCGTCCGGAGCGACCACGCCAAACACTTCTCCGGCCCGGAAAAGGAAAACGAGTGCTTCGCCCAAGTTGAACTCGAAGAAGGCTACGAAGAAGCCCCGCCGTGGCCTGAAACCCACCTCTGATACGGACCAGGTAAACTCACCGGTTTAGATCTCTTAGATTTATTGGTTTTGGGTAGTGAATTAATTCTGTTGGGTAGTGAATGAATTCTGGTGTGGTAGTGAATTGATGTGTTACAAAATCTTTGATTATGGTCGGAAATTGTGTTTGAAAGTGTGTGAAATTGTGCTCGAAATTTGTGTGAAATTGTGCTCGGAAATTGTGTTTGAAATTGTGTGAAATTGTGTTTGAAATTGGTTGAAATTGTGTTTGAAATTGTGTGAAATTGTGCTCGGTATTCAGGGGTGGAGGAGGTACATTTGTGAATCAAATGTGGTTGATCATAATATCAGTTTTTATGGGACGTTGGAGACGTTCGATAAATCAGCGGCTATGGGTCCAGAAGTGAAGGCTATGTTCAGCAACTCTTGTTTTGGCCAATTTCTGGACGTCCCGAAGGTCACCCGATCCTCTAAGATAATTAACCATTTATTGATGAGGGTCGGTTACTTTGTCGGTGAAGAAGAGAGGGAAGATACTCTCTTTATTGAGCTCGGGGGAGAACCGCGGGCGTTCACAAGAGAGGATTTTTGTTCTATCTTAGGGCTGCGCCATGGGGACGTCCCAGCCTTGGATTATACCGAGCCGGCCGAAGGTGGACTGTTCAGTGAATTGTTCTCCAAGGGGACGACCAACAGTCGCGTCGTGCTTACAACAAAATTGGTGGAATCGCAAGGGTGGCCGCATGAGAAGCGAGTCAAGCTCTTGCTGCTTCATTTTCTCTTCAACGTACTTCTCGGTGCCCCTTTGGGTACGACCATTCGAGATTGGTCGTACGTTAAATTGGTAGAGGACTTGGACCAGTTTAACTCGTACCCGTGGGGCAATGTGGTTTGGAAGTTCTTCGTTGAAAACTGCCGTAAGTACGTGAAGAATGTGGAGAAGAAGGATTCCAAGGCGAAGATAAACCTTCCTTCTTTCATGTACCCACTTCAAATTTGGGCGTACGAAACCATGCCCGTGTTCTCGACACTCTCGTATTGCGAGAGATTGTCTGATACCGCTGTACCTCTCATGCGTCGGTGGAAATCAACGACTCATGTCGTTGACAACACGTTCTCAACCATTTCGTGGCAATCTGAGAACTTTGTGTTCAAGCCAATGGGAGGAGAAGCGGTTAGCTTGAAGACAATGAAGAAGCCGAGCCAACCGAAGCTGAAACAGAAGGTAATCGATTAATCTTGATTATGTGTTTTTTTATGGTTTTAACGTCAATCGTTGACATTGATGTCAACAGTTGACGTCAATCGTTGACATCGATGTCAACAGTTGACGTCAATCGTTGACATCGATGTCAACAGTTGACGTCAATCGTTGACATCGATGTCAACAGTTGACGTCAATCGTTGACATCGATGTCAACAGTTGACGTCAATCGTTGACATCGATGTCAACAGTTGACGTCAATCGTTGACATCGATGTCAACAGTTGACGTCAACTGTTGACATCATTGTCAACAAACAGAAATGTCATAAATCACAGATGTCAACAGTTGACGTCAACCGTTGACATCAATGTCAACAGTTGACATCAATTGTTGACATCAATGTCAACAATTGACGAATTGTTGACATCAATGTCAACAATTGACGTCAACTGTTGACATCTGTGATTTATGGCATTTCTGATTGTTGACATTAATGTCAACAGTTGACGTCAATTGTTGACATCAATGTCAACAATTGATGTCAACTGTTGATATCTGTGATTTATGACATTTCTGTTTGTTGACAATGATGTCAGCAGTTGACGTCAACTGTTGACATCTGTGATTTATGAGAGTTGCCTAACCTTTGTTGACATTAATTTTGACAGGCACCGGTGGAATCAAGTGGAGGCACATCCACTCCGTATACAACACATACGTCCGGCATCGGAGAAAACTCTGAGGTTTGTAAATCTTTCATACATGATTTACTCTTTAACATAGGCTCGGTTGATGTCAACAGTTGATGTCAATAGAAAACATTGGCTTACGTCTACTTTTAACATAGGCTCGGTTGATGGCCGTTGAAGCCTCTGTCACCCATATAAGGACAGAGTTCGCGGCGTTCAAGACGGAGATGGAACAGAGCTTCAAAGAATTCACTAGATGTGTGAATGAAAAGTTGATGGAGCTGGCCAAGAGGATACCGGGAGCTGTCCAAGATGCACAACCTGAAGAGCTACAGGATCCAGAAGATTCGACCGAGAAAGACGGTGATGAGGAAGAGGCTGAAAAGAGAAAAAAAGACAAAGAAGAAGATGGAGATGTTGAGCCGGTTGTCAGCATAGGAGATGACATAAGAGATACACAAGAGACTCAAGAAGGTATTATTGGTTGAAGAGTCGAGTTTGGTTTGTGTTTTATGAAAAGTTTTTTGTTTGTCTTTTATGAAGTTTTTGGTTTGTGTTTGATGAAAAGTTTCTGGTTTGTCTTTTATGAAGTTTTTGGTTTGTGGTTTGTGGTCTATCTATGTTCATCAATGTCAACAATTGACGTCAACAATTGACATCAATTGTTGACGTCAATTGTTGACATTGATGTCCACAGTTGATGTCAATTGTTGACATTCATCTTTTTAAATTCAGGGTTGATCAAAGACAGCCAGTTAGAATCAAGTCAAGAACTAACAGAGTCCCAATCGAGAGCCCGCCTTCTAGAATTAGATTGTGAGCAGTTTGAAGATGAGATGTATGATGATAGTCAAGTTATCTATGTAGGCTCGGTTCCTGAGGGACGAACCCGCGAGGAAATGGAGGACGTGTTAAATGCCGCAAAGGATAAGGAAAATCGGGATTCATGGAAGATGATTCCGATTAACATAGACGATTCACCGCAAAGACCTGTGAGAATCACTCGACCGCCGGATAGGTACACTCCTACACCCATTCCGAGGCCGTTCGCGAAGTTTACGAAAGGAATTTCGCGTCCATTCAAAAATCCATTGACTCCTCCTTTTACTCCATCAAATCTTGAGGACATCACTGTAATGGAGACATGGCTGAAGTTTGGATTGTTGAAGAAGAAAGATGATGAACAACGTTGGTACGAGGCACTGGAAGATAAATTGCCATGGGGATGGAATTTCACAGAAGTTGAAATTAGATCAAAGACATTTTTCCGTAACCTCTGGACCGAAGAAGAATGGCTTAGCGATCAGGTACAACAATTCAACTCTACTGTTGTTTTTTAATGGTTTTGAAGTCTAGACATTGGTGTCAACAATTGACGTCAACTGTTGACATAGGTGTCAACAATTGACGTCAACTGTTGACATCTGCGATTTATTATCTTTCTGTTTGTTGACACAGATGTCAACAATTGACGTCAACTGTTGACATTGATGTCAACAGTTGACGTCAAATGTTGACATCAATGTCAACAGTTGACGTCAATTGTTGACATCTGTGTCAACAGTTGACGTCAACTGTTGACATCTGCGATTTCTTTCTGTTTGTTGACACAGATGTCAACAATTGGCGTCAACTGTTGACATCAATGTCAACAGTTGACGTCAATTGTTGACATCTGTGTCAACAGTTGACGTCAATTGTTGACATCAATGTCAACAATTGACGTCAACTGTACGTCAATTGTTGACATCTTTGTCAACAATTGAAGTCAACTGTTGACATCTGTGACTTAAAAGCTCTTTGTTCTCTAATATTAATCCCTCAATATTTTGTGACAGCATGTTGATATCATCTCTTACTACCTCCGGAAGAAGAGAATGACTGGGAAATTGCAAAAGTCGTTCACAATTATGCCGGCTTTCTTTGTCACCTATTGCCTCCTTGGGTATGACGCTTGGATGAAATGCAAAGACAAGGACAAGTTTAATTGGTCAAGGCAGTCTCGGATCTATGATTACATAACCGCGACCAACAAGTCCTTGACACACTCTTGGCCCTGGGTAGACGTCGATCACGTCTATTTGCCCTGTTGTTTCAAGGATATGACGCACTGGTTGCTTCTGGTTGTATCGATTCGAGAACGGTCCATTACAATCTATGATTCTATGTCAAGCAACAAGCCTCATAACAAAATGGTGACATGCCACGTCCAACAAATTGCAGAATTCCTCCCACTAGTCCTGTGCTCTATTGACGCGTTTGATCGTATGAGTATTGAAGACACGAGCTCAGCCCCGTTCACAGTATCCACGTCGCTCACCATGCCACAACAGAGCAATGGGTACATATATAACTATTATTTAATAATACCGTATTTATATGATGAACAAATTGTCTAATCGCAAATTTGTTCAAAACAGTGGTGATTGTGGCATGTTTGTCGTCAAGGCTATGGAGTTTATGAGTCACGGCATAGATCTGCTTGGGGTCAAACAAGAACATATGAACATGCACCGACAACAGCTCACGATCGACTTATACAGGCATGGGGCAGTGAAGTTGGCGACCCATGTTGGATCGGACATGGAGATGGATGAAAATTAGGAAAAAATGTTGTTCACGTAGTACTATTATCTTAATCTTTTGGTAAATTAGGAAAAAATGTTGTTCACGTAGTACTATTATCTTAATCTTTTGGTAAATTAGGAAGCAATGTTAACAATAGATGATAATTAGGAAACTTCTCAAACTTTTCATTTCTCTTTATTTTATGATATCATGTTTAATGAATATCAACAATATTTCAATTATCAATCTGTATTTCTCTTTTTAATGGTTTTTACGTCAATTGTTGACATTGGTGTCAACAATTTACGTCAACTGTTGACATCTGCGATTTATTACCTTTCTGTTTGTTGACATTGATGTCAATTGTTGACGTCAACTGTTGACATTGATGTCAACAATTGACGTCAATGTCAACAATTAACGTCAACAGTTGACATCAATTTCAACTATTTACGTCAACAATTGACGTCAATGTCAACAATACAAAAGTACTCTAAACAAAGTATAATTAAACAAAGAGATTCTTAAACAAAGACATTCTCTCTAACAAAAGTAGTCTGAAGAAAGTATAATTAATACAATACATAAAGCTATAACTAATCCGTAGACAATGGAGTAGCACTACTGCATGTTTGACGGTTGTGGCCGAGTACCCCACATCGCGCACACTTGCGCCTCCTAACTTCCTCTCCTTGAGAGGGTATTCTTCTCTTTTTCGGCCTACCGGCGGCACGCGCTGCGTGTTCAGGCGGAAGAACTACGATATTCTCCACCTCGGGGGGGATAACCCAACTCGAAATGTCGCCATGAGGATGGTGTACATCTGCGTAGGTTGCCCTCAAATACTCGGTTGAATAGAACTTGGAAATGAAGTTCTCAACCGGAAGATTACGTTCACGACAAGCCGCAATTCCATGTGGACAAATAAATTCATGAGCTTGCCATCGCCGGCATGAGCATGTATGTTCTTCTAAGTTAACGGCATATACAATGCCCTCTCTGTCAACTACCTCAAACTCCTCGACTGAAGATGGCCTCACCTGGCACAAAAAATCATATTTACTATTTAATTACTGAGAATTCTTACATTGTTGACATTGATGTCAACAATTGATGTCAACTGTTGACATCAATGTCAACAATTGACGTCTACTGTTGACATCAACATCAACAATTGACGTCAATTGTTGACATACAAACAGAGAGCTCATACATCACAGATGTCAACAATGGACGTCAACTGTTGACATCAATGTCAACAATTGACGTCAACTGTTGACATCCATGTCAACAATTGACGTCAACTGTTGACATCAATGTCAACAATTGACGTCTACTGTTGACATCAACATCAACAATTGACGTCAATTGTTGACATCAATGTCAACAAACAGAGAGCTCATACATCACAGATGTCAACAATGGACGTCAACTGTTGACATCAATGTCAACAATTGCCGTCTACAGTTGACATCAACATCAACAATTGACGTCAATTGTTGACATACAAACAGAGAGCTCATACATCACAGATGTCAACAATGGACGTCAACTGTTGACATCAATGTCAACAATTGACGTCAACTGTTGACATCAATGTCAACAAATTGACGTCAACTGTTGACATCAACGTCAACAAATTACGTCAACTGTTGATATCAACGTCAACAAATTACGTCAACTGTTGACATCGTTAGTTAATTCTCAAACACTTACCAACATTCGAACAGCATATGAAGTGTATTTTTCTGCTCTGGCTTGGTATTCTTTTGTCAAAATGGTTTGTGTATTTGCCGCAGCTTCCCGACGCTCATAAAACCATCTCATACTTCGCTCTCTCAGCCAATCCATCAATTTTGAAACTGGAAATTGTCTCACCTTTACATTTAATGCATTTAATGACTCCGCATTGTTGTTCGTCATGATACCATACCTCTTTCCCCTGAACATACACCTTGCCCATCTTTGGTACCCGACATCATTGGCTAAGTAGCGACGTATTTCAGGATTTTCAGCGTCCAACATGACCATAAAACTTTCAAATTCCCGCTGAGTGTATGCTTTTGCGGCACCGTAAAATTTCCACTTCACCTCCTTCGTGATCCCCTTGAAAGTAGTCTTCAAATTACCGTGTAGATGGAACATGCAAAAACCATGATCACAATTTGGAAATACCGTCTTGAGGCCATTGATTATACCACCATGTCTATCGGATACAAATACTTGTTGCTCCCGTTCCCCAATTGCGTCCTTTAATTTTTCAAAGAAGGAAATCCAAGCCTCGTTAGATTCTGAAGGACCAATACTGTAGGCTAGTGGAAAAATCTGCTTGTTTCCGTCCATCCCACATGCCGTATATAACGTCCCTTTGTAATAATTCTTCAAATGCGTACCATCGACAATAATAACAGGCCTTACGTACTTCCACCCCGTTCTCCATGGCCCGAGTGACATGAAAAAACTTACAAATACACCGCCATCACCAGTGACAAGGTCAAAAAAAGAACCCGGATTCTTAGTCTCGATCATGTACCTTAGCTTAGGCAAGAACTTGTACGAGTCTGTCGAATTGCCGTAGAGGGACTTTAGAGCCTCTTCTCTGGACCGCCAAGCCTTTTTGTAAGACATAGACACTCCGTAATCCATTTGCATGTAATTCCTTATCTCTTTTGGTTTGCTCATTCCAACGGTTGGATCAATACACTTATGCTTAACCATCTCTCCTATTAACGAAGCTGTTGCTTGAGGGTGACGTCCTTGCCTTAAGTTTAGGGGACAAGCGTGCTCATTGTCAAATCTAAAATATGAAAATTACACAATTAGTTTCAAAACCAAAATGTCAACAATTGAGATTGAAGGAAAATGTCCTCTCTCTCAGTCAAAAGAAGGAAAATAATTCACCGACGTCAACAATTGATGTCAACAGTTGACGTCAATTGTTGACATCTGTGACTTATTTGCCTTCTGTTGACTGAGAGGAAATATCTCACAGATGTCAACAACTAACGTCAACAATTGATGTCAACAGTTGATAACTCTAATTCAAATTCATAATTCAACAAAGAGTTTACCTTCTAATTTGAAATATGGGTGTGTTTTCCTTTCTCACAGCTCGAACAGCCCATTTACAATGCTCTCCCGGACAAACAACGTGCAAGGTGTTTTTGTCCGAGCTCTTTGTCATATACGAGAAGTTGTTGCTTATGGCGAACAACATCAAGTGTTTCTTTAAAGTCTTTTTATTCGAGTACAATGCATAACGCTCAATAAATACAGGGGAATCACCATCCAAAATAAGGGTGTCCTCTCTCGTAGTAGACGAACTTGGCACACTATGTGGAGGGGACGGTGGATGACTTGTTCTTCGCGGTGGAATGGGGGAGTTTCGTGGTGGTGGATGGGGGGAGTTTCGTGGTGGTTGAGGAGTGGAGTTTTGTGGTGGTGGAGACATAGAGTTTCGTGGTGGTTGAGGGGGGGAGTTTTGTGGTGGTTGAGGGGGGGAGTTTTGTGGTGGTTGAGGAGGGGAGTTTTGTGGTGGTTGAGGAAGGGAGTTTCGTCGTGGTGGAGACATAGAGTTTCGTGGTGGTTGCAGGGGGGAGTTTTGTGGTGGTTGAGGAGGAGTTGGGTTTCGTGGTGGGAAGCCTCGTCGTTGTTGTTGTGTCTCATTGTCTGACAACCTAATGTCATCCAATCCTAACGTAGAACGAATTGCCGATTCATGAGTTGGGACCGAATCACACCCCTCCTCGGGTATTGATGGCATAAGGGGATTTCCGTCACAACCACTATCACGGCTGTTGCGAGTGGATCCAACTCTTGGAGAATCGAGCCCCGATGGTTTTTCTTTTATGTCCAATATCAATTGTAATTTCTTCGTGTCATCTTCCCTCCTTCTTCTCAAGTATAAATAACCTTTCAGTGAGT
The DNA here is from genome assembly GCF_054948205.1 of Urtica dioica subsp. dioica. NCBI lineage: Eukaryota > Viridiplantae > Streptophyta > Magnoliopsida > Rosales > Urticaceae > Urtica > Urtica dioica. The sequence continues at coordinate 24,977,162 of NC_142764.1, forward strand.
CGTCGTTGGTTATCTCAACAGGTATCATTGCACCAGCCATCGAATATGAAACGCCAATTGTATGGGTAGATGGTGATTTGCGCAAATACGCGTAAATTATTTGCATCAAACTAGCGAAGCTCACTTCAGACGGCACCATAATTCCGAAAGATCCTTTCTCATGATACCGACCAGGTTCAACCCAAGTACCACTATGCTTGAATAATAAATAAATTTCCGTCATCACTGCATACAATAAACAAAGGTAAGTTAGTAACTGTTGACTTCAGATGTCAACAGTTGATGTCAACAGTTGATCTCTAAATCTCGCTAATGTCAACAATTTACGTCAACAGTTGACGTCAACAGTTGACATCTAATGTCAACAACTGATGAACTTCGATGACATTACTATCAGCGAAGTTCATGAGTTGTTGACATCAGATGTCAACAGTTGCGTCAACTGTTGACATCTGATGTCAACAACTCATTAACTTCGCCTAAAAACAAGAGAAAACAATAAAAATTGCCCAGAACAAAAAGAGTCTTTTTTTTCAATCTCAAACATACCCAGAATAAACATACCCAAAAACCAAAGAAAAGTTTGATAAAACAAAAAACAAAACAAAACTAACCTTGAGTCCGGATCTATGAGCTTTGGTCGTGTTTCCTTGAGCGTGTCGGAGGGTGAGCTCAAAGTTGAATGAGAGAGAGAGAGAGAGAGAGAGAGTGAGACTGGTCGTGAAGGATTCGGGTTCGGTCGCGATTTTGGGTGAGTGAGGCTGGTCGCGAATCAGGGAGAGAGAGAGGCGATTCAGGGAGAGAGAGTCGCGAGGTCTGGGTGAGTTCGAATGAGAGAGAGAGAGAGAGAGGCGATTCAGGGTGAGAGAGAGAGGCGATTCTGGCTGGGTGAGTTCGAATGAGAGAGAGAGAGAGTAAATGGTAAAGGGTTTACACGGTTAGGGAGAGAGAGATATAAATAATTATGAATAAAAAAGAGATAAAAAATAGAAATTTTATTTTGGAATGATATTAAATGAGGTTGGTGTGAAATTGAAAGAAAAAATAAAGTTGAGGGTAAATTTGGTTTTTCACTTTTGAGGAAGTTGTATTTTTGGCCAAAGTTATAGTTTGGTGGATTTTTGGAAAAAAGTATTGAAATGGTTGTAGTTTGAGCAATTTCTCTAATTTTTTTATGGATTTTTGTATTTTATTTTTTGACTAAATATGTTCCAATAATTATAGACAATATATTTAATTTTTTGAATAAATTTTAAATTTATGCAGTGTATTTCACTAAAAAAAAATGTCTAGACGTCTTTGAAAGGACTTAAATGATACAAAACTAATAATTTAAAAACAAGAAATTAATTATTAAAAGACTATTTTTGTCAATACTTAGTTTAGACACTAATAGTATCAGCCATATATGATTTTGAAAAAACCTTGAATTTTTAAAATTCCTCAAACTCCACGTTTAAGCATTGATTATGAAAGCACATATGATTAGTTATCATGTCATGAATTTCGCTACAATAAAAAGCACAAAATCTTTATCCAGAATAAATTTGGAGACCTTGACAAAATGGCGAGGTATGTGTTATCCAAGCTATGTTACATAAAATTAAAATAATTATGATGGCTACTATAGCCAAAATATGTCCGATTTTTTATGAACACAATTTGGCCAGGTGGGAGGGTCAGTGTCATATTGTGTATATTCTTTCAAAAAAATTTGTTCGTAATTTAAAAATGTTTAACAAAGGTATGTTTTAGATTAACTGAGGTAACTCAAGTGGTAAGAGTTTGAGGTCGCGAATTCTAGTCATGACTACGACAAACTTCCCTTGAAAAAAACTATAATTGTTTTGTAATGTTTCTTAATGATAATATTAACAAATAATTAATAAATTATTCGTATATACACTTTTAAAGTATTATTTAGCCAATCATTGATAAATATTTGGTAAATAACCAATTTTTGCTAAAGTTACAACTATTTTACATTATTATTTACAATTATTTACAACTGATTATACGAAGATTAGTTATTTACCAAATATTTATTAAAGATTAGCTAAATAGCAAATCATACATATAAATATAGTTATATATTTACTAGACTTTAATATTAATTATTTCATAAAATATTCCCCAAAAAAATTATTTTTAAGAGAATGGTGCTTGTATATTTTTTAAATAGAATATTTCAATGAATCAAAAGCATTTAAAGATAGCCTATTGTTAGAATCAAAATGACGTAATCGCTGAATCAAAAGCATTTAGTTTTTGGTGTGGTGTTCTGTGATATCAGTTTTAGAGATTAGATCGTTGCTAGTCGAAGTTTTGGGGGGTAACACTAGGAAATAAAGATCTAGAAAAGAAAACGTTCTCGAAAGGCGAAATTTTGTGCCATGAACGTGGGAATGAGTGAGTAATTAATATCATGTGAGAGTTTGTGAGTTTTGGTGAGGTTGAGTCGCTGGGTTGACGTTTGAGCCACATTTTTATCCTATCTTACCGTTGACCCTAACCTAACATTACAAGCTGACAAAGTCTTATTGATTTCCTCAGTATGTGTCTTGCATTAGTGAAGAGTGAGTGGTGAAAAATATTATGGTGTTCGAGTAATGTATTTCTTTTATTTGAGCATTAGACATTAGATGGCGCAAACGAACTTTCGGTTTGATCTCTCTCTATTTCGGGACACATTTAACACGTGAAATTTTTTTTCATCGGGAACGTGTTGCGAAGATCATTTAGTCAATCTAAATTTTTTTGGGTTCATATGTTAATTGACTTGTATTCCGAAATTTTTGTAGGTTGAGGCATCAACTAACACTAGACACCGTTGCTAATTTTGTGATCATCATTCATTTTTAGTATAACTTCTTTGGTGCGTTTATTTATTGCATTATTTTTTTTGTTGCAAAAAGACAAGCAACGGTTCAAGTTTGAGTGTATTTGATGAGTGCATTTTATAAGTACAATTCAACCGTTCTTGAACTTGAATCGAAGTGAATCCTTGAGTGTTTTTGATATATTTTTGTGGTTTTCTTTGTTACTATAGGTTTTTCATGAGCTAAAAGTGTTTTGAGGGCAATGGAACAACTTTGGGATGATTTGAAGACTTTTCGGACGAGTTAAGGTCCAAGACTTGGCGTCCTCAAGAAGAGTTGAAGATTCAAAGAAGAATAGTTGTTCCGTTGGCGGTGATGAGCCTGACATGGCACGAAATTGGCCATGACCACCGCGTTTTTTGAGCAGCTCAAAGTCCTCGAGCTCTCAAAGCCCCTAGCCTCACCTCTGACAATGTCATCGAGTTCTCATAAACGGGCTCTGCGGCGCCATGGAGCCCATTTGCGGCCAGGTCTTCAGGGCCCAAAACTTCAAGTTCATGCACAAGACCCCTTTATGACCATCTTTTTCCTACGCTATGTAGGGCGGCGCAAAAAAACCGTAAAAACCGTAAACCGGACCGGTGATTTTTAAACCGCCGGTCCGGTTTAAAATGGTTTTTTTTTCCCCGGTCCGGTGCGGTCCGGTTTACTCAATGCAAACGGTCCGGTCCGTTTTTTTTTAAAAAAAAAACCGTTAAACCGGACCGGACCGGTTTATTTATAAAAAAAAAATTAAAAAAAATTAAAAAAAATTAATTAATGTCCAATTAGCCAAATTAGGCATTTGTGCATGTATTTAACTCCCATATATGACTATATGTTTGTGTTTTGGTGGAAAATTAATGGTTTTTTTAAAAAAAATTATGTAAAACGGTTCAAAACGGTCCAACGGTCCAAAACGGTCCGGTTCGGTCCGGTCTAAACGGTTCAAAACGGTCCAAACGGTTCAAAACGGTCCGGTCCGGTCTAGATGATTTAAAACGGTCCGGTCCGGTCCGGTTTTTACAGATTTTTGGTCCGGTCCGGTTTGAGTTTTTTGAACCGTTTTGAACGGTCCGGTCCGGTTTTTACAGATTTTTGATCCGGTCCGGTTTGAGTTTTTTGAACCGTTTTGAACGGTCCGGTCCGGTTTTTTGGCCGGTTTTGGACCGGACCGGACCGTGCACAGGCCTAACGCTATGTACCGATCGTCTATATAAACTACTTTAATGTACACCAATTAAAGGTGTCTAAAATAAATATTTTTAAATTGTAAAAAGGGTTGGGCACAAACCGAGCCGAATCCAAGTTGGGCTTTTTTTAGAGAGAGTGCCGAGCTTGGGGCCATTATCCTAAGCCCAGCTCATGCACTTCAACGAGAATGGTTGAGTCCGAAAAGCTTTTTTGAAAATGGTTAGATCCGCCGAAAAGCTTTATTGATATATGTAAATAAAGATGTCAAAGTAAAGGACGAGAACTTGTCTCAAACCATTTCATTAAAAGACCGGCTGGGCCTAAGAAATTTATATATACATAACAACATAAATTTCTAACAAAAATAAATATTTTTTACAATAAAAAAGGTCTAAAGAAATTGGGCTTTGAGGTCTATATCTCAAATCCAACTTAGACCTTTCAACGAATTTTACAATATTGAGATCAGTCTTATGGCTCAATCCGTTTGTGTTAGGCTCTCGTCTTTCTTAAACTTAAAGAAAATGGTCGACCCTTTTGACATATTTATATAAATGTATTAACAATTTCAATATTTTTCTTGACAATGTCAAATTTGGACTATTATGCAAAAATAAATTTATAATTTTGACTATTTCGCTAAAAACTTAACATCTTAGCTATTTTAAAAATCACTTAATTTTATATGGCTTTTTTATACTTTTTTCTTGAATAAATGTTTCAATATTCATAAACAAGATATTTAGGCTTATTTACCATAAACACTTATATAATTACATTCTTTCTGAGTAAGTGCTCACAGTTTTCTTTGATACTAACACAACCCTGAGCCTACATTTATTGTTTTTGTGTGTTCTTGATCGTTGATCAATTTTTAGTACCATCAACATTTCCCGTCTATAAATTTTCATTATTCTATTGTTATGCAGGGGTTTACAAAAAAACAGGTCAATAAAATAGAAGTAATTCAAAAAAGACAAAATAAAAATGCTTATTAAAAAAAATAGGACAAAATAAAATTAAAATGAGGGATTCTAGAAGATGCTTCAAACTTCGATCAAACTCCAGGTACAAAGATCATAAGAGGGAATCAGAAATTTCCAGACCAAAACTCACAAACCTCTCATCAGCAAAGAAGAAAGTTCATTGCCAAGGTCGGTCTCAAAATGTCGGCTTACAGGTGGAAGAAGTTCGACGAGGACGAGGACCGACCTGAGAAGCCCCGCAGCTATGGAGTCACCGAGATGCGAGGTCCAAATTACAATCTCCTCAACCAAAACCTTCTTCAGGTAATTCGTTTTTCTTTGCATTGTAGTCTTTTTTACTCTGTTTCTTCTTCGAATTCAATCATCACTCAAACGTCTCGTCATTTTTTGTTCGTTGCTTCTCGAGTCTCGTAATTTGGCTCTGCGAAGGACGATCAGTGGGGTAAACTGTTTACATTTAGCTCTATAGAAATTGTTTGAACTCTGGGAACTTAATCAATACTTGAGATGATTCAAGACCAATTATCAGAATAGAGGTTAGCTCGGTAGTTTAGTGGAAGAGTTTCTATTTAAAAATAAAGAGCCAAAGCCTCTTATTGTTATTGTTCTGTAATGTCTGGAGTGAATGATGTAGAGACATTGATTGATGAGTACAGTTGTTTTTTTAGGACGTTTTTGAGTCAATGGGACAGTTCGTGGATGGGTTGAAATTCTCTGGAGGTTCTCACAGCTTAATGCCCAAGTCTTTCATCAAAGAGGTGATAGATATGGCTCATCGATATGGTATATATGTGAGTACCGGCGATTGGGCTGAGCATATTCTTCACAAAGGACCCTCGGGTTTTGATGAGTATCTACAGGTGAGGCTTTTTGTCTGTGAGGATTGTTACCACGTTGAGTGATTGCTGTGATATTGAGGTTTGATATCAATATATTGCCTTCTTTTGGGTCTTATGGTGTTATCAGGAATGCAAGCAGTTGGGTTTCGACACTGTCGAGCTGAACGTGGGATCATTTGAAATTCCAGAAGAGAAACTTTTGCGATACGTTCGTTTGATAAAGACTGGCGGTTTAAAGGCAAAGCCTCAGTTCTCTGTTAAGTTTAACAAGTCGGACATTCCTGTTGGGGGTGATAGAGCTTTCGGAGCTTACATTGCTCCGACTCCTCGTTCTACCGGTACAGTTTTGGTTATGAATAATGAATCCTGAATTTAATGACGACCTTTCCATTTGCGGTCTTGATATTTAAAACATCATTATATGGGAAACTCTGTGAACTATTACTGGAGAGAGAAGGAATGTTTTGGTTGCCGATAGTTTCTACCACCTGTTACAAATGATGGCTTAATATATTTTACTCTCCTGTAGACAAGGAATTTGATTTTGTGCCGAGCGGATAAATACACGGTAGCCACAAATCCTGGCCTGTTCTTGACTTAATCCTTGATGATTGCAACTTAAAAACTGTCTCATTATGCTTCATTAGTTTCTCATGTAACTATGTGTTTATAGAAGTACTTTTGTGCAGTGGTTGTTTTTTTGATATACATGTTCTTTTAAAGGTCTTTTGTATCTTGAGTGGCTACCATTTTATAAACTGATCATAGATATGAGTAGATTAGACTGCGCTAGGGAGATTACAAACTTAGGTGTTGCAAATTTGAGATATTGATTGTGTGTACTGTTTATTTATTTACGTTGGCAGAATTTGTGGAAGATGTTGATCTTTTGATCAGAAGAGCCGAGAGATGCCTAGAAGCCGGGGCGGACATGATAATGATTGATGCAGATGATGTCTGTAAACACGTCGATGCTGTACGGGCAGACATAATTGCAAAAATTATTGGCCGACTTGGTCTTGAGAGGATCATGTTTGAAGCATCAAACCCACAAACCTCTGAGTGGTTCATCAAGTGTTATGGTCCAAAAGTATGTAATTATATCACCAACGTTGATTTTCATTTGCCAGATTTGAAGTAATTGGTCTATACAACTTCTTTCTTATTCTTGTCCTCGTGTCCAGGTGAATCTATTTGTTGACCACTCAAATATCATGGATCTGGAATGTCTCCGTGGACGCAACTTGGGCAAAAACCATTCGTCAGTCCTGGGTTCGTCTTATTTTCTATTCTGAAGTTCTTGTGATTGTGTGTCTAGATATAAATAAAAGAAATGTGTGCAAGTGTTTCTTCTAGGATTGTTCTTGGGTTGTATTTCTAGAAGATTGTTGTTTTTTGTGTTTCTGTGGGATTGTTGAATGTGTGTCAAGACAATGTGTAAGACGAACTGTAAGGGGGTCATTAATAAATGTAATAAAGTAGACATGGGTCGTATTAAGTTTCCCCAATTTGTTTCCAGGTTTAACAGTATAGTATACAGGTAAGCAGAGATTTCCGCTCATTTATGATATTCCCTGGGAATTAATATGGTAAGTAAGTTATTATCATTCCAAATTAAATGCATACCTTCATAAGGGTCCTACTTTCCCTCGTTTCTGAATGAAATTATCGTTATTAGTGTACTACTGTCCAATTTAGGAGGTTTGACTCAAGACCGGTTAAAAGGATAGAACATTTTGGGCGTGAAGGATTTTTTTTTTATTACCAAACAGAGAAGATATGTGCACCACTGTCAGTGAATTCCCCTAAACCTTGCAAACAGATTGGAGAAAAGAGTTGAGCAGAAAGTAACGATTTAAATAGGAAAAAAAAATGCCTGGGATTTGGTCTGCTCTCAGAAAATCTCTGCCCTGCAAATCGCAGCCGTCGGGTGCACAAGATATGAATTCGAGGATCAGCGTTGATCATGTTCAAGCAAGGAATATAAAGAGATCTTCTTCTGTAGGGTGTTTGGCAAATCTGAAAGGTGTCATTCATGGAAGCAAGAGACACAACAGAAAGCCGTCGATCTGCAGTCTGAATGGTGAATTCAGTGGTGCTGAAAATCCCAACGCAGCAGATGGAGATGAGTTAATCCTTGACGACCCGAAACCGACAATTGAGACTCCTCTTCAATCTGACATTTGTTATCATTCGATATCGGGGCGTGAGTTGAGAAGATCGCTTTCGGAGAATTCAAGGCGGTGCGGTGATAGTATTCGTCTTGCTTTGCCAGATTGTCAAACATGTGGTCAGCAACACAAATGCCCCGCCTCTATTGAAGCAAAGCACATCCTATCCAAAAACGGAGGTAATCGCATCGGTTCAGATCCCATTTTTTCGCATATTTCTACAGTGCTTATATTTCCTTCGTACTTGGGAAACTAACACCGATATTTTATTCGTTTCTCGGAATGGATAAAAATCTCGTATTGTTTGGGTTTTAATTATCTTACTTGGGCATTTATCAATCCTTCCAATTTCAGCTCTGCTCAGTTAGAGCTATAGTAATCAACTTGGTGGAACAACAAACGAAGCAGCAATTTATTTATTTTTTTTTAATTTTTTTTAATTTTTTTTTTCCTGAGAAAATTGCGTTCCTGGTGACTCGAAGCCCATCTAGTGACTGATTTGTTTCTTTTGAATGTAATTTCATTTTTACGTGGTTTAATTTTTTAGTCAAGTGAATTCTCAGCATGTCGCATCTTAACTCATGTGCAGTCAGTGAACTAGTGGAAGGAGACTCATCAAGGAAAATTGTAGAGATCATCTGTCAGTCCAGGCAAGGGTTCATTAACGATGAAGCCGACAATGAATGTGCCAAGATTGAGAGGATCTTGAGGGTTCACAACTTTCAGCCCGTCCTCGATTGTTTCGAAGAGTACAGAGAGATGGTCAAAACCAAAGCCAGTAAACAATTCGATGATTGCATAGACAGCCCTCGCTGCTTGGCGGATGGGAATGAGCTCTTGATGTTCTATGCCACAACTTTTTCATGTTCACTAGGCGTGAACAGCTCTTCAAGTGTCTGCGAGCTGAGTCACTGCGGTGCTTGTAGGATTATGAGAAAGGGGTTCTTCACAAGAGAGGATTTTGTTGGGAATTTAGGGATTTTTGCCGCTTCCAATAGCGATAAAGCGCTGAGGTACGCTCGGGGCCAGGAATGTGGTGATTGCAAGAGCAACAAGGCCTTGTTTGTTTGCAGGGTAATTGCTGGAAAGATAAACCGCCCTATCAAGAAAATTAAGCACAGAATTACTGTTGGTTCGGGTTTCGATTCTCTGGCTTGGAATGTTGGTCAAGAGAACATAGCTGAAGACCTCATTCTACTGAATCCCAGAGCTTTGCTTCCTTGCTTCGTGGTAATTTATAAAATCTAGAATATACACAATTTCTGATTCTTCCCGAAGAACATCACATCACATCCTTTATTTTTTCTTTTCTTTCCCTACCTCATACTTGAATTTTTTTATTGATGGATTTATCTTTAATTAAATTAATAATAAGGGTGATAGGCTAGGTTCGATATGCGTTGAGCGAAATATCTTCCAAGTATTGATTTTGTATGGATCCTTTTCTAAATTGATTCAATGTTGCTTACAAAAAGGAAATACTGCTTGAGAGGTGAGAGTGAGACTCCCTTGGGCTTCGTAGTATAAGCCAATGTCAGTCGTTGGATTCAATAGCTTCTGATATGTCATTATACTCTGGCTCAGTGAAACTGTAAAAATTCCTGTATAGCAATAGAGATGAATTCCAAATTAAGATTTAGTTTACGTCCCTAAGCTGGTGCTCCAACACTTTGTTCCTGCTGTATCGTAGTATGGGAAGAAATTGACATGTATTTCAATTTTCAACTCATTCTCAAATCATGTCGTTTTATGATGGTTTTCAACTACATAATGGGCAACATAATATATTTTGTCGTATCAACCACTGTTTCTATTGACTTATATTATTAAGGAATATGTCATTCAAATCCTGCGATTATTGGTCAAGTAATGTATTTCGTACAGTGCACTTTCAAATACATTATAATCAAACCCTTAGTTATTAACATTGCTAACTTATCACTTATGAAATATAATCAGTGACTAAAATATTCATCAATACTCATTTTAAAACAATACACTCGTCGAGAACAGCCTGTCGTGGATCTAAGTATGTCAAAAATAGCTCTCTGATTCATTAATCATGAATTTTTAAAGATTTAAGTTTGAAACGAGACAGAACAATTAATTATAAGAGTACTTTTGGCATAAAATAAATAATATTATAGTTACAAAACTAAAACCTTAGCTAATCTACGTATAGATTATAACATTTTGCAACATAACCCGAGTAAAGTTTTTACATGATGAAAATTTCTGTAACTTTTTAAAGTCCTGCCAAACAAATTGTGGGTGAGACCGAAAAGACATTTGACTCGAGTTAGGTGTATTAGACATTCTCACAACTAACCACACACCAAAAAAAGGACAATTCTTTTTACAACGAAGTTATGAGACTGATAGAAAGACCTAAAATAATAAGCTAAGCTATAACAACACAAGCCAAGGTTTGAGTAGTTGGTGTGAAACATTTCAACTCCACGTGCTCACCTTATTCATCCCCGAAAAATTAACAAGATATCAAATTAAAAAAAGAGAAGGTAAGATAAGAGACACACTGAACTAAACGTCTATTTAAAAAGCAAAGCATAGAACAATTCCAAAACACAGCGTTTAATCTTGTACCAAATCTCTACCTTAATTAATCAGTCAAACACAGAGCTCCATGGCAACTGAAACTGCACCGAAAAAGAAGGCTTGCGTGGTCGGCGGTACCGGCTTCGTCGCGTCTCTTCTTGTCAAGCTCTTGCTTCAGAAAGGCTATGCTGTTAACACTACTGTTAGAGAGCCCGGTTCGCTTCTCTCTCTCTCTCTCATGCCTTTACGTGATGACTCTCTCTCTCTCAACATATATGATTTTTGTGTTTGATTTTGGCGAAGGCAATGCGAAGAAGATAGTTCACCTCTTGCAGCTTCAGACATTTGGGGAGCTCAAGATCTTCGGAGCCAATCTGACCGAGGAAGGAAGTTTCGACGAGCCAATATCGGGCTGCGACTTTGTCTTCCATGTGGCAACGCCCGTAAATTTTGCCTCCCAAGATCCAGAGGTAAAAAAAAAAAAAGTTCAATAGATTAAAAAACATACACACTTTAGCGTAGTAGTCTTGGAAGTATTTTTTTAAGATAACATTGTGACTCAAACCAACATCCTCTAGCTGATGTGAACTTGAGCTACGCCAAGTAGTCTACGACGTATCAAATAAAGATGACATTTTGTTTAATTCTTAAACAAATTTTAGCTAAAGACTCATCAAACAAGCTTGATTTTGTAACATTTAGTCCTTAAGAAAACGATTTTTTTTTTTTTTTTTAAAAACATCACCTAGAAAGTTTAAAATCTATGTCTACTTGAATAAAATAGTTTAATAATTTTAAAACGTATCAGTAAAACACAATCATATTCTAAAAATCAAAATGTCAATGGTTGCGTAGAATGACATGATCAAGCCCGCAATTCAAGGGGTACTCAACGTCTTGAAATCTTGCGCGAAAGCAAAGACAGTCAAGCGAGTCGTCTTAACATCCTCGGCCGCGTCCGTTTCGATCAACACACTGAGCGGGACGGGTTTGGTTCTGACCGAAGAGGATTGGAGTGACATGGACTTTTTGACCACTCAAAAGCCGCCAACTTGGGTCCGTACTTGAATTTTGTTTATTTATTTTTTTCACCGGGTCTGAGGAGGACACAAAGTTGATTATTTATTGGACTTGCCTTTAATCAGCGATATTTCCATTTTCAGGGCTACCCTGCTTCAAAGACACTGGCTGAGAAAACCGCTTTGAAATTTGCCGAAGAAAATAATATTGATTTGGTCACCATAATCCCTTCTCTTATGACCGGCTCTTCTCTCACTCCAGACACTCCGAGCAGCGTTGCCCTGTCCACGTCTCTGATCACAGGTCTTGTAAACAAATAATTGAGAATAACTGTTTTTCAATAACTTGCCTGTAATAAACCTAAAAGAGCAAGGGAGTTCAATTAAAACACAAAATAATAGTAAGAATAGCATTAAAAAAAGAAAAAAAAAAAAGATGGTCCTTCAGGTTTGCTGGCCTTGACAACATAGCCTACTTTTGATACATAGTATTCTTTGAAAGGATTTAACTGTTGCCAAAAACACCTTTCACGCAGCACAATTTTAGAGAAACTTTCCTTCGGACTTAAACATTTCTTTTGTTGCTGTTACAGGGAATGAGTTTCTGATAAACGCAATGAAAGGAATGCAAATGCTTTCGGGGTCGATATCGATATCTCATGTCAATGATGTGGTGAGAGCTCACCTGTTTGTGGCCGAGAAAGAAACGGCCTCGGGCCGATACATCTGCTGCGCCGTCAACACCAGCGTGCCCGACCTTGCCAAATTCCTCGCCACAAGATATCCTCAATACAAAGTCCCTATCGAGTAAGCTTATTACAATCAAAACAAAACGTTATTTTTGTTAATGAAAAACATAATGATATTTCAATGTTGTTTATATTAGCACAACGTGTTCTCAGGAAGATCTGATGGTGTATATTTCTTAAAAAAAAATGCAGTTTTGGAGATTTCCCTTCCAAGGCAAAGCTGATCATCTCTTCAGAGAAGCTTAAGAAGGAGGGGTTCACTTTCGAGTACGGGATTGAAGAGATATACGACCAGACTGTGGAGTACTTGAAGACTAAAGGAATTTTGAAGAACTAGAAAGGGAAATGAAGAAAAGAAAAGTCCTTAAGAAATATGTTATCCTTGCTGTTATGGGACATGTTCAAGCCGTGCATAACTGGCTATTTCAGTAATAAATTGGCTTTTGTTTTTTTCATTAATTACCGCGATTCAAGTTTGCCATAAAATTCCTTTTCTTTGCAAGCAGAATTAATAAATAAATAAATAAAATCCAATCTTTTATTTGTTTACTTGTATGTGAATGAAAAAAGAAGTGCTTATCAAATTTTTTGTCTAGCCATGCAAATAGAATGCAATGCAAGCTAAAACCAATTACCGTTCTTAGTTTATACATAAATAAATAACCTCACTTCTCGTTTTTGTATGCATAATGCCAACAATTCACACGTTCTTAATTTTATTTGGATTAGTCTTTTAACATTTCCTATTCAGAAGCTTAATAAGGTATTGAATTAAATTAAAAAAATTCTCTCGAATTTACCTTACTTCGATAATCGAACGAATACAACGCGCCTCCAGAGCCAGTCTGCGGAAACATCAAAGGAAGGTTTGAATTTCGCATTAATACACTAATTCGAGCTTAAACTGAGGTTAATTTGTTCGAACTCACTTTCAAACGGTGATCGCCGTGGTTAAAAAACGGGCCGAGCAAAATCTGGGTCTCGTGCGGTGACTCGAGAAAGGAATGAGCGATATAGTGGCTCGCCGGTCCTGAAGGGCAGTCGGACTTTTGGTGCTAGCTGTAGAAAGAGAATGAGAAGAAAGATAGAGAGTGAAGGGGCTAGAAAGAAACTGAAATAAGCGGCTATAGTATTACAATTTGGGACCAAGGGCTTCCATTCAAATTCTTGATACTTAGGCCCTTTCAAAATTTATTACTGAAGTCCTCCTAATTAATATATTTCATTTGAAACTCGTATTTATTTCATAATTATCATAATATATTGCAACGGTCATCAAGTAACGTTAATGTAGCCCGATGAGAACTCGGATGGTCCGTCCATTTTGTGTCTCAATCGGTGTCCCTCCAATTAAAATAAATTATGTCATCATTATTATTTAAATATTAATTTATATTTATTTCAAAATAAAATAAAATATTTAAATTGATTTCTTTTGATCGGAGATATAACAAATGAGACACCAAAAGCAGACAAAAGATCTAAATCTGCCCAATGACTTAGAATAGATATCCACTACTTCTTCATGCAACGTCTTCTTAAGGACTTCCTTATTTTATAGTTTAAGACCTTTTAGAAATTTATAATTTTATTTAGAGTAATTGGCGGCATAAATACCTCAATATTTCGGTTTTATACACTTTAATACCACATTTACTTTTTTCGCGGCTAAAATATCTAACGTTGGTTATTAGCACCATCGTTAAGTTTAGGACGTGAACTGCCGACGTGGACTCTCAAAACTTAATAAATCGACTGAAAAACCAGAGAGGCAAAACCCTAACCCTCTCGTCGGACTCGAACTCGCCCAAGCAGATCGCGCAGTTCGTCCCCACCGCCGCCGCGCCGGGTCCGTATGCCGCCACGGGGATTCGTCGCAACGCGCTCTTCTTCAGCCCACGCGCCGCCGTGCTCCGGTCGGCGGACTCTGGCTCGAGGCCGCGCCTGCAGCGCAGCGTGCACCGGACAATCGAGTTCAGCCCCAGAGCACATATGAGCGTGCAGAGAAGCGCGGCGTGGATTATCACCATGTTCGTGTCGAAGCTCGCCTCGCCGCCGCCGATGGTCGTTCTGTTTCCCTGCTGCTGCTCCAACAATATCATCCCTTGCCGTTCCCGCCATAGGCTCGGGCTTTCCATGTCCTATTATATTATTATAATTATTGTTATTAAGCCATAGATGCGAGAATCTCTGGTGGAATTGAACCGGAGAAAGAGCTCCGCGAGAGGTCCAGCTCGCTTAACCCGCTCAAACCGGCCAGCGCCAGCGGAATCGGATCGGCGAGTCCTCTAGAGCGGTGACTCGGTCGCGATCAGCATCGCAGGAGATTCCTTCCTAGCAAGCACAGCAGTCCGTCGACTCAGACCAATCAAGACACGCGATCGAGCTCGGCGATGCCGTGAGGTTCGACGAGAAGGACAAGAGAATCGCTTTGTCCTTTTAGTTGCAGGTACTCAGAATAGAGAAGCAGAGAAAGGTTTTTCAGTCGATTTATTAAGTTTTGAGAGTCCACGTCGGCACTTCACGTCTTAAACTTAACGATGGTGCTAATAACCAACGTTGGGTATTTTAGCCGCGAAAAAAAAAGATGTGGTATTAAAGTGTATAAAACCGAAAGGTTGAAGTATTTATGCCGCCAATTACCCTTTTATTTATTACAATATTTCATTTAATCTTGTCGCCTAGCTACAACTTGGGGGCATGTAGCTGCGACTCGGATGTTTATCTGGTGGAGTCGCGTCTAGCTCGTGGTAGCATAAGTGATTTTTGTACCATGATAATTTTGTGGCCGACTACTATAATTATGTCACTTTATTTATTAATTTAGCAACGAATTATCCACTTTTCGTGATCAGTACAAACTATTATTAAGAGTACTATAGTGTTTTTACAACTATTTATTAATAGATGAGGAAATTTCGGCATAAATACTCAATGTTTTCGGAAACATACACTTAAATACCTATTCTTTTTTTTTCGCGGCAAAAATACCTAATGTTAGGTTTCAGTTCCACCGTTAAATAAATCCGTTAAATCTAACGGAAATCCACATGAAAGTCTCAAATTAAGCATGGTTTAGTGTTTTTTTTTCATAAAAATAACTAAAAATTAGTACATCATTTTAATAATAATTTTTTTTAATTATAAACGACTTCTATATTATAATTAAACATTAATAGTATTATTAAAACGATTTTATATTTAATTATTTATATTAATCAAGTATGAAAATATTCTTTTTATTGAAAAATGTTTAATTGATTTTTTTAATTTAAAAAACGTTTTTAGTAATATTATTTATTGCTTGATTATAATATCAAATTTATTTTTAGTTAATTATTTTGTTATAAATTTTTCGATAAAAAAAATGATTCTATATTATGTATAATACACATTAATTCAATTTTTTGAATGGATAGTACCATTTATTTAACAAATTTGATTGATTACGAATAGTTATTTGTGTTGTTAAAAAATTTTAATAAAAAATATTTTCAAACATGATTAATATAAATAAATGAATATGAAATCGTTTTAATAACACTATTAATGTCTAATTATAACATAAAATTCGTTTATAATTAAAAAATTATTATTAAAATGATATTATTAATTTTTAGTTAATTGTATAAGAAAAACGTTAGATCATGTTTAATTTGAGATTTTCATGTGAATTTTCGTTAGATTTAACGGATTTATTTAATTGTGGAATTGAAATCTAATATTAGATATTTTTTCCGTGAAAAAAAAAAGAATAAATATTTAAGTGTATGTTTTCGAAAACATTGGGTATTTATGCCGACATTTCCTCTTAATAGATTCGTAATTTTCTTGTTTTATAGTTGATTTTAATAAAGTGATGTTGAAATGATAATATTTTTGTAAATTCCCCTAAAAAAAATTAGGGGTGCCAAAGTCAACCATGCTATCTAAGTACTTTATTATATATCCCATGTGATAAATGTAAACATGATGGATATTTTCACACGTACGTGATAGTCATAGTACGCAAAGGTTGATGTTACTTCTAAGAAAGCTTTGTTAGTTCGAGTTAAGGAAAAAAAACGTGATTGTTATGTTGTGAACAATTGAATTCATTAATTAGGGTCTATTAGGGTCTGAATCTAAAATGACTGTGTCTTTGGTTAAAACTTCATTTCATACAGAATGGCATCAGATAACCCAGCGTTCCATATATTGCAAAGAAATAAATTTATTAGGAAATGTCAATGGGTTGTTACTGAAAACATCGACAAGAAATTTGACATAATGTTGGTAAAAGTTTTTGCCGACGGAAACAGCGATGATAATGTAATAATAATAAAGTTTATTTAGTGAAAAAATAATCAAGCTAAGATTTTATCACATTAAAAAAAAAAAAAAAAAACACGTATGTAAGCAATTCTTCTTACTTATTAGAACCTTTTTCAAGCTTGACGTTTAGTTTTTCCCAAAAAAAAAATGAAAAGTTTGATGGTTTATATGAAGACATTTACCTGTGATAGATTATTTTGCGAATTTAAAAAATGTAATAATTTATGGAATCCGAAATTGAAAAGATTTCTGGTTTTAGGTTAAAAAATATTTAAAAAAAAAGTTTCTTATTTTTATAGGTCATATATAAGATTTCTGGTTTAGGTTAAAAAATATAAAAAAAAAAAAAATTCTTATTTTTATAGGTGGCCGTTAGATGCCATTAAAACAAAATAAAGGTGCTTAAAACGTATGCCTCTGTAAGTGAAATTTAATTCTCTATATAAGCAACCGCTACCATAATATATTTAAAAGTCACAATACTGTTGCAGAATATAATTAATTAACTTCAGAGAATTCCACATAACATTTTTCTATATGATGATTTTGAACTATACAGTATAGTAAATAAACAAGACTCAAACGGTTGGTGTTCGTTTGAGACTACTCCAACGATGAGTTGGTCAAAAAATGACAAGAAGTAGTCGTGTAAATCAGTGAGTTTATGAGAAAAATGGTTATCACAAGCTTTGTGACCTAAAAACATTTCCGGGGATTTTTCCCAAATTGGTTTAACAGTGTGCGGATGAGCACAGTAGAGTTTTCTACTTTATCTTGGTAAGTGATAAGTATGTTTATCTCATATTTTTAAGCACGAATTGAAGCGACCTTTTTTTTACTGTTTTTTTATGTGATATCCAATGGAGTTTTCAGGTTTTAGACAAGTATTAAGCATTTGTACAAATTGCAGGTGAAACACGGAAAGGTCCATAACTAACTCTGGAAAACATTAATTTTTTCGAAACACAAAACATGACAAACAATATCAGGAAAATGATTTTGCCAAGAAATATATCTTCCCCCATCAATGTCAGTGGGTATCCAAAGTTCAAACTATATCATATATACCACAAAATTAACGTGGCCCAAAATAAAACTTAAAATTTCAAGGTTTTAAATCGGAATATCTCAGACGTACGTGACCCACATCTGTATATACATGTGGTGTATGAGTTTAAGACGCATATTGTACATATAATGTTGCTGATTTAACAACTTTAATACGTGTTTCATAGCGGATTTTTAGCCTGTCGTTATTGAAGGATTACTACGTGTCTCATATAAATTAATCATCGACTCCGTGTGGGCCTCTTCTCTATTTGTTGTGTATCACCTCGCTTTCAAAGCGCTGCACAATTTGTTCAGCGTAAATAGAACATTCGATTTAACTTTTTTTTTCTCTTTCTTATTAAAGGCAACCTTTTCAATTTTAAAGGTCATAAATTGAATTTAATTTCTGCAATCTTGTTGGCTTGCTAAGATTTTAACATTACTATCTGGTAGGGAAAAAAAAAGTGAAATTACACCACAACTAATAGTTTAATTTTATTGCCTCAAAAAAATATTTAATTTTATTAGCGGCGTGCCATTATTTTAAATGGAGAAATTACGCGAGATATTTATCTAGTGATACATGAGAGCAAATAGTAGAAAGCTGTCAATAGGAAATGAGATAGTCTCGATTAACGAACACGTACGGATTTTAAAGTCTAATATATTAGGTTATCTCACAATGTGCCTATTTTATGATTCAGCTGGGTAGGAGAGATTGTATTTACAGATTAAAAGTAGTAACTCAAATTAATGAGCCATAACAATGCAAATTTCGTAATGAGAAAAGTTATTAATTGAGAATAAGAATACTTTATTTCAATTCTCTTCATGCGTGAATGTCTTGGTTTTATCGTCTAAAGAAACGTATCAATAAGGCTTAGCGCTACATTTGGAACCCAAAATAACGAGGAATATCAATATTTATGTCGTATTTGATAATACACTCATTAATTAATGTGCATTATCCCTTATATTTTCCTTTCCCTTCTATTAATAATGCATCCTAAAAGCAAAATAAGAGGGAAAACGAACATATGAGGGAAAAAAATTAAAGGAAAAATAAGAGAATAAATCAATATTTTGTGTGTGTTGGGAAGGCATGAAAAATGAGAGGGATACATAGAAGAAATAAATGCAGGGCCTCACATGTGTAAATTTGAATAAATTCTATTTTCCACCTGATTTTTCATGAAGAATAGATCACTTCTTAGTGATACAATTTCCATAATATTTTCACTTTTATGTTCGTTTTTCTTCTACTTTCTTACCATACAAATACAACTAAAGAAAAATAAGAGGCATTCTATTTTCTTTTCTCTCATATTTTTTTGTGGGTTCCAAAAGGAATAAGCTAAAAGGCTGTACCCAAAAAATGTGTGACAAAGTAAAATATAAGGGATAAGAAGAATGGAAAGCTACTTGATCGATATCTAAGGTCGATGCTTGTTATTTATGGAATATTATATCCTAATTAATCCCAATCTTGTCTAGGTGGCCAAGTTGAGTTTTTGTCCTGATATTTAGTCTTACACAAATTAATGTTTGCTTTTGAAAAACAAAATATAATTCGTTCAAGTCATATATATATCTATATATCTATATAACCATCTCAATTTAATTTTTTTATTTCTCATGTTTAATTTCTTCTTATACTATAATATATCAAGGCATGCATAGCTAGAATTAGCTAGTATTTTACCTATTAGGCAAACATTCGGAATGTGTAACATATATTCTTAATAATAAGTCAAATATTCGTATGCATATAGGACAATTCCACAACAACTATGCTTAACGCTCACGTCAATTCTACGTACCCACACTCATGGTTACTACATCATCATTCTAATTTCATATGTACGTTCTTGGCTATAAATAAGAGAACGAGTTGTGTGTAGAAATATATCATCTCACTATAGCACTATATACAGGATCTTTATTATTTCTCACCTAGCTAACGGTAGCCAAAAATCGATATCATGAAACAATCACAGGTTCATCAGCATCCAAACTCTCTTCCGTTCCAGACTTCGACGCCTCAACTAGACTACGATGTCTCACAGCAGAGACGATCCGCCAATTATAAGCCTAGCCTATGGAAATATGATTTCCTAGAGTCCATAACTAGCGAATATGATGTGAGAACTATTTCATAATCTTTTATCGTTGTATATATTAGTTAAATACATCTTAGGGTCAAAGAAAAATATATTATGTTATTAATTCTTCTACGAGTATATCTACTATTTAATCGTAATATTTATTTATTGTTCTATTACTAGGTTTTGTGCGGTGCATGCGCATTAACAGAACTAGTTTTCATGAATCTATGCAAATTATATAAATAATGTTTGCATGAAGCGTACGTGAAATAATTTGATTAACTTTCATAATGTTTATATTAATCTCTAATAAATATATCCAATATTTCGCATAGCAGAGGAAAGAGTACACAGAGGAGGCTGAGAGACTAGTAAAGGAGGTGAAAATGATGTTCTCTGAGACGGAAGATTTGAAAGCCATGTTAGAGCTAATCGACAGCATAAAAAAGCTAGGGCTTTCCTATCATTTTGAAGAGGAAGTGAAGACATGTCTAGACAAAATAGAAAACACCTGCAATATTATTAACACACCAAAATACGACGTCGTTCGAGAGGATCTCTATCTTGCTTCACTGTGTTTCAGGCTCCTAAGACAACATGGATACCCAGTCTCACAAGGTATTTATATATAAAAACTAAAGTTTTTATTTTGACCAGAAAATAAGTAGTGTCAACTTATTCTTGTATTGTTTTTTCACGAATTAATGGTACTTTTACAGTTTTACTTTAGTTTGGTTGAAAATTTAGCGCTTGTTAATTAGGTCATGCGTGTTTGTAATGTGCGCAGACATGTTACGAGGGTTCAGGGACAAAGTCAAGGGCATTTCAGAGTTAGAGAAAGTCATGGTCGAGCTTTTGGAGGCCTCGAACGTTGGATTCGAAGGCGAGAACACCCTGGACGAGGCCAGAGCTTTCGCACCAGAAATATTGGCGACGTGTTTCGGTAATGATTTGGCGAGCCACGCTTTGGAGCTTCCGTCGCACTGGAGGGTTGACTGGTTTGACGTCAAGTGGCAAGTCAACGTCCGCGAGAAAAACGTTTCACACGTGAGCAATGTTTTGGTTGCTTTGGCCAAACTTCACTTCAACGTGGTCCAAGCCTCGCTCCAGCGAGACCTCAGACAGTTGTCAAGGTAATGTTTGTTTCTCTCTTGTCGCTTTCAGATATTTAGTTATTTTAACCAGGTATATGTCTGTTTGTCCTGGCCTTTGACTATTAATCAAAATTACGAAATTCCTTAGAGACCTCATGTTCCTAAATATTTTACATTGTTCACATCTAAATTTTCGTTTGCGATTTTTTGTTTCTATTTAGAAAAATACAACTAAATAAATTATATAGGGACTATAATACTCCATAATTAATAGCCAAATTATCAGAATTATATAGGTTATGCCATGTTTTGCGCAAAAAATTTAGGAAGGGATACATGTATTTAAATAAAATATCGAGTTTGTATTCTGTTTAATTAAAATAACAAATTTGTACCCTAAAATAAATACATGTGACACAAATATTTGTTTATTGACTTTTCATGAATATTGATTCCGTTATTTATATGTGAATCTTATTTTATCTCTGAAATATGAAACATTGTGGAGAACATCGTTAGAGGAATATTAAAATTCGACATTCGAAAGTTATTGAAATCACTGATTCGAGCGCGAAATCAAGAAATTAATTAAGTCGCAATTTGAGATATTTGAATTTTATTAGTGTATTTTAATTTAGTTCGATTTCAAAATAGGAGATTATTAGAGGTTATTTTTATAAAATAAATTACATATGGGGCTATAAAGCATGAATGAATAAGGATAAAAATGAGATTTACCTATAAATATCAGAGTCAACATTAATGAAAAACAAATAAAAATAAAATTTGTTGACACAGTTATTTATTTTAGAGTATAATTTAGTCATTTTAATTTAATAAAAAGTATTAACTGACATTTTTTAAAATCGAAAATTGAATTCGGTATTCTACTTAATTAAACTCGAAGTGTATACATGTCATTTTCCCTTTTTTTTTTTTTTTAACAACGTTGTCCGACTTGTCTCCATAAATAACATAGAATAAAATAAAAAAAGACGTTGTCAGCAAATTAAATAGCATTTTACTTACAAACGGTCCAAAAATTTGACTAATCATCAAACATAGGACACAGGCAGAGGTGGGCCTGATATGGCATGTGCTCCTTCCACTGTGTGATGTTAAAATATATGGCGGATCTTTATATGGACCCACAAAATATAATAATAAGATGAGCATAAATTTAGCAGCGGAGACTTGTAATGTTTTATTCCTCCACGCTAATTGACAGAAGTTAAATACTTAAATCTATATTCCAATTTAAATACAGTAGAATTTCTCTACTTTTTTTTTTCCTGTACTAATGTATACTATATCCAGACTCTATATAAAAAATTTAACTTTTTTTTTATATGTATATATACTAAAACGTATATATAGTTGGTGGAAGAGTGTTGGGTTGACTCAGAAGGTGAATTTCGCGAGAGATAGGCTGGTTGAGAGCTTCATGTGCAGTGTGGGACTCGCTCACCAACCTCAGTACACGTGTCTGAGAATGTGCATCACCAAAGTCGTGAACTTCATATTAATCATCGATGACGTTTATGACCTTTATGGTTCTCTTGAAGAGCTCAAGCACTTCACCAATGCCGTGGATAGGTGATTGTTCATGAATATATATCTTTTTTTATAGCCAATCCAGCTTTCATTTAGTGTACTTACTATATACTTATTGAGTTACAAGACTAATATTATGTTTGGAATCATATTTATCAGGTGGGATTTCAAGGAAACTCAGAGCCTTCCAGATTGTATGAAGATTTGCTTCCAAGCGCTTCATGACACTACTTGTGATATAGCTAAAGACATAGAGACTGAGCTCGGTCACACACTAGTCTTGCCTCACCTCCAAAAAGCGGTATATATATCTTAATGAATATATGATCATCATAATATATATGGATATGCATATATTTTCTCTTCGTTTACTGTACTATAAAAAGGACTAATATTTTATATAAAATTTTATAGTGGGCAGGTTTCTGTAAGTCACTGCTTGTAGAGGCAGAATGGTATCACAACGGCTATATTCCGTCATTTGAGGAGTATTTAAGCAACGCATGGATTTCGTCGTCAGGACCACTTCTTTTCATTCATTCATATTTCTCTGCAAGACATGAACACACACATAAGGATATCTCAGACTTTCACCGGGAAAACCATGATATCGTCTACAACATTTCTCTAATTATTCGCCTTTGCAACGATATAGGCACTTCCGCTGTAAGTAATCAGGAATAAATACAAAGAAATTTGGATACAAGTATATTTCTCTAATAAATGTTTATTCTATTTTAATCGTATACTAGTTAATCATCAAAAAAATTTAATAAATTACGTTCGAAATATTATATACTACATGAACTAGAACTCAATACATATATATGGTATCAATGCGAATGTCTTGATGAGACGGTTATTACAACACCGGTGAAGGCTTATTTATGATACGTGGTATATTTTGAATTAGCCATAATTAATAAATAAAAAAAAACCAATTACATAGGAATTTAAAAAGAAAGAAACTAGACATTTATTTGATATTCAAAACTTGTTGTCATATATATATATATATATTATATATATAAAGGACCCATTTGATGAATCTAATCTAATAATACAGCATAATTTCTACCAAATTGGTGAATGCAGGCGGAGCAAGAGAGAGGCGATGCTCCGTCATCGATCGTGTGTTACATGAAGGAAATGAACGCGACCGAGGATGTGGCACGAAAACACATCCGAGGCATGATTGCGAGCGCGTGGAAGAAGATCAACATGAAATGTTTCGGACCCACGTCTGATACGATTGCTAATGACGTGTCGCCATTTGTCAACATAATGCTAAACATGGCCCGTGTCGCTCACAGCCTCTACCAATCGGGAGACGCCTTTGGGGTCCAAGTATCCGATAACAAGAAACAAATCTTATCATTACTCATTGAACCTTTCGTTGCCCTTATCTGAGCTCCTATACGTTTGATTTGTCTTTAATTTGTGCTGTGTTGTGAGTGATGAGGTAGGAATGTACCTTTTTAGGATTTGCAAGTGTATGCCTATTTTTTTCAGATTGAAAACAAAATCGACAACATGAACAATTAGGTGAAGCCATACTTGACTGGGGTCTAATTCTATAAATGAAAGCTCACTCAATCAACCAATCACACATATTATATGTTCTCAATAGCCGATTACACTGGCAATCTTTTTAAGGGGCAATTAAAATCACTCTTATTTAAAAAATAGGCAAAGTTTTATTTTAGGGCGCTCTAGATTATTACCCTTTTTAAAACTTAAAATTGTGAAATAGCAACGTTTTAGTAATATTTGGTAATTAACCAATCTTTGATGCAATAAGACATAATTATCCTTATTTTTTCCTCTAATTCTTTATCAAAAATAAATTAAATGAAAATAATTTATTTATACCTAAATACTCTCTCTCTCTCTCTCTCTCTCTCTCTCTCTCTCTATCTATCCCTCTCTTTATTACATTTTTAGCCATAATAGAGGTTAAAAAAAACAGCATCTCGCAGTTAATAATCGGTAATAACTGTTAATAGGTTTCTGGTAGAAACCTATTAACAGTTATTACCGACTATTAGTTAAAGCAGAAACCTATTAACAGTTATTAACGATTATTAACTGCAATTTTTATGATTTTGACATTTGTCCATGACTAAAAAAATGTGATGAGAGAGAGATAGTGAACATGAAAAATAGAGAGAGAGAGAGAGAGAGAGAGAGATAGAGAGAGAGATAACTGAGATTCTAATAATTAAGGATTTTGAATGATAAATTAGATTTTATTAATTTCGAAAATAAATTATATTAACTAATTAATAAGGGTAAAAATGGTATAAACAATGTGCCACATAAGCAGAATGGCTATAAATCAAAAAAATTTGAAACGTATGACAGAATGAAATTCTTAGGTTTGAATTGGCTTAGTCAGTTACAAAACTCTTTATTTTATTAAAAACAAAAATAACCCACACCAGACCTAAATAAATTAATTAACTCATTATATTAATTTAATTTATTTCGGAAAATAATCTACCGTAAATTATAAACATGCACTGTTAATTTAATTAACTTCGATCTGATAGATTATTTTCTTAATAAAATGAAATTTAGATTAGATACTTAAAAAAAGGTCAAATAATTGCGTAGTTGTAATAAATACTTGATCTATTAAAATTTTGAACTAAAGAATAAATCTATTGCCTCTCACAAAATAATCAATAATTGATTGAATTTAAACATATTATCTGTGTATACTAAGTTGTATTACTGTTGCGATCCATGGGAGACTCTTTGGTAATTGACGACTATACATATTTCGATCAGTGGGATACAGATGAGCCTAAAAAGGAGAGAAGCTTGTAGAATGACAATGGTTTATCTTATTTATGTTCATGATGATTGATGCTCCTCCATTGATGGTAGTACAGATCGTGGGGGTTAAAGTCATTATCTCACGACCTCATTACCATTCATAGTTCTTAAGTGTTTTTTGTTTTTTTGTTTTTTTTTTTTTTTTAAATTCCAACGACTCGACACCACGTTGAAAATTACTATTTGTCAAAGAATTAAGTGATTCTAAACGAATTTGCCCAAAAACAAATCGTGACCATGTTGTTTCGTGACGACATGGTCTCTGTTTCTTGACAATAAGATCACAAAATATCAAGATTTTGTGATCATGTGGTCACGAAATCCAAAATTTTTGTGATCTTATTGTCACATAAACTTGGAATTTCGTGACAACAAAACCACGAAACATAATATTTTCTTGAAGACATTGTTAAGTTCTTTTTGAATTTCTCAAGAAATTAGTCCATAATCACTTGGTCTATTGAAAAATAGTGGTTTCCAACCTGGCGTCAGCTTGTGGATACCTTAAAACACAAAAACGAAACACTAAAAAAAACTTAAGACCACATAAATCATGGACACATTTGGATCGTACGTGAGATGATGACATGCATGTTTCATTACGCAAATTTGAAAATTAAAATAGATTGTTTACATGTCCATTAGAATATATCATTTTCTTGAATTTTTAAAGAGTAACATTAGTAAGGAAGTATATTTCAACAAAATAATACAAGTAATTATCTCACTATTTCACGTAAGGTTGACATTCATAGTTCTCAAGTGTTTTTTTTTTTTTTTTTTAATTCCAACCTTCAGTAGAAGTCAATTGTCATGACTGAACTAGCCATGCAAATGAAGTCAATTGCACAATACAGTAGCCCATGCCGATCAAGTAAGCAATTTTGATGGGGTCCCCTACATTGACTAATCATTTAGCCGTGTCGACAGAGGGTGTAAATTAACAAGAGATGTATTTCTTAAGATTTTGATATCAATTTCTACCACAGTTTACGTTTTAAACATGAATAATTGTGCTCGTGATGGTATGATCGTGTTTCAACTGGTTTAGCACAATTACAAGCGAGAGCTGAATCAGACGTGATATGTATGTCACGTCTAATATTTCGTGTAATATATTGACGAAAGTTAATACATGAGCGCCATCTAATATTTCGGCAGAAAATTCCGTTGTTGCTCGTACGCGGAAACCAAATAGACGGCGGTTTTGAAAAAGCACTGTAAAAAGTCTTTAACATCACCCAATTATATGATGCTTAAGAATAGCGTTGATTGGTTTTTATAGCTCTTTCCGGAAACTGTTAAAATCCAAAAGGTCAGACACTACTGAGTTACCTTAATTCAATCGCGATTTGTCGAAGTTGTAATCACGGTTATACAATAGCCACAATAAGACGCGGCTATTTGAAATATTGTCAAAGGGATATAATCGCGACTTTTCTCACGGATACAATTGCAAACAAAAATGATTCAGCCACGATATTTTGGGTATCAGCGGAGACAAATCTCACGCAGCTATCATCAATAAAACAAAAGTCTAACGTGAAATTCATTGATCTGTCTTGTCAACATTCTATTTATGTGATTCTCGTGGTTGTGTACTGTTCAAAAGAGAATACGTTTCATTTATTGTGTGTGAATAGTTTTGCGCATAAAAAAACTCAGAAACATCTATGTATCAAAATGTTTTAAAGGAAAAAATCACGCGTATATGCTCGTGGAAATATCTCAATTTAACATGCTAATTTCTTTTTAAATGTTCAATTCCGCTTCTAATTAAATGGAGGTGACATTTGAGTAAACGTATGTCGGGACTATTTGACAATTAATATCATCGTATTAAGTCTTACAGGCCCACACCCGTACGATCTTGGCGAATTTGCCATCTTTTGAATCTTTCGCCTATATAAGGCTGTATACAACATAATACACAAATATCATCTTTATCATATTTTCACTAAACTATATATATATATATATAGCGTAAATATCATGAAACAAATAATACAGGTTCGTCAGCACCCAAGTTCTATGGCGCCTTTTCATTCTTGGGCCAATTGTAAGCCTAGCCATTGGAACAATGAGTCGGTCACCAGCAAATATGATGTGAGAACTACTAGTCCGAAATCATATATATATATATATAAATATATATATACATCGATAATTTTTAATTAATAATATGATATTGTCAATTTACAAATATTATTAATATTTACATGAATACTACGTACTAGTAATTTCATTTTATACGTTGGTTACCTAGTAAGAAAATGATGAACTAGGCAGAGAGAGAGAGAGAGAGACAGAGAGAATAATTGGCGATGAACTCGGATCAATTGGATCTGATTTGACTGAACTGAATTCAACTACTAACTGATTAAAATACCTACATTATGCTTTGATCAATCTCAGCCATTGATTCATAACAACTTCAACTAATTGAGATCTAATGGCTGAGTGTTGATCAAGTCTTTAAGCTGTGACACATCAGCTTGGTTAACTTCAATACCTAGAATGTTATTGAATGAACATGCGCGTTCATCAATGATCTTATATATATGTATATATATATTATATATATATATAATATTATATATATATATATATAATATTATATATATATATATATATAATATTATATATAATCCCAACATTTGGGATATTGTTAGAAATATAGAGCTATTTCTAAATAGGATAGACTATCTCACTTGTCAAATTTAGTTTAGTTTGACAACTTCAGTTTGCAATTCTATTTTTGTATATTTTCTTTTGTTTTCAAAGTGTGAAACAGTTTTTCTATGGAAAATTGACATCAATAATAATGTCAATTGCTTGTCATTTACCAAAAATCAAATATTGATACATTTAGTACAAAATTTGTCATGAACTGAGTTGATTTTGTGATATATTGATCACGAACTGGTTGCAATTCATGCCCGATTTGATATTAGATGCGTCAATATTTGAGTTTTGATTGATTTTTGGTAAATGACAAACAAATGGTATTATTGTTATCAATTTCCCTTTTTCTATAGGCCAAAGACACCAACACTCAGTTGGTGGAGCCAAAAATTCAAGGTAGGGAGAAAAATTTGAAGACTAAAAAATTCAAGGGGACAAATTTGAAAAAATTGCATACATTTGGACCAAAAATATAAAAATACTAAAAAAAATTAAGATAAAAATTGCAATTTCTAAAAATTAAGGAAGGGCATTTGCCCCTCCAAAACGCAAGGTGGCTCCGCCCCACACTCACACTCCTATTTTTGTTGCCATATTCTCATTTTTCAAATACATATTATCAGATTGTGACATTAGTATTTTCACTAAAAACTATATATAGAGTAAAATTAATAAAATGAAACAATTTCAGGTTCATCTGCGTCCAAGATCTCTTCAGCTGGCTATGAAATCTCAAGCCGTTTTCGATGACTCACAGCATAGAAGATCTGCCAACTACAAGCCTAGCCTTTGGAAATGTGATTTCCTAGATTCCCTGACTAGCAAATATGATGTGAGAATTAGTTCATGTTAATATATATATATATATATATATATATATATATATATATATATATATATATATATATATATATATATGATCTATCCATAGCTGACTTCGGCTGATGGATGGAGGTGGAAGCCAAGGCATATGAATTCAGATAGTCATTCTCATTTTCGTGTTTCCCCCAATGAAAATTAGTCACTAGCTAATAACAATAGAGCATCTTTAATGGTAAGCTAAATGTCATATTTAGCTTACCATGTTACATGCTTCTCATTGATTGAAAAAAAAAATAGGGCCCATTTTTTGTTAAGCTAATGGTTAAGCAACTTGTTCTATAGAGCTAATTTGTTAAGCTAAATCAATAGCTAATATACAAAACAATGGTAAGCAAGTAGCTTAGAACTTTTGCTATTTACTAGTAAGTCCCTCCAAATATTAAGCAAATGACCATTAAAGATGCTAAGGTGATGACGATTGCTTATTTTCAGTGGGGCCATAGAAGGAGACACTAAATTGGGGTGACGTATTAACATTTCAAGCCTAATATTATGATGTTATTACTCATCAGATGGTATTTTTCAAACAAAAATATCATTTTCCTTTCTATATATAACGTGTAATTGTTTATTTTATTGTCTATTATTCACTTATTTATAATAATGTAACACAATATCTTATCTGATTTGAAATAAATTTTGAGATTGGTAAATAAATAGCCACTTAATAGAAGTTTTTTTTTTTAATAATAGTAAAAATTTGTGTTTTATTAAGCAATTAGCAAAAAAAAATAATGTACCTAAAATGTCCTCCCATTTCAAGCGGATAACTGAAGGGCAATCAAATATCAATCACAATCAATTAATTGACACCTCTCTCTCTCTCTCTCTCTCTCTCTCTCTCTCTCTCTCTCAAACAGATAAACATATCGCTCGATTTCTAGGGTTTGTGCAGGAACAATAATGAAGGCGGTGGAAAGCCATGAAGTTTGGGACGAGAATCTAGAGTCGGAGTTCCACACGATCAAGGAAATCGGAGTTCCGCGAGTTCGACGCCGATTGCCACATCTTCTCCGCTAATTCGATCGATCTCCTCCACCTCTCTGGCATCGATTTCAGCCACAACAACCTTATAGGAATTGACGCCTTCCGATTCGGCGAGCTTCTCATCACGATGCCACCCTCGATCCTCGCTCTCTGATGGATATCAACTGCGACAACCTCCGACACTAGGCTCTGGATCAGAGCCTCTAATGAAATTCTGTTTTGGGACCGGTATCGCTCCTTCGTGGCTTTCAGGTCTTCCCTCGTCGCGGAAATGATCGATGAACTTCGTCTCCGGAAAGGACGCCGATGAAGAGCTCGTGAAGAGTGATTTTCAATAGGGTTTGACCACTTAGCTTTGTGGCTAAGAGATTCGCGAGCGCGCTTTCGAGCGAGGCGTGAGAGAGGATTGTAGTTAAGTAGTGGTGTCTCGGGATCGGCTCTCATTCGTCGGCGACAATTAATCCGATTAACTATGACGAAACTTCTTCCGAAAATGATTTCGAACATCGAGAGTCTCGCGTTTACGTCGATCTGGCTGTTAGAAAGTCGCAAGTCCGCTTATTAACTGTGATAGTCAATCGGATTAACCTTCAAGGTTAATCCGATTAATTGTGATGATCCTCCTCCGAAAACGATCTCGAACATCGACGAGTCCCATGGCTACGCCGATCCGATCGTTCGAAGGTCGCAAGTCCAATTTTGTGTATCAACTGTGATAGTTAATCCGATGAACTGCGAATGTTAATCGGATTAACTCTGAAGGGTATAATTGATATTATATCTTGTTGGGTTTGAGTTTAGACTATTTACCTAATTAAACTCATAGTTGGACTATTATTTTAAAAGAAAACCTAATATGAGCTAGATAGCGAGCTAGCCCATAAATTTTTAAATCGAAAACAACAACAACAACAACAATAATAATAATAATAATAATAATAATAATAATAATAATACTTCTTTTGCAAATCGTTAACGTACCGTCCTTAATCTTAATCAATAATATCAAAACATTTACATATGATATATGTGTACTTGGCAGAAAAAGGAGCACACAAAGGAGGCTGAGAGCCTAATTAAGAAAGTGAAAAACTTGTTTGCGGAGATGGGAGACTTAAAAGTGATGTTAGAACTTATTGACAACGTAAAAAAGCTAGGATTGTCCTATCATTTTGAAGAGGAAGTGAAAACATGTCTGGAGCAAATAGCAAACACCTACATTATTGACACACCAAAATATGACGTCCTTCGAGAAGATCTCTATCTCACTTCCCTGTATTTCAGGCTCCTCAGACAGCATGGTTATCCAGTTTCACAAGGTAGTATCGATTTTAAAACATACACGTAATTCAAACTACCTAATAGCGCATATTTTAATGTGTAACTAGAAAATTTGAAAGGTTTCAATTATAGTGACTGCTAGACCATATATTTTACGTCGGATAAACATGCATTATATATGTTTGTAATATTCACAGACATGTTGCGCGGCTTCAGAAATGGCGTTAATAGCGCGTCGGAAGAGAAAGCCATGGTTGAGCTTTTGGAAGCCTCAAACGTGGGGTTCGAATGCGAAAACACCCTGGACGAAGCCAGAGCTTTCGCAAGAGAAACACTGACAACATGTTTTGGTTATAATTATGATTTGGCGAGCCACGCTTTGGAGCTTCCTGGGCATTGGAGGGTCGACTGGTTTGATGTCAAGTGGCAAATCAATATCCGGGAGAAAAAGGTCGTTCACGTGAACAGAGATTTGGTTGCCTTGGCCAGAATTAACTTCAACATAGTTCAAGGCTCGCTTCAGAAAGATATCAGGCATTTGTCAAGGTATTAATAATTTTCTATGACAGGGTTCCATATAAAAAAAAAAAAAAATTGTAATGAACGTTAGGATTCCTAGTAATTACCCTTCTCTTTGTCTTTTTCTGAATATATTAATGATTCGTCTTAGTAATTGTTGTTTTTGGATTGGGCATGAAGAAATGACAAAGATGTCTTCAAAAGGTTATTTTTGTCGTAGACAACTATAATCATAAAAGTGGAATAAAAAAGTCTTCCAATTAGTCATAGTCTTGAAAAAATCTTAGTTAGTTGTGGTCAAAAACACCAAACGTTCACTTATTTGAATTTACTATTAGTACGACAACTTGTGTGTTTAGTTAGACCAGGATCCATATTATGTCAATACTCGTCTTATTTTTTGGAAACAAGCGTCATCAAATAATTCAATTACAGTATAGTATTTATATTATATTTTTCTTTAATTTCCCGTTATTTATAATTTTTTGAAGCTTAAAAGATTATTCTTTAAAAAAAAAAATTACAACTTTTTTAAATGTATATATAGTTGGTGGAAGAGTGTTGGGTTGACTCAGAAGGTGGATTTTGCGAGAGATAGGCTGGTTGAGAGCTTCATGTGCAGTGTGGGACTCGCTCACCAGCCTCACTACACGTGTCTCAGAATATACCTCACCAAAGTTGTCTACTTCGTATTAATCATTGATGACGTTTATGACCTTTATGGTTCTCTTGAAGAGCTCAAGCACTTCACCAACGCCGTGGATAGGTGATTGTTCATGAATAGATCTTTTTACAGCCAATCCAGCTTTCATTAGTGTACTTACTATATACTTATTGAGTTACAAGACTAATATTATGTTTGGAATCATATTTATCAGGTGGGATTTCAAGGAAACTCAGAGCCTTCCAGATTGTATGAAGATTTGCTTCCAAGCGCTTCATGACACTACTTGTGATATAGCTAAAGACATAGAGACTGAGCTCGGTTACACACTAGTGTTGCCTCACCTCCAAAAAGCGGTATATATCTCTTTTAAGAATATGATCATCATGATATTTATGTGTATATGCATTATGTATATTTCCTCTTCGTTTTTACTATATACTACAAAAGGACTAATAATTGATATAATAAATACTAGTGGGCAGGTTTCTGTAAGTCACTACTTGTAGAGGCAGAATGGTATTACAATGGGTATATTCCGTCATTTGAGGAGTATCTAAGCAACGCATGGATTTCGTCCTCAGGACCACTTCTTTTCATTTCTGCGTTTTTTTCTACAAGACACGAACATACACATAAAGACATCTCAGACTTTCTCCAGGAAAACCATGATCTCATGTATAACATTTCTCTAATAATTCGCCTTTGCAACGACATAGGCACTTCCAAGGTACGTAATTAATTAAGTTTATAAAAAAAAAGTACGTAATTAAGTAGAAATTGGAGAGCATGTAGTCCGGTGTTAATAGGCGTTAAAATTATACCATGCTTCTAAATACATTAAGTTTAAATTTAAAGTATATATCTGTTTGTTGTTGGGTTTGGTATTTTATCTTTAAAAAGAAAAAGTAAATATTGTTCATAGTAATTTAAAAGGTAAAAAAATGTGGTATATGTATGGATACATGAATAGAGCCTCTTAAGACCCACCACTGCCCCTCCTAAAAAATAATATTTTTTTACCAAAATTTAATTTTTTCTCTCTTGTTTTTTACACTGAAAATTTACAAACTACCCCCTTCGAAAAAATCATTTTAGCCACCCCTATGTTTAAATCTAGCTCCGTGTATGTATCTAAAATTCCATTAATTTAAACTGAACTTAAGTTAATTAGCAACACTTACCTAAATATGCCACGCTTTTCTACAAAATTTGTGAATGCAGGCAGAGCAAGAGAGAGGCGATGCTCCATCATCGATCGTGTGTTACATGAAGGAAATGAACGCGACCGAGGATGTGGCACGAAAACACATCCGAGGCATGATTGCGAGCGCGTGGAAGAAGATCAACATGAAATGTTTTGGACCGTCCGATATGAATATTAATGATGTATCACCATTCGTCAACATAATGCTAAACGCGCCCCGTGTCGCTCATAGCCTCTATCAATCCGGAGACGCCTTTGGGGGTCAAGTGTCGGATAACAAGAAACGCTTGTTGTCTTTACTTGTTGAGCCTCTCGAAGCCGGTATTTGAGATCCCGTGTATATTTTGTTATTTCTAGGTTTGAAGTTTTCTAATTATTAAGGACTGATTTTGTATTTTGAACTGTTTTATATATTTTTCGGTTAGTTGTTTGAGTGATGAGGAGAGAGTTCGTTTAGCATTTGTAGTTGCATCATGTTACTTTCGTGAAATCAATATACCAGATAGTAGTATGTTAGAAATTATTATGGTCCTATTATTGAGATGGAGAAGACAAATAAAGATAAATGATAAATAATAATTAAACTATACATGACCATACTTTTTGAAATCTTAAAATTAACTAAATACTCGTATTCCTTACATCTATTATTAATTTACTTCTTATTTCACTGTTATTGCCCTAATATATTTTTATTATTTTATTTTATATATTTTGCAGTTTTTTTTCGACTAAAATTATTGTTTTCTAATTTCGAAAGTTGAACACTTTTAAAATTTAATTGGGCTTCTTATTTTCGTTAATGTATAAAAAAACTTCTTCTTTGCTAAATAGTCAATGTTTGAATGATTATAATTGATTAGCTACTGAATCTATTGACAATTTTGCCCAAATAATTTTCGCTCATTGACAATTAATGGGTGTGAGTTATTCGGACAAAATTGTCAATTAATTGTTGTTAATAAAATAGTGATTAATTAACTATAATTAATAAAATGTTGATTATTTAGCAAACAATAAATTTGATGTGTTTCGCCTATAAATTTCTTAAAAAAATGGTTATTTTTTCTCTGTCAAACATTTACGATTTGCTTGATGCATTTAGTCCTTAAATGTTTTATATATAGAAAACAAAAACAACCATAACGTACTGAATTTTGGCAAAATTGGTCCTATGATAAGTTAATAAACGAAATTTGCACGTGAGGGTATATTTAGAAAATACATATTTTCTGGACCATTTCCTAAAATTGATTTTTTTATTTTTTATTTTATTGTTTAGGCATCATCTAAAATTGAACCAAAAAAAAAATTCTATTTCCTAAACACCTGCCCATTTTTCTATCATCCGGAGGAGGAAATAACGTCTCGTAGACGACCTATAGGCCACTAACATGATTTTCAAAAGCAATCTAATTTGAGATTTGTAACTAATTAAGCCTATTCAAATTTAAGAATTTCATTTTGTCATAAGTTTCAGATTTTTTTAAGTTCTAGCCATTCTGCTTATGTGGCACATTGTTTATACCATTTTTACCCTTATTAATTAGTTAATATAATTTATTTTCGAAATTAATAAAATCTAATTTATTATTCAAAATCTCTAATTATTAAGACATAAGATATCTCACTCTCTCTCTCTCTCTCTCTCTCTCTATCTATCCCTCTCTCTCTCTCTCTCTCTCTCTTTTCACGTTCACTCTCTCTCTCGTTAATATAATTTATTTTCGAAATTAGTAAAATCTAATTTATTTATTTATTCCGAACTTGTTTAATTTCAACATAATTTGTTGTAAACCAATCTATTAAAAATGAAAGAGAACGCTCTGTTTTTTAGGATTTTCCAGCTGTCAGAAAAATAAACTCTAGAATTTCTCAATAGAAGCGGTCACCGCCACGACCCCTCCGAGCTTCGGACGCCGCCACGACGGTGAGTTCCGACCTGGAGGGAGCCCTCCCTTTCTACCTTTTTTTCTTATTTGTTTTTATATATTTTCAGTTCTTGAAATAAAATGGGGTCTTCACCATTGTCATTGTCGTCTCTGACGACATCAATCCATTGTCGCAATTGATGGGTATTTCCTTCTCCGACAGGCCTGAAAATTTAGTCCACAACGCTTCTTTTGTGTGATCTTGATGGTCGGCTCTGCTCGGCGATGATGGAAACGTTGGGTTGCAGGGTGGTGCATGGCGGAATGTCTAGTCGGCTGCGGGGTTTGATCGGTGGTGTTCTCTCCATTGGTGTCGAGAAGATCTGCTTTCGTTTCTCTCCGGTATTTTGAGGGTTTTTTGCTGTTTGTTTTCTTTTATCCCTCTTTTTAGTTGGTTGAATAATTTAATTTGTGATTGTTAATTTCATAGTTTGATTTTGATGGGAGACGGATTAGCTGTCATCCCTCGTCTCGTTATGGACTTCTTGGTAGATGTTGATTTATAGAGGCTGAAGATTCATTTTTTTTCATGGTCATTGGACCTCGGTTGAGTGTATATTTCATCAACTATTATCAATATGTTGAAAGAGCACTATGAGTGCTCGAATGTTAATGTGGTATTCGATTTTTCCCTTATCGGAAACGTGCATAAGATGAACGTTTATATGTATCTAGTGTTAAATTCACTTCGACTTAGGTCTTAATTATGCTATGTAAATTATTTTTCTCCTGTAATCAAACGTATTTTACTTTAAATCTAATGATAGCCCGTGCATTTTCTCAAAAAATAAAATAAAAGAGAAAATAGAAATATCTACAATCCTTCTGTATCCTCCATCAAACATAGTAGAGCACTAGAGCGTTCCATATTCATTTCATCTCACCACACACATTATGATAATTCAGCCTGTCACTTACATGGTTTAATCCGTTTTGGCGACACGTATATGAATAATGATATGGAGTGAAACTTTGTCGTACTAATCTCGCGCCACATATTATTATGCGAAAACCAAATTTAAATATATATGAACATCGAAAAAAATGAAAGAACAAAAAATATCTCAACACTCAATGTCTTCACTCCACATTATTGACAATCCCTATTTATCTTTCCCAACGCCTCTCCCCTAACTGGCCCACACCAAAAATGGACGCATTGTCATCCACATTCCTCACAACACCCTTTACTGCCAAAACGCTCCGACCGAGAACCACAACCGCCGCGAAACTACTCGGCACCGGTACCACCAACATCTCCAATGTCTGGACCGAAGACAGACCATCGCCGGATCCGACTCCGACGACTCTTCCGGGGGCGATATTCAACGCCGTCGACGGAATAATCAACAACTTCATCGACCCGCCTCGCCGGCCCTCGGTGGACCCCCGGCAGGTTCTCTCCGACAACTTCGCTCCCGTCCACGACGAGCTCCCCCCGACGGAGTGCGAAGTCGAGCACGGCGCGATCCCGGAGTGCCTCGCCGGAGCCTACGTCAGAAACGGCCCGAACCCTCAGTTCCTCCCCCGCGGGCCGTACCACCTCTTCGACGGCGACGGTATGCTCCACGCCCTCCGCCTCCCCCACGGCGGCGGAGCCCCGACGCTCTGCAGCCGTTACGTCAGGACCTACAAATACTCCGTCGAGCGCGCCGCCGGCCACCCCCTCATCCCCAATGTCTTCTCGGGCTTCGCCGGCCTCGTCCCCTCCGCCGCCCGCGGCGCCCTGACGGCGGCGAGAGTCGCCGCCGGGCAATTCAACCCAGTGAACGGCATCGGCCTGGCCAACACTAGTGTCGCCCTCTTCGCCGACCGACGCCTCTTCGCCCTCGGCGAGTCCGACCTTCCCTACGAGATCGCCCTCACTCGCTCCGGAGACATCGTCACTGTCGGACGCCATGATTTCGACGGGAAGCTTTCAGGGACCATGACGGCCCATCCGAAGGTGGACCCGGAAACCGGCGAGGCCTTCGCGTTCCGGTACGGCCCAGTCCCGCCGTTCCTGACGTTTTTCCGGTTCGGACCCTCGGGAGAGAAGCACGGCGACGTCCCCATCTTCTCGATGAGAACGCCGTCGTTTGTCCACGACTTCGCGGTGACAAAGAGGTACGCGTAAATTTTGAAAAACCGGTTGAACCTTTAACCATTTAAACGGTTATTTGTTAATCATTTTCTAAATGGTTGACCGGTTAAACATTTACCCATTTTATAACCATTAATCATTCAAATATAAGTAGGTTAAAGTGAAATATTTTTGTTTCGGGGGATATTTTGTATATAGTTAGGGTAAAAATAAGAAAAAAAATTAAATTTGGGCCTATATTGCCTCCGTCCCTGGATTCAGCCAATTGTTTTTTTCGAATCGTTCTCCAATTAACCGTTAATTTCAATATTTTTTTTTTTGGTAGTTGATTAATCGCAGTTAACCATCAAAAGAATTAATTATAATTAACTATTTGACAAAAATAAACTGATTAATTAAAATATAAATTAATCCACGTTTAATTTTAAGTTTTTGACCGCTTAAAATGTCCACCTTTAGATACGCGGTGTTCTCGGACATCCAGATCGGAATGAACCCGATGGAGATGATCGCCGGGGGCGGGTCTCCGGTGTCGGCGGACAGCGCCAAGGTGCCGAGGGTGGGCGTGATTCCGAGGTACGCGAAGGACGAGTCGGAGATGCGGTGGTTCGACGTTCCTGGGTTCAACATCATCCACGCGGTCAACGCGTGGGACGACGGCGACGGCGCGGTGGTGTTGCTGGCGCCGAACATCCTCTCCGTGGAGCACACCCTGGAGAGGATGGAGCTCATCCACGCCGTCGTCGAGCGCGTCAGGATCGATCTCCGGGCAGGTGTCGTTTCCAGGACTCCCTTGTCCGCTGCCAATCTCGATTTCGGTGTCATCAATCCCGCTTTCACCGCCGCCAAGAACCGGTAACTAATCGCTGTCATACATTTTGGATTTTATAAAATTTTCAACTATATCCTTTTTTTTTCTTGGCTGTTATTGCACATTTAGTGGTCCAAACTCTATATTTTTCGTTTAAGCATTGAATTGGTT
Source organism: Urtica dioica subsp. dioica (assembly GCF_054948205.1). Lineage (NCBI taxonomy): Eukaryota > Viridiplantae > Streptophyta > Magnoliopsida > Rosales > Urticaceae > Urtica > Urtica dioica. The sequence goes on from NC_142764.1 coordinate 25,015,713, forward strand.
GGCCTTTCACATTACGGAAACGTACACAGGTCTCTAGTATTTTCGTTTCAGCATATAATTAGTACTATATATGTAAATGATGGGTTTTTATTTTATGTTAAAAGAGGAATTTAAATGGTTGTTGTTTCATTGAAAAAAGAAACTTTTACAATAAAGTGAGCGTCAAGTAGATCTTTCTAATCAATCATTTTTTTTATATAACTTAGCATTTAAGTTTTGTTGAAAAATAATCACCAAATAGGTAAATTAGAGAATCTTTATGATTACTCTTTGAATTTCATTAATTAGTGGATTTTAAAATGTTGGTGTACGTACAATTGGTAGATACGTGTACGCTGGGGTGGGAGATCCGATGCCGAAGATATCCGGTGTGGTGAAGCTGGACGTGGAGAAGGCCGACGAGGCGGGAGGAGAGTGCACGGTGGCAAAGAGGATGTTCGGTCCGGGCTGCTTCGGCGGAGAGCCATTTTTTGTGGCTAAAGACGACGCCACCGACGAAGACGACGGCTTTGTTTTGTCGTACGTTCATAACGAGGGCACGGGAGAGTCGAGGTTCTTGGTCATGGATGCCAAATCGCCCAACCTCGACGTTGTTGCCTCTGTCAAGCTGCCTCGCCGTGTGCCCTATGGCTTCCACGGAACCTTCGTCAAGGAAAAAGACTTCACATTTCAATGATTAACGTATACATACAAAAATCAATCCCTGATGTTGATACAAATATACAATAGTTAGAAAAGAAATGTATATTCGTCATTTGTAATTAATATACTTAAGGGCCAATTACTCTTATTCCCGGCATTAAACCATTTTTAGTATGGATGTGTTGTGATACATTTAGATGCATTGTGAGCTATATTTCGATTTTCTATATTCAATGTGACCTTAAGGGTTAGTTTTAACACAAGGGAACTGGCTTCGACGTTGGAGGGAAGCCCTTGGGAAAAAGGATATACGACGATGAGGTCTTGTGCGAGCTTGTCTTGACGAGCTGTGGATGCTCGCTCGGCTTGGCAAGGACCGAGTGCGTGGGCTTAATTAGTAGAGAATGATGAGCACTTTGCGAAGATCTTTCTTGGTGAGCATCCGTTCAGGCGAAAGATAAAAGACCGACTGGCCGAGTTGTTGTTGACAAAGAGAGTGATGGAATAGAAAAGAGAGGGTATTATAATGTTAAATAAGTGTAATAAAGGTTATTTAAGGGTTTAAAATTTATATTAAGTCAAAATCCAAAACAAAATAAGAGTAAGAGGCAGTTTTGCTTCATAAATATCATTTCAAGTATAAATTAAATGTATAAGGGTGATATTTTTTAAACCTAAGGTATATGTTAATGCGATTTTTTGCACAATATTTGCGACTTATACATATCGCGGAGAAGTTCGGCTACACGCGTCATGAGATTGAGATCATCTTCCCTCGGTCCCAAAGAAATTAGAGCTATCAAGGGGTTAAACCCGCAAGATATCAATTTCAAAAGTTCTACAGTCCAAAAAAAAAAGCTTAAAACTTGTTACAAAATCTTCAAATAGAATCAGATTCAAAGATTTTGTGACTGCTCATACTTATCACAAAAACACACTATCTTGTCACAAACGTGCAAGAAAAATATATAGCTTGAAAAATAGTAATATCACTATAAAACGAACTATTTTTGCAATTGGTTCAAAAAACACTATCGCATGGAGTGGAATTAATTTTTTAATTTAGCTCAACGGGGGCTTTTAGTTCTTAGTTGGTTCCCCTCTTCGTGCTCTATCTCCGCGTATTCTCAGTTCTCTCAATCTAATTCATTGGTTTAGGTTAGCTCATTTCAAAAGAAAGGATTCGAATCATTTACACAAAAAAACACAAACGAGCACCACCGAGTGTTGTGGTTCCAAGCTAACTCCCAAGTGGTTTGGAGGGCTTGGTCCCGAGTTCGATTCCCCCAAAAATCAATTGTCTGTGTGACATTGTGAGGAGTGAGAATCGCTTGGGACTGGGTGGCCTTCGGCTTCTGGAACTATACTAGGCATTTGGTGGGGCTGCTTTGACGGAGCCAGTGCTTGCGCTGGTAGGTCGCTCTAGTGGATTGCGTGGAATGCCGATCTGGACGACCTAGAAAATCCGAACATGAGGCAGCGGGGTAGGCAAGGTCACCACTTCCGTCTCCACCTTTTTTTTCTTAAAAAAAAAAGCACAAACGAGCAATTATTGTGTATGACTCGAGTATCAGTGTCCAGCAGCATGCATGCAAGTTGGTTTGTCTAGGTTAAAATCAACTCTTTCGTCAGGTGGTGAATTATTTCACTCCGATCGTGGAATTCATCGGCATCACTCGAAATTTCACATTCACAGAGTTCGGACAAGAGAAACAAAGCAACAATCACCATGTAGGTTTGATTTCTTTCACCCTTTTTTTCCTCCTCCTTCTTTTGCTTTATTTGTTCTTAATAAAATGATAAAAAAAAATGAGAGTTATGATTCTAGATTCACATCATGGTGTTATTGGAAGGAAGTGGAAGTGCCACTTCCAATAAGGCCTTCTAAATGCTTCTTGGAACTGATATTTCCGTTAGGCTAATTGGTGTCTTCCATTGTTTAATGGAAGTGCAATTTTCATTAGGTTTAATAGAAATATGGATTTCCGTTAATTTCTATTAAATAATTAAAAAATAAAAAAAATCATATTTAAATGAAATAGATTAGACTGCTAAATTTTAAAAGAAGGTACTAATATGTAAACTGAATTTCATCTTTATTAATATTAAAAAAAAAATAAATAAATAAAAACATTACAACAATATTATGAGTAAAACATTACAATGAGACTACATTTCATTAATAGTCATGTGTTTCAAAGTTTATATCGAAATTATAAAAAAGATCGATGTTCACAAATGTTTCTTGAGAACGTTATTCGTGTTGACAACAATCGTTGTAAACGGTGAGTGCCTCGACATTTCGGGTTTCAAACTCTGCCTTCGATCGTCAATGATGCGACCCGAACTACTAAATGTGGACTCGGATGACACCGTTGAAACCGGGATCGAATGTACGTATCGAGCCATCTTAGACAAGATCGGAAACATGTTTTCGTGTTGACGCCACCATGCCAGCAAGTTGAGGTCGTCTTGGTTCATGGAGGCAGATTGTTGAGAGATGTGTAGAGCGATCTCGTCGTGTTCAGCGTCTCTTGAGTGGGTTGGGGATGTGGTGACGATCTTGGAGATGAATTTCCGTCCCGTGCAAAACAAGTTATATCTCGGAATATTCATTTGCTTGTTGATGAGTGTTAGGGTGGACTCGGCCCGGGACATGTTGGAGCTGGTAATACCTGAAAAATGAGTAAAACTCTTCCACGACCTTAGCAAGATCATGTGTAACGTAATCTTGTTTAGTATGACGTTTTAAATACTGTAAAAATGTCAAATAACCCTCAAATTTTATTCGGGGGTTTAGAATGTATGCAAAACCATATAAGAAAGAAATTTTTGAAGTTCTCCAATATTTAGAAAATTTTGCTCTCTTAGATTCGATGCGTGGTTGAAAGTTTTCAAAATGGTTGTAATCATGAAGATGTTAGACAATTTTTGTGACACTATGTATCGCTAAATAAGATGTGGGTGTGTAAACGGTGGATAATGCACATGTTTCATTGTAAAAAAACGTGAAGAAAATGAGTAAAGACCTTAGCCACTGCGATGTCTGTTTCGGTTATGTCATGGTCTCCGTTTCTGTTCACGTATTCATGTGTAACATCTACATATCTATCGACCAAGAAGGAATTTGAGCTCCACTTAATCATGTTATCGGTGTGGAAGTGGTTCCACATTTTTCAAAACGTGATTTTCTTTTCTTCTTCGGTGTTGAGGTATTGGGTTTTCTTATTCTTCGGGAGCTTCGTATGGAGGAGGTGACTGGTGTTGAGGTGGTGGAGGAGGTGGCTCATGGTGAGGTGGTGGATGAGGTGACTCGTGTTAGTCTTGAAATCTACATAGTTATTCTTGCTATACGAGGTAAGGGTCTTCAGGTGGATGTTGGTGGGAGCTAGAAGGTTGGTCATCAATTGGATGAGGATGATGATATTGTGTGTGATATTGTTCGTGAATTGGACGAGGAGGAGGAGGAAGTTGTTGTGAAAGAAATTGTTGTAGATATTCTGGTTGATAAGGGGAGATCGGGGCGAATCGGGCTAATTCTTGAGGGACGTTTGGAGGATGCCATTGTGGTCGTTGGAATTCGATGTAATTGAGATTTTAAGAAAGGTTTAGCTAATTTTGTGAAAATTGGTTTGGTGGAGAGGTTTGTTGAACTTCTTTGTGTTGCTCATCTTGTTGTTGTGATTGCGATAGCGTGAGAGTGCGACTAAAACTTTAACACGATTCACGTGAACCTCGAAGAGAACCTCAGTGAGATGATGACTCTCCATATATTATAACCTTTTTATAAACTATAATATATATTTGTATGACTTAAGTATATAATAAAAAGTTTACAAACTTAACTATGTAAAATTAAGTATAACACAAACTTAAGTATATAAAAAAAAATTATAAATATAACTTAAGTATATAATAAAATTTTATAAACTTAACTATATAAAAAAAAATTAGAACAAACTTAAGTATAGAATAAAAATTTATAAACTTAACTATATAAAATGAAGTAGAATACAAACTTAAGTATATAATAAAATTTTATAAACTTAACTATATAAATAAAATTAGAATACAAATTTAATTATATATTTGTGGAGAATTTGAAAGTTTGAGAGAAGTGAATGTTTAATTTGTGATTAAAATGGTTAGAAATGAGATGTATTTATAGGAGAAATAAATAAATGGGTTAAAATTTAATACATTGTGTAAATTCAGAGGTCTAACGATCAATAATGGTCAAATTTTTTCAGCCGTCTAGATTAAAACCGTTGGTGATCTAATGGTTGAGATTAATTAGAAAAATTTAAAAAATTGAAAAGAGTCGCTGCTTTATTTCATCTCCATCTTTCTCCTTCTCACCCCAACGACACATTTTCCCTTCCGTCAACTTCCGACACACACCTGCTACTTCTGACAAGTGTCGAAAGTCTTTATGCTGCTTCCAGCCTTATCGGCAGCTGGCATTTCCGTCAGGCACGAGGAAGACATGGAAGACCTTCTTTAATTATCTTTTTAGCTATAATGACGTGTCATATGGATCATGGTCATATCAGCTATAACGGTTTTATAACTGTTGTATTTAAAAGCTTTTGTTATTTCTTTTTCTCAATCAACAATAATAATTCAGTTTTTCTTTTGTGAAATTCCTCAACCAAGAAGCTCTCTGCTTCTTCTTTTCTTCTTCTTCTTTATCCCGAAATCTCTGCTCTCAGATCCGAAGATTCAAAAAATTCTTCCTAATTAATTAGAAACTGATGAGCGTTTGTTGTGTATCTTAGTGACTTGTGGATGTGCCTTTGCAATGCTCGTCCAGTCGCAGAAGGCAGGCTGGGAACTAGCATATCATTCCGCGGTGTTAGAAGATGTGGAGCCTAAAAATACTAGGAGTGAAAAAAGTCCCACATGGGAAATGAATAACAACTTTATAAACTCTAAAAGTGTATAAATAGGGGCTCATAGGATGTATTTTACTCATCCTTTGTGTATCTTAGTGACTTGTGGATGTGCCTTTGCAATGGTCGTCCAGTCGCAGAAGGCAGGCTGGGAACTAGCATATCCTTCCGCGGTGTTAGAAGATGTGGAGCCTAAAAAATACTAGGAGTGAAAAAAAGTCTCACATGGGAAAGGAATAACAACTTTATAAACTCTAAAAGTGTATAAATAGGGGCTCATAGGATGTATTAAACACTTGTATACTCACATTCCTATTCCTTTTAAGAAGATATTCAACCTGGATTCGACATCTGACTTCGACCTCGTCAAGCTGATCGGTCACTGTGCTGCAAGACTTGTACAACGGTGCTCGGGGCTTGGATATTTTTTTTCCTGGTTTGTTTTTGGTTTTGGACGTATGGGAAACTTTAAGCTTGATGCTTGTTAGTATACATCTACTTGCTCGTATGAATAGAGAGGTTTTCAAATCAACTCGATGCGAAGCATCGCTCTCATATATCAATATAACATTGAAAGAATTCTTTAAATGTGCAAACCATGCTCTCATATATCAATATATCATGCTCGTATTTTACGCAAGGAAAGACTAATCTAGTGCTGCCACACGTTTTTGTGGTCCATGTTAGACTAATCTATTGCATTTGTAGTGTAATTATTTTTAAAGTACTTGGGGCATGTTTTGGCTGGTGGTACGTAATAGATTATTAAAATTCATTGTTACCTGAACTTCTACGTTTATATGATTTTAAATTCACACTTATATGTTCCTTCCGTCCGAGTCTATAATCCATCCCTTTGTCGGAACTTCTACTCGAAAACCGGGTTCCAATACAAATGTTTTTACCTGAACTCAGTTTTTCAATAGAAACACACTCAAACCATTTTTTATATTAAAAAAAATCCATTGTTTCAAAACCAACCTTCAAGTAGACAGCATGAGGCGAATTAACATGGTTTCCATTGTTCATCTCCATCATCAAAGCGAGTAAGGGAAACTTTTGGCAGTCTCTCATGTAGATCAAGTCTATATAGCCATCTGAAAACTACACCATCAGCAAAAGAAAAAGAAATAAAATTAAACATTTGCATATAAAAGGAGATGTAAAAAAAACCGGGTGACTTGAAATGAGGCCAGACCTTGGCCTTCGGTGCTGCCGTAGTATCTTCACTCCCCCACGGTACGTTGTGAAGCCACACTGAGACAAACGGTCCGTTAACAGTTCTCCAATCCATACTCTCCAAGTTGATATCGGGTCCTTGGTAGGCGAGACTCTGAACTTTCACCTCATCTGAGCCATAAGCATTGTAATGGGTTCTCCGTGATTCTCAGACCCGGGAGCAGGGACAAAAGAAATACTCCCATTGTAGCGCCTCAAGCGCAAAACTTGTTGAAGACCCTAAGGAGTTGAAATAATTATGCACATAATTACTTTTCTCAATGGGTTAGCAGCTCAGTTCTCAATGGGTCAAAACTCTGTTATAAACGAATGTTGGACAAAAAATGCTGGAACATACATAGAAATCAAGATGAGCGCTTCCCATCCACCGATACTTTTCAGATTCAATATCAATATCAATATACATTGAAAATCTTGTGAGAGAGTGCGATTTTTTTTATTATTATTTTATTTATTCTTTTTCTTTTTCTTTTTAGAAACATCATATGCTCTTATAATCAATAACAGTGGAATCGGATTGAAATTCGAGCTCACCCCAAGCAAGCATCAAAACGCTGAAAATTTTGATCTACCCTTGCAAGACAGTGGTTACGTCCAGAGAACGCTTATGGCCTACAAGTTGTCAAAAAAACGAGAATAAATTAACTCCTTGAAAGCAAAAATGAAACTTTGGCAATCATCTTTGTCAAAAAAAACATTGACTATTTTTTAATACAAGAGTAGGTTATTCGGCTATTGCAACTTGCCAATTATCTAGCTTTTTTTTTTTTTTTTAGGATCTAGCTCAAGTTTTATTTATTGAGAAAATAACAAACCAAGTCGAAGTTAATTAAATTAACATAATTAGGTTAATTAATTTACTTTGGTCTAAAAGACTATATTCCGAAGTAAGTTAAATTAACCTAACCAGTTAATATAATTTACTTCGGCCTGATGAGATATTTTTTTAATAAAATGAAACTTTAACTATTTTTTAAAAGGAGGGTGGGTTATTGGATTATTAGCCTAAATGTCTTGTATTTGTTGCAACTAACCAATCCTCTATCTCATTTTAAAGATCTAGTCAAAGTTTTATTTTATTAAAAAAAATAGCCAATTAGACTGAAATAAATTAATTAAGTTGGTTGGGTTAATCAATTAACTTCGGATTAGTAGGCTATTTACCGATGTAAATTAAATCAAGTTAATTAGTTAATTAATTTACTTCGGCCTGTTATTTTTATTAATAAACTGAAATTTTGACTATTTTTTTTTTAAGGAGGGTAGGTTATCAAGCTTAGTGGACTATTTTCCTAATAAAATGAGAATTTGGAGTAAATCCTTAAAATGAGATAGAGGATTGGCTAGTTGCAACAAATTTTTATCGATTCTTATAGCTTTTCTTGTTAATACCTTCTATTTTGAATATTCTAAATTATGTAGAGCTAGGTTCTAAAAAACTGCATATCAACTTCACCATTTTAAGTTAACGGGTACTAGATCGGGTAGACTTTTTTTACCCCTTTGTATTATACAATCAAAAGTCAATTTTTTTTTTTTGGTCTTCCACGTCAAACTACATAATCAAAATACATGATTAAAAATGTATATATTGTTGATGTCGGAATCCGAGCTTCCAACGATCACAAAGAAAATTAGGATAAAATATTTATTATATTTTTTTTTAAATTTAGTGGATCTCAAAAAACTTCGTAATTGAAAAAGGTTGCTAAACATAAAGACTAAACGTAAATTTAAACAAGAAAGAAATACTTTATTGACTTCAAGACTTTTTATCGTAATTAAAGGGTAATTTAGCAAAATAGTCAACTCAAACTTTTAAAATTGCTAAATAGCCAAAGTTTTGTAAATACTAAGTAAATAGCCAGTTGTCATTTAATACACGTCCAAATTTACAAAAACGCCCAAATGATTTTCCGCCCAATCGTCACAGCTGTTGACTTAAAAAAAAAGGAAACGTGATTCCGAGAATCGAGGACAGTAATTACTTCAATTTTAAACCGATCAACTTCACAACCGCTTTTCACTCGGCAATTAAGAAAAACAAAAAAAAAATATTTCACCCAAAAAAAGTTTCCAATTCGCTTCACTCTCTCCAACGAGCTGCATTCATCTTCTCCGACTACCGATTTCGGCCAGGGGATCTCAAACTGGTATGCATGTGTAGAGTTATTCCTATTGTAACTCGTATTTACAAATGTTCATCATCGATTTACACAATAAAACAAGGAAAAAGTGATTTTTTTGGATCGGTTATGAAATAAGATGGTTTTGATTATTCTTCTTCCTCTGGGTAATGTGTCCGTGGTTAATGTTCATTTATCCTAAATTTTTCCCAAAACCCTAATCATCACAATGAAATACTGGTGATCCGGCTATTGTGGTTTAAATTCACCTTTGCATGTGTCATTGTGTATAGCTATTGTGATTGAAAATATGTTAAAAGTTTAGGGGAACCCGGTTGAAGAATATATTTTCTTTTGATTTCCATTTTTTAAGGTTTTATGTAAATCCTTGTTTACTGCTAGATAAACCCTAATCGTTGCAATGGGTGTTGGTGGTTCGGGTATAATGTCTAAATTTTTTGATGTGTAATGTCTAGATCTTGTTGTGTAGTAGTGTATTGAAATCATGTTTGAATGTGTGGTAGTGTATGACTAATACAATTGTAAATGTGTTTGAAGAATTGGTGTCTTTGGATTTTACAAGGAAAGATAATTGACATATTATGCAACAAATATGTGTAAATATCGGATACTCCCATTTTTTGTTACCCCGAAATGCAATCATGCTCATAGCTAACACGAGAACATCCTTTCGTGTAAATACGTTGTTGACATTGACATCAAAATTCATGGGGAAGTTTTTCAAATCAAGATCATCGTAAATAACAGTTTGTAAATCATTTAAATTACATTCTGTATTTACACCACCTGACAAAGGATTGTGATTCTCCAACCATTGGCGTTCAAAAAACTTAACTGCATTATAACAGCAAAGTAAATATACGTAAATACATTAGTAAACTGGGATGAACCTCTACAATGAATTAAAAAATTACACCACCCGATTCAATAAGAGAAAACCCAGACATGGCGTGGAAGAGAGATATGACAACGTTTGAAAATACATGTGCGTTGGAAAAAAAAGAAATTTAAATATTAAAACGAGACAAGATAAATCAAGCAGTAAATATAAGAAAATAGTATACAATAGGAAACAAATAAATTGCAACTGCCACGTCCAAATTAGTCCCTAAATAAAGGGAATCATTAAGTAGACTTGATCATGTTCACACAAGAAATCAGGAATTTAAATTCAAAAATTCCGGATAGTTATATAATTCGAATTTCAAAAAAATTCGAAATTCAAAACACAAACAGGGGCAATTTTCGGAGATGAAAAATATATAATTGGATCAAAACCTTGACTATATAGCAAATCATAACGTTTGATTTGGCTATTTTGCTAATTTTTTTTTTCTTCAGAAAGATAAGAACATCAATTATAAAATACAATTCATTAAAAAAAAACCACCATAGATCGTAGTTAAACCGCAACACATTCAGTATGGGGTCAAGCGGCTATATAGTCAAATAGAACTTAAACTTTTGCAAAATAACCATAGTTTGCCAACTATAAGCAAACTAGCCAAAGTAAGATTAATCTATGCTGTATTAAATTTAATCCCAACGAACTATAAAGACAAAATGTAAGCTTTATGAAGGCTGGATTAAAATTAATCGAGGCAGGATTAAAAGTTGTAGTACTCTCAATTGGCTATTTTGCTATACCTAATGAAACTATGGCTATTTTGCAAAAGTCATAGTTTGAATTGACTATTTCATATAATTTTTCCTATAAAATTAAAGCCTCCCTACAAAAGAGACAAAAAAGCTTAAATTTGGATGGTTTATCTTCGTGCTATTTTTGTTTCTTCAACCACCTGCGGGAAAAGAAGTATGTTTAAGTTTCACGATTTAATTTTGCAATCACATTGTGGTATTTTTGTATATATTAATCAACCCACGAACCTCATGTGTATTGCCTCGGAACACGATTGAATAATCATCTAGAGAGAATTTCGTTCGGCATAAACATGAAAAATATCAAATATTTGATCTGCCATCTGTGGAGAGAAAAAAAAAAGATTTGTAACAAAATAATATTTACAGCCAAGAAACCATGTATCAGGAAAAATCATGAACCTCTAGGAATACGGCAGCATCAACATCTTCGCCATACCACTTAAGAAAGTATTCAGATATTGCAGATGCCAAACCGTTCGCGGTCCGTTCTACATACCAAAAAAAAGTTTAGATATAGTACAAAGATTAATTGTTATACTTGTAGCGTTTTGATGAATGAATGGTTACCATGCGGAGGGGTTCTATAGAAGAATTCGCATATGTCTGTCTTAATCATCGAACATACAAGTTCCGAGAATTTGGGAAAAGGAGTTCGAATCAATGGCCAGGTTGACATACAAACCTCCAAAGCAGCTACGAAGGCCGCTCGATCTGAACCACATTCCCGATGAAGACGTAACAAATCCTTAACCGGCTTTTTTTTTTACATACACGCAAAAGATATCGAAATCAGGTATATCAAATGACAGATGGGCCGACTTAAAAAATATAAAACTCGGAGCTCACCTGGATATAATCATGACTTTTGAATACAGCTTTCTCACAAACACAAAAAGACTTGAACAACATGGCTTCGACAGCATCTAATCCATCGTTGCCTAAGGATCCAGTTTTAAAACACTTGTAAAATTTGTCTGCCACGGGACCTGAGAAAACACATGCGCCCGGTCTAGTCAGTTAGCTAATTATTTATTTATTTGTGAATGTATAGAACTGATTGAATATAAGAGAGAAAGTAGTAGTAGTACTGGTGCAGATTGTTGGTGTGGGATTGAAGAAAAAGTCCGTTATGGCGGGTATGAGTCGGGATTGGCGTTTCTCTCGAATCGGCGCAAGGAAATCATTGAAGAACGAACATCGAAGCATGAAAGATTCAATGTCGTTTAGGAACAAAATCTGTTCGGGTCTCGGTAGCCATCTTCTTCGGGTCGTCGTCGGAGCAGCCATCTCTCTGTTTGTACCAAATAATTGCCTCAACTAATTAGCATCCATATATATATATATATATATATATATATATATATATATATAATACATGCTCACAAATACAATTATCAAGAGTTAGAGTTGGATTTGAAATTCAGAGTCGGATCTTTGGATTCTGGCGTTTTTTGAGGTACAATTAGAGCTGAATTTGGAGAAAAAAAAAAGGCTTTATACTTAAATTCAATACAAAAATCGTGTTCGAGGCATTCGAGTTCGACGATTAATGTCAAAACCTGTTTTCGAGATCAACTTCGTCGCGCTAATCTCATCGTCCTTTTCCATTTTAAATAAAATAAATAAATAGATAAAACAATTGAACGAGAGAGATTCGAAAAAACTCACCTTGAGCGACGTCTTACGGTAGGAGAGATCGAGAGAAGATATCTTCGGGTTTGTGTTTTTCTTCTTGTACTTTCCTGTTTCACTTTACGATTTTGGTTATATATCATTTATGTTTTATATCATTTATATATACATTTAATTTAACTTAGGTCATACATGCTCGCGTAAGTCGGACTTCTATCGGCCCATTTACAAAGCCCAAATTATGATATTCCAACGCCACTTTATAAAGGGAAATAGAAAGGCATGCCAGTTTATAAAGGGAAATAGAAAGGCATGCTTGTGAATAGCCCGATCAACCTAACAAGAGAATAGCCCAAGTTTGAATATATTAAGTGAATAACCCAATTAATATTTCACTATCTAAATTACTCTCATATATAAGAGTAAAATTCAATTTTCCTAAAACCTAAACCTAAACTCGTTCTCATTTTCGTCCATTTCACGCCACCGATCCACTTCACGCCACCGATCGCTGCCGATCCATTTCACGTCGTCGCCAATCGTCGTCCATCCTTGTTGCTGATCCATAACGTCGCCGGCGAGATCCGCTATAGACGCCGTCAAGATCCACCATAGACGGCGTCGATTCTGTCGAGCTCCAGCGGCGGCGATGCTCGGAGAATCGACGGCTCAGATTGACTCGAAAATCGGCGAGGGGAGAGGAAATCGGCGGCGACAGAGGGGATTGAGGAGTGGCACTTTGTAAATTCGCGAATCGGTTAATTTAATTAACCTACTGGAGTGAGTTAGGTTAATTAATTAACTGATTCGTGAAGGATTTGAAATTCACAAAAAATTTGCAAAAATCATAACTTAAGTCAATTGATATTCAAAGCATTCAATTGTTTACCTTGTTCCGAATTCAATCATTTAGTAAATTAACTGTATAAAAAAAATCAGAACCTAAACTAATATTCAACCAATAAGTTAATTAATTAACCTAACTCACTCCAGTAGGTTAATTAAATTAACCTATTCACGAATTTACCAAGGGCGTTATGGTCTGAGCCGAAAATATGGACTATTTACTTAATAAAATGAAACTTGAGCTATTCCCCAATAAGAATGACAAACTTGACTAGTTACAACAAATTTCACTGCTTGTTTTGGATAGAAAAACTACGAGAATATTGCTTTTGTTTGGGAATGCATAGTATTTTTTGGAATTAAAAAAGAATCACCACGGCAGCTTTTTACAGAAAATAATTCAATACAAATTAAGGGGGCTAGAGCATCTTTTAATGTTTGCTAAGAACATATCCATTGGAGCCTTCAAACTCTTATACTTAAAGTTTTTGGACCTCTAATGAAAAACTCAAAAAGATTCATTTTAAAGTTTTCAATAGCATCCTCATATTTTATTTGAGGTGCACTATTTGAATCTTCAAAAATTAAAATTGAATAATTTATAAGTCCTACTTTTTATATAAATTGTTATAAATTTACCTCATTTTATAAAATTTAGTAAATTTATGTTTTTTTTATATAAATAAAAATATTTTATATCTACTTTAATATAACCAATTGAAATATTTTTACCAGTGGATGGATAAAAAAAATACGCATACTATTAATTTTATAAATTTAAATGAGCACAAATAATTGAAGAGTACACTATTTAATACACTATCACTCGAATTAAACAAAATACATTAAGACTTAAAAAATGTAACTTTTATTTTATTATTATTTGTGTGTAATTTATGTTTTAATCTATGTTTAATTTAAAATTTGACTTTATATAAAAATATGTTTTAATATTATGTATGAAAGTATAATAGTAGTAATATCATTAAATATAGGACTAATATGCAATATCTAAAAATTTATAGGATTAAAGTTGGGGGTCTCTATTGGAGTAGATGACCCTTAAACCCTCAAGTGGTCAACAAGAACCTCGATGCAAGAAGATAAGTTTATTTGTGTCGGACCTGTTTTATTTTGAGAGATTTGCACCAAAGTCACTTTTTATGAACAAAATTGCATTTATGTCACCATCAAAGAACGTGTTGCAAATAAGTCACTCTTATTTATTATTAGATCAAAATACCTTTAAAGTAGAACCGTAGTTAAATATTTACAAAAGAAAAGTAGACCAGAAGAAGAAAATAGAGCCACAGTTAAATATTTACAAAAGAAAAGTAGACTAGAAGAAGAAAATAGAGCCACAGTTAAATATTTACAAAACAAAAGTAGACTAGAAGAAGAAATCGATAATCTGAAGCGCCTCGACTCCGTTGGACAACTTATCGGCACCATTCTCTGCCGTGACCGCCTTTGAAGACGCTGCCGCCTTGCCTCCTCACTTCGCCGCCGTAAAACACACACCAACCTCTTCAATGTGTATTACCTGTTCGACGCGTATTACCTGTTCGACGAAATGCCAAAGCCAAAAACACGACTTCAATTCTTACCTCTTTGAAGATGATACAGAGTCTTCCGTCAGCCATTCCATTTTCGGCGAAGGTCTTCGCCGCGTAGTCAATTTATTTATTTGTTGATCATCTCATTTTCAAACCTTGAAAACTCATTCATTGCTTTTTTTTCGCCCCAAGCTTAGGGATTGTTTTCCAATGGAGTGTCGTTGTGTTAGGGTTCCGACGATCGGAAAGAAGAGAGATCGATCCGAATTCGTCAGCGATTTTCCGAGCGGCTCAGCTCCGGTCGTTCCGTCCTCTCGTCGCCATCGCTTTTGCCCCCCTCCGACCTCAACCCCGCCGGAAACGCCTCTGCTGCCTCCGCTTCCCCGGCGCCGACTTCGACTCCTTCGTCTTCTTCTTCCCCATCGGAACGAACTCCCACCACCTCGGCTTCCTCGCCGTCCTCGGTGAAGGCGGTGATGGTGAGTTCATCGACTTCATCATGGTTGAAACCATGTACTCCGTGGACTGGTTCTCCGTCGAGCCCAGTCTGAATCTCTGCCGGCGAAGACGAACACCAGGAGAGATCGGAGCACGGCGGCTTCGAGGCTGCGGGAAGGCTGGTTTTGTGATTCCGGCGAGAGCTCCGGCGAGGGTTACGGCGGCGGTGGCCTCGTCGGAGCGGCGATCGGCGCCGTGGTCGGAGCTTGAGCTAGAGAGATTAGGGTTTGGGAGGGAATTTGATGAGAGATTAGGGTTTGTGTGTGGATATGAATTATTGTTGGATATAAAATAGAAGGGTAATTAAGACATTGTATAGGTGACAAATATGCAAAAAAAAGACATTCCGCAATTTAGACTTATTTGTGATACAAATGAAATAATGCGATTTCAACGGCAAATTCCACTTTTATTTTTATTTAGAATAAATGACACTCTTGCCCCCTGGAGTTTGCCACGTTTTTCAAGTTGGTGTACGTAGTCTGAAAACGATTTTTTTCATGTTTAAACTTTGTTTTTTAACGAGTTCAATCCTTCTGTCAACAATGCCGTCTAAAAGTCTGTTAGAGCACGCCAGGTGTGGTCGAAATTGGGTGAAATTATGCAAATACCCTTATACAAGAATAATATTCAATAATATATTATAAAAAGTTTTTTCTTGTATTTAATGTTGTTTGGGTTTATGTGAATGATTGAATCGATTCAATTTCTTATTCTCGAAACCCATCTCACAGACCTAACTCGTGTTTACCCATGGCGAGTGAGAGCTCCTCAACATCGAATCGGAAGAAATCCAGATTCACAAATCCTGGTCACGACGAGCGAAGACGAGAGTCCGGTCGAGGGACGCCGACGTGCACTTGCGGCTTGAGCGGTGTCGAACGAACGTCCTGGACCCCCGATAACCTGGGTAGAAGGTTTGGGTTAATTGGAAATTGTGATATTGTTTCAGAAAAACATTTCCAAAGGTTGTGGCTTTTTGGAATGGATCGACCCTCCTATGTGTAAGAGATCCGTGCAAATAATTCCCGGGTTGCTTAATAAGATCAATATGTTTGAGGAGGATGTGGTTGCTGAAGACGAAAAAAATGAAGAAAATAATGAAGTTGGTGGTGATGGGATCGACGCAGTTGATATGCGGTTTCTGATAGCTAGTGAATTAAGAAAAATTAAGTTGTTTCTATTTGTTATCATAGTTGTATTATGCCTATTGTTGTTGAAGTAACAATGTAACGGTTGTGATGTCTATGACTGTATTTGTGGCTGTTGAACTTGTGATTGTGAATGAAAATGTGATGAGAAAGACATGGTTGTTAGAAATTTGTTTATTGATATTGTAATTGTGGTGAATGCTGTGTACTTGGTATGTGCTAGTATGACCAAAATATAACATATAAAAACTTCATAGAATCATAGCCGAACTAGTTTTAAAAGAAAGAGTAAATACTCCATGATACATTCACAAACATCAGTAGCCATAATAGTTTCAAAAGAAGGATTACAAGTCTTAAAATGTCTATCCTGGAAATTGTTTCTAAAGAAGGAGTACATCTCCTAAAATCAGTAGACATAATTTTAAAGGAGTACAACTCCTAACATTCACATAATAATAGATAATTGTTCCAAAATAAGGAGTACATACTCCATAACACAAGTATGTAATACATAAAAGGTAGCTTCAAAATACATGTAACTTGCTTATCAATAGCTTGTAATTACTCCTTGAATAAACCTCTGGGGCGCATCGAGGGTTCACGCCTGGTGTTACGGGTCCTAAACCTGGGGCTTCTCTGCATATCCAAGTGGTCATTAACGTTAAATGAAGTTTAATACTGCAAGTTGGATGGAGACACTACGGCACGCAAGTTGCTTACCCTGAGCACGGCTGGTTGACTGGGTTGTGCACTTGTCTTTGTTGGCTGTGAAGATGTTTGAGCTTGAGTAGTTTGAGGTCCTTGCTGTGTTTGGCCTCTGCTTGCACGTTGTTGTCTCTATAAAAGTGCACACGTATACGCAAGTTTAATATACGTAACAAAATTGCACAAATACTTGAGTATAAAACAAAAGAGTAACCTGTTCTTCTTGTTGTCTCCGGTAACAAGTCTTTGCATTGTGCCCAACTTTTCCACACTTTGAGCATTTAATAGACACATATTTCCGTGTCATGTGCGTACCCTTTTGAGGAACAACTTCGTCGTGTTCAAGACGCCTAAGCTTCTTAGGCCTACCGGGCTTAGCTCTATCTGGTGGCATCTCCATGGGAGTGAGTCGTGTTCTTGGCCATTGATCAGTTGGGTTAATCGGGTTTATCATGTTGGTGTACGTGTTTGTATAACATTCTTTCTTGTACCACGGAGAGACGTACTTGAGTGGATCGTCATGCTTGTGCCAAATACAACTTATTGCGTGAGCGCACGGTATTCCTGCCAAATATAGAGGTTGAAGTTCATTACAGATAAGTATGACATAATTCTGAAAATATTCAATTTAAATTTAGAACATCCACGTACCCGACAAATCCCATCTTCGGCATGAACAAGTAGAACGTGCGAGATTAACGGCATACATGGAACCATACACATTTGAGACCTGGTAATTTGATTCTCACACCAATATGCAATGTTCTCTGCACTAAGAACCTTATTTGTTTCCAGAATTTTGTATATCCTTGGTCCAATTTCGCCTTTCCACTTCTGACCCGCCACCCTTTGTTTACTGAACCTTTGCAAAATGTACATTCTTAGTCGTTCCAACAGAGAAAGGATTGGCTTCTGCCTCGCCATGAGTACAGCTCTTGTCCCATTGAAGCTCTCGCAGAGGTTATTGAGCAAAATTTCGCACTTGGGGCCAGTCCGGAAGTTACATCGTGCCCAGTGTTGCGGTTCTTTTGCAATCAGCCATTCGTAAGCGTCTGGCTCTTCTGCTTTTATCAACTCCATCTGAGCTTCAAAACGTGGTGTGGAGTACGCCATAGCAGCTCCCATCATCAAGGTTTTGAGATATTGTCCTTTAAATACCTGTCAATCAATGTGTATACTCAAATATATTCTATTCCATATATTTATTACTCAAATACTGTAAGTATTCCATAAAGACTGTAAATATTGTTACCTTGGTGAAGTTACCCAGGAGATGGCGTGCACAGTGACGGTGTTCAGCTTGAACTGAGCCATCCTCCCACATATCGCTCAATGCTTCTGCCAATCCTTTTTGCTTGTCAGAGATAAAGGTCCAATGATGACCATTGTTGATGCTCAAATCCTCTTTCAAGAAATTCAAGAACCATGCCCACGACGACTTCCCTTCGGACTCGACAACAGCATATGCAATAGGGAACATTGAGTTGTTGGCATCAATTCCAATGGGCGATAGAAGTTGACCGGTGTGGTGACCCTTAATATGACACCCATCAACGCCAATTACTGGCCTACAGTGAGTGAACCCTGCTTTGCATCCGTGAAAGCATATATAAATCCGCTTGAAAATAGGCTGACCATCAGATCCCGCCTCGGTTTCTATTTCAACAGTTGATCCAGGATTAGATCTTTTGAGTTCAGCAGCGTAATCCCATAGACCGGCGTACTGCTCTTTGAAAGAGCCTTCAATTGCACGATTAGCAATCTTCTTAGCTCTATACGCTTTTACCCGGTTACACTCAAGCACATAATCCTGCTGAACCCGATTCATGAAGTCAGCTGCGGACCACGATTCACTGTCTTTGAAATGTTGTTGATAGGTCTTTGCCAACCACTTGGAGGTAGCAAACCTGTTCTTGTTAACTCTTGGACAAGTATGCTCAGCCTTGTATGTCTTTATGATAAACATACCTGTGTCGGCCATGAGTGACGCATAACACGTCCACGTGCAGTTAGGGTCCTTGCACTCCGCTCGGACTCGGTTTGAGTCGTTCTTCTTGAAGTGTATGTCTTTCCCCGCTCGGATTGCGTACTCGCGAATTGCGTCTTTGAATACCTTTGACGTAGGGAAAACTAAACCTAACTTCAACGTCGGATTTTTCAAGTCCGTGTCTTCTCTGAAAGTCTGAAACCTTGGAAGCTTTTTCTGCACATTCCGGCGATCCCTGAATTTATCTGGAATTGAAGTGCTAGCACCATTGTCAGCTTCAACCTCGTCTTCGCTTGTCGAGTACGCAATACCTCCTATCTCAGCATCTATGTCGTAGTCAGAACCGTTATCTGAGCTGTCGTGGTCGGAAACTACCCTTTTGCCTTTTCTATTCAACCCGCCCAAGCCAATGTCGACAGCGTCACCATCAACCTGTACATCATCTTCACTTACCGCAAAACCAAATTCCTGTTGAATTTCTTCAGTTTCATGGACTGGTTGTGTCTCATTGTCAACAGGATCATGGACTGGTTGTGGCTCATTGTCAACAGGATCATGGACTGGTTGTGGCTCATCATCGTGTTGTTGCTCCTCATCCACACGTTCAGCAGCTACATTAGCCCAAGCCTCTTCAAACA
The DNA here is from genome assembly GCF_054948205.1 of Urtica dioica subsp. dioica. Taxonomy (NCBI): domain Eukaryota; kingdom Viridiplantae; phylum Streptophyta; class Magnoliopsida; order Rosales; family Urticaceae; genus Urtica; species Urtica dioica. Next base: position 25,035,311 of record NC_142764.1, read on the forward strand.
GATCTGCCATGTCTCGATGTATTTTATCCTCTTGCTGTTGTTTTTGTTGCGCCAACTCATCTTGGTCTTCTTCTATCATGTCATCCCAAGCCTGCTCAAACATCGCATTTATGTCTACACCTTCTTGAACATGATCACCCTGTTGCTTGTCTTGATCATGCTCACCATCATGCATTTCTTCATCAGGTTGACCACAGTCTTGTTGTACTTGTTCAGGCTCTTCTACAGCAGGTTGTGTGTCGTCTTCACCTTGCTGGAATACATTGTGATCTTCCACATCAATTACGTCATGAGTTGCAACAACCAAGTCTTGGTCAGTCTCATCTACATGACATGTATTTGGTGATTGTACTGGGTGTTCACAAAACATGTTAACCTCCCAAGATGTCTTAAGAACATCAGAAATAACTTCTAACAAAGTCTCGTCATCGTCCACATATTCCAGCTTTCTTTGCCTTTGAGGCTTAATGAAGTACAAAGCACCCGCCCAGTAACCAAGCTGATTCATCAGTATTCCATCCAACAATATAATTGACATCCGGTCTACGTCTGCGTTCTCAAATACTGTTATAGACCCACCAGCGTAAGATGCTGTGCCATTGCCGAATGCTATGGAACCCCCGTGATAAAGATTCAGTTTAAACTTGTTCAGCAACTCCTCTGAAAACAATATCGAAAATATTTAAGGTTAAACAATTTAGTAGTTACTTCTCAACAACACACAAAACACAATAAATATGAAACCCTAACCGCATGTCCCACAAAAACAAAGACTCAGTGGTCCCCAAATAAAGTAAAAAGGATTCAAAGGACAAAGACAAAGAATATTTACTCCTTTATAAACTGGTCCCCCCATATAGAACAACATCTTTTCGGCAAAAGAGAAATCCAGTAGAGATTTTGTCGTTTATTACTTACCATAACACCCAGTTTGAAGTGGGGTCCGATTTGATGCACGTGGGGTCCGATTTGATGCACATTGCCGCGTCGATGATGAATAACTTTCTTCTCTCCCACTTCTTGACTGAGGACTGACCTTCGAAGGCGATTGTTCTTTCTTTTTCCCCCGCGCCGGAGATTTTGACTTCGACGGAGTGGTCTTGTCCTTCATCGGCGATTGTGCTTTCTTTTTCCCCCGCGCCGGAGATTTTGACTTCGACGCCCTGGTCTTGTCCTTCATCGGCGATTTTCCTTTCTTTTTCCCCCGCGCCGGAGATTTTGACTTCGACAAACTGGGCTTGTCCTTCATCGGCGATTTTTCTTTTTTTTTCACCATCACGATTTAGGGTTTCTGTCTGTCGAATCGAATGGGTAACAAATAATTCTTCATATATCCAAAACGTTTGGTATTCTTTTTTTTAATTATTTGTTATTTTAAGAAAACGTTTTATTAAACAATTTCCTTAAAACAATTCGAATTCATATGCATCATTACTATATTGCCCCTTGTTTCATTGTCACGTGATTAACATATGCCTATTTGACTGACAGAGTTATGACGGAAGGACTACATGGGTCCAAAAACAAAGTTCAAATATGAATAAGATCGTTTTCAGAATTCGGGGACTAACTTGAAATATCTGCCATAATATAGGGGGCAAATATGTCATTTTTCCTTTTATTTATTGTTTGTGCGGTGTTGTTGTTCTCTAGGTTGGTCATATTCTCGAACAGTTGGTGTTCATACAAGGACACATTTTTTCTGGAGTGTTTTGAATAATTTAATTTCCTTACATCTTGTAGGCTATGATGTGATGAAAATGGTTTCTACAAGTGGGTTTAGTTTGTGCTTGGTACTACACCATGGTTCAATTAGCTCTGTTCACAACAGACCTAATTACGCTATAAACCAGGGTTTGCATGCTCATTTGGATTCAAATGCAAGTAAAAAGCTTGCCCTTTTGAATGAGGTTTATGTGCCAAGGAAAAGTTCGATGATTGGGTCCGCAAAGGTGAATGCGGTTACCTCTGATGAGTTCGGATATCCTTGTGAAGAAGAACACGAAGAAGACCTCAAAGAATTCGAATTCGAAGCCAATTTTTCTGAGAATATATTGCCTCCCTGGGGTAATTTGGATAATTACGAGGACCCAGATGTGGAAGAGGGTGTTTCAGACCAGCGAAAGACTGTTCTCGAAGAGCCGGCCATTGTAAGTGTAGATAATGTTCATTTCTTGGAGGAAACTGATGTGGAAATCTTATCCCAGAGGATTTTGACGCTGAGTCAAACGAATAAGCCCAGAAGCGCACTGGAATTGCTGAATTCCATGGAGTCATCGGGGCTTGGTCCCCAGTCACACGCTTGCAATTCGCTCTTGTCGTGTCTTTTGAGGAACGGCCTAGTCGAGGAGGGCATGAGATTGTTCGGATACATGAAGAGGAAAAAGATCACCACCGGGCACTCGTGTAGCTTGATACTCAAAGGGGTCGCCAAATCCCGGGGCTGCAACGCCGCCATAGACCTCTTCGGCGAAATGGAAGAGGACGCCGATGTCAAGAGCCGCTTCGACCCGATCGTCTACAACACTATGATATCCCTCTGCGGGAGAGAAAACAACTGGCTCGAAGCCGCGAGGCTGTGGAGATCGATGAGGGAGAGCCGCCTCGGCGGGACCCGGGTGACCTACTCCGTCCTGGTCTGCACATTCGCTCGGTGCGGCCAGAACGAGCTAGCCCTCGACGCCTACGTCGAAATGACCGAGCTCGAGCCCGATCCCGACACGATGCAAGCCGCGATCGGCGCGGCCGCCAAGGAAGGGAAATGGGAATTCGCTCTGGGCGTCTTCGACGCGATGCTGAGGAGAGAGCTCGTGCCGAGCCGCGTGGCCTGCAACGCGCTGATCAACTCGCTGGGAAAAGCCGGGGAGGCCGAGAAAGCTCTGGGGGCTTTTAAGGCCATGAGTTCGCTGGGCCACCGAGCCGACTCGTACACGTGGCGGGCGGTCCTCGGGGCGCTCGGTCGGGCGGGGCGGCACGGGGAGGCTCTGCGGGTCTTCGGGGCGGTGGCGGAGCCGAGCCTCCACGTGTTCAACGCGGCTCTGGCGTCGTGCTCGAAGCTCGGGTCGTGGGAGAGAGCGGTGCAGATCTTGTGGCGGATGGAGAGCAGCGGAGTGAAGCCCTCGACGGCTTCGTACAATCTCGTCATCGGCGCCTGCGAGACGGCAAGGAAACCCCGAGTCGCTCTGCAAGTCTACGACCACATGCTCTCCGACCCCGACACCTTCACTCGCCTGCTCATCTTGAGGCTCTGCATTTGGGGCTCTCTCTGGGACCATGTACACCAAATCCTCAATGTAAGCCCTGCCTATCTTTTCATTGTATTTTGACTTTGAGAGAGAGAGAGAGAGTATTAGGATGATTACTATTTGAATATTGGTTCCGGTTCCGATAAGTCGTAAACCTTATCAGCTTAGTCTTTTTGTTAATTTTAAATTTTAGCCATAACTCCTGAATTGATATGATTTTTTTGGTTTTGTTTTAACAAAAAGGGCTTGACTGGTATGATTTATAATTTTAACCATTATGGGTAAATTATAACATTAAGCCTCCGAAAGTCCAATAATTTGTTGTGTTTCTCTACCGCAGGAGGGTTCGCCGGACGGGTCGCTCTATAACGTGGCTATACAGGGAATGTGCCTGAGAGGCAAGGCTAACTTGGCGAAGAAACTCTACGCAAAGATGCAAACTTTTGGCTTACGAGCGGACGGCAAAACCAGGGCTTTGATGCTTCAGAACTTGAGAAAACGCCCTCTCCGACGGCGGCGAAGATATCGGCAACCGACTTATTCTCGCCGGAGAACATTGTCTTCTCTCACCTCGTGACAAACTACTTCACAACTAATAGATTGCTTCTAAAAAAAAGTGTAGATATTTATGTAATATATGGTGGTTGTGTTACACATTGCCAAGAAAGTACAATGTGGAAAAGTTTATACACGATAGTACCAAGATCCACAATTGTACCTCACGTAACAGAATGAATTACGTACTGTAATTTTTAGTTTTATCAGATGACAGTAGTTTGATTTTCTTTGATATAAGCCATCCTAAAATATTCAATGTAATACCAAAATATAAGTACAATATTCTTTCAATGACTTGATTTGCAGGAAAGATAAAAGATTGATGGAGGTTTTAGGAAGAGGACGGAGTATGAGGTGGAGAAGAAGAAATGCGATACGAAGATTGAACTTTGGACTCCAACATTGAGACGTATCTATCGAGCATCGAAATGACAGCTTCGAACTCCGTGACTTGTTGCTCGATCGTGTCGATTTGCTGGACGTAGTCGTCGAAGCTACGGCTTTTGGACTTCAATTGCTCGACGAAAACCCTAAGCCCCGAAGCCACGTCGCCGTAGCCTCTGTACTCCTCCGTGAGGCGATCGTTCATCTTCGCCAACAGCTCCAGATGGTTGTTCGTCCCCTGGAAACGGAGAATGAGAAGCGGCGAAAAGGAAAATTTCACGACTGAGTTCTGTTTGCTTCCTCGTGAATTGGAATAGAATCAATCACCTGTAGCTCGGATTTGACCATGGAAACGACGCTGGTGAAGAGATCGTTGAGAGAATCGGCGAGCTCGTCGTTCGTCTCCGCCATTTTCCTTGTCTTCGATCTCTCGGATAGCATTCGCTCTCGGGCGACCGAATCCAAACCCGAGAGAAACCCGGATCCGCTTGAGGTTCGAATAGATATATTGCGCTTGAAGAGAGTGCTGAGAATCGCAGAGATTGAGCTCGAATAAATGTTTCAACAAACCCCTGAACTTTGTTGAAACATATTTTTTTTTTAATAAATATAATATATATTTGATAAAATGGTCACAGTGGACGGCCTATTTTAATGTTTTAATTTATAATTGTAAAAAAAAAACATATAATCCTATTTTCAACACCGTGAATGAGGATTGTTTACAAAAATCAAACGATTAAAGAGGTCGAAATGTTCATAATTTTTTTTTTTAAACGCAGACACCTATAGGCCATTATTCAAACGGACTCTATAAAATGAGAAAATAACGTATTTATACCTTTAATTTAAGTAATATATATCTTTTGGTTTTCAGAAATATCTAGCTTGTACTCTGAGTTATATGATAATGACGACATTATATTTAAAATTCATAACTATGCCGAATATATATTTTTTGTTGATATTTTCTTGACTGACTCTGATAAATTTTTGAAAATCCGATTTAGCATTCACTTATTTAAAAATTTTATTTAAAAACCCCTCCCTCTCTAAATTATGAACTTAGGAGAGAGAGAGATTTTTTTTCTCTTATTTATTTATTTTTTTGAATTAATAAGTTAAAAAAGTGAGGGCAAGATAGTGTATTTTTAAGTGTCAAGAGTCAAAATAAAAAGGTAAAAAAAATGTATACATTCGGCATATTTATAAAATTTAAGGTATAATATCGTCATTATCATAAAACTCATGGTAGAACTCCAACTTTTCTGAAAGGAAAACTTGAGTAACCAATCTCAGTGCTCCTCACTTTCAACCAAAGCTTTATGTTAAATACTTTAAAAAAAATCAAGTTTTTTGGTGGGTAAAATGTCCAACATGTCTTTTTAAAAAATTTCGAAATCACGAGAAAAAATGAAGGCAAAAACTTCAAAAACACTAGTAAACTGAAGACAAAACTTTCGAAACGATTAGAAAAATTAAGACAAAAAACTTCGAAATCAATATTCTCAAAATAATTTATTTTCAAAGTTTTTATTTTTATTTTTATATCTTCGAAAATTTTGTCTTTATTTTTTTAGTGATTTCGAAATTTTTATTTTTATCCTTTTAATCATTTCGAAGTTTTTTAACAACAGCATTTTAGACGTTTTACCAATAAAATTTTTTGTTTTTAAAAGGGTTCGACATGGATTTCAAGTGTGACTTAAGTAACTTAACATAAGCCTACAATCATTTTCCTTTACAAGATTGATCATTTCAAGAAAAAATAATAATAATAATAATATTAGTAAAATAGGAGATCGTGAGATTTTTAGTTTTGACATACGCTCTCCAAAAGCCTTTTCTTTCGAATCTCCCCATTTTTGGGCGTCACAGTAACAGCGTTTCATCATCGTCTTCTTTGTGATCTCTGAGATTTGGGGATTTCCCATCCTACAGAGAAGGAATGTCGAAGAAGAAAGTCGCTGGCAGCACCATGACGCTCAAGGATTTCCATGGCGGCTCGATCCCCTCCGATCTCCCTCTCCCTTCCGCGCCTGGTTTGTAAGTACCTTTCTAATCTTCTCGCCATCAAAACCCTAAATCGCCGCTCGAGATCTGTTCATTTCCTTTGAGTTCCTTAAACTAACCTTCCTCCAGATCTGTAACTCGAAACCCTAGGTTTCTCTGTTGCTTTGTCATTTCTGATACGATTCGATTGGTTTGGGGATTTTGTTGGGCAGAATCGTGAGGCCATCCGATCGTCCCGGTTACGACAGGCCGGCCCAGTGGGGGAACCAATTAGGCCGGGCCGACAATCGTCCCCGGCCTCACACCTCCCCGGCGGCGAGGCATTTCGACGACAAAGCTCCGTTCCTCACTCACACGCCAAACATCGGCCGGAACTTCGACGAGGACGAGAGGAAGCCCCTCGACGGCGGCTCCGCTCCCCGCAGGACCGTCAGCGACGAGAGCCTCCGGCCGGGACCGGAGCCGAAGCCGAAGCGAGAGTCCGTCTCCTCCTCCGGCGCCTCGTGGGGCCGCCAGGTGTCGCCGGGCCCCGCTCCCCCGACCGGAGGGTCCCACCAGAACGCGTGGGCCGCGAGGAAGGAGGCGGCAGCGGCGGGCCCCGTGGAGCAGCGGGCCCGCCCGGCGTGGTCGGCTCCGGACGTGGTGTCGAAGCTCGCCCACGCCAGTGCGCTCGAGAAGGTCTCATCGGGGCGGTGGCAATCGAAGCCGTCCGCAAGTTTCTCGGCCGACACAGAGCTCGTGAGGTCTCCGGAGCCAGAGGTCGGCTCTCATGTGGCCGAGGGGTTTGGTGATTTGGAGAAGAACATTAGGGTTTCAGAGACTCAAACTGGTTCGGAACCTGAGGAGCGGCCCAAGTTGAAGTTGCTTCCGAGAACAAAGCCGCTCGAGACGCTGGAACCTCCTGTAGTCGAGCCTGTTATTCAGGTAGTTGTTACTCTTATCAGCGTAATAGACAAAAGACAAGAAAAGAGAATAGAGTTCAATCTCTGATGCATTTTGTGGATATCAATTGACAGCAGGCAACTGAAGTTCGTCCGAGTCAATACATTGAAAAGAACGGAACTTCGAACGTTGCAAAGTCCAGTCCAGTGAGCGTTGAAAGCGAAAAAGAAAAACAGACCGTAGAGCGCCCAAAGTTGAATTTAAAGCCGCGGACTCAGCCTGTTGAGAAAGTGGAAGTTGTTGAAAGTGAAAGGTCAGTAGTCTGAATGCTTCCGATTGTGATTTTGATTAATTTGTTGTAGTTATCTTATTGCTGTCAAACAATCTGATATTGTAGCGTAGATATCATTTTCTGTGTGTGAGATAAAAAAAAAGTGTCTGGATTTGGTTGGCTTTTAGACCAAATACATAATTTCTCTGGTGCAGTTACCATATGTTGCCGTTTGGAATAAAGATCATTTGTGTTCGATATTACCGGTGCTAGAATTTCAGTGTGTTGCTGACTGTATTGTTTCTACATCTCTTCCGTTTATTAGCTGTCTTTGACCATTTTTCTTCTGAAGCTTTACATTAAACCATCAATGTAAAACTAGCTTTTGTCACTATTCTGGTTGGACTTTTTCCCTTGTGTAGTACACAACACAAGTTGCGTCCTTTACCTGTCCCCTCCCTTTCCCTGTTTCACGTTTCCATTGCCTTTCCGATTCTCACTATATGACAATTGGTTTTCTCTGTATTTATTTATTTATTGGGCAATTTGTTTTCTCGTATTGATATCTGCATGTGTCACATATCCATCCTTTACTATGATACCTATAAGATAAAGGTCAGAACAGTGTTGGGCAGAACTCAGTTTGACTTAAATTACTTGTCTGAATATAAAATGCTTAGAGATTTAAAATGAACACAGTATTCATGAAAGACGTGGAGGTTGTTTACACAAACCAACTGTTTACAAATAAATTATAATGTATTTTATGGTCGGAATATGTTCGAAGAATTGAGTTATCATTATTACTACCTTAGTGTGGATGCATAATTTGTATTCAACTGGCTCAGATATCTTAAGAATCTGTTTTTATTTTTTTGTTCTCCGTGTGGGTGATACACCTTCCAGCTTAGCAGATTGAGTTAATTCCCTGCAGTGCGCCGTTTAATGATTTCTATTTGATGATGTGTAAACTTCATAATTTTGCTCACGTTTTTGTATCTGTCAATGGTGTAGGAAATCGGTATTTGGGGGTGCTCGTCCACGCGAACTAGTGAGTAAATTAATCTTGCATATGTATAATTTCATTATCATTAATTTATCAAGTGTATAATCACATTATTATACATTATCATTATTTTATCAGGTGTGCAATCGCATAATTGATTCTAGTGAATAAGTATCTTCTTTAGACCTTATCTAACACCAAACAAAATATGCCTTTGAAAGTCTTATGTTGCATCCTCCGCTCCAGACACCCTTCTAGCATTTTTCTTTTAATTGTTATTTTGTAACTCTACCAAGATATAACACTGAACCTTAGTTCTCATCTCAAGAATATGTTCATCTGTCATGGTCTTCTACTGAATGAATTACTATCACTAGCGACTCTGGGCTTCTCTGCTTGATGTTGAATTTGTTCATTTGATTTGTTTTAAGGTTCTGAAAGAAAGAGGGGTCGACGATGTCGTAATCAACCACGACACTGTTCAGAATGCCGAGAGGTGATTACTTAATCCAGACTCTATCCCGACTGTTACTTTTCTCTCCGAAATTCGCTTGGGGAGAGCGTCAACTTACACTCATCAATCGCTGTTGACAGGGTCGAGAAATTCTCCGGTCACGCAAGAAACGAGAATCCCGCTACCGACGCGCGGACCGGAAAGAAATTCGATAGAAGGGAAGTCGAGGCGAGGACCGAGAATCCCGCGGCCGACCAACGGCTCGGAAGGAAAGCTGACAGGAAGGAACAGGTGGCGGAGTCCGATCGGAGAAACTGGCGAAGCGGAGACAACCGGAGGAGCAACAGAGAGACAGAGAAGGCGCCTCAGCAGCAACCGGAGAGAGCTCCGTCGCCGGAGACTTGGCGTAAACCCGACGAGCAGAGGCCAAACTCGAGCTCCGGCGACTCTTCCGGTCCGCGCTACGGGAAAGTGGCGTCGGCCATTGAGCTCGCCACGTCGTTCTCCAAGTCATCGGTGTCCAGTCCCAAGGACCGGACAACCGCCCAAAGGAATTTACCTGGCCGCCCTCAGCCTCAGATACCTTTCTCGCGATTGGCGAGTCCGACGCCAAGGCCTCAGCCTCAGATCAACGGTTACTAAAACACACTTTAATGTCCTCTTTGTCACCATCCCTTTTTCCTTTTAATTACCTGTCCCCTTCCAAAGAGCACAGTGGTTGCCCATTTGTTTCTCATCGAAAATGGTCTCTTTGATTCAAGTTTCTAAATTTTGGAAGAGGACATTTTTTTTTTAAATCAACTTTCTTAAACCATTTGTTATCTTTCATTCATGGAGCTTCTTGGCTTACAAGTACTGCATTCTTCTCATACTTTTTAAGAGAAAGTGATGTGATGTTATAGTTGCCTACGTGTGTTTTATGTTTCTTAACTGTATAATATTTTTCTGTTCGTGATAATGATTTACCAGTAACGCACTCAGGGGTTAATGGATTTGAGTACAATGTCATCTCAGATTTTGGTGATACGTGATATCATAGATAACTCGCACGAGAAATTTGGCATATAAATTTATGTGCTATTTGATCTTTATTTTATTTTATAATTACAAAAAGAGTGTATTAAAAGTGCACATTTTCAAAATAGTGCTTATTCTAAATATATTGTTTTTTTAAATAACGTTTTCTTAAGTGGTAGGTTGTCATTTTCTTTATAAATAAAATTAAAGTTATATAGATAACAAAATAGTAAAGATTTGTAAAAAAAACTGTTAATAATTTGAAAAAGACGTTTAAAAAAAATTACCATATATAAATTTCCACAAAATTGACGGAGTTGCAAGTCGTGTAGCACATTCGCATTAGTAATCCAGAATTAACACGCCCGCAACCATTGAATAGTGATAGACATTCATTACTTTGAAAACCCACACGCGTTTAATCATTTTCTTTTTCTGGTCTAAGAATTTCCTAGGATGGAGTAGCAACATGTACCGAGTGGGACCATTATAGTAGTGGTTGATGTAGATGAGCGTTCGTTTCACATATCAAATTGATTAAAATTGATTGAAATCCGTATTCAGATGCAAAGTGATACAAGTCAAATCTTTATCAAGAAATAAATTACATTCCTCCAATTATTAGTGGAATCCAACCTCAAAGATAATACGGTCAGTCAAAACTACAGCGTTAAATTGGCGGCATAAGTAACGGAACAAAGAAAATTACTACCAACAACTTTGTTATATCTATCGTATGGACGCTAAAAATTAGGTCAAACCAAATATACTCTTAAAGTAAACCAGCATGGTTTTGCATGGACCCTAATGACGAGGCTGAATTATTCCTCCTTTTTTTATTTTTATTTTTTCTAATTTGGTTTCTTAATTTCAAGATCGCTTTTGCTTTCTTGTATTTGTTTTTTCCTTTCTTTTTCTATTTTTCTTTTATACCTTTCTCATTGAACAAGTGCAAAACGAACAAAATCGAGATCGTTGGACTCGACCATATCCCACTGACCTTATGTTGCTCAAAATCCCAATATCAATAATACAGAAAAGAGGATGAAAAATAATGAAAACATTTCAATCACCTTGTCACAAACCAGGCCTTTCGGGCTCCACAAATATATCTTGAATTGATTTTCTTTCCTAAACCTTCAATTACTACAGATATTAATTATCTCTCACAGTGCCTTAATCTCGTTTACACGACCACGAAGGCCTTTTCCAAGATTACGTAAACGCTTGGCAAGCGTGGTTGATCAGTCGTTTTTGGTACATAAATTCTCAGTCTACGTCAATGGCGAGCAAGTTTTGTGATGGCTAAGGTACGATATATAAGCTGCTCTTCTCTGTAGTTATAACATCTCTGCTTTTCATTGGCCGATATCTCACAACTTTGTCCAATCAAAAGCATATTTTGAGATCTAAGTTCGAAAATTTCCAACCGTTGGCTCTAAACATGATAGAGTGGACTTGGTCCGAGCTCGTAACGGCTCTGAAAGAGTGTCAAGAAACACTTCCTAGAAGCAAAAACAGTCCTTTTATTACTCAGAGGGTCTTGGACTGTCTCGTCGAAAAGCTCGCTTTGCCTCGTCCTTCAGATCATTCCGCGTTTCAATTACCTTCCACCGCAAGAAAGTCCAGAAGCTTGAGGAACTCTCCGAGGACTTGGTGGTTCGAAGATCTCGTGTTCTTGAACCCCGATTTCGTCGAGAAGCTGATAAATACGATGATATCCCACGGGCTAAACCACCGTTTGGTTTCCGAGTTTCTCTTCTACTATCGAAAGTCCAAATGTCACAGCACCGAGACCTCCGAGGCGGTCATTAGTCTTCTCTCTCTGCTCGATAAACGGTCCGTCTCTTTCAAGGGCTTGTTCGACGCTTACCAAGAGGCCTCGAGGGTCAGAGTGAGCGAGATACACATGCGTGCCTTGGAGAGCCTGATCGGCTCGCAGCTAGATCGAGTCACGCTCGGCTATTTGCTTGTCCCGTCTCCTCGGGGGAGTGATTTCGCGTACAACGTCGATTTCGTTCTCAACTTGGTTAAGTGGTTTCTTTCGAGCTTCGATCGATGTGGTTTGCGATTGAATAAGGTCGGGTTGTTGATGGACTCGTACCTATCGGAGGTCGCCTCGGATCCGCATATCACACACTCGAAGTTCTTGAAACTAGTCACGGCTCTGCCGGATTGTGCAACCGAGTCTCATGACCGTCTCTACCAAGCCATCGACATGTATTTCGAGGTACGTGGATATATTTTATTTCCTGCTCATATTTCTTATCGAACTTTGAATTCCGTGATTTTTTAGCGCGAGATTCTTAACATATTCATTTCAAGACGGTGGAATATTTTGGATTCACTCATTTTAGGTCTGATCCGATTATTTTTGGACCAAACGCTCATTTGAGTACATTAGGCTTTGACACCAAGTCAAGTATTACATGTTTCATCTCAAAAATAAGGAAAAATTGTATAAAATAGTTATTCGAAATTTCTTGATTAACAAAATAGCAAACGTTTCAACTTTTCAGAAAAATAGTCAAATTTACGTTTTCAAAATTTTGACGATTATTATAAGCAATTTAGTACTTCAAAAAAATTAATCTTGGGGTCAATTTTTTTTTTTGAAACTAGATTACTACACATTTTTTGTTATTTTATCAAATTAAGATAAATCTTGACTATTTTGCAAATTAATGACTTTAAATTGGTTATTTAGCTACGTCACTCTATAAATAAATAACTCGCGTGATAAAATGTGACGTGATAAATAATTTCTTTTATTTTACAGGTCCACGGAGAGCTGCGCGAAGAAGAGAAAATAAGTCTATGTCGTGCCTTGAACTACGAGAAGCTTTCGACGGAGGCATTGAGACATTTGGCTGCAAACTCTAAGTTTCCTTCGAGAGTTTCTGTGAAAGCTTTCACGTCACAGAGCTCTAATCTCACGAGTTTGATCCGTAAAATATACCTTTTCGAGGAGTTTAAAAATCTTTCTCAGGAGGACGGTAACGGAAAATTTGAAGCAGATTTGCAAGCGCTTCTTGGCTGGAACGAAGTTGAATTGAAGAAGGTTTGTCCAACGACGACACAGAAAATGGCTTGTACTAGAACATCTGGGTCCGGGAGATATTTGCCAAAGCTATGTGGGTGCTAGTTAGTAGGAAAAAGTAATCATTTTAATGACGTTTTTTGGTAGGACTTTTATGATATGTTGTTGGTAGATACATATAGGACACGGTAAAGAAAATTATTAGGAATCGTCTGTTTTCGATATATTTATTTTCGTGACACACATTCTTTGCCTATAGATTTTTGTTGTTGCTTATCTGATCATGTTTCTCAAATTTTAATTCATTTGACCTGTTTAGCGTCCCATATATTATTCAATTTATTTTAATTTTCGGACCATTATTTTTATAAAGTACTTACACTATGAGACTTTGAATGAACCCATAATGTACGTGGGAATCGTTTGGATGACTTTATGAGTGTCATTTATAAAGTTCCAGTCGAAGTATGTGGTGCAATCAAAGGTATGTGCGCCTTCTTTAGTGGGGCTCTATTGATGGCAAAAGAAATTTCATGAGTGGCACGACTCACGAGCCGACAAGTGAAACCCGATGGTTAACCGCAGTTATTAATTTTAACCACGATATAATAGTTAACGTAAACTTTGACCGCATCAATCGCGGTTAAATTTAACTGGGCGGTTAACTTATTATCCCTTTGACCAAATGAAGCAATTGATAAGGCGTCTATCGCAAGCTGCGGTCTCGTCACAGTATTGTATCCTCCGATCATCGGAGATCGATCATATCATCCGGTGAGCAGAGCAGAGTCGTTTCGGGTGAAGCTCCTGCGAAGAGCCTCATCGGCGACGGAAGTGCCGTCGGGTTACATGCCGATCTACATCGGAGAAGAGCTTCTTGCCAATGATTCCGATCGGTGTTTCGGTCGTCGTTCCGACAAAAAACAATGGCGAGTTAGGGTTAAAATAGCCGGCGAGTCTCTCGTCGCCGAGTTTAGTATACATACATTCTGTTATACTTTCGGTTACAATCTTTGCTACTTTCAAAATTTCAGTAACTTCGACTGATACCTCTAGTTAGAGGTTTTGGTAATGTTAAAACTCATAGATTGTGTTTGGTAGTTAACTCAAACTGTTTTTTGTTTTCTAATTTTTGTAGTTGTACTGAAAAACTGTTTTGTAGTTGTTTTCAAAAAGCTGTTTGGTACAGTTTTCATTTTTTTTTTAGAAAGTGAAAAAACTGAAAAAAGTGTTTGGTATAGTTTTCATTTTTGTTTTTGAAAGAATGAAAAGAGAAGATGAGGAGAAAGAGGAGAGAAGAGAAGAATTTTTTTTTCAAAAACACATTTTATTTGTTTTCAGTTTTCTTTACTTTTTTCCAAAACAACTTCAAAATTTTTTGAAATTTTTTTCCGAAAACAACTTACTAAACACATTTTCCAGTTTTGTTTCCTATTTTCACTTCTTGAAAACTCAAAAACTCAAAAACAGTTTTTGAGTTGATAATCAAACGTACCCATAATTTTTTTGTTTAGCAAGCTTGATAAGTCATTACTTATAAATTTATATATAGTTACATTTGTATGATATATTTGATTACTAGTTTTGCTATTAAAGTTACTTCACTCGATACTTCTAGTTACGATATATGCTATTGTTAAAAACTTAATATTTATTTCAATTATAATTTAAAATTTTAGATGTGTTTGAAAAATTATAGATTTTAGTATTTGAGCAAGTGTTTTAAATATTAAAAACTGTGTTAAAAATAATTATTTGACATAATTTCTCGTTCGGTAACTATTAATGGTTCTGCGTATTGGGACATAATTAGAAAAAACTTTTGAGCATAAAAACCTACAACTTTATTATAATATAATAAGGGGCAATCCAGTCTATTTTTCCGATATTTTCCCACGTGATAAAAGACACCATTCTCATTATAGAGAAAATTTTCCATTTTTAGTTTTTTTTTTACTCTCTCCCAGACAAAACGACATACTTGAGAGAAGACAAACGACGCCGTTTTTGACGCAATCCGTCGTCGTTTCCCTGTCATCAAGTCGAGTCGACCTGCATCTTCGTCATCATTATTAAAATTTAATTGCCCCCTTGCGCAAAAGTCACAACCAACTTTCCGTCTAGTTTCTCGGTTCTCTAATAACAACCTCTTTGATGTTTCATCCGATTTCACACTCTCTCTCTTAAATATGAGAAGGCCATAAAGAAAGGAAACCTTTGCTTCGAAGAGGAAGATCGGCCTCTGTGTGGTGGGTCAATGCTGTTTGATTGAGCAGCCAAGCATCAAGAGAGCGAAGGATGTTGGAGAAGATCGGACTCCCACCGAAGCCGTCTCAGCGAGGCAACAACTGGGTCGTCGATGCCTCGCACTGCCAGGGCTGTTCGTCTCAGTTCTCCTTCATCAACCGCAAGGTTAATCCCGTTCTCGATCATAGGGTTTTGAATTCATCCGATGCAGTTCAATTAACGGATGGCTCTCTCAATTAATTTTTATAAAAAAAATATTGGAACAAGTCATAGAGTTTGATATTGTGGAAATCTCAGCATCACTGTCGGCGATGCGGTGGTTTGCTCTGCAACAGTTGTACGAGCCAAAGGATGGTTTTGAGGGGACAAGGAGACTCTCCGGTGAGGATTTGCCAGCCCTGCAAGACGCTCGAGGAGGCCGCGAGATTCGAGATGCGATACGGTAACAGAACTAGAGCTGGCAAAGGTAACAGCTTTTTCTTCTTCTTCTTCTTCTTTATTTCTCACGTTTCATAATGATCGCTCATTGAATGAGTCGCGGGAATCTGAAGCCTCCGATCACCTGTGTTGATATTGTAGCCCAAAAAACAAGGCTTAATGTAGATAACTAATTTGCTGTTATTTTGCCGTGTTTCATTCTGGTTCATCTAATGGCACATGGAAATGATGGCTTTAAATTGAATAAAAAAAAAAAAAAAAATCAAATTAGCCTTTTGAACTTACTGATTAGCAACATAGCCAAAGGTTTAGATGTTTAGCAAAATAGTCAAATTAATGTTTTATGATTCTGTATTTTGACACTGTCAATAAAAACAATTGTTGATAAGAGTCGGAAAATTAGACGCCTGCTTGTTTTTGAAAATTTTGGCTATTTCACAACTTTTAGACAAAGCTTGGCTTTTTTTTGCAAACGATTAGTTTTGATTAGCTATTAGCTAGAACACCCTTGAATGAGATAATCTAGAAGGGTTGTGCCATGGGTCTGCTTGATCAGAAATTATGATTTCTTTCTTTCATGTTCTATTTCTCTTTTGCAGCAAGTTCAAAGCCCCCACCGAAGTCTGAGGATGACATTTTGAGTGAGGTTTTGGGTAACGACAAAAAGGAATCTTTTGCACCTGGAATGGGATCAAGCAGCAAGAGTGTTTCAAGCGTCGAGAGAGCAACGTCGCTGATTTCTCATGAAAGCACCAGTATTGACAGGGGAGAGAAAGTGAACAGAAGCGCTTCTCTTGATGTGTTTAATGATGGTCAAGCGGCCGAGAAAGAACCTGCTAGCCCCGAGGATCTGCGCCGGCAAGCTGTGGAAGAGAAAAAGAAGTACAGAGTATTGAAAGGGGATGGGAAATCAGACGAGGCTCTAAGAGCTTTCAAAAGAGGAAAGGAGCTCGAAAGGCAGGCCGACGCGTTGGAGATATCTATAAGGAAAAATCGTAGAAAGGCTTTGGTGTCTCAAAATGTTGAAGAGGGCCCGAATAAAGACGACGCCGGAGGATCTAGAAGAGGAAATAAGGTCGCTCGTGTAGAGGGTAAAGAGAAAGACGACCTCGCGGCCGAGCTCAGAGAACTCGGGTGGTCCGATAGGGATCTGCAGGGTGAAGATAAGAAAAAGGCTAACACCAGCTTGGAAGGCGAATTCTCTTCTCTTCTAGGCGAGGTGGCAGAAAAGACAAAAACAGATAAAGGTGGTAATCTCGGAATAGACAAAAGCAAGGTTCTTGTTCATAAGAAGAGAGCACTTGAGCTGAAGCGTGAAGGGAATCTGGCAGAGGCCAAGGAGGAACTAAAGAGAGCTAAAGTTTTAGAAAAGCAGCTTGAAGAACAGGAACTTTTGGCTGGAGCTGAAGATTCCGACGACGAGCTTTCTGCTTTGCTCCGAAGTTTGGACAGTGATAATCAAGACTTGTCTGTTGATCAGTATGAGCAAAGGCCCGATTTTGATATAAGCAGTCTTCTTGGCGATGCCGATCAAATAATGAACGGTAATTTCGATGTGACGGAAGAGGATATGGAAGACCCCGATATTGCAGCAGCTTTGAATTCGTTAGGATGGGCTGATGATGATCACGGCAGCGATGCTCCAGTGGTCGCTGCAGTTGACACGGAAGCACTGTCTAAAGAAATTCTGTCCCTGAAAAGAGAAGCTTTGGCTCAGAAACGAGCAGGTAATGTGTCGGAGGCGATGTCGCTGCTAAAGAAGGCGAAACTGCTTGAAAAGGATCTTGAAACCTTTGAGTCACGAGAAGGAGATTTCGCGAAAGATTCTACTTCTCAAGCTGCTAGTCACTCGTCAACGCAAACAATCCTGAGCGATGAAAGTGTAAATGCCGTAGAGAGATTCGAATCGAAACCCGCGCCGAGGAAGAGTAAGTTGATGATTCAGAAAGAACTTATCAGTTTGAAAAAGAAGGCTCTTGCGTTGAAAAGGGAAGGGCGATTGGATGAGGCCGAAGAAGAGTTGAAGAAAGGAAAGATTCTCGAGCAGCAGCTTGAAGAGATGGATAAAGCTCCGCCAAATGCGAAAGCGATGCCCGTGTCTGCAAGCACTAAGCCCCCAAATTTGGCGTATGACAATCTACCGGGAGTAGATGAGGAGGACGAGAATGTGACCGATCAAGACATGAACGACCCGTCTTATCTCTCTCTACTGAAGAATTTAGGTTGGCAAGAGGAACATAACGACCCTCCAGCGAACATTTCAGCCGAGCCCCGTAAAATAATTGATTCTCCTCCTGTGCCAGTACGCGAATCCGTGGTTGCGAGACCAAGAAAAAGCAGAGCAGAACTTCAGAGGGAGCTTTTGGGGCTAAAAAGGAGATCCCTTGCACTGAGGCGTCAGGGAGAGAGTGAAGAGGCTGAAGAAGTTTCGAGGAAGGCAAAAGATATAGAAGCCCAGATCGCAGAATTGGAACAACCAACAACAGAAGTGCCACAAAGTGCAGATAAAGACCGTGGTGATGCAGAGATGGTCACAGAAAAGGACATGCATGACCCGGCGATGTTATCGGTTCTGAAGGACTTGGGATGGAATGACGGTGCACAAGAGACTTTAGTCACTAGCGAAAAGAGTAACGAAAATGCTTCAAAGTCTGCTGTTTATTCTGATGCCACGTCTGTCACTGTAAAGAGGAGTAAAGGCGAAATCCAAAGGGAGCTTTTGAATTTGAAAAGAAGAGGCCTTGCCCTAAGAAGGAAAGGAGAAATAGAAGAGGCCGAAGAATTGCAGAATGCGGCAAAGGTTCTCGAGGCTCAGCTCGAAGAACTCGAAGCCCCAAAACAACAGGTGTATATGCAAGAAGCCGCAAAGGATGAGAAACCAAATAACTTTGGACCGCCGAGTAACTCTGAAACTGATAGTGGAAGCATAGGTAGTGAGATGGCCAACCTTGGAATCATAAATTCCGATCTTTTGATTCCTTTGAACTCGCCGCCAGTTGCAAGCACTGCTGTCCCTCCTCCACCCGGAAACTCAGAAAATTTGATTGATTTGTTGACCGGTGATTACTGGGCCGGACCTCAAATTGCTGCTGAGAAGCCGCTCGTTAACGAATCGAATCCTACCGATGAACATGCTTCTGTTTCTAGAAACAATGACGTGGGTACTGAAAATATCGCGAAGAAAGAAAATCCCGCCGAAGAACATGTTTCTCCGAACAACGAAACGACCCTCAAGCAAGAAATCTTGGCTCGGAAGAGGAAAGCGCTCGCTTTCAAGAGAGAAGGGAAACTAGCCGAAGCTCGGGAAGAGCTGAGGCAAGCCAAGCTGTTGGAGAAGCGTGGCTCCCAAAACGACACCGAGCCCACAACCAGCCCAAGCAAGGCCCAGGAATCGGCCGCGGGCTCTTCGTCGGCCATCCCACCAAAGCCACTCTCGGGCCGCGACCGGTTCAAGCTCCAGCAAGAGTCCCTCGCTCACAAGCGTCAGGCTATGAAGCTGAGAAGAGAAGGCAGGGCTGAAGAAGCAGATGCCGAGTTCGAGCTTGCCAAATCGCTCGAGGCCCGGCTGGAAGAATCGGCGCCGAACGACGGAGCCGAAGCGGACAGAGATAATCTCGGTGTCGAAGATTTTCTCGACCCTCAGCTTTTGTCGGCTCTGAGGGCGATCGGGATCGACGATGCCAGAGCTACGCCGCCCGTCCCAGATCGATCACAGCCCTCGAAACCGACCGCCGCTACGACCAACGATAGTCCCGACAGAGAGCGGCGGGCTCAACTGGAAGAGCAGATAAAGGCCGAGAAGCTAAAAGCGATCCACTTGAAGCGTTCGGGGAAGCAGGCCGAGGCCTTGGACGTGCTTCGAAACGCCAAGCTTCTCGAGAAGAAATTGAATTCCTTTTCTTGATTTTTCGACTAGAAGATGAGAAATCCGAAGTGGATATGGAAATTTTTTTCTTTTGTTTTGCTCTCCACACCACATACGCGTTTGGTTGCGTCTCTTGCAAGTATGTAAAAGATGGAACACTACCCTGTCCTGCTAGCAACTGATTCGTTGCTATATACATCTATTTTTCAATAAATTTTTTCCTTAGTTGAAAGCTGTAAAATGACCGTTGTGTATTGTTTGTAATATTATAAATTATCTTCGCCAATTCACAACATGCTGACACATTGCCTGGTAAGAAGAAATAAGAATGAATGAGATAACTTGTCGTTAGAAAATGATATATTTGGAAACTGAAAAACACTGGCAGTTAATATATTTTCAAGGGCTTGAAAACAGCAGCTCTTGTAAATAACCAATGGCGTGATCACTATACCAACTCTTAGGTAACAAAAACTATAAAATTTATGTGTTACTCATTTTTCATTTGCAAATTGGTTTGAAGATGAAACGTCACAATTTGTAGTCACTTTAACATAGTAGAACTATTACGTTTTTAATCAATTATTAAGTTTCAACTAATGATGAATTTAATACTATTAAATCCAACTAAAAATAAATAGGCATGAACGATTGAGCACGGAAGAAAGGTTGGGATTAGTATGTCGATTTCACCAAAAAATGCATCCATTTGAACCTTGGTTTTATTAATCCTTGTGAACTAATTAAGCCAAATCATATCATGATAATCAAACGAGATTATCCACGAGAGATGAATTATCAAATCTGACACCTGGCAGGTCTAGTAAGTACTTGAATGGTAATTAAGCATCTCCAACCCTAACACTAAATTTGGTATTAAAATCACAATATTTTTGTGTATTTTAGCACTAATTTTATTTCCAACTCCAGTCATAGCACCAAATTTTCCACTAAAAACAATAATCTCTATTATTATATTATTAAAACTAAATAACCACTTTATTAGTAAATAGGATAAATTATAAAAACCCCCCTTGAACTTAGGTCTTGGTAACGATGTTCACCATCATCTCCAATTTGCCACAAAAATTACTCTGAACTCTTGGTTTTCTTACACGTAGCCCCTTCCGCTAATATTTCTCTGTTATCTCGGCACGTTTTGATCACGTGAAGACGATTTCGAGTGAAATTATCTTTATGGTTTTTTTTTCAACATTAGTAGGCGTCTTCTTCTTCGGAGATTGGGCTTTCTTCTTCTTCGTAGGAGGCTTCGTTCGAAAACAAGAAATGCTAAGATTCAAGGGTCGTGGAGGATTCCACGAAGCTTTTTCACCATTTTGTCGAAATCCTAGATTTTACGATTTTTGGATTTGTTTCGTTTTTAATTTTAATATCAGATATATATATATATATATATATATATATATATTTACGCATTTTAACTTAAATTAAAACAATTTTTTAAATTATTCAAATATTAAAGAATAGGTAAATGTATTCGATTGGGTTAAAATATCATTATAACCTCGAAATCATCCTCACGTGATCAAAATCTTTTGAGATAACAGAGAAATATTGACGGAAAGGGCAACGTGAGAGAAAACCAAGAGTTCAGAGTAATTTCTGTGGCAAATTGAAGATGAGGTGCGGTACCAAGACCTGTGTTCAGGAGGGATTCTTATAATTTATCCTAATAAATATTTCAATAAACAGTTATAATTCTTATACTTTTATAACAAAAATTAAAATGTACTAACTTAAAAAATAATAATATTCTGAAATAAATATTACAAGATGATTAAATTTATGATCTATGTTTAAATTTATTTATGTTTTAATTGAATTTTTAAATTTATTTAAATGTATTTTTGTAGTTAATTTGTAAGTTTTGGTGTTTTATGAAAATTTGTAGGGTTATATATATATATATATGAGAAATTGCTTAATTTGCCACCAATTTCATAACATTTTCCCACTTTCCACCAAAATGTTAATTTTTTTTCCAAAATATCAACATCTATGTCAACAATGT
This sequence comes from Urtica dioica subsp. dioica, assembly GCF_054948205.1. Lineage (NCBI taxonomy): Eukaryota > Viridiplantae > Streptophyta > Magnoliopsida > Rosales > Urticaceae > Urtica > Urtica dioica. The sequence goes on from NC_142764.1 coordinate 25,056,763, forward strand.
TGACATCTATGTTTACCCTTCACTATTAGATGTCAACATTGTTGACATAGAAGTGACATTTTGGGAAAAATTAGCGTTTTGGTGGAAAGTGGAAAAATGTTATGAAATTGATGACAAATTAAGCAATTTCTCTCTCTCTCTCTCTCTCTCTATATATATATATATATATATTAATTTTGGTAGTCAAATATACGAACTAAAGATTAAAAAAAAAAAAGATATACCGTGTGTGAACAGTATCACATTATATAGTGTGATACAATATCACACGGTATAATTGGCGTGTGAAATGCAGTATGGTCGGAGACAAATCAACATCATATTTACTGATATACCGTGTCACAGTAGAAGCCCTTGGGGGTTATGCACACACAAAAAATGCGCCTAAAAACGTGGCTATATTTGAACGTAGAAATTTGAATAAAATGAGCATTTGTATAATTATAAAAAGTATAGTTCATACTTGGAATACGAATTCTTTAGTATTATCTTCCCAGCTGTACAAGGATGTTGACTTATGCCTTTAATTTGTTTTTAGCGCTGCAACATAGTAAGAAAAGTTTACTTGCCACATGGTCCTTCTGTTTTCCTTTTTTGCGTGATAGATGTTTATGATGCGTTGTTAAAGCTGGTTCCATTGTTAAAATTATTGAGTATGTGGATCCTAAATTGAGCTGACTGCACGTGTTTCTACTCTAAATAATGCAGATATACTAAGGCTCCGTTTAGAACCCGGAAAATATGAGGGAAAAGAAAATAGAAATCCCTCATATTTTATAACTTAGATTGTTTGGATTGAGGAAAATATGATGGAAAAAAAATATGATAGAAAATGTGAGAGAAAATGTATAACTAAAATTAGGATTTCATTTTCCTTCGAAAATCAAATAAAAAAGGAGAATCTCTCTAAATTTGTCTATGAGTGGATCACATTTGTGTATCTCGTCCAGGGACCAAGCCAGAATAGCTCAATAGGGGGGTTTATTTGGAAAACAAATATTTAGAGGGGCTAATTAAAAAAAAATTCATGGTAAAACTTTTTTTTTTTAAATGAGTCAAAAGTGTAAATTTTTAGGGCAAAAATGTAAAATTTATTAAAAATTGGCAAAAAATGTAAATAAAAAATATTTGAGGGGGCCTAATTAAAAAAATTCATGGTAAAAATGATTTTTTCTTAAAAAATTTGGTCAAAAGTGTGAATTTTTTAGGGTAAAAATGTAAAACTTTTTAGAAATGGGCAAAAAATGTAAATAAAAAATATTTAGAGGGGCTAATTAAAAAAAATTCATTGTAAAAATGAAATTTTTTTTAAAAAATGGGTCAAAAGTGTAAATTTGTTAAGGTAAAAAATGTAAAACTTTTTTAAAATGGGCAAAAAATGTAATTATAAAAAATTTGAAGGGGGGCTGGAGCCCACCCTGGACCTGAGTTAGCTCCGTCATTCGTCTCATCGTTACTTTCCCGTTAATTTTCTCTCATATTTTCCATGACTTCCAAATTCAATTAGAATTTTGACTTTTTCTATTATTTTCTCAAACATTTTCATTTTCTCTATAATTTTAATTTTTATCTCTTATTTTCTGGATTCCAAACGGAGCCTAAGTGTTATAAGCTCTAGTGTTCTTTCAGACAATCGTTGCACCGGATGACTATTTTTGTCCCATTGTAAAAAGAATAAGGCCCGACTCTGAACCGACACTTTGGCTCACTACAAGCTCACGCTACTGAGCTCGGCTATGGCTCGCTATTCTTCAGCAGCCACAACTTTTACCTACCATCACGTGCAGTAAAAAACGTATGTTCAATACAATCCTATGCTATTATATATTTTGAAAGAAGATAAAATAGTAGTCGTTGAAGAATAGCGGGCCACCACAATTTTATCGTCTTTCAAAATAGGATAAATTACATAAATACCCCCTGAACTTTTGACCATTTAACAACGTGGTCCTTATTTTTATTTTTCTTACAGCGTCACCCTTGAACTTTGACAATCTTACAAACTTAATCCTTCCGTCTATTTTTCTCAACAATCCATCCATTTTTGACCATGTGATTGACATGTGATTATTTAAACAGAGACAAAATTGTAAAATAACAAAAAAAAGATTGATTTTATAATTATTTAATATTATTAAAAATTATTATTTATTGTATAAAAAAATAAATAAAAATAAAATAATTATGTAAAATATGAATTTTTAATAAAAATGAATTATTATTTATTATTAATTTTCTATTATCGTGAAAAAAATATATAATGGAAATGTATAAAAAAAAAGTATTAAAAAAGACAACAAACAAAATGAAAAATGAAAATTTTTAATTTTAATTTATTAATGTTAAATATAAAATAATTAAATAAAGGATATATAGGTAATTTTAAATATTCAAGTTGTAATATGTCGATTACACAAGTTAAAATAGACGGAATATAGAAAAAATTTGACGGTAGGACTAAGTTTGTAAGAATATGAAAGTTTAAGGGCGACGCTGTAAGAAAAATAAAAGTAGGGACCACGTTGTTAAATGATCAAAAGTTCAGGGGGCATGAGTGTAATTTATCCTTCAAAATATAATAGCATATGATTGTACTGAGCATACTTATCTACTGCTCGTGAAGGAACTCAATTCTATCTTCTATATATAGCGTCTTTAATCACCTTTCAATGCATTAAAAACTCTCTCACTCTCTCTCTCTCTCTCTCTCTCATACACAAATATAGATTTCTCGCTCAGGTGTCAAAAAATGGCATATTCTACTAACTACTATGGATCACAGAGCATAACGGTTGAGTTTCAGACACACTATCATATATTTTCTGTGACGATTTTTTATATTTACTTTATAGTAACAATTTTCTTCTTGTTATATTTTTTGATCAGGATCAATTTTTTGTCGAATATGATGCCAAAGTTGAAGAGGTGAAGAACATGTTACGAACCAATATCTCAGCAGCAGATCACCCAAAGGACTCGATAGCGGGTTTAAGCTTGGTCGACGCAGTTCTACGGCTAGGCCTCGAGTACCACTTCCAAGAGGAAATCAATGCCATTCTTCTCAGGGAATACAACATTTTCTGCAGCAATAATCGACAATCCCATGACCTTTACAAGGTTTCTCTTCAATTTCGATTACTGAGACAAGGAGGTTATCATGTCTCTTCAGGTATAAAATACGAAGCCTTTCTCTCTTAATAAATTTAATAGATATTGAACCAATAAAAAATGCAACAAATATTTGGCACAGACGTGTTTAAGAAGTTCAAGGACGGAACGGGATTTTTCAGTCAACTATTAGTAGACGACAAAGATGGAGTTTTGGAGTTGTTTGAAGCCTCGCAACTGAGCTTGGAAGGTGAGCACATACTCGAAGAAGCCGAAGATTTCTGTCGCCGCCAGCTCAGCAAGTGGTCAAAGTGTAGGGAAGACAATCAAGCACGAAAGAATATCCTTTACTCGTTAAAACAGCCCTACCATAAGAGCGTGGTCAGACTCACTGCCGCGAATTTTCTAAAGAGCCACGATGGCAAAAAATATGAGGAATGTTCAATGGTTGTGTTGAAGGAATTGGCAAGAAAGGACTTCAAAATACTTCAATCCATCCATCAAAAGGAAATATCCATAATATCCAAGTACGTGTTGGCTATTAGACAATCATTTTTTTTTTCATGTGTGTAATAATTTTTTTCTATATAAAATAAACAAAAATTTTCTGACTTGATTTTTTTTGTATTTTTAAGTTGGTGGAAAGAACTAGGTTTGTCAAAGGAGCTGAAATTTGCGAGAGACCAGCCTCTTAAATGGTATATGTGGACAGTCGTGGCTCTATCGGACCCAAGCTTGTCGGAACAAAGGATCGAGCTCACGAAACCGATAGCTCTAGTCTACATCATCGACGATATCTTCGATATCCACGGAACCCTAGACGAACTTGCTCTTTTCACGGATGTTGTACAAAAGTAGGGAAATTATTAGGACCGCAATTTATAACTCTCTCCGCCAATTTGAAAAGCATAAATCATCAATTGACTCGCGTGGCACACATTTCAGGTGGGACATAAAAGCCGCTGAGCAATTACCGGACTACATGAGAATATGCTTCAAGGCACTCCATGGAATAACCAACGAAATCAGTCACAAAGTGTATAGTGAACACTCATGGGATCCCACGGCTTCACTAAGAAAAGCGGTAACGCTTGTATAAAATGTAATTTTATTTTATATTTTTGTTTTACTTTGAGAATGAATCAAATGTTTGTTGTGACAGTGGGGCAAATTGTGCGGTGCGTTCTTGGTAGAAGCGCAGTGGTTTGGGTCGGGAAACTTGCCCGGAGAAGAAGAGTACCTGAAGAACGCGATGGTGAGTTCAGGGGTTCATGTTGTTTTGGTTCACACGTTCTTTCTTTTAGGTCAAGGCATCACAGAAGACACCGTTAGCTTGATCGATCAGGTTCCGATCCTGATATCTTCCACAGCTACAATCCTTCGTCTCTGGGACGATTTGGGAAACGCAAAGGTAGTACTAATTCCATATTCGGCTAAGATTTTATTTTAAACTAGTGAAATTGCTTGATTTAAAATATATATCATTAATTATATAATAGCCCTTTAAAACTTAATTATTTAGACAAATAGCTAAGATTTTAAGTTTCTTATTATTTTTTTTCATGTATAAATATCCATGTATTACATTTTTTTATTAACAAATTATCAAAGTTTGACATTGTCTATTAAAATACTAAGATATAATTACGCATTATATAAATTTATATACATGATTTTTTTTATTGACACATGATATTATGAATTTTTTAAAACTTTGTCTATTTTCGCTAATTTTAGAGCTTAACTATATTTCTTAAATTTATTAGTTTCAATTAACTATTTTGCTAGAACGTTTATATATATATATATATATATATATATATATATATATATATATATTACTATCTCTTAATGATTATAAATAAATTTAAATTCTTATTTTTTTATACATATATGCATATATTTAACAGAAAATTAGGAAAATAGTTAACTTAAACGTTTGATATTGCTAAATAGCCAACGTTTGGTATCTTAAGTAAATAACCGTAAATAATGACGTGACCTAATATACAGAGGTGACTATTTATCTAAGATTTATGTCTGTAAATACATGAAAATTACTATTTATCTAAGATTTACCAAACGTTGGGTATTTAGCAATATCAAACGTTTAAATTGGTTATTTTCCTAATGAACCCTATATTTAAACATATATATATATATATATATATATATATATCATGTGCAGCATAGCATGGATACAATCCTCAAGATACAAAATTTGTTCATTTTCCATAGAGTTTAGGAATTCTTAGTTAAATTTACATATGTACTTAATACACAATAAATATGGATATTGAGATTATAACGATCGTAGGATGAGAATCAAAACGGGCACGACGGGTCCTACGTGGATTGCTACGTAAAAAGGCGGGAAGGTTGTACTGTTGAAGAGACAAGAGAGCACGTGAGAAACATGATAAATACAGAATGGAAAAGACTGAACGAGGAAACTCTGTGCTCAAGTGACTTCCCATTGTGTTTCAAGAGGGCATGTCTCAACGCTGCTCGGATGGTACCGCTAATGTACGACTACGACCACAACCAACGCCTTCCTGGTCTCGAACACTATATCAACTCGCTTCTCTCTTAAATAATCAGTCTTCTATTTGTAATCAGTGGTTTCCATAATATTTTCCAGAATAAGTAGGCGTACTATTAGTTTTCGATCCCTATAATAATTTCATAAAACCCCTTCAATCACACATTAATTTAGATAGTTGATGTGGTGTGTATCATACATTAATTTAGATAATTGATGTGGTGTCCATTTTCTACTTCTGTCAAAAGATTGTCTTATAACTTCAAAACTTGCTCTTCTATTCTGATATTATTAATTTTTTGTTCAGTTTTATGTCTACAGTTTTTATTTTAAAAAAATAGTAATTTTTTTTTTTTGGTGATAATTTTGTAAACGATAATTTTTCTTGATATTTACAAATTTGTATTGTAAATTTGCCATACGTTGCTAAGGCACTTTCCACTAGTACTTCAAGCTCACTTCACATCGAACTTATATTACTTTTATAAGTAATTAGATATAATATTTTAGCTTACTACTTGCATAGTATATTGTTAAATCATCTTTGACAATTTTAAGATTCAACAGATCTAAACAGTCTGCCGTCCCATTCGAATCATCAATCGCCATAAGTACTGAATCACATCTATAAATATTGACTTTATGATCAACATGAAAATTACGATAAACGTCGCTTAATAAAATTGACACATATTAATTAAAACTAAAATTACTTGCCCAAAATTATATGGCATGAGTAGTATTTGACGATAAATCAAACAATGTGCTCATTCTACTAGTTTATCATTGTCGGTTGGGGATGGAGAAATCTCGAACAGATTGATAAAACACAAATTTTCCTGGTACTATTTTGTTCCTGTAGTGTAATTCATGGACGAAAAATACAGCTTGTTAAAACATCGTTACAAACAAATTTAATAAAGATTGCATAGCACAAAATTATTTCATATAAGTGTAAATATACAGGTCATAATGGATTTTTTTTGTGTGATTACTTTATATCGCATAACTGGTCGACGTACTCTTTGATCAGTATGCTTTCGAATTCTCGGTTGACGACATCTAGTTTGGTAGAAAGTGCATACCACATCAGTGGTGCTAATCAAAAGTTACTAATTAAGCCGAGAAATCCATCGCAAGGTCGGGGTTGATAAATGAACTATAACTGATGATATGATAATTTTTTCTAGTTTTCAATTCAATTTTTAATGCAAACAAAAGAGGCGAGTGCATACTTTAGGTCGGTGTTTTCTCGATGTTTGAGAGTGGTGTGCAGTTTGTGTATTTGCTGAGAGAGAGAGAGAGAGAGAGAGAGAGAGAGAAGTAAACACATACACACCATACACACCCAACCCGCACTATGTTAACATAGTGTTAGGCGTCTTCCATAAAATTTGGACCCCTAAATTAAATTTCTAGTCAAACTATCAATTGAAAAAGAAAATAGACAAACACGGTTAATTTGTTTGACTATGATGGCTAACTTAATTAACTACGATGATTAATCTAATTTACTATAAAAACTTGTCCATTGCAAACATGAAATTTGGTTTATTTAATTTATACTATAATAGTTAATGTTAATTACTTTGGTTGGGGAATTAAGAGTTGAACTGCATTTCTAACATTTGTATAGTTAGACTATATTTTGAATCGAGAGTAACCATTCAGCTATTTTAAACCGTTTCTAACTTTAATTTTTCATTTTTTGTTGTTGTTGTTTTGCACCTATTTCTCAATTCAATTAATGTCACTCTTCTTCATTATTTACTTCTATATATATTCACAAATTATAACAACTAAATATAATTTATACTCCTTGAGTTTTAATCAAATAGTGATGCCTTCTTAGTTCAAACCAATATCTTTGTAAATATATCTCAACCATCCCCTCAGTTATATTTTTATTGTTAAATTTTCATTTATATTTTATTAATGTCAAAAAGCCATCCCTTAATAAATATTTTAATTGATTTTCATGTCTTAATTTATTAAAATTAGCATCGTAGAAATAGTTATTATCATAATTATTAAAAAAATTTAGAAAAAGTTATCCAAAATATTAATTAATCAATTAATAACAAAATAATTAAAGTTTTAATATTTTAACTTCCAATATCAACTAATTATATTAGGGAAAATAACACATTTATACCCTGTGTTTTAGTGAAATGTCGAGTTTAACCCTTGATTTTCAAAAATGTCGAGTTCATACCCTCTGTTTAACTAAAATGACGAAATTATACCATGAAATGAATAATAGCGTCACAAATCTCCCTTTCATTGATATTAACTCTTATATAAGAAAAACCAAATCAAATCTAAATCAGTGCCCTAACTTCCAAATTCTAAATTTTGAAATAAAAATAGCCTTAAATTGAAATTAAATAATAAAACTCATACATCCTAAGAAATGACTTCATTCCGTGTTCGAATTGTAACTCTAAATCCTGCATACTCTGTTCGAATATGCGATTTTGATGACTATCAACTATCGATGTTTACCCCTTTGCCTCTTTCTGTGTTCTTCACGATTAAGAGACTGTTGTTTATCTTTTAGTTTTTAAATAAATTACATATATGACGCGAATGAATAAAGATAATTGGTGTTTATATATAAATATTATAGTCAACGTCAATTAAAAGTCAATAAAAAGAATATTTGTGACACTGTTGTCTATTTCAGGGTATAATTTCGTCATTTTAGTTAAATAGAGGGTATAATTTCGTCATTTTAGTTAAACAGAGGGTATGAACTCGACATTTTTGAAAACCGAGGGTTAAACTCGACATTTCACTAAAACACAGGGTATAAATGTGTTATTTTCCCATTATATTATAGTATTATCTCTCTAAGTAATTCAAGCCGGCCCGGTATATATCATCCTTGTCATCGAGCTGCCAATAGTATACCCTACAATTTGTTTTTTGTCATAATTGTGTGGATCAGATAAAACACACTATAAGCAATTAATGAGGCTCTCCCAATCTTGAGTAAAATAATGCATATTTTCGTCGGCTGTGTGGCCACAACGAGCTTCTGTTTGACGAATAGACTTGACATTGTCAAGGTGCCAAGAAAAAAGAAAAAAAAACGTTGAAGAAAAAAAAAACGACTTTCATATTCTTTTTAACGATGAAAGGGACGACTTGACAAGTAAAATATACGTCTAATTCTGATCATAGTGTTTATCTCCAATTTTATTAATAGACAGTTTTATCTCTAATCAAAATTTTCTTTTGAAAAAATTATACAAAATAACTATTTGAAACTAATTGATTAATAAAATAATTAAAATTTCAAATTTTCAACAAAATAACCAAAGTTACGTTGTCAAAAAAGTTAGACACAAAAGATTATAATTTTTTACAACTATTATTAGTAATTATCACTTTCAAAAAATTAATTCTAGAGTAAAAAATTGTTTTGAAACTTAATGTTTGGACTTTTGTGCGTTTCTTGGTTCATTAGCGAGCATGCGCCTAAGTTCGACGAGGGTTGGATGTTTGATTTAAAAAAGTTATTTGTAGATAAGCAAGTTAACGTTTGAATTTATTGGGTGTATCAATTTGAATCAATTAGTGATTGAGCTATTAATAGAGTTTTATTACCCACACGGCCACTTGAAACGTTAGAATTTCATGTTAGCCAAAGTCTCAATATTTCTAAAAAAAAAATAGCCTTTAAGCTGATGTAACAAATAAAATCAAATATTAGTAATTGAAAATCAACTATAAGAAAAAAAACAATTGAAAAATTGTATTACTATTTATAAGATAGCCCCAATTTTAAATTTGTTAAGAATATCATTCTTCAAACGGGAAAACTTATTTTCCTTATAAATAAAATTGTTAACACGAAGTGGACGCACTTAAATCAACTGGTTAATTATCTCGGACATGAATGAAAATCTCGCATAGAATTCTCACTAGATGGCGTAGAGTACGGACCTAATTCCCCCAGGAGGGCACCAAAGCCATTCACGAGAGACATATACGCCTTTTAAGGATGCACCCAAAACATCCACAAGACACGACAAATTCCCCATGATTGAACTCAAAACGTCTACAAGACGCACCAATATTGTCCAAGAGAACCCAAGATTGTCAAGAGGTGCACCCAAGCAGTGCTAGAGACGAACTCAAGTGCACCACATGAGTAAAAGAAAGAAGCATTACATGTTTGAGCCACCTCACGCTCGTCTAACAAAAAAGTAAAACCAACGGTAGAAAGTGGCGAGGAAGACATAGCTCATCGGCTCATAAAAATGCTAAAAATGCGCCAAAGGAGACGAGAATAGCCTCGTCTTACGATGGCAATACGAGAGCTAAAAAACTAGATTTTCGCTATCAACAAATGGAACATACAAATAACCATAAGAGAGACGTACTCAAAATTGAGAAAGATAATCGAGAGCGGTTCGTTTCACATAAATATTGTACATACTAACTGCTCGAGAAAAAGATAGGCAAATAACGAGAGGCGTCAACAGACCACATCCACAATAGAGAAAAATGTACAACAGATGAAGATTTGAAAACATGGAAAAAAAAAAATGAAATACGCAGTGGAAGATAAAGCGATGGTCGAGAATCAAGGACCACACCTTCCATAACCATCCCACTATGCGCCCCTAATATCGGATGTCGTCCCAGCCAATTATTTTGCCTCACCAATGGGTGGGATGCGCTCCGGGGGAATAAAGCTGAAGGTGATCGGAAGTTCTGAGTTCTCGTCGAGGACGCCCTTCCGACAATCAAAGACCCCATCCCAATAAGCCTTTTCCATGGCCACCTCAAGATCGGCGATCCTCGCATGTGCAAGTTTCAAACCACTTTTATGTAGAACGAGATCCCTTAGAAGCTCTGATCTTAGTCGATCCGCTTCATCCTGACGCTCCTCACGGATCCTCGCCATATGAGACTCACACGCGTCCACCTTTCTCTCGGCGTCTTCTAGTCTTCTCGACAATCGCGAGACCTCCGCGAGAATCTTGATCTTCTCGAACTCGGAAACTTTTAACTTCTCCTCGATGTCTATCACTCTTTGAGTCATATTCGGATGAGTCAAAGATGAAGTCACCGACTCAGTTAAGAGCTACAAAAGAACAATCAGCAAAGGGTTAAGACCATGACAACCATAAAAAAAAAAGGGGAAACACAAATCGAAAAATAAAAACACGAACCAACCTGTGCCAGAAGACGAGCCTTGCTACCAATCAACTCAACGTTTTCAATCTGGTCCTCCACTACAAGATCTTTGAAAGAAAGGCTCTTCACGATACAAAGGACTTGGTACCCCAACTCTTTATCAGACAAGGCCTCACCCGATGAATGAGGTAGTGGCGCGCTCAACTCTCTTTCAGAAGGTCTGGAAGAGAGCTCCACCGGTGAACACCCATGACAAATGTCGGTCAGCGCCCTTTCGAACAAACGAGAGGAAGAAGAGACCGCGAGACCCGACGAGCAAGCCCCTGGCCCGTCAAAAAGTCTGGTACTTGTAGTTGTAATCTTCTGCGTAGCATGAGGCTGAGCATGTAAGAAAAAAGTAGAGAAGGGAAACTAATTAGTTGTATATATACACATATATATTATCAATGAATAAGAAGAATTTGTTGCAACTAGGCAATCTCTTAGCTTCTTTTATTCATATATACTACGGAATTAAACCGACAATACACTTAATTGATTTACTGCATATTACTTTGTTGTTTCGCTTTAATTTCCAACTCTAAAGGATAATTCATTTACTTTGGCATTGCTTGAACGATAAATTATACCAACTGTTTGAACAAAATTTCAATAAGAATCAAACAGACTTGTACTCATGGGAAATTTCACTACTTTTGTTGTGTATCTGCTACTCTACCCTTTGTAACCTTTATTAAATACAAGCACAAAGCAATACCAATTACATAAATATTAATTTCCTTATACATACACTAAAACCCTCGGAGGGTTGGCTTGTGTTGCAAAACTGATGTATGTTAGGTGATCTTCTGCGACACAAAACCTCATGCTTGTTAAGTTGACTCCTGCGAGATGACGAGAATCCAAGCCCACTTAATGTAAAAATGTCATCTATGTTAAAGCTGGTTTATGAGTGCAAACTCACAAACAATGGTCCTTGTTATGAAAGCTGGCAAATAAAAAAAATCTAAAACAATTTAATCGTAATTATTAACTGATCACCCAATGTCTCTGAGACAAGGGTGTTTTTTGTAATAAAAAAAGAATTAAAACAAATCTGAATTATATTTAGTTATGATATTAAAAGGGCGAAAAATTTCAATGAAAACTAAACATAACGACATGAACAAAAGGAGAGTCAGAGACGAATTTGAGCATGAATACTTAAAAAAACTCATTATTTTGTTACTGGAATGATAATATTTAAAAGCAAGAGTAATTCAGAGATATCACTCACCTTCATTATGACAGAGCTAGGATCGGTTTGATCGTCTCCGGGAAGATCCAGAGCCGTGGGAGCATGATCATTGGACAGTTCGGTCGCCGGATTCCGATCTCCAATCGCTGAGGAAGTCCCCAAGACCCCCCCGCAGCGCTCGGGTTTGATCAGATCGCCGGACGATCTTGGACTGGTTTGATCATCCCCGGGAAGATCTGGAGCAGTGAGATGATGATCATCGGACGGCTGAGTTGCCGGCTTCCCCAGACCCCAATTTCGGCCACCAACCCAAAAAGTCCCACACAATACCCCAGACTTCTTACTTGGCTCGGGTTTGATTTGATCACCGACAGCTCGGGTCGCCGGCTTCCACGCCCCCCTATTCCGAGCTCGAACCCCACCCCCCCGTTTAATACATAAAATATCCATCATTTTCTTTAAATTAAATATTCAAGTTTTATCATGAAGCCACCATTTTTACTCCATTATATTTACATGAGATTTACGGGTATTTACTTTATTCTAGCAAAGGTTATGGAAATGAGTTGTTTACAATTATTTACACAATCTTCTTTTTCTTCTGTACACAAAATGTTAATATGTCTAGGAAAGTCGATCAGAAGAAAACGTCGATCAAAATTACGGAACACCTAAGTACATATATAGAGATATTAATTAATAAAATTTTGTGCCCCTACGATTTGTAGTTTTGTATACTACGTGACGCTGTATTTAATGTAGGGTTATTAAGCTATATAACCACACAGATATAGTGGATTGAGATATAGCCAACCTTTGGTTAATTTCTTGTAAATAGCCAAGTAAACTTATTAACAGATTAATAAAAGACTTATTTAACACAATTAAACATATATTTTAGGTAGTTAATAGGCTGACACGTATGCAAGTTGGCTATTTACAAAGTATTTACCAAATGTTGGCTAATTTACAATTCTTATAGTTTAGGTGGCTTACGTAACCAATTTTTTGTTTAATGTATGTGACATTGTATTTACACTGTTTTTACTACAAATTTATATATAGTTAACTATAGTTTACGGTTATTTACTTCAAAAATAATATAACTTTTATGTTATGTGCAAAGTATTTACTGAAAGTTGTATATACTAATACTCATTTACAGTTATTTACTTTATAATTACAAAACTTTCGGATACGAAAATAAGGAAACAAATCAATCCCATGTAATTAATCAGTTGCTAAAAAAAGGAAACGAATTAAGCATACAGATTTTTGTTTAAATTTGAATAGGCACGAAATAAAAAATTCATAGTTTAAATAAATTCGGAAATTCAAACAGGAAGGATACAACTGGAAAGTGAATTTTTTTTTATAGGTCCACGTCATACTAGTGGCTATTTACCTAATATTTACAAAATGTTGGCTATTTAGCAATACTAAACGTTTAAGTTGGCTATTTTGCTAATTAATTGTAAGGTGCAGTGGTTATCTAGCCATATGAAAAGTTAGAATTTTGAAATAGGCAACGTTTAGTTAATTTTTTGTAAATAGCCAGAAAAATCTATTTACGCTATTTAAAAAAAAAAAAAACAAACGCAGAGTAAATTTCTAGTAAATATGGTTATTTACGAAATATTTTCAACAGTTTTTGGCTATTTACGAAAAATTTACAAAACGTTGACTAAAACACAAACACTTATGTTTATGTTTATGTGCCTTACGTCACTAAATTTTTGTTTTTTTAAAGTATTTACGTGTGTAAATGTTAAGATGTAAGTCGACTCTACTTTAACTTCTGAAGATCCAGTGTTTACTCTTAATAATTAGAAAACTGTAATCCACTGGTTGGGCAGAATTCGAACCTCAACCCATATTGGAGTAATCTTACCATGATGTTTCTCTTTCAGCTAAAACATGATCCTGACACTTCCAAGAACAGAATTGTGACAGTGTAAAGTCGAGTCTTTCCATGTTCATTTAAACCATATCCAATGCTAAAGTCGAACAAAACCATACAACTTATCACAAAAGATGCTAAAGGCACACAAAAACATCAGATTGTCAACTCATGAAAAAGTTTCTCAATCAAACAACCCCCGGTGATTTCAGTTTATAGTTCAAGTAGTCCGCAGAATTTACCGATTCAACGAGTTTTGAGGCCATTTCAGTCTTACCCTCCGTGGCTAACCCGTCAACCACTTGCCTCAACAGCGCCGCCTTGAGAAATAACCTCTGGTGAATAGCCTGCAAGCAAACCTCGAACGCCGTGTCGTGATCTCCCTCTTTGCAACAAGCCGGGATAAGCTCCGCGTAAATCCAAACATTTGGAGTAAATTCACCACTCATTTGTAGTTCGTTGTACCATTTCATCGACTCTTTGAGATCTCCTCTGTCGCAATAGCCTTTGATCAAAGCTTTGTAAGTAAACAGGTTGGGCTTGATTCCTCTACTCTCCATTTCGGAAATTACTTCGCTAGCCGATGAATCTCCGTCCTTGGAGAAGACCCCTCGCAGCTTCGCGTTGTAACTGAAAATGTCGGGGATGACATTCTTGGTCGCCATTGAAGCGAAAAGTCTCTCTCCTTCGGAGAACCGGCCGTCCTTATAAAGGGCGTTGATAAGGGTGTTGAAGGTGACCAAGTCGGGCTCTTTCCCGTTTTTCTCCATCTCGCTCAGCATCGAAACCGCACCTTCGAAATCGCCTTTCTTGCAAAGCGCGTGGACGACTGTGTTGTAAGATATCAAGTCCGGTTCTATCGAAACCTCGAGAGGCAGGTCCTTAAAATCCCTGACAACAGCGTCGAAATCGTTGGAGTCGAGGCCGGCCTTGAGTAGGGCGTTGAAGGACATGATTCCGCGGTGGCAGTTCAGTTGAGGCAATTCGTCGAACACCTTGCGTGCGTGGTCGAACATGCCGGCCTGGCCGTAGAGGAAGATGAGCCGGGTTGCGAAACCCTCCTTGCGAATGTCAACGTACTTCTTCTGGTGCTCGAGGACGTCCTCGATCATGGAGAACTTCCTGGCGGCTGCGAGGCGGGAAATAGTGTGAACGTAGTTTGCTCGGTCGTGTCGGAAGTTTTTCCTTTCGCATGATTTCTTGAACTCGTTGACCACTTCTCCTAGTCGGGTTTCGGCTTCCACGGAAGAAGACGGTCTTTCAGACTCGCCCTTGGGCTTGGCGGCGACGACGGCTTTGAGTTTTGTGGTCTGCCGTTTGATGAAGATATGACGCAACGAACGACTCGCTGATGCCATTTTCCTTTTACTTTTTTTTAGTCTAACGAAATAGAAGCCTTTTATTACTAACCTTTAATTTATTTGTACTCACTTCTTTCTTTTTCTTTTTTTTTTTTTTTTTTTTTTTTTTTGTCTCAAGCGTAATTTCATAGCTAAAAAAGTACTCTTGAATCAGTTTTGTAGTAATTTTGGTCCTTTTGTGATAGGTTTAGAGCAAGGATCGCCTTACCGTTACCGTTACCGTACCGGGGCCCCAATTTTAGGGGGATACCGCTTACCGGAGAGGAAACCGAGGGGGATTCAGGAAAAAAAAAGGAAACCGATACCGGTAGGAACCCGTTTACCGGTAGGAACCCGGCAAAAAATGTAGGAACCCGAGGGGGATTCAGACAAATATTTTACAATAATAAAAAATAGTTTTCATAGTTCATACTTCATACTTCAAACAAAGGTTCATACCAAACATAAACTGAGTTCTTAAACATAAAATACCATAAGTAGAGTATAAAATTATTACAACACGTACGATAAAACACACTAATTATAAGTGATAATCGTAGGACATATGTATACGTCACTCGTGAATGAAGAATCGGTCGACAGCTTTGGCCAACCTCTTGATCCCGGAGTGCGATCTTCTTGGATCAGAGGACCTCGAAGATCCACCGGGACCTTCGTCTATTTCTTCGTCAGAGTCCCCTAGACTTTTGTGAAGGTCTGCTCGCATCGCCTCACACAAACTTTCACGTTCCTTCTTCTTTTGAGAGCGTACGTAGAGTAACTTCTGCATTTCCTCTTGTACTTCATGAGGAACCTGGTCGCACATCTTCACACTTTTTGTCTTCTCTATGTTCGCCAAGTGATTTTTCACACGAGTGATTCCACCACCGCTAATGATGTACCCGCAAAATTTGCATTTGCTTGCATTCGGTCGTCCTTCGACGGGCTCGCAATACTTGTATGCCGGGTCGGACGCCATACTTCATAATAATAATCATTTCAATTCCACATATTCACAAATCACCATAACAATCATCAAATTAATTTCAATTCAATATAACCATTACAATAATTATCAAATTCATTTTAATCAACACTTCAAGTAATTCAACTTAATCATAACAATAATCAATTCGATTCAACATTTTAATCTCGGAATTAATTAAAATTCTATAATAATCATCAAATTAATTGTAATCAACACTATTATTTCAACTTCATCATGCCAATAATCACTAATTTCAACTTCATCATGACAATAATCAACAATTCATAACTAAAAATTGAAAAAAATTCCCAAAAGTTGAAGAACTCGGGTGGTACCTCTCGGTTCCCCGGGATTTGGACAAAATCGGCCTCTCCAGGACGGGATCCGGCGGGACGAAGGACGGACTCGAAGGGTTTCACGGGATTTGGCCGGGATTTGAGCAAAACACGAAGAGAGTCGACGGGATCCGGTCGGGACGGGACGCGCAAATTTGTTCCTCGGGAGATAAGGGTTTCGCGAATTAGGGGCAAATTATTTATAACCAAAACGAGACCCGGTCTGGGGGGATCCGCCCGGTTTACCCGGGATTCGACCGGGTTTGGTTCACGGGACCGGTTTATGTGCGTTCCGTCCCGGTCCCCTCCGGTTCAGGGGATCCCGACCGGATCCCGTACGGAACCCGCGGGATTGCGAACCTTGGTTTAGAGTTGTTTAAGAATTGAATTACGTTAAAAAAAAAAAAAAATTAACATGGTTGTAAAGAATACCAACTTTGCAACGAAATTAATGGATATGGGAACATTTTTACCCATTAAATTAGGCTGAAGCTTATTCCAAAGCAAAAACAAAATTCCACGATTAAAATATATCTCGTGCAGTTAGTTAGGGACTAATATTTGCACCCCACTTTGAGTATGTTATCTAGATATGCTCTCTCTCTTTTTCATTCTTATTTCTTATTTTAATCAAGTTATAGTGGCATTCATATGTGTATTTTTAACAATTCCTTTTTACGACAAATACACCATAGCTTATCTCAATATACGGAAAATAAATAAGAAAAAACGGTATGAATAGCTAAATTGTTACTCTCAACTAAAAATAGCATAGCGCATGTTTAAGTCTAAATAATTTATATATCTAGCTCCCAAGAAATAAATCAGAAGGGGCTCACTAATAATTACTTTGATACAGCAAATACAAATTTTGACCACAGACTAAATTAGATAATTGAATGAAGTGTTCTTAGGGTTCACACGTGTGTAGAATTTCATTGTTTGAATGATATTTTTGGTACTAATATCATTAAATCTCCTGCATCAATAGTTGGCTTCTTCTGTCTATTTGCTTGACTGATTTTTTTTTTTTTTTGGTATAAATATTATTGAAGTTTAGTTGCAGTATTTTATAGAACATCATGAATGCGTTGTTGTCTTTATATCGATGACTTGTCACATTCTTCTGTCTAAAGATTAGCTGTGTGTTTTTTTTTTATCTCTTTTATATATAAGATTAGCTGTGCCGTACAACCTAAATAAAAAAGTTCGTAGCTCAACTTCCCGTGCTAATATGATGAAGTATAAGAGATTAAGAGTATTAGACAAAGCCAGTAGAGGCTTGAAGCTGTTTTGCAAGAATGGAAACGTTAATCCCAACGGCAAATAAATCCACACAACTCATGACATAAATTAATTCCGCATAAAAACCTTGGATTTGATATCACCATGCACGAAGTTTCTATAATATCTACCGCTCTGTAGCAGCGGCGCATATCGTTGAATGTAAAAACAAAAAAACATTCACTGTCAGACAATTATCTCGGCAATTGCAGTTTATAATCCAAGTGTTCCGCAGAATTTATCAATCTCACGAGCTTCGAAGCCTCTTCAGTCTTCTTGTCCTCGACCAACCCATCGACCACTTGCCTGAACAGCCCTGCCTTGAGAAATAACCGACGCTTTATAGCCTGCAAGCAAATCTCAAAAGCCGTACCGTGATCGCCCTCTCTGCAACAAGCCGGGATAAGAGCCGTGTAGGTCGGCAAATTCGGGGCACATCTTCTCTTCTGCCGGACTTGTTCGTTGTACCATTTCATCGCCTCTTTGAGATCTCCTCTGTCGCAATACCCTTTAATCAAAGTGTTGTAGGTGAACAAGTTGGGCTTGATTCCTCTGCTCTCCATTTCGGAAACTATCTCATCGGCCCTCGAATCCGCATCCTCGCGGAAGACCCCGCGCAGCTTCGCGTTGTAACTCACAACGTTTGGGAAAACATTCTTGCTCTCCATCGAAGCGAAAACTCTCTCTCCCTCGGAGAATCGGCCTTCCCCGTAGAGGGCGTCGAGAAGGGTGTTGAACGTCGACAAATCGGGTTCGAACTCGCTCAACATGGAAAGAGCACGGTCCAAATCTCCGTTCTTGCAGAGCGCGTGAACGAGCGCGTTGTAGGAGGCCAAGTCCGGCTCGATCGAGACCTCGCGAGGCAAGTCCTCCAAGGCCGAGACGACGGCGTCGAAGTTCTTGGAGACGAGGCCGGCCTGAAGGAGGGCGTTGAAAGACATGATTCCTCGCGGGCATTTTAGTTGAGGCAATTCGTCGAACACCTTGCGTGCGTGGTCGAACATGCCGGCCTGGCCGTAGAGGAGGATGATTCGGGCGGCGAAGCCTTCGGAGCGGATATCGTCGTAGCTCTTCTGGTGGTCGAGAACTTCCTCGATCATGCAGAACTTTTTGGCGGCGGCGAGGTGGCGAACGGCGAGAGAGTACTCTGCCTTGTCCTTTCGGAAGTTTCGCCTCTCGCATGACTTCTTGAAGTTGTTGACCAGTTGCCGGAGATCAGTCTCGCCTTCCGCCGCCGTGGCGGAGGAGGAAAGTTTCTCGGGCTCGGGCTTGGCGGCGACGACGTGTTTGGGTTTTCTGCTCTGCCGTTTGGTGAACGTACCACGGATGGAACGAGTCGCTGATGACATTTATTTTTTCTTTTTCTTTTTCCGGTTTTCTCACGATCAGGCGTTTTTATTGCAAGTAAACTTCAGCGGTAAGTGAATACCCCCCTAACAGTTATAATTAATTAGTAACCATTTTATTCCACTTTTTTATTAGCAAATTGTAATCAAAATTTTTTTTTCTTTATTTATTATAATTTAAGAAAACTCCTCAAATGAAATATATTTTATAAAGCTGAATATATATATATATATATATATATATATATATATATATATATATATTCACTAGTGTCTTTTCAAATACGACGTACCAATTAATAATGTTTATTCGTTTCTTAATGAACGATTTTATTTTATAAATTTGACAAGGTAATTTGTTTTATCTTAAGAGCATCTTTTAATAGTGAAGTTAATATTATTTTGACTTTACTTGTCATCTATGATTTTTAAGTTAATATCAGATCAACATCATCCAATAACAAACCAACAAATTTTCATTGGGTCCACAAATTTTTTTAAAATTAATTAATTGTATGAGTACTGCTATTTATCCCTACACACGATTTTGAACTATCCAATCAGGGTTTGACAAGTGGCCAATTTTAAATAATTTATCACTTTGGATGGAAAAAAGTCATAAGTCGTAAATCGTGCCAAAAATCATTTCCGTTAATTGTATAGAGCTAATTTGTTCTAAAAGCAAATGGTTTAATTGTGAAATAATGATAAATCTATATTTTATGCTATTTATTGGCAAGTCCTTCTGAGGAGTCCTGACCATTAAAGATGCTAAAAAAAAGAAAAAAAATTCATCTCTTTTGTTCTTCATAACATGCATATTTTACAAAGCTGATGTTTTTTTTTTTTTTTTTTTTTTTCTTCTAATTAGCATACCTTGATCCCATTACGTGACGTTATTACTTACCATCACTTACTTGTTAAACGTCTTCTGCGAAGGGTGGCAAAATGTCTTCGGCGAAACGTATCGCGTTCGTAAGCAAACGAAAGGCCACAAAAACGACAGCTGTCGCCGCCGGCGCCAAGCCCGCGGCAGCGAAGCCTCCCGCTCCGGCCGCAGCCGGCGGCGAAGGCGAAAGCCAGCTCCGAGAAATGGTGAAACAGTTCAAGAAGTCGTGCGAAAACCAGGAATTTCGAAAGGACAAGGCCAACTACGCTCACACCGTTCGCGTCCTCGCCGCCGCGAAGAAGTTCTCTCTCGTCGAGAACGTCCTCGAGCACCAGAAAAAGTACGTCGACAGTCGCTCCGAAGACTTCGCTGCCCGGCTCATCCTCCTCTACGGCCAGGCCGGAATGTTCGACCACGCACGCAAGATGTTCGACGAAATTCCCCGCATGAACTGCCCGCGCCAAACCGCGTCTTTCAACGCCCTCCTCAACGCCGCCTTCGACTGCAAGAATTACGACGCTGTTGTCGCCGCTTTCATTGAAATCCCTCGTCGGATTTCCGTAGAACCGGACGCGGCGTCTTATAACATAGCTGTTCGAGCGTTATGCAAGAAGGGCGATTTGGACCGCGCTGTTTCGACGCTGCGTGTTTCGGTGAAGAAAAGGAAGGAACCCGATTTGATTACCTTCAATACCCTTCTCAACGCCCTTTACGAGGCTGGTCGGTTCTCCGAGGGAGAGAGCGTCTTTGATATGATGAAGAGCAAGAACGTGTTCCCCAACGTCGTGACTTACAACGCGAAGCTTCGGGAGATCTTCGACGAGAACGGAAAGATCTCGGCCGACGAGTTGATCTCGGAAATGGAGAGTAGAGGACTCAAGCCCACCTTGTTTACTTACAACTCTTTGATCAAAGGGTTTTGTGGCCGGGGAGATCTCAAAGAGGCGATGAAATGGTGCGACGAACTACATGCCAGCGCTTGTGCCCCGAACCTCACGACCTACGCGATGCTTATCCCGATTTGTCTTGATAAAGCCGATCACGGCACGGCTTTCGAGCTTTGCTTGCAGGCTATCAAGCGCCGATTCTTTCTCAAAGCGGGGCTGTTAAGGCAAGTCGTCGATGGATTGGTTGCAAAGGAGAAGATTAAAGAGGCTTCGAATCTCGTGGAATTGATCAATTCTGCCAGTTACTTGAATTATAAACTGGAACCTCCTATGGTCTGACTCTAATGGAAGCTCTTTATTGTTTCTATATCTCAGGTCTTCTTTATCAACTCTGTGCACCGGATTTTTGTTATTTCAGAATAACTTTTCGTCTGGTCGGCTTAGCCTTTGTGTTGAGATAATCAATCTAAGGTTTTTGCTGCCTTATGTACAATCAGTTTTGTCCTTAGCATTGAATAGGATGCGAAATATTTTTCGAGGAGCTCTTGAGATTGTACCTCTGGGCTGGCCTTTAGACAATCTCCCACTTATCTCTACTTTTTACGGAATTGAGATAAATTTGTTTATCGGCTGTTATTGGCCAGTAGGTTTTATTACTGTAGAATTGAGTTATAGGTGAGTCAATGTTGGGTAACATCTTGAAATGAAAATACTTGCATTATTCTTGGATAACAGGACTTGGGCTTATGAATAGTCAGGTTGTGCTGAGAAAGAGCTCCTTCTGATTATCCGTTTTCCTAAGAAGTTACAGACATATGATTGGATCTTACTGATTATTTAATTTTTCTTTCTCATTCACGGGTGGTTTATACTTTACGAAGAGGTAACCAATAACCAGTCTGTCATCTGAAAACTCACCGAAAAATTGTCACACTAGGCAACAAGTATTTCCCATGTACAAAACCCAAGTCTTGAGCCTTTCGGAATATGGGTCCAACATCAATACCTAAGAGGAGTCTTTGTCTTACTTGATCGCACTCGGAGTTATCCATCAATTGTCGATGTCACTGTCAAGGAACCGATGTTATGTTCAATCATTTGTGTGTATTATGTGTATTCCACAGCCAGAATCATACACTAATTTAGAGCAATGGATGTTTTCATTAAGTTTCGTGGCTAGTATAGTTGACTTGAAATCAAGTATGTGCTATTAATGTAGATACACCTTGTATCTAATGAAAATCATTGTTATTAAAAAAAAAAAAATGGGTACAATGTAAGATTAAAAAGGTAGACCCGAGAGAGATCTTCCATCAGACAAAAGGCGATTCAAGTTTATAATTCAAGTGCTCCGCAAAATTTACCGATTCCACGAGCTTCCGAGCCTTGTCAGTCTTCTTCTTCGTGATCAACCCGTTAACTACTTCCCAAACCAGCTTTGCCGTGACAAACACCCGCTCGTTGATAGCCTGTAAGCAAATCTCGAAAGCGGTATCATGATCGCCCTCTTTGCAAAAAGCCGGGATTATCAACTTGTAGGTCAGGATATTCGGGTGAAATTTTCTCCTTTGTAGTTCGTCGAACAATTTAACCACCGTTTTTAGATCTCCTCTTCTACAATACCCTCCGATCAAATGATTGTAAGTAAGTAAGTTGGGCTTGATTCCTTTACTCTCCATTTCGAAAACCACCAGAGCAGCCATTAACTCAACATCATGGCGGAAGATCCCACGCAGCTTCGCGTTGTAACTCAGGACGTTGGGGATTACATTCTTGCTCTCCATCGATGCGAAAACCCTGTCTCCTTCGGCGAACCGGCCGTCCCTGTAAAGGGCACTGAGAATGGTGTTGAAGGTAAGCAAATCGGGTTTTTTCCAGCTCTTCTCGGACTCGCTCAACATCGAGAGAGCACGGTTCGAATCCCCGTTCTTGCATAACGCGCAAACGACTATGTTGTAGGAGATCGAGTCCGGTTCTACGGAAACCTCGCGAGGCAAGTCCTCGAAAGCCGCGAGAAGGGCGTCGTAGTTGTGGGAGACGAGGGCGGCTTTGAGGAGGGCGTTGAAAGAGACGATTCCGCGCGGGCAGTTCAGTTGAGGCAATTCGCCGAACACTTTGCGTGCGTGGTCGAACATGCCGGCTTTCCCGTAGAGGAGGATGAGCCGGGCGGCGAAGCCTTCGGAGCGGATATCGCCGTAGCTCTTCTGGTGGTCGAGGACTTCCTCGATCATGGAGAACTTCTTGGCGGCGGCGAGAAGTGAAACGGTTTCAGCGAAGATGTCCTTGTCCTGTCGGAAATGGTACTTTTCGCACGCCTTCTTGAACTTGTTGACCAATTTTCGGAGCTCGGCTTCGCTATCCGCGGCGGCGATGGCTGCGGAAGCGGAGGGTTTCACGGCCGCGGTCTCGGCGGCTACGACGACGACGTCTTTGGTTTTCGTGGGATGCCTTCTGAAGAGAGCAGACAATGAACGATTCGCTGATGGCATATCCTTGTTTTTGTGTGTTTTTATCGGTCGAATAAAACGGCTTTGGTTTTTGGTTTATTCAGTTACGAGTATTATTATCAAGGGTCAAGCGGCTAAATGGCTAAATGGTCAAATAGAACGATTTGCAAAATAGCCAAAGTTTATCAAGTATAAGCAAAATAGTCAAGCTGCGATTAAGGCAGGATTAAATTTAATCCAGACAAGATATCGGGATTAAATTTAATCCAGGCAGGATTAATTTAGTCCAGGGATTTTATTCAGCCTTAAAATTTAATCCTCGACCTTCTCCGATCTTCTTCTTCTCAGACCTCCTTCCAGTCACCGCAATCGCACAGATCTTACCTCCCGTCGGACTCTCCGTCACGGCGGCGAAGGCGAGGAGATCGACGGAGATTCGCGACTCTCCGTCACGCTACGGCGACGAGGCGGGCTTCCTCGCTGGAAAGGTTCGTCGCCGGAGCTCCTGCCCTCCCTCGCCGGCGAGATAGTCGCCGCTGTCCGCCACATGGCCGACCACCGCCCGCGACCGGGCCCCGCGGTGCTGCGCATGGAAGTCGAGATGGTCCTCCCGGTCGACAGAATCCCCGGCGGCGAGGCGATCGAGGGTCTGCAGAGAGTGGTGGCTATTTTGGCTAACTTAATGAAACTATGGCTATTTTGCAAAAGCCATAGTTTGAATTGGCTAGTTCATGCCATTTTTCCTATTATTAAAAGCTTTCGAGTAATTGAAAATCCAATAGGTATATTTGTAAATATATAAAAATTTAGAACCAAGCTTTAAACTTTAAAATACCTAGTTTGGTATTATCCTTTCTTTCTTTTCGTTTCAGCTTGGTGTTTGGGCCAAAATTTTCCAATTAATATCTTCTCCAACATAAGTGAAATAATCAAAATTAGTTGCTATGTACTCTATTTCGTTTGATGATATTCCCGACAAGTGACGACGGACCATTCAGCCATGGAAAAGCAAACGCTGAGCCATGGGCGAAGTAATTTTCACTTGGAAGAAAAGTTAACAAAAAACCCGAACTATGAAGACTTAAACCAATTTTTCACGCGTAGTCATATCTTCAATCGTTCCTTTCTTGACCAATCTACAAACCAATTTCTCGATCAGCCCTGGCTCCAGAGCCCGCCCCTCATTGGTGGCATCGATACAAACCTCGTGAGCCATTTCGAGATCACCCGCCTCACAAAACCCCGACACAACCGTCGAGTAAGAATCCCTCGAGTTCAGAGGAAACCCGTTCTTCTTAAGCTTTCTGTACCATCTCTTAGCTTCCTCGGGACTGCCCTTCTCCAAGAATCCGATTATCAGCGCCTTGTAAGTGTACAAGTTGGGCCTGATTTTACGTCTCTTCATCTCGTCCAAAACCTCGAAAACCGCCTCGGACGCCCTGTCTTCGCGGAACATCCCGAGCAGCCTCGCGTTGTAACTCAGCACGTCGGGGACGACGTCGTAATTTCTCATCGTCGTCCACGCTCGCTCTCCCTCCGCAAACCTCCCTCGCTTATAGAGCGCGAAGAGGATTGTGTTGAACGAGACGACGTCGGAGACCTCTCCGAGCCTCGAAAGGGCTTCGTCGATCGAGCCCTTCTCGCACAGAGCGAGGACGATCGTGTTGTGCGAGTACAAGTCCGGTTGTACTCCGATTCGGCTTGGGAGATCTTCGAAAACCTTCACGGCCTCGTCGTACTCCTTGGCGTCGACGCAGGCCTTCAAGAGGGCGTTGAAGGACTTGACCGTGCGAGGGCAGTGTAGCTTCGGCAATTCGTCGAACACCTTGCGGGCGTGGCCGAGCATCCCCGACTCGCCGTAGAGCTCGATGAGGCGGATCGCGAAGCCTTCCTTGCGAATGTCGACGTAGTTCTTCTGGTGCTCCAGGATTTCCTCGATCAACGAGGGCTGATTCGCGGCGGCGAGCGAGCGAACGCTGCGCCGGAAATTGCCTTTGTTCTGTCGGAAGCGTTTGATGTCGCAGGACGATTTGAACTCGTGGACAAGTCTGTGGAGATCGGTTTGTTGGGTCGGAGTGGTTTTTGTAAAGGAATGGACTTTCGAAGAGAGTTGTCTTGTGAAGATGTTGTATAGAGAGCGAGTCACTGAAGACATCTCAGGAGCACCAAGGCTATTGGTAACCCGCCAAAATTTATTTTTAAAAGAGGGGAAATATTGTGGAAAAACATTACTCATGTGCAAGTCAATTTATTTCAAATTTTCCGTCGTATGGGCGTGTTAGTTCACTCGAACTGTATTTTGGTTTTTATTTTTAGTTTTTATAGTATAATAATTTTTGTTTTCAAATAATTATTTGGTAGGAATTTCATTTTTTATTCAGTTTTTTATAATTATAGTGTAATAATCCATAAAAAAAATTATGCGTCGAGATATATATTAATTGAAAGCATTTAATACGAATATCATTATCGTACCTTTCGTTTTGATGATTGGTCACATAATCACCGAAAAAACTACGTTTGTCACCGGAGTCAGAACTATAACTGTCAGATTTTGAAACCTAATTTTGACTAAAAATAATGGAAACTGGTCTACTCGACGAGAGGATTATGATCTAATTTACGGTTTGTGAAATGAAGTTTCGGTTGTTGAGATATTAGAGTTTAAAATTTTATCGCCAGAGTTGTAAAATTTGAGTTTTTCGGGGAACGAAAACAAATTCGATAGTCGAAAATGAGGAAGTTAAAATGATGTTGAGATATATACTAATTGAAAGCATTTAATGCGAATATCATTATCGTACCTTTCGTTTTGATGATTGGTCACATAATCACCGAAAAAACTACGTTTGTCACCGGAGTCGGAACGATAACTGTCAGATTTTGAAACCTAATTTTGACTAAAAATAATGGAAACTGATCTACTCGACGAGAGGATTATGATCTAATTTACGGTTTGTGAAATGAAGTTTCGGTTGTTGAGATATTAGAGTTTAAAATTTTATCGCCAGAGTTGTAAAATTTGAGTTTTTCGGGGAACGAAAACAAATTCGATAGTCAAAATGAGGAAGATAAAATAATGTTGAGAAGAGAGAAAGATATGTCAAGAGGAGATAATAAAATTAAAAAAAAAAAGGTTAAAAAATTGAAAAATACCTAAAAAACTGTTTTATAATTTCTTTCATTAAAACAAAATACGGCTTGAAATTTTTTTGAGTTGTATTATGACAGTTATCAAACAAACACTGAATTCAATTTTTATATTGTTTTATTATTCTAGTTAGAAAAATCAAAAACAGTTTTCAAATTATCAAACAAACATATCATCTGTGTTTATGACTTCTTATATTTACATATTAAATATAGATATTCATTTTTTTTAATATTAAGCTATAACTAATTATTTTGATTAAGCTGATTATATCAAGAACAAGTCAAATGAAATGGTAAAATACTTCTTTTTTTCTTTTAGCAACAAAGCTAAAGTACTTCATAATCTTATCTCTAGCGGATTATAAATTCTTTTCAAGGCAAAATGATCATGTGATTTCTTTCTATGATGTTGCCAACACGTACTGTTATAAAATTTCATTACACTATATTACACGTTCAATTCAAACATTGTAAACATTCTAAAAGGTGTATCAAAAGCATTTCAAACCGCTCAAATCACCAAACCAAAGTGTGTAACGGTTTCACCTAAATAACTGTACAGCCTAAACGTTTTTCTTAACTAGTTTCATTTAAACCATATAAACAACCACGGTGTGTAGTTGCTCCCCAATCTAAAACCAAATACATCAAGCTGCTACCACATAATACTAAAATTCCTTGCTTGTTAAACATTCCAACTCAGTCGGTCTTTTGGAATACAAATGCCCAACAATAACTAAAATTGAAAGGGAAAAAAAAAAAAAAAAAAAGCCAACTACATAAGACTTTTTTTGAATTTTTAGTAACTTCTAATTAGATTCGACTGAAATCCATGAAGTCCTGACATCATCAACATCGACTGAGAGACTATCAACTCCTCGGGGTTTAGAACTTTTCTTATAGACTATTTAAAATGGCTTATTAAGTAAACATCAGCTAGTTATACCCTTCCGGGCGCATCATAATCTTCAGCGTCGAGGCTTCTTTGGTCTTTCCCTTATCGTTGAGCCCATCCACAACTCGGTCACACAAGGCCTCGTCCAGAGAGAGACGGCGTTTCACAGCGTCCATGCAGAGCTTGAAAGCCCTGTCAATATCCCCCGCCTCGACGAAAGCTTGGATGAGCGCCGAGTAAGTACTGAACAAATGTGGTCTGCACTTTTTCCTCTGAAGATCCTTGTAGTATTTCAGAGCCTCGTCCAAATTCCCGTTGACACAGAGTCCACATATGAGAGCGTTGTAAGTGTAGGCGTCGGCTTTGAGTCCCTTTCCCAGCATTTCCGCCGCGGCCCGGATTGCATCGTCGGGTTTATTCTCGGCGACCATGGCTCTAAGTCTGATGTTGTAACTCCTCACGTTTGGGTCGACTCCGCTCTCGCTCTCGACGTCCATCTCGGCCCACAAGGTCTCTCCCTCGGAGAATCGGCCGCTCTTGTAGAGCGCGTTCAAGAGCGTGTTGAAGGTCACGATGTCGGGCTCGTTTCCCAGCTCGCGGAACTTCGAGAGGGCTTCGTCCAGAGACCCCATCTTGCACAGCGCGTGGATCACTGTGTTGTGTGAGATCATGTCGGGATGGACGGAGATCGCGGCGGGTAGTTCCTCGAAAGCTTCTATGACTCTGTCGAACTTCTCGGCGTCGATGCCGGCTTGCAAGAGGGCGTTAAAGGAGAAGGCGGTTCGTGGGCATTGCAAGGCGGGCAATTCGTCGAACAGCTTGCGTGCGTGGTCGAACATCCCGGACTCGCCGTAGAGGCGGATGAGTCTGACGGCGAATCCCTCCGACCGGATTTCGTCGTACTTCTTCTGGTGCTCGAGGCTGTCCTCGATCATGGTGAACTCCTTGGCTTTGGCTAGGTGTCTGACGTGTCGGGTGTACATTTCTTTTTTGCGTCGGAACTGCTCGTCTTCGCTGGATTTCTTGAACTTTTCGACACATTTCTGGAGTTCCGATTCTGGGGTCGTGGCTTTTGTTGACAGAGATTCGAAGGTCATTTCGGTTTTAGGACGCCATTTTGTGAAGTTGCTGAGACGACGAAGTAGAGCAGCCATTTTTTTTTGTTTGTGTCGCGTGGTTTGTTGGTTTCGGTTTTTGCACTTGTAAGTTTGAAGTTGACCAAACGCGCTGTCATAAGTTTAAGAAGTTGACCAAAATAATGCTGACTATGTATTTTTTCCAAAGAGAAAAGAGAACTGAGGTGGGACCTTCTGTCAGGTAGGACTTCCCATATATCAGATCACTGAAGTATTAAAAAAAAATCTAACGGAAATCACTTAAAACGTTGAAGATGCAATATAACTAATTCTTTAAAATTAAGTTTGAATTTGGCTAAATAGCTACATGTCCAAAACTAAATAAGTTTGAAGTCTTAGGCTAACGTCAACTTGAGCAAAGTCCAAGTAGTTAGATAAAAATAATAATAATAATAATTAAAACAAAAAAACACAATATACTGAATGGAAACTTATTTGAAGGTGATTTTTTAGAAAACATACATAAATTTTAAACATTAAATAAAATTCTAAATTATTTATTTTTAAAAATTCTCATGCAGTTGATTTTCTTTCTAAATATAATTTATAGATGTCACATATGAGAAATAGGTCTGGATGTTTAAATAACTTGTTCATCAGATTTATATAATAACTACACAAAAAAATATAGGTCTAAATATTTTTTTATAACATTACAAAGAGAGAATACATATGTTTATTAAGATTAAGATGGTATTGTATCCAAAATTTGCTGTATATATATAAAATAATATAAATATTGAACTCAAAACGCTCGAGGCTCCTCGTATATACGTTAGGGAGTTTCGGTCACCTACGAAGATGGCCTTGTCACTGAGTTACGAAGGCGCGTTATTAAGCCCAACTCAGGCGAGCGTGAACAGCAAGCGCAACCTGAGACGCCTGGTCGAGAAGTTCAAGAAGTCGTCGGAGCTGTACCGCTTCCGAACCAAGACCGGCGTGTACGAGGACACCGTTCGCCGCCTCGCCTCCGCCAAGCGCTTCAACTGGATCGAGGAAATCCTCGAAGACCAGAAACAGTACATCGACTTCTCCAAGGAAGGCTTCGCCGTCAGGCTCATCTCCCTCTACGGCAAGTCCGGCATGTTCGAAAACGCCCGCAAGGTGTTCGATGAAATGCCCCACCGAAACTGCCCGCGCACCGTGCTCTCCTTCAACGCCCTCCTCTCCGCCTGCGTCAACTCCAAGAAGTTCGACCTCGTCGACGCCTTCTTCAGGGAAATCCCACAGAGCCTCGCCATCGAACCCGACCTCGTCTCCTACAACACCGTGATCAAAGCCCTCTGCGCCGCGGGCTCGTTCGACTCGGCCGTCTCGGTGCTCGACGAGATCGAGGAAAAGGGTCTGAGACCCGACGCGATATCGTTCAACACGCTTCTGAACGGGCTATACTCGAGCGGCCGGTTCGATGAGGGAGAGTCGATGTGGGCCGAGATGGAGAGGAGGTTCGTGTCCCCGGATATTCGAAGCTACAATGCCAAGCTCTACGGTTTGGTTCAGAAGAGGAGGACCGAAGGAGCGGCGGATTTGATCGGAGATATGAGAAGCCGAGGGATCGAGCCGGATATATTCAGCTTCAACCTCGTGATCGGGGGTTTCGTTAAAGGCGACGAATTGGTGGCAGCGAAGAAGTGGTACGCGGATATGAGGAGGAGCGAGGTGTTTCCGAACAGAGCGACGTTCGAGAAGCTCATCCCGTTTCTGCGCAAGCGCGGAGATTTGGGGTTCGCATATGAACTCGGCCGCGAGGTGTTCGAGAGAAAGATCGTTCTCGATACGTCGCTGTTGCAGCGCGTGGTTGACGAGCTGGTCGTGGTGTCCATGATCGAAGAGGCCAACGCTCTCGTGGAGCTCGGGAAGAACAACAATTACTGTCGCTACCAGCTCAAGCTGCCATCAATCGAATCGTGTCGCTCGCAAGAAAAAAGATAATTGAAGATTAAAGAAAATAAGGATTGATAGAAATACTATTTTTGTTTCTGTATTTGAGAGTGAAGACTTCGATGAGTCCGCGTAATAATTATTTTTTTTTTTTTTTTCCATTTTACTTTTGTTATACCAAATAAGAGTACGGCTAGATTCAATATACTGTGTGCTGATTTGAGATATTTTTGTAATTTGATTATGTAAATGGAGAAACATGTTCAGAAATAATACTCTGATTTGCTCCCAGCGCTTTAAAGCAGACATTGTCAAGAAAGGCATTACAGGACTTGATCTTTCTTGACTGATAATCTTCCATGCAACCAAATATTATTTGATGCTGGTCCTGGTAGGAATTGGATCTTCAAAGATTGGTAGTGCGTGCTTTAGCTATATGATAGAAACAAGTGAGGTATATGGTAGGAATTGGATCTTCAAAGAAAGTTTGTCAAAAAGCACCTTGAACTCAAACTTCAAGCAAGCAAGACCACTGGATTCGGTGAACATGTATCGCTTTGATGCCGACATCCCAAAGAAGCAACAACTTTCTCTCCTCAGTATCGGCGATTCCATAACAAGTACCTTCGTGAAAGAACAAGTCTTTCTGCCAATCCGCCCAAAACCAAACTCTGCGGGGACCTATGTAGTCGCTCTAAACTTCTGTCAATGCAACGGAATCATTTGTTTGATCGACAGATCTTCAATGAAAGTGATTCGAAATAGTCATCTACAACCCGGCACTCGAAGAGGAAGAGAGCTCGTCGCTGGAGAGAGCTCAATTTAGTCGGACGTGGGTGCCGGGGCGTACCTGAAAGGCTGTTTGTATTGGCAACAGTATTGCACGTTGAGCGGCGCCAGGAGGAATGTTTTGGTATGGTTCGACCTGTCCGACGAGAGCTTCGGCAGGGCCGATATGCCTCAGCTTGAATGGACGAATGTGATGCCGCTCCTCGTGTGGAAGGGCTCGCTGGTTTTCTTCAACTACGTTTCGGGTTCTATCGAGATGTTTGTATCGTTGCTTTTGGTCAATGCGTGCGTCCTTTTTACATATTTAATAAAAATCACTGCTTTAATATTTTATATTCTCATATCACTTTTTGAAGCTTCTCTCCTCTGTTCCTCTCGGCGAATCCACGGAGCTCCATTTTTCACCGTGGAAGAAGGGCTCCATTATATATATTCTTTCTTTATTATTGAGAGCACTATTTAGGAAATTTTTTACTGATAGAAGAATTCAGATGATATCTATTCCCGAGGGCCAGTCATGAGCCGTATGTAGAATGTGAAGTAAATAATGTATACTAGTGATATGCTTGATGTAGATGCGTTAATTGAGTTTGTGGATTTGCATTGCTAATTAGAGTGAAACTTAGATTGAAAGCTAGTATTCAAGTGGGGGAAATGGGAAAAAAAAAGCTTGTAAGTCTTTGTGGGTGGGAACCAAGATGGAATTTGAACGTTCAAGACTGTGAGGACCGTTCAGCTAGAAACGGGCCCAGAAAGACTCAGCTTTATCTTTCATGGGAGATCGGATTAGGAAAAAAATCTCTCTCTGCTTCAGCTAAAAAGGACACTGGAAAAGGTAAACTGTTGGCCAAGGAGCTGAAATCCGAGTTCAAGTCATCCTTGCTAGATTGCAGCTTGTGTGGAGCTATAGTAAGAATCATGGATTTCTTAACCGTTCCTCGGCCTGCTCGTTTTTCGCCGAACAACATTGGGATTTCCGACGCAAGTAAAAAAAATGACGCGGACTCGCGGGGCAAGTGCTGCAAGAGGAATCAGCGGCTAGATTGCACCCGATGTTGATGCCGAGAAAGAACAGACTGAGGACCGCGACGAGGTCGCAACTACAAATCATGTAAAGCAGTTCCTCAATTCTGACGTGGATCTGAGTCTCCCAGTGGGTTGGCGCTTTACCTTTCAACCACTTCGGTAAAAGGGGTATGTATGAAAACATGAACGAGGCCGAGCTGGGAAGGGATATGATGATCGGACAGCCCGCAGGGATTTGATAGACAACAGCGTCGAAGGAGCTATCATCGATCGCGACGGTGACGATGTCACGGACGGATGGCACGTTAAAGTCGTTATTTCCATAATTCTCCACAAGAAAACAACCAGCAAAGCAAAATATACTAAAGTAAAGACGACACAAAATATTCAAAACTTCCAACACGACATGAAAGCAAGTTTTTTAAATGACAAGTCAAGAAGAAATGAGAAATGAGAGGAAACATGTCCTGCATTGAATTAATATAACCAACTAAAGAAATAAAACACATATTTGACATTTCATTGCAAAAGTTCAGTAAGCCCATTCATTTGTACATAACCAGTCATGCGACGGCCAAAGTCAAACGGCCTTCACGTTTAAGGGAATTCAGTGACTTCCAGAAAGAAAAAGAAAAAAAAAACCTACAATGAAAACAAAAAATCCAGTGGCTTATAGATATTCATTGATGAACGCAACTATATCTCTCTCATAGCTATCCAATGTCTCCTGAGACACTGGCGTAATCTTTGTAGCCAATGAAGATTTAAGAACACTCTCTAGTGTGAAAAAAACCATTTCTACCTTTAACCGTTCTGGCTCAGGCAGTACCTGTTTAAGCACAAAGAAAAATAGGTCTCCGTAAGTCTGTTAAGAACATAATATATACGTACATCATAAATATAGTCTAGTTCATAAACTTACATACCTGATTTAGTTTTCCAGTGTACTTCCAACATATCCTGCATAAACTATCCAAGTATCGATCCTCCATCTGTTTAATCTGCAACACAGTTCCAAGGAAGAAAAAAAAAAATTAATTTATCAACATTTGGAAAAATAATCAAGATTTACAAGATATTACCCACTCAGAAGTTTCATCTCTCGTGTCACCTGCTCTTTCCTGTGAAGCTGTAGAAGTGGAAGAAGCACAAATGTGAACACAAATTCCACAGCAAGTATGAGTTATATAACTGAGACTAAAATCTTGAACTACATGGTTAGTCTTACTATTAAAAGATCCTATATTCTGCATGAAAGTCTGATCCGAGTTCCAAATTAAGCCTTGATCCACCGGAGAGGCTGTGTGAGCCAGAAACGAGTCAATTCTATAGGGGTATATAGGCGAGTTCTGAGCCGGGGTCTGAGGGACTGATTCTCGCATAGGCACTGAAGGTGGATTTAAAAGTTTTCTCAGCAGGTATATCTTGTAGAACTAAGACTGATATCTTGGTCCAAAAGGTTACATATATACCTTGGATAGGGACGGATATATCCTGTGGAGCTGTAGAAGTGGAAGAAGCACAAATGTGAATAAAAATTTCACAGCAAATATGAGTTACAGAACTGAGACTAAAATCTTGAACTATATGATTAGTCTTACTATTAAAAGATCCTATATTCTGCATGAAAGTCTGATCCGAGTTCCAAATTAAGCCTTGGTCCACCAGAGAGGCTGTGTGAGCCAGAAACGAGTCAATTCTATAGGGGTTTACAGGCGAGTTCTGAGCCGGGGTCTGAGGGACTGATTCTCCCGTAGGCACTGAAGGTGGATTTAAAAGTTTTCTCAGCAGGTATATCTTGTAGAACTAAGACTGATATCTTGAACCAAAAGGTTACATAGATACCTTGGATAGGGACGGTTCTTTCGGTGAGACTCTCTTGTTGCTCTTGTCTATTTCCAGGCGAGTTCTGAGGGACTAATTCTCGCATAGGCACTGAAGGTGGATTTAAGGTTTTCTCAGCAAGCATATATTGTAGAACTGAAACTGATATCTTCTACCATAAAGGTTACATATATACCTTGGATTGGGAAAGTCCTTTCGTCGAGATGCTCGTGTCGGAGGATGATATTTGTAGCTTGCTTTGCAGCCAGGTTTAGTATGTGGCGTTGATAAGAGGATGAGCTTTGACCCACCGAAGGAACTGTGTTTACAGAGCCAACTCTATGCAGATTTCCAGGCGAGTTCTGAGCCGGGGTCTGAGGGGATGATTCTCGACTAGGTATTATGGGATGATATGAGGTTTCTTCCAGACGTTGTAGTTCATTGCGCAACTGCCACAATATAAGAAGAGAATCGGTGAAGACAACGAGACTGCGAAAATACGAAGGAAAAAGTCTCTTTTTTTTTCCATTTAACGAAGCATAACAAAATATTACCCATTGTGAAATCTCATCTTCCTGATAAGATCCTCTTGAACCACTTGATGCTACAGAAGTAAAAGTAGAAATGAACACAAGTCTCGCAACAAGTATCTTGTAACACTGAGGAACATATATTAATTTTAACCAACAAAAGGTTACATGTATCAA
Organism: Urtica dioica subsp. dioica; assembly: GCF_054948205.1. Classification (NCBI taxonomy): domain Eukaryota; kingdom Viridiplantae; phylum Streptophyta; class Magnoliopsida; order Rosales; family Urticaceae; genus Urtica; species Urtica dioica. Next base: position 25,091,628 of record NC_142764.1, read on the forward strand.
AATAAGCATGAATAAAGATAACAGAACATACTTGATGGTTCATCAAGATAGGGAATTTGGGCTTGGTATTGAAAATTGGAGGGTGAGCCTTGACCCATCAAAGAAGCCATGTTTTCGAGGGTGTGATTAGTCTGAACCGGGTTCTGACCAATTAGATAGGGAATTTGGGCTTGGTATTGAAAATTGGAGGGTGAGCCTTGACCCATCAAAGAAGCCATGTTTTCGAGGGTGTGATTAGTCTGAACCGGGTTCTGACCAATTAGAGGGACTGGTTCTTGCGCGCTCTGGAAGTCCGGTCTCAGCCAAATGCCGACATTATTTTTTTTCATTGCTATTGCACATTCATAATCCAACTGCCACAAGAAAATAATCGACGCTGATGACACAAATACAAGTATTGGGACAGTAACAAAGCCCCATTAAAAAAAAATTATTTCAGAAATATTAATTTGGCTGCGGACTTTCGAGGATCACCTGGCTCGTAGCTTCATTGAAGGTATTTAACTCTTCCATTACTGCGAGCTCTATGAGCTGGTTTAAATCTCCGGGGGAGAAAGGTACCACCGTATATATTGCATCAGCTCTTTACGCGAAAACACAACACATCACTCATATTAGTCCCAGAATCGTGCGTTTTTTTTTTTTTTAAATAATAGTTTTAAGACTAGATAGAATTGAGAAACGTCGATGTATCTTTCCCAAGAAAACTCGAGTCACTGACTAGAAGACTTCACAGATATGGTTCAACCAATACTTTTATTGAGAGTCTTTAGACAGGCAGTGATATAACAAAAAAAAGATGAACTTTTGAATCTCACACATCAGTTCAACGATTGAATAAAGTGTGATCGTCTAAAAACTTACAGATAGTTACGATTCATCTGACGAACATATTCTGGAAACTGAACCTTCCAGATATTGCTATCCGCCATTTGAAGCTGGTCAGCTAATTTCTTGGGCGATTGAAAATGTCACTGCAAACGAAAACCAAAGAAGCGATTGAAGATGAATCTTGGGCGTTCAAGAACAAAAATGAAAGTATTTCCCAATAAGGGATTCAAACGAAAATATTCATTTGCATGAGCATATTATCAGAGGAAATCGAGCAGAAAGAAAGAACGAAAGAAAGAAAGAAAGAAAGAAAGAAAGAAGAAAGAACAATTCAGCGATCATAATACATGGAATCGGAAAATCAAATAATGAGGATTTAGTAGAAGAGTCGGAAAATTATTTCTTGACGGAAAAGACAAACCTTTTGGTCGGCTTCGCTTAGTAGAGAGAATTTTGGGTTTGTAATAAAGCTCTGACCCTTCCAATAAGTCACTCAATCGATTCCCCGCCTATATTAAAATGCAAGATGCAAACTTACATTAATACCCCGCCCTTATATATATTTATTATTTATAAAATATACAAGCTACCAAAATAAATGACTAATTGGTCCAACTTGATTTTAGGACAATGGCCGAGTAAAAGACTGTTTAGTAAATTGAATTTGGCTGGCTCAGCTGGGATTATTTATGTCAATCAGATTTCCGGTCTTTATCTCAATCAAAAAATGAAAACAGAAAATCTGAGGAAACTCTTGCTTTTTTTTTTTTTTTTTGTCAAGATTTGGACAAAAATGAAATTTAACAAAAGTTGTGGTGAAATTTTCAAACCATAATTAAAAAATTTGTGGTGGCATTCTTAATGGCCGCCTATATTCCCGTAAAATGAAAACATTGATCAATCACTTGGACTTAAGCATTACATACGGGCGATTATAAATCCTCATATCATAGCTGCTGCTTTTTTTTTCTTTTTTTTTTTAAGACTTCAAAACAGTGGTGCTAAGACAGAAATGGATATCAACAAATGATTCACTTGGATGCGATAATAAAATCTCAGACCATTCTAAGTTATTTGCACTATTAGAGCACACACGATGATAATCACATTATGTTTTTGGCTATTTTGGTATAGTTGTTTATGACAAACTTTTAATTGGTATACAAAGTAAGTTAAGGTTTTGATTAAGGCTGTTCACTGCTGGATAACCGCCGCTTCTCTTCGTCGACTTGTTCCATCAACACTTGGAGTTCCGCTTCAGTCAGACCCTCTAACCGTTTCTGCAAAAGAACAACGTTGCTTTAGACTCGTTATCGCAAATACGCGTATCTACAACAATGTATTTCTCACCTCCATGACTTTGCTCTCGTAGTCGCGTAGCTGTGTGGCATAAGTCATTTCTTTGTTCGAGACTCTGAAGATGTACGTCGAAATCCACCCGATCGTCAATCCCAAAACCAACACCAGCTGAACCACATTCCCCGCCTGTAACGGATCAACTCCAACAAACTGCAAAACACCACTTCAATTTACAATCCGAAATAGCCTAATAATGTCTCACTCACAAACAATGTTTAATGGTTCCTAACATATGAATGCAATGCGAGACATAATGTTAAAAATAAACAAATTGCATAGAAAGATTGGTACCTCTAATCCGCTTTTCAACCCAACGCCGAGAAGGGTTACTCCGACACCGATCAATAGAACATCTTTCCGACTATACCCAAAAGGTGTCTGCATCAGATTTGTTTGTTATGACTTTTAGTATCCACACATGGGCAAATACACAATATTTGTGTGCATTGTGCAAAATCAATATCATTTCTTTTTTTCATAAAAAAATTAAAGAAATAAATAAAACCTCCTAGTCCTTGTGTACTACTTCAGCAACTAAATGAGAAGATTGCCTATCAGAATAACCAAGAATTACGAGACAGAAGAGATGTTTAAGTATCCCTCTCTACTGACAAATTTTCAAGAGAATTATTTCTAGATTCTCATGTCGAAATAAAAAAAATACGCTACAATTCTTTCTAGCCCTGCCTAACTCCCAAGACCAGAAATGAAATCAGAAAAAAAAAAAAAAACATTGAGATGATGGTATGATATTAAGTGACATTCATAATGTTTGTGTACGTTAAAAGGAAAACATATTGAATTGAAAACTCTACTGACAAAGTAAACGCAAAGAAATGCCGTGCCTTTCCTTGTGTAGAGGTCTCTTGTGCAGTGTCATTGGAGTCTGAAGAGTTGCTTCTCCGAGCTACTTCTCTTTTCGATGATTCTCTTCCCCGAATAAATGACCCATTGTGTCCATATAAGCTGCGAGTTACGAGCCTTCCTGAAAAATAGGTGAGCCTTTAAATAGTTAGATTGTAGTGTAGTCTTGTCTTAGAAACAAACAAATCAATTTTACTATACCACTATGATGTTTGTTATACAGTTATTCTGCTCCAAAATATAGTTAAATCCTGTTTCTTTAGTTAAATTGTTTCATTATTACATACAATCACTAAATATTTTCCTTATGCAAAGCTAGTTTCTCATAAATTAAAAAAAAAAAAAAAAAAAGACTAGGAATTATTTATTGCTCTATGGACCAAATCGGATCACACTAGAAGAGCGAGGGGTTCCCATAAATTAGCTGAGCTCTGGTCAGCTTGGACTCGGAAGTAATAAAGAAAGAAAGAAAAATACTAAAAATTTGGAAGCAAACAATAACGTACTAAAATAGCTAAGATTCAACCAACATCCACTTTAAAATCTCAACAAAGAACAAAGGGCCCAAAAGATAATAAACAAAAATTAAAAAAAAAAAAAAAAATACTGACCTCTCAAAGAACCATAAAAAACTGTGACACGGTTTTGTAAAAGTGGGAGAGCTGAAATGCCCAAAAGAGAATTCGGTCTATTCTGAGATAAGAACCTCAAATTCGCAGTGCTTCCATGCAAAACAGTACTGCCCATATCCCCAACTTTTCCTTCACAACCCACACAAAGTTTGTAATTACTCAAAGTAAATGAGTGATAGCCGAGACTTGTGAGAGATTGATTGTAAAAAAAAACATGAATGAAGGGAAATTAGAATTGAGTACCAGTGAAGGAGGTAAAGGAAAGTTTTGGAAAGAATCGCAGTCTTGAATATGAATTTGAGTGAATGGCTAATATGGCCTCCACATCTTATTCAAATTCTTCCTCAATTGGCGGGTCCCACTTTTTTTACAGACAAAATATTGGTGGCTCATCAGACTCAGAAATAAACTGGACCTTCTATATACAAAAACACCAAGATACTAATAATATTTGGGGAATTTTCACCTGAAAAAAACTTACAATTTTAGCCAAATGTGCGTCGTTGCTCTCTATTTAACAGTGTACCATAACAAATCCAAAAATTTGAAATTAATGACACAAATTATCTCCCATGTTTTAAACTCTTTCACAAAAAAATAATAATAATAATAATAATTCCAAGTTTTCATGTTTATGATTTATTTTATATGTACATGTTTATGATTTATAAACCTTTTATCTTTCACATATCATTTTCAAAATTTTAAATTTATATTTTTTTATAAATAAGAGAATAGCTAAAAAAATATTAATTTTCAAAAATATTAGTTTAGATGATTAACCCAAATTAGTAGGCAGTGCCTGAGGAAGTGAAAGAAAAAAAAAAGGCCTCCTTAGTGTCTGTGTACAGCAAACATTTCCTTCTTAAAGTCTAAGAGCGATCCAGCCCAGTCTAAACCGTGGTTTCGATTTTTAAATATCGGATCGGATTGTTTTAGATCCGTCTAAAATGTCAGACCGGACCGGATAACATAAAAAACTGTTTTTAAATGGACTGACAGTTTAAATATCCGGGAGTGCATTCTGGTTTTTACTGTTTTCCGGTTTTTTCGCACACCTCTGGTTGAGGGTGATCAAATAAAGCCCCTTCTTCAGTTGATAAGTTCTTGCTCTAGAACATTGGAGAGGGACTAATATTGGCTCTGGCATGTATATTTCTTGATCAGAAAATCAAGACTGTGTTTCCTCCAAGTGAAGTAAAAAACCAGAACCCTTAAAGCCTAGAAAAAAAAAATTGACTGAGCCAAGGTCTTTCAGAGAAAACTGTCTGACATGTTGTTGATGATTTGCTATGGATTATTGTTGAAGAGCTCGAGTTCGTCATTGTTGAGAAACATTCGAGGAAAAAGATCAACTCACAGATCAGATATCAGTTGGGAAAGGATGTATATTACTATTGATTTCGAAGCATCCAGGTTGTTACAGTGCAGAATTTATGGCGAGACGTATTACCGGCTTAGCAAGTCTAAAACAAACGTTAAACGACACAAAATACAAATACAATAAAGACATACAAACACAACATGTGTTTCATTTCTTTGGAACACTTCAGGATTATGACACTCATTTGTTCATTCATAATGTCAAGCAAGGGCCGAAGTAAAAAAGGCGATGAGAACACAATCCTTTTTACCTTTAAGAGAGCTCAGTGCCTTCCAGCCCGGGAAAAAAAATCATAACGTACAATATTCGTGGATGACAGCATTTATATTTGTCTCATAGGTATCCAAATCATCCATCCGAAACATGGTGCCCGGCTCCAAAATCAGTAAGAATCTCAGCAAATTTTCCAGTTCGAAATCAAGCTTTGATCTCCGTAACCTTTCTGGTCCAGGCAGTGCCTGAGGAAGTGAAAGAAAAAAAAAGGCCTCCTTTAAGTGTCTGTTTACAGCAAACATTGCTTTTTCAAAGGACAACAAACATTTTCCAGTCCATAAAATTAGCATACCAGCTTTGCTCCTCCAGCACAATCACTGTATATTCTGCATATACTACGTAAATGTAGTTCCCTCATTTTTTTAATCTGCAAAAAATCAATTCCATGGGGGAATAAAAGGTAACTCTTATGGTGGTGTTAATCTCGTTTAACGTGATTTTTTTTGGGAAGCATAACAACATATTACCCTCTGAGAAATCTCAACTCCGCTGTCACCTTCTTTGCTCTCCTCTGATGCTGCAGAAGTGAAAGCACAAATGTTTGTGAACACAAATATCACATCAGGTTTCTTCTAGAGCAGAGAATAATGTGTTGAACACAAAAGGTTACTCTTACCCTTATCAGGTGCTTGATTCTGTTGTAACTGACGGGCTGTGTTTTCGAGGTTCTTATTCTGAGCTGAGTTCTGAAATGAGCCTTGACTCGCCGGAGAGGCTGTGTAATCCAGAAATACACCAATTCTGTCGGGATTTCCAGACCAGTTCTGAGCCGGGGTCTGATAACATCCTGTTGAGCCCCCCAATGCTACAGAAGTAATAGCAGATATTTGAACACAAATTTCAGAACAAATATCTTGCAACGCTGTGGAAAATATACTATTTTTAACCAAAAAAAGGGTTACACAGATATGAAAATAATCATGAGTAATGATAACAGAACATACTTGATGGTACATAAAAATAGGGTCTTTGGGCATGATTCAGAGCTTTGGAGGATGAGACTCGATCCTCCATAAGAGCCAAGTGATTAATCCGAACTAAGCCAAAAACCGGTCGCAGCCAAACACCAATATCTTTGCTTCTTTCCAGTACTAAACGGTCATATTCCGACTGCCACAGTAAAATAATCAATGAAAACAACAACGCTGGTGAGAAAAAAGTAACTATTGGGACAACAACAAAGCACAAAAAAAAAAATAATACAAATTGTTCTTAAAATTCGAAGAAGAGATATAAAGTTGGCTGCGGGTTTTTGAGAATTACCGGACTTTTGGCTTCCACGAAGGCCTTTAATTCTTCCATTTGCGCGATTCTATTGAGCTGGTTTGAATGCTTGACAGCATTGTATACTGCTTCAGTTCTTTACGTGAAATCACAAGACATAGCTCATATTAGTCTCGGAATAGCAAGTTTTCATCAATACTTTCAAGACTAGATAAATAATAGTGAAACGCCGATGTATATTTCCCAAGAAACCTTGATTCACTGACTAGAAGAATTCTTGAGAGTCTTTAGACATGAAATGATTTCAAAAAATAAAAAACAAAACATAAAAAAATGAAAAAACAAATACTGTCAAAGCTCACATATCAGTTGAACGATATAATAGGTATCATCGTCTCAAAACTTACAGAAATTTGATGTTTATATCTCGAATACAGTGTGAAAACGTAGCCTTCCAGTCATCCCTAACCCCAGCGTTCCTCAGATTGCTATCCGCCATTGAAACACTGCATAGAAGTCCAAAGAAGAGAGAGAAGATGAATCTTGGGCGTTAAATAACGGAATTGAAAGTTTTTCCGATATGCAATTCAACCGGAAAGATTCAACTGGACGAGCATATTGAAAGAGGAAATCGAGCAAAAAGAAAAGAAAGAAAGAGAGAAGAAAGAACAATTCAGCGATCAAAAATATACATGAAATCTAAAAATCAAATACCTGAGGGGATTGAAAACGAAGGATGGAATAGTTATACAGCGGGAAAATTGTTTCTTGACGGAAAATACGAACCTTTTGGGTCGACTTCGTTTGGTTGAGAGAATTTTGGGGTTCGTAATGAAACTCTGAGTCTGAACTCTGAACCTTCCAATAAGTCGCTCGATCGATTCCCCGCCTATTTTTATCCGCAAGACTGTGCACATTTACCAAAATACCCTGCCCTTAAAATTGTATTGTACAAGCTACCATAACAAAACAAAAATAATATATGTATGTATATACAAGCTACAATGTATAAGATTGAGTTACCTCACTTGATATAAATCATTTAACTTGCAACTTTAGTTAAAAATATCGACGATTTCTTTCAAAAATAATTCATACAAGCCACTTTAAAGTTTAAACATGCGTTTAAAAATATACAACCTTTAATTTCTTTTAATGACTAGCCAAAATAACTTTTGACATAACTCATTTGAATTGAATTTTACTTTTTTGTCCTTTTTTTTTTTTTTTTTTGCTTTTTGTCCTGATTTTTATGTCTTTGTCAATCTGTAAAATTAGGTGATATTAGTTTTCTTAATATTAATTTGATTTTCGTTTAATTTAGTGGCTTATTAATTGCAAATCTCTTTATTCTCTAGTATCTAATATTAAATTTTATCGGCTGATTGTTAGACATAACTATTTTCTTAAACTTTAGAAATGTTGCAACATAAAAAAGGAAACTTTAAAAAATAAAAATAAATAAAACTATATGCTAAAGCGCCCACACTTACAAATGGTACTAGAATATCAAAATAAACAAATTTGAAGCTATGAAGGCTTAGAAAAGAAAAAAATTCGAATATGAGGAAGTTTTTTTTCGGTAAAATACACTAGAAATTAACCTATTAATTTAAATTCTAGTTCATACAAAGTACATAAAGCATGAAATAATAATGATAGAAAATATATATAGAAGTAGAAGCAGAAGTAGAATTTTATTGAAGATAAAAAAGATTGTGGACTGGTATCAAAGATCAGAAAAATTGTAACAAAAAAATTCCTAAATGAAACCTAGCAACACACACAAATGTAACCTGCAATACACTAAAGTAAACAGAAACAAGAAACAATCAAAACTGCCAAAACGAAATGAAACCAATTTCAGTAATATGCCCCAAATCAACTGTACATAAAGAAAAAAAAAAACCAAAAATCTCTGTATATCTCTCTCATAGCTATCCAATGTCTCCCGAGACAATGGCGTAATCTCTGTAGCTTAGAGTTCATGAACGATCACAGATATATCTCTCTCATAGCTATCCAATGTCTCCCGAGACAATGGCGTAATCTCTGTATAATTCAATAAAGATATTATAACACCATTTAGTATGGTCTTAATCCTTATTAGCTCTAACCGTTCTACCTCAGCCAGTCCCTGAAAAAGCACAAAGAAAAATAAGTTTCTGTTAACAATGTAACATACAAATATAGTTCAGTTCGTAAACTTACATACCTGCTGCGATGATTCAACATACTTCCGGTATATCGTGCATAAAAAAATGAACGTATCGTAACCTCATCTGATAAGTCTGCAACACAGTTATTACAAGGGAAAATAAATCATTGTTTTTTTTTTATTATTTGTTGACAAAATAATCAAGCGTATAACAAGATATTATTACCCGCTCAGAAGTCTCGTCTCGGGCTGCCTACTCTTTGCTCCGATTCTGCAGAAGTAGAATTGTGAACAAATATTTCACAGCATGTTTCATTATCTTGTAGAGCTGAGAATAATGTTTTTGAACTAATAAGGTTACATATAAATACCACGAATAAGAAGCTCTTGGTGATTTTGATGATGACTCGCCGAAGAAGCCGTGTAAACCTGAGTTGAGGCAAGTCTAGAAGCGATCTGAGCTACGTTCTGAGCGATCAGAGGGGCTGGTTCTTGCCGGGGAGGGGAAAAATAAAATCCTGTCGATGCTACAAATGCGGACACAAGATTTAGAAGAAGTTTATCTTATAAGTTACATATATCAAAATGGCTATAAAATAAAGATGACAGAACGTACTCGATGGCCTGCTCTAAAAATAGTTATATATTTGATTATGTGCCTGCTCTGAATCCCGGGATCTGAAGTAGAGGTGATCGGAGGAAGAGCCTTGACCTGCCGAACGAGCCGTGTTTACGAGCATGCGATTAGTCGGAGACGGGTTCGGACCGATTCGACGGACTAATAATTGCATGCGCTGGGAAGTCGGTCTCATCAACTGTTGTCGCAGTTTTTCGGACAACGATTTAGGAGTCGTAGACGGTTAGACCCAAGGCCGGACCAAGTGGTCTCGTCTCGACTCGAGCGTGTCGGACTTGGTATCCCAAGTCTTCCCTTAGCTGTCTATGGTATCTGTCTCGTCCAGGCACCTGAAAAGCAAGCAGAGAAGCTGTGAACTACAAAGGGGAAACAGAGGGGTTGCCTCTGTTTACCTCTCCGACGCTCAACATTAGTAGGATTGAGGTGGTTTGTAGAGGGTTTAGTGTTTAGAGGCCAAAGCTTGAGAGAAACAAGCGAGGTACGAGTTCGGCAGCGTTTCAGTACTCAAGAATGGATTACCTTTTGGAAGAGGGCGGACCTCTGCATTTATAGGCGACCAAGGGGTGTTTTGGGCGACCCCTTGGCCGAGTGAGTTTTTGGGTCGGCCATCGGCCTGCGGAACTTGAGTCGGCCATTGGCCTGCTGAACTTGAGTCGGCCATTGGCCTGCCGAGCTTGGGTCGGCCATTGGCCTGCCGAGCTTGGGTCGGCCATTGGCCTGCCGAGCTTGAGTCGACCATTGGCCCGCCGAGCTTGAGTCGGCCATTGGCCCGCTGAACTTGAGTCGGCCATTGGCCTGCCGAGCTTGGGTCGGCCATTGGCCTGCCGAGCTTGGGTCGGCCATTGGCCTGCCGAGCTTGGGTCGGCCATTGGCCTGCCGAACTTGAGTCGGCCATTGGCCTGCCGAGCTTGGGTCGGCCATTGGCCCGCCGAGCTTGAGTCGGCCATTGGCCCGCCGAGCTTGAGTCTGCTGAACTTGGGTCGGCCATTGGCCTACCGAGCTTGGGTCGGCCATTGGCCTGCCGAGCTTGGGTCGGCCATTGGCCTGCCGAGCTTGGGTCGGCCATTGGCCTGCCGAGCTTGGGTCGGCCATTGGCCTGCCGAGCTTGGGTCGGCCATTGGCCTGCCGAGCTTGGGTCGGCCATTGGCCTGCCGAGCTTGGGTCGGCCATTGGCCTGCCGAGCTTGGGTCGGCCATTGGCCTGCCGAGCTTGGGTCGGCCATTGGCCTGCCGAGCTTGGGCCGGCCATTGGCCTGCCGAGCTTGGGCCGGCCAATGGCGGAGTCAATCTTGGGCCGACCATTGGTTTGGGCCGGCCAATGGCCGAGTTAATCTTGGGTCGGCCATTGGTTTGGGCCGGCCGATGGCCGAGGCAATCTTGGGCGGCCATTGGTTTGGGTCGGCCAACGGCCGAGGCGATCTTGGGCCGGCCACTGGTTTGGGTCGGCCAATGGCCGAGGCAAGGTTTTCCCGTCCGGTGGCCGTTCGAAGCCTTGCGCCGGTCATGTGGGTTGAAGTGACGCCTTTGTCCTCGTCGGCCCTAGACGGGCCGACAACATTAGCCCCCCGAGTTTCCGGTCGAGCGCAGATCGAGTGGAAACTCAAAATCCACGCTTTTATACGGATGCGGGATGAACGCTCTCGGGTTTGCGTCATGAGGAACGGCCTTTGGGCGTCGCGAGGGACGACTTATTGTTTCGGGTTGATCGTGCGTGTCTTATTTTCTCGACTTACCAATGAAGGCGTGATCGATTAGCACGACTTTATTGTGCGCGGTTTATTTTCTCGACCTACCAGTAAAGGCGTGATCGATTAGCACGACTTTATTGTGCGTGTCTTATTTTCTCGACTTACCAATGAAGGCGTGATCGATTAGCACGACTTTATTGTGCGTGTCTTATTTTCTCGACTTGCCAATGAAGGCGTGATCGATTAGCACGACTTTATTGTGCGTGTCTTATTTTCTCGACTTGCCAATGAAGGCGTGATCGATTAGCACGTCTTTATTGTGCGTGTCTTATTTTCTCGACTTGCCAATGAAGGCGTGATCGATTAGCACGACTTTATTGTGCGTGTCTTATTTTCTCGACTTGCCAATGAAGGCGTGATCGATTAGCACGACTTTATTGTGCGTGTCTTATTTTCTCGACTTGCCAATGAAGGCGTGATCGATTAGCACGTCTTTATTGTGCGTGTCTTATTTTCTCGACTTGCCAATGAAGGCGTGATCGATTAGCACGACTTTATTGTGCGTGTCTTATTTTCTCGACTTGCCAATGAAGGCGTGATCGATTAGCACGACTTTATTGTGCGTGTCTTATTTTCTCGACTTGCCAATGAAGGCGTGATCGATTAGCACGACTTTATTGTGCGTGTCTTATTTTCTCGACTTGCCAATGAAGGCGTGATCGATTAGCACGACTTTATTATGCGTGTCTTATTTTCTCGACTTGCCAATGAAGGCGTGATCGATTTGCACGTCTTTGTTGTATTGTGCGCGTCTTATTTTCTCGACCTGCCAACGAAGACATAATCGATTTGCACGTCTTCGTTGTGTTGTGCGCGTCTTATTTTCTCGACCTGCCAACGAAGGCGTGATCGATTAGCACGACTTTGTTGCGCGTGTCTTATTTTCTTGACCCACCAATGAAGGCGTGATCGATTAGCACGACTTTATTGTACTTTTGTTTTTGTTTTTGAGTTGTTTTTTTTTGTTGAGCGAGCGAGCTCTAGTTTCGTTGAGCATTGTTTCCCATTAGCCCCCCGAGTTTCTCGTGTACTCGTAGAGGAGACTAGAAATTATAATGCAACAAGATAAAGACTTCGAGGTGAAATATGATATAATTACCATGCCGAAATAGTCAAAAATTACATCCCTGGGCCATTGGCCTTATTGAAATTCGAGATTGTCTTAAAACCGGAAATAAAATGACATAATGAGAAATGGGGACGGGCTTCCGCTGCAGTGCCAGCTTCTGTAGCTTGACCGAGCTAGAGGATGGCGCTCACCATCTTTTCCTTCCCTTTCCCGTCCACGCCTTGGATGTAGCACATCCTCGCCATCGACTGGTCTCCCAACATGATGGCAATCCCCTTTTCAGTCGGGAACTTCATCATCAGGTGATAGGTGGACGTTATAGCCTTCAATCGGTTGAGAGTGGGGCGGCCGATGATGATGTTGTACGCTGAGGGCTGTTCCACCACTAGGAAGGACACGATGCGGGTGACCTCGAGCCCCCCCGGCGTCCCGAAGGTGACCGGGAGGTCGATAGTGCCCTCCGTCATGACCCTCTCCCCGGAGAAGCCGAAGAGTGGGGTCGAGATTGGGGTCGGTTTCAGTCCGGTCAGCTTCATCCTGTCCAACGCTGATTTGAAGATGATGTCGGCCGAGCTGCCGTTATCAATCAGGATTCTTCGGACGAGATTGTTAGCGACCGGGGCCGAGACGACTATTGCGTCATTGTGCGGATGGAGGACTCGTGTCGCCTCTTGGCCGGTGAAGAACATGGACTCGAACGGGGCCGAAGGGGGAGCCTCGTATGTATGGTTGATGTAGTGCGCAATTTTTCCTCGAGAAACCTCGCGCACGTACTTCTTCCTTTGCGTGGACGAGTCCCCAAACTCCGGGCCACCCATGATCGAGCCCACGACATGCAGCTGTGAGCTCTCCGGTTCTTCAATCGCTGCCTGGTCCGTGACAGTCACCGTCGCTGGACCCTTCCTTCCTTGCCGTGGACGGCCTTCGTGCACCGCGGCCGTCCCGACCGTTCTCAGGACATACTCTTTTAATTTCCCGTCTTGAATCAGGGCCTCGATCTGACGCCTGAGATGATAGCACTCGGACGTCAGATGCCCGTGATCCTGGTGGTACTCACAGAACTTGTTTCGATCCCTCTTCGCGGGATCCTTCGCAAGAGGAGCCGGACTTCCTAGCTTGTCGCGGTGCAGAGCTAGGATCCGCTCTTGCGGAGTGTTCAGTGGGGTGTACGTTGATAACGCTCGGAAGCTATCAACGTGCGACGATCTTGGACCGGAGAGGGGGCGACCGTTGGGGGCCCGGCCTCCCTTGCTCCTCTTCCTCTGAGGGTCGGGACGATCTTCGTCCTGTTCGTCGCGGTGGCGACTACCTTGTCCTCCTGACTTTCGGCCATCTCGGCCATCGAGATAGTCCTCGATTCCCATATGTGTGCGGGCTCTCGTCATCAGCTCCGCCATGTCCCGCGGGACTTGCCCGACAATGGACTTAAGGAAGTCGCTCGTGCGAACTCCCTCGGTGATCGCTGTGATGGTGTCCTTGTCGTCGAAGCCCTCGACTTTGTGAGACTCCTCGGTGAAGCGAGCGAGGTATTGTCTCAATGTCTCATCTCTCCCTTGTCGAATGGAGAGGAGGTGGGTCTTTGACTTCTTTTGTGCCACAAGCGTGGCAAAGCGGGCAAGGAAAGCCTCTCGCAAGGCCCGGAAGGACGGGATGCTTCCAGGCCTCAAACTTCGGAACCACTCAAAGCCCGACCCTGTAAGGGTCAGGCTGAAGGCTTGGCAGAGGGTGGCGTCCGTCTGCCCTTGCATCGTCATCCACGTCTCATAGTGTTAGACGTGGAAGTGGGGGTCCGTACGTCCATCATAGGGGGGAATGGACGGTAACTTGAAGTTTCCCACGCATGGCTGCGTGAGGACTTGTGCGGTGAAGGGAGAGTATGATTCCTCGATCCCTCCGTACGGCCTTTGCCTCCCTGACTCCCTCATCTCGATGATTTGATTTTGGAGGCTCTGAATCATCGTGACCATGTCAAGCCCGTTAGCAGGGCCGACCGTCGGAGCCACGGGAGTCCCCGGTTGGCTTTCGTTGGACGCTTGGTCCACGACATTGGCCTGAGGCCGGCCGAGAGTTGCGGCGGGGAGCGCGTCCCTTCGAGAATTTAGCCTTTGGCGGAGATCCTCCCCTCGGGAGTTTCTCTGCGCCGTCAAGCGCTCTCTAAGGTCCACGCTTGGTGCGTGGCGAGGCGAGGGCGCCCTCGGTCGGGTCGTCCGGCGAGCGCTTCGGCTATCGGCCCCATCGTCAACCAGAGTCGCTCTCTCCTCGGCAAGGGGCCGTGTCCGGCCACCTCTTGAAACCGAGGGGGCGAGTCCCCGGGACTGTGACCGTGCCTGTTGTCGCGCCGGGTACAAAGGATCGGCCAACACACCATTGGCCCTCTCGGGTCGTGCTTGAGCGAGGCTAGGGGTGGCCTCGTTTGTCCTTGACTCCCCCACGTATTCGGGGTCGGAGTCGTCCTGAGCGGATCGATCCTCGACGTCGTAGCCGAGGAGATCGGCGATGAGGGAGCCGTCAACGCCGGGACGGTCAAGGAGCTCCGCGAGCCGCCGGGCCGTGTCCTCTCGGAGCTCGGCCTCAGGGTCGTTCACCGGGTCTTGGGGCTGGCTCTCGCTATCGCGAGGTTGCCCTTCAAGACGGTGTGCGAGGAGTCGGAGACCGTACCTCGAGCTCGTTGCTCGTGTACCCGCGGAGGTAGTGGGTAGGTGACTCATCTCTCGAGAGTCGTAGGAGTGGTGAAAACGTGGAATGGAAGGGAGAGCGTGCTAAGGTCGGTGGTCCCCTCCTTCTAGCGCCAAAATGTTGTCGCAGTTTTTCGGACAACGATTTAGGAGTCGTAGACGGTTAGACCCAAGGCCGGACCAAGTGGTCTCGTCTCAACTCGAGCGTGTCGGACTTGGTATCCCAAGTCTTCCCTTAGCTGTCTATGGTATCTGTCTCGTCCAGGCACCTGAAAAGCAAGCAGAGAAGGTGTGAACTACAAAGGGGAAACAGAGGGGTTGCCTCTGTTTACCTCTCCGACGCTCAACATTAGTAGGATTGAGGTGGTTAGTAGAGGGTTTAGTGTTTAGAGGCCAAAGCTTGAGAGAAACGAGCGAGGTACGAGTTCGGCAGCGTTTCAGTACTCAAGAATGGATTACCTTTTGGAAGAGGGCGGACCTCTGCATTTATAGGCGACCAAGGGGTGTTTTGGGCGACCCCTTGGCCGAGTGAGTTTTTGGGTCGGCCATCGGCCTGCGGAACTTGAGTCGGCCATTGGCCTGCCGAGCTTGGGTCGGCCATTGGCCTGCCGAGCTTGGGTCGGCCATTGGCCTGCCGAGCTTGAGTCGACCATTGGCCCGCTGAGCTTGGGTCGGCCATTGGCCCGCCGAGCTTGGGTCGGCCATTGGCCCGCCGAGCTTGGGTCGGCCATTGGCCCGCCGAGCTTGGGTCGGCCATTGGCCCGCCGAGCTTGGGTCGGCCATTGGCCCGCCGAGCTTGGGTCGGCCATTGGCCCGCCGAACTTGGGTCGGCCATCGGCCTGCCGAGCTTGAGTCGGCCTGCCGAGCTTGGGTCGGCCATTGGCCCGCCGAGCTTGGGTCGGCCATTGGCCCGCCGAGCTTGAGTCGGCCTGCCGAGCTTGGGTCGGCCATTGGCCCGCCGAGCTTGGGTCGGCCATTGGCCCGCCGAGCTTGGGTCGGCCATTGGCCTGCCGAGCTTGAGTCGGCCTGCCGAGCTTGGGTCGGCCATTGGCCCGCCGAGCTTGGGTCGGCCATTGGCCCGCCGAGCTTGGGCCGGCCAATGGCGGAGTCAATCTTGGGCCGACCATTGGTTTGGGCCGGCCAATGGCCGAGTTAATCTTGGGTCGGCCATTGGTTTGGGCCGGCCGATGGTCGAGGCAATCTTGGGCGGCCATTGGTTTGGGTCGGCCAACGGCCGAGGCGATCTTGGGCCGGCCACTGGTTTGGGTCGGCCAATGGCCGAGGCAAGGTTTTCCCGTCCGGTGGCCGTTCGAAGCCTTGCGCCGGTCATGTGGGTTGAAGTGACGCCTTTGTCCTCGTCGGCCCTAGACGGGCCGACAACATCAACCTCTCACTAATTTCGAGGATTCCAATTTCATATTCCAACTGCCACAAGAAGCGAATCGATCTCGAAAAAAAAAAAAAAAAAAAAAAAAAAAAAAAAAAAAAAAAAAAAAAACTCAAAGCTGGCTCAAAATCGAGTGCTGTTTTCGGTACGCGTAATATGGGTTTTTTTCTAAAAAAAAAAAAAGCAAAAACCTTGTCCTGGGCTCTTTCGTAGAACTCTCGTTCTACCGTTTCGGTGATGTCAATGTTACGCTGGCGCTGGGAGAGAGGTATTTCAACTCTATCTATTGCTGTCATGCTTTGCGTGAAAACACATCTCGCATATTATTAGTCTTGGAATCAAAAACAATCTAACTAATACATATATACATATCATCGTCTCAGAGAAAGAAAGGCTTACAGAAAGGTGAAGTATCTCTGACGAAACCCCGGCGGTAATTGATCCCTCCAGTCATGTGAATGTCTCAGATTACACATACGACATTTTTTATGCAAGTCGTCTCAGAGAAAGAAAGGCTTACAGAAAGGTGAAGTATCTCTGACGAAACCCCGGCGGTAATTGATCCCTCCAGTCATGTGAATGTCTCAGATTACACATACGACATTTTTTATGCAAGTCGACTAAAACACTCTGTTACTGCAAAAAGTTCCAAAGAACCGATCGAAAATTGAATCTTGGGCGTTCAAGAACGGAAATGAAAGTATTTTCCGGCACACGTTTTAAACGAGGATTGCAAAAAGAATTCCAACGATAAGAGAAGAAAAGAAGAAAGAACAATTTAGCGATCAAAATAATACATGGGAATGAAAAATCAAATACTGAGGATTGCAAAATACGAACCCCTTTTGGTAGAGAGAATTTGTGGGTTCGTAATGAAACTCTTTGAGTCTGACCCTTCCAATAAGTCACTCGACTGATTCCCCGCCTATACTTTACCCGCGAGACTTTGCACATTTACGTTACTACCCCGCCGTTTAAAACATGTGTCTTCTACATACAAGCTACAATATAAAGGTTTGAGCTACGTCACTTGATCTAAATCATTATTAACTTTTTACATGCAATTTTTACATTAAAAATAAATATCGACGAATTTTTCAAAAACAATTCATACAAGCCACTTTGCAGATTAAAGTTATGCGTTTAATATACAACCTTTAATTTCTTTTAATGACTAGATAAAAACAAGGTTTGACATAGTTTAATTGAATTGATTTTTACGTTTTTGTCCATATATTTTTATTATTAGTTTGCTCATAATTTTTGTCCATATTGAAAGTAACTGATTTCAACGTCTTTGTCCATATGTAAAGTTAGATGATATTGGTTTTCTTAGTATTAATTTGATTTTCGTTTAATTTAGCGGCTTATTAATTACATCTCTCTTTATTTTCTAGTATCAAATATTAAAAAAAATTCGGCTAGTTATATCTGTTTTAAGAATATTTAGATAGTAAATGTTAAAGAGTATAAATGGACAACCCACAATTAGTTAAAGAACACAATGATTATTCGCTTAAGCTTAAGAAAATTTTTGCTACGTAAAAATAAGGAAATTAAAAAAAAATCATAATGCTAGAGCACCCACTTATAAATGTAAAAAAAACAAATATGAAGCTATGAAGGCAGAGAAGGGGAAAAAAATTAAAAAATTAAAAATTAAAAGTGTTAAAGCACTCCCCTAAAATAACACATTTTTTATCAGCTTTTGTCCCGTATGTGGAACTTATTCGGTAAACAGTTGCAATATTGACCTATTAATCTAAATTCCAGTTCTCCCAAAACACATCAAACATATGATTACACATGTTTATTAACTTGAATTACCTATTAATTATGCAAAAGAAACTAATGAAATTATATCATAACCTACAAGTAATAAAAATAAATGACATAATTTTGAATTATTAATGTAAGAATTTTTTTTAGAAGATACATTCTAAAATTACAAAAGTTATTTCAAATTTGTAAATATATTTGAAGGTGTTCAAACTTAATATGTTATATCTTAAAAAAAAATTGTAACTTTAGGAAATTCCAAACATTTGTAATTTGTAATTTCAAACTTAATGAAAATTTAATGTATATTTATGGAAATAACTGGAAAAAAAATTCGGCGAACCTTATATTTCATAAATCTTGTGTTGTTCTTCGTCTTATTCATTCAATTTTTTTAAGTTGATTTCATGAATTTTGGGTTTACAGAGAAAGAAAAACGATATTTGTGAAAATTTTAACTTTAATTCAAGAAAGTAGGTTGGAAATAGTTTTAGAAATTTGGAACCCATAACACTTGTCATTAATTGCTGAGTATTTAAAATTATTTACGTTTTATTTTGTTAATTACAGCCATGAGGATATTTAAGTCAAAGGTAATTGTCAGATATAATCTTATGGCTATTTTTTTTAAGCTTTTGCAAACATTGGCTACATTTAAATTTTGTAGGTTTATTTTTTTGTGCTACAAATCTACAATGATCTATTTTAAAATGATGTTTAATATTGAAAATCACCCCAAATAAGAAATTAGGTTAAAGACAAAAGTAAAAATTATCAAATAAAATGTGAAATGTTTCATAGGAAATGACTAAACTATCATAAAAATAAAAATTGAATAACCATTCTCATTGTCAAATTAATTTAACCACCGAACTTTAACTTTCACTTACAACTGATATGACTAAAGTTTAGGGATATTGACAACATTATTACCATCTAATCGGTTTATCAATTTTCAACTAAAACAAAAAAAAAAATTAACAAATCTATTACCATGCCCTACGTGTAAAGACGTTTATACCCTTAAAAACTAAATCGTCATTTTCGTGACCTATGTATCACAAAATCTCTTGATTTCGTGACATAACTTGCGGTTTCGTGACACTTGAGTCACGAAAAAAAATAAATCTGGGACAAGTATGGAATTGATAAGCTTGTGACTGATTTCCTAGATTTCGTGACTCATGTGTCGCGAAACCTGTCAGAAGTCAATCAAGAAACCTGTCACAAAACTTGGTGAATCTTGAAAATCAGTCATAAAATCTAGTAAAACGCACATTTGATAATCACGAAACCTTTTGGTAAATCAAAATTTTGTGTACCAAAATTGCACAAAATTGTGAAAGAATGACTAGAAGAATTGACCCAAAGCTTCCCGTAAAATTATTCGACCTCAATCTTGATCGGAGGCTTGCGAACAAGAGGAAAAGACCAAACTCTCGAGATATGCCCAACTTCTGCAATTAGGATTCCAAAGTTTTCGACGAAAGATGGAGACAGAAATGGTGGCGTTCGTCGACGTTCTCACGATATTCTGGCAAGTTTTGCGATTGAGATTTTTTATGAGAATTTTGGGTTGTGAGACTTTTAAATGAGAGAATAGAAGAGTTTAACTAAGAGAAGATGTGAAAAAAAAAATGAAAAATGAGCTCAGATAAAGATTAGGGAAGGAATTCAATGATTGAGGAAGAAAAAAGTAAGAACAAAATTTATCTCTCATCTTTTTACTAATCGATTTGTCAATATTTTAGTTTTGGTTGAAAATTGGTAAATGTCCACCAAATATTGTTGTCAAATTCTCTTAAGTTAATATCTTCTAGTTCCTTGCCTCTCCCCGTGCTAAAGCCCCCAAACCCAAATTAGGCTTAATTCCAATGTAACCCAAACCCTCCCTCCTATAAATATGAGACTTAATTAGTTCCTTGCCTCTCTCATGTTTTTTTTTTTTAAATTAGTTTTTATGTGTGCTCCTTCTGGGTGTTTAACGGAACAATAAGACTGTGCACATTTACGTTAATACCCCGCCCTTAAAAATATGTATTCAACGGAGCTATCACTTCATTCATATACTCAAATTAAAACACTCTTTTTGCATAGTATGTGCTGCATGGTTTCGTTCACGAAAAACATGAGAGCAAATATCGTACACCAACCTTCATTTCCAACATGTTTAATAAAAATTGCATATTTTCATAGCTAATATTATATACATATTTTAGTAACAGCTTGTTTCATAAAATATATATTTTTAAAACAACACAAACACAACTCTCTTAAAAACATATTTTATTTTATTTTTAGGATATTTTATGAAATAATAAATATTATTTTTAACACATTAATAAATAAAAAAATTAAGGGAAACTTTTGTCGTATAGCTCACGATCTCAAACAGATATGGATGGAAATACTTATACCATTTGAGTTACCTCACTTGGTCCAAATCCTTATAAACGTTAAAACATGTAATTTTACGTTAAATACATTAACGAATAAACTTCTTCTTTTATCTTGAAAGGATAAACTTTTTTTTCTTCTTATATATGCAACCTTCAATTTTTTTTTTTTTTTTTATATTTTTATGACTAGCCAAAAACAAGGTTTGATATAGTTTAATCGTACTGAATTGATTTTTTAAGTTCACTAATATTTACGTTTTACGTCTTTTTCCATCTGTAATTAATTCTGGATAGCCTGTGATATTGGTTTTCTTAATATTAAAGGTAATGTAAAAAAAAAAAAAAAAAAACGACCAGCAATACACCAAAGTAAAGACGACAAGAATCAATCAAAACTGCCAAAACGACACAAAACAAAGATTTACAGTGACATGTTAACTCTTTATATGAAATGAAACAAAGATTTGTCACTTCATTGGAAAAGTTAAGTAATTATACCCGAAAGAAAAACAAAAACAAAAAATCCAGTGGCTTATAGAAATTCATTGATGAACGCAACTATATCTCTCTCATAGCTATCCAATGTCTCCCGAGACAATGGCGTAATCTCTGTAGCCACTAAAGATCTTATAACACTGTTTAGTGTGGTCATAATCCTAATTGCCTCTAACCGTTCTGCCTCAGACAGTCCCTGTTGAAGCACAAAGAAAAATAGGCCTTCATAAGTTTCTGTTAACAACATAATATATACATACATACATATTGTCAAGTTCATAAACTCGCATACCTGCATCGATTTTCCAACGAAGTTCAGGTATATATTGGATAAATGACAAACGTATCGTTGCCTCATCTGGCTAATCTGCAACACATTTATTACAAGAAGGAAATGAAATTATTATTTATTTTCATTTGTTGACAAAAATAATCAAGCGTAACAAGATATTACCCTCCGAAAAGTCTCATATCTCGTGCCTCCTCCTCTTTCCTCCGATGCTGCAGAAGTGGAAGAAGCACAATTTATGAGCACAAATTTCACAGCAAGTTTCAATCTTGTAGAGCTGAGAATAATGGTTTTGAACTAGTAAGGTTACATATAAAATACCCTGAATACGGGCGAGAAGCTCATGGTTATTTTGTTGATGAATTGCCGAAGAGGCCGTGTAAGCCTGAGATGAGGCGAGTCTAGTAACAATACGAGCTACGTTCTCAACAATTTGAGGGGAGGGATATCTTCTTGTCGATGCTACAAATGCGGGCACAAGATTTAGAAGAAATACCATCTAAGTTACATATATCGATATATAACTACACATAAAGATGACAGAACGTACTCGACGGACCAGGCCTGCTCTGAAAAGAGTTATATGTTCGATACCGTGCCTGCTCTGAAACCTGTGGTGGGAAGTAGCGCGAATCAGAACCCAAAGGAGCTGTGTTTACGAGCGTGGGATTAGTCGGAGCTGGGTTCGGACTGATTGGACGGACGAATAATTGCGTGCGATTAGTCGGAGCTGGGTTCGGACCGATTAGACAGACTAATAATCGCGTGCGATTAGGCGGAGCTGGGTTTGGACCGATTAGACAGAACAATAATCGTGTGCGATTAGTCGGAGCTGGGTTCGGTCTCTCCAACAACATCTCAACAATTCCGTATATTCCAATTTCATATTCCAACTGCCACAAGAAGCGAATCGGTCAAGAAAACGACTCAACAAAATTCAAAAGTTGGCACAAAATCGAGTGTGAGGTTTTTTTCTTAAAAAGCGAACCTTGTTCACGGCTCTTCTGTAGAGATCATCTTCTACCCTTTCAACCATGTCCAAGCGACGCTGATACTCGGCGAGAGGTACTTCAGCCCTATTTATTGCTATCATGCTTTGCGTGAAAACAACATCGCGCGTATTGTTAGTCTTGGAATCGCGATTTATGTTACACGCGATTTCAACATATTTATATATCATCGTCTCAGAGAAAGAAAGGCTTACAGATAAGTTAAGTATCTCTGACGAAACCCCGGCGACAACTGAGACCTCCAATCATCCGAACGCCTCCGATTCCCATCCGCCATTTTTGAATCACTGCATACAAATCCAAAGAAGCGATCGAAAATGAATCTTGGGCGATCAAGAACGGAAACGAAATTGTAAATGGAGTGATTCATTTGCATGAGCGTTAAAAAAGAAATCGAGCAAGAAGAAAAGAAAGACTGAATCAGCGAAGAAAATAATACAGCGAATTGAAAATCAATTAGTGAGGAATCGGAAATCAGAAGAAGAAATGTTTCGATTTCTTGAAGCAAAATACGAACCTCTTTGTCGACTTCGTTTGTCAGAGAGAATTTTGGGTTTGTAATAAGACTCTGACCCTTCCAATAAGTCACACACAATCGATTCCCCGCCTATATTAATATGCAAGAGACCGTGTATATTTACATTAATGCCCCGCCCTCAAAAATACGTTTTTTTAAAAAAATCTAATATAACCGCTATTTTGGAACTATTAAACTTAAAAAAAAAAAAAAAAAAAAAAAAAAAAAAAAAAAAAAAAGAAGAAGATATTTTTGTAATTCCAAATAAAAATGTTGTGGACTGGTATCAAAGTTCAAACAATTATAACAAAAAAGTCTTTGGAGCTCGACTTAAATAGTATATAGAAATCCCCTAATAAATCCAGCAACACACCCAAAGAAAAGACCAGCAAAATACACTCGAGTAAAGACAGAAAAGAAATGACCAAAACTGCCAAAACGACATGAAACTATTGGAGCGGTAAATTTGTTATTGTTTGTGTTCAGTTGAGATGGCTTGCTGTACAAGTCATTTCCTGTTTAGTTGTTTTTATTTCTTATTCAAACGACTTGTCGCTTTTTTATTGTTTTGAGCGTGTGTGTCGTATTGACTACATTGCTCAGTAGGTTGTTTGACTCGTGTATATAAGGAATTGATTCTGTCAAATCAATTCATTAATTCACAATCATTAATTTTCACAAAGTTCTTTTTTCTTTCTCTTCTCTCTCGCTTCAATTCTTTTCTTCTTTCTTCTTTCGGATTCTCAAAATTAATAGAAACCAAATTATTTAAATGATAAGTCAAGTAGAAACGAGAGGAAACATGTCCTGCATTTCATTCATCTACCAAAACAAAGAAATAAAACACAGATTTGTCATTTCATCGGAAAAGTTCAGTACTCATTTGAACAAAAAATAAAAAAATCCAGTGGGAGTGGCTTATAGAAATTCATGAATGATCGCAAGTATATCTCCCTCATAGCTATCCAATGTCTCCCGAGACAATGACGTAATCTCTGTGGTAAATAAAGATCTAATAACACTGTTTAGTGTGGTCATAATCCTTAATATCTCTAACCGTTCTTTCTCAGCCAGTCTCTGTGGAAGTACAAAGAAAAATAGGCTCATAAGTGTCTGTTAACAACACAATATATAGTTCAGTTCATAAACTTACATACCTGCTTTGATTTTATTGCATACTTCCAGTATATCCTGTATAAATTATGCAAGTATCAATCCCTCATCTGATTAATCTGCAACAGAGCTCCAAGGACAAAAAAAATTATTAATTATTTTCATTTTTTTTGGCAAAATAATTAAGCGTAACAAGATATTACCCTCTGAGAAGTTTCATCTCTCGCGTCGCCTAGTATCTCCTGTGACACTGCAGAAGAGGAAGAAGCACAAACGTGAACACAAGCTTTAGCTATTCTTTTACTAGAATTTTTATACTTTATATTGTTAAAATTTAGTTTACCTCTTGCAAATTATAATGAGTATTGTATTTTGCTATGTTTATTATGTGGTTTTTGCTGATAAAAAAAAAAAAAAAAAAAAAAAAAAAAAAAAAAAAAAAAAAAAAAAAAACTATTTTTTTAAATCGTGCAATAACAATGGATTTTTTTTTTTTTTCGAAGTAATCTCCAATAAGGTGAAATTCTTTATAGGACCTTTTTTTATTGGGTGCATTAGGAAAATAGTCAATTTAAACGTTTGACATTGCTAAATAGCGAATGTTTGATAAATATTAAATAAATAGTCATTTTCATGTATTTACAGACGTAAATCTTAGATAAATAGTCACCTCTATATATTAGAGCACGTTATTATTTATGACTATTTGTCTAAGATATACCAAACGTTGATTATTTAGCAATATCAAACATTTAAATTGGCTATTTTCCTAATTTTATGTTCTTTATTTGGTTCTACCCATTATTGTTGAACTTTATAGATGCATAATTTTTTTTATCACCAGTGTAATATACGTTCTAGACTTTTAAAAATAGTAAAATGTTTTATTTTTCACTGCAAATTCGAAATAAAAATTGGAGGACGTATACTAACTAATAAGCTAAGTTTGTAAATCTTTCTACAATCTTAGTCTTGCTAATATCTTACATTTGGTTCATTCTACTTTGGGTTTGTTCTACTTTCCGTAAAGATGATTTCTCTTTATTCTTTTTTTTTTGGTCTATTTAAAATGCTAGAAATAAGAGAATCTTTGGTAATATTAATAAGGAACCATACAAGATATCAAATAAGTTTAAAAAACATTGGTTAATTTGGAATTCCAACGTTTCATTTGGTTTAGTTGGCCATATTTCTCCAAGGATCATTATAGCTATATCAAAAGTGAAAGAAGAGGGATACATCATGGTGAGGGAAGAAAATTAGCGAAATCAACTTAGTACAATTTAGAGAGAAAAATCATAAAGAAAAAAGGTAAAATATTGAGTGATTGTAATTTTTTTTTTTTTAATAATCTCGGATTGATTATTAGAGAAATTACTCTTCAAACAAGGTATATAACATCTATTTAGTCCAAATCTTAAATTATACGGAAATGAAAATCAGTACTCTAAATTATATGGTCTCAATTCTTTTTATTTCCGTCTATAATTCTTTGTATCCTCCAAAATTACCGCTAATATATTAACCGAATATTGGTCGTCACAAAAAATTGTACCTGATCATCTTTATTCTGATCATTTTGCTTTGTCCTGTATGGGGGATTTTAGTGCACTTGGTAAAGTACACTAGCCATTGCCCTCTTATATGAAATTGTCACAAAGGACACTAAACATATGAAATAATGATGACTAAAAATGTGTAGAGCTATAACTACTTTACTGTACCTTTTTATTTACTCTTTCGAACTCTAGTTTGATAAATTTTTATTTATTTTTAAAATTAAAACTCTACTTTGATCTTTGATGCACATCCTCTACATATTCGACTTGAATTTCTTAAGGCTATTAATTTCTTCAAAACAAAATTAAAATTAAGGCCACCCTCCTCCAATAACAAAAAGAAAAACAGATATTGTTAGTTCCTTGGAACACTTGAAGAATATGCCAGTCATTAAAACGTTTCCAGTCAAGAATTATGGTCAAAAGTCAAATGGGCTTGAGAACACAAAACTACGTTTAAGACAATAAAGTGGCTCGTAAAGTATTATCAAATAAAAAAAAAACTTACTCTCAGCTCAACTGAATGGCATGGATATTTTTCCACACACACACATACAAAGTTTGTTAGGCTCCTTGATTTTTAAAGTGTGCCAAATATCATAATCATAACCGTAGAATCTCCAACCCCTTCTTTTTCCATGCACACATGTTTCCCTTGTGAAGGACTAATCGTTAATTCATATATAAATAAAAATAAAAATAAGCACCAACCAGAAAGTTAAAAAGGACTCTCTCATAAGCCCTCTTCCACGGTGAAAAAATAAAAGAAGAATCTCAAAATGGATCGGAGTAGTGTGGGCTCTGCTATGGACGAGCTGTGCATTGGAGAAAATGGGCAGATCGGCCGTAAGAGAGTAAACAACAAGGACAGTTCCGGCGAGCCTTACAAGTCCAAGAACCTCTTCGCCGAGAGGAACAGAAGAGAGAAGCTCCACAATAAGTTGATGGAGCTCCGAGGATTAGTGCCTTTTATTACAAACGTAACCCAACCCCTTCTTTATTTTAAATATTTATTTTTTGGGTATGTTCAAGAAGTCAATTTCGGGGGAAACGAACTGGTTTTTTAGATGAAGAAGGCGACGATAATCGAAGACGCTATCGCTCATATCCAGAGCTTGGAAGAGACGGTGAACGATCTCAAGAACCAGCTTTGCGAAGCGGAGGCTTTGTCGGAGGACAGGACTGAGCCGAGCAATAGGCAGATATGCGACGACGAATCGATCAATGAGCCTCAGATTCAGGTTTTACTTATCGAATTCATTGTTTTGATTTGGAACACTTCATATAGTCTTTTTCGACACTTTTGCCTATAATTTGCAGTTTTTTCGTTGGTGATTTTGTTTTTTAAAAGCCGGATATCTCCGTGGCTCGAATCTGCGAGAACAAGCTCTGGATAAAGGTGGTGTTTGAGAAGAAATTTGGCGGGTTCACTAGATTGATGGAGGCTTTATCGACTTTGGGATTCGAAGCTACAGATACAAGCTTAACCACTACTGATGAATCAATGCTTGTTATTTCCTGTTTAGAGGTAAACAAAATACAATTTTAACTTTTATTTTGTGTTAATTCTTTCGGTATCTTCTTCAGTTGTAGTTAATAATCTAAAGTCCTTTTTTTCATTTTTTTTTAATTCAGGGATATCCTTATGAATCGCTTGCGGTCCAAGAAATGAAAGAACTGCTGGTAGAGATAGTTAAAGGCCACTTGGTATGATATTTGCACAAACGAGTTTAAAAGTCAATCACAAAGCTGTCATGCTTTAATTCGCATTATAACTCGTAAGAAGAAAAAGAAATACTTAATTTCTTAAGCAAATTATTTATTATATTAAAGTGTTCATATCCTAATCTCTGAAGCTACTGCCTAGTAGGCGTAACTTAACAATTTGATAATTATATTAAAATCTTATTGGTGTTTTCAGAATCTGTCGAATTCGGAAATGGTTTGACGGATCTATACTATTTTAAGGACCTAGACTACGAAATGTCGTTCTATATTTATATGGTTCAGAGGCTGTTCATAATTTATTTATATAGAAAGAATTGAATAGACTGAAACAAAGAACCAAAAATAGATCAACTCCAATCAAGAGAATTCCCAGTTTCAATCAATCCCAAACAATATACACATTTTTACAAAATAAAAATAAAAATAAAAATTACTACTCACCTCATATTTACTCATTAAATCCAAAACAGAAAATAGAAATAATATTCAGAGGATATGGAATTAGGATTCTATCACATCAGTCATCTCTGAACTTGAAATCCCATGAACTTCCTAATCCCTGCAATTAAAAATGAAACACTTCAATCACACCAAAATTAATTGATAGCATCATTCCTATAAAGAATTTGAATCAATAATAGTAATACCTGGAGGCCTACAAACAGGAGGGTCTTCGAAGAGGGAAAGAGAGAGGCTTTTGTGGGCGAGTCCGATGTCGAAGAGGATGAGACCAGACGACGGGTCGTTTACGGCGATTCCCTTGACCGGAAGCCAGAGAAAGAGCTCTTCCTGGGAAAGGCCTTCCACGCCGGAGAGACCACCGAAAGTGAGGTTGGCTCTCACCACGCTCTCGTAGAACACCCTCGTCTCGAACCTCGACAGGCAAGGCCACTCCAATTTCACCTCCAGACGCCCCGCCGCGTCCAGATTGAACGACTTCACGTTTTCCGGGAAGATCCCCGCCGGAAGGCCCTGGCTCCTCAGCAGCGCGTGGAGAGACGCCGTCGTCGTCGTCGACGCCGACGAGGACGACGAAGACGAGAGGAGTCCCGTGAAGAGAACGAGGCAGAGAAATGGTTGCAGAGACATTGTTGAGAGAGAGAGAGAGAGATTTGCTGATTGCTGTTGGTTTGTGATCTGTGTGCTGCTGAGAAGAGAGAGGAGTTTTGTTGTTTATTTTGTTGGGCAAAGGGTTTTACGGATGTTTGTCTTTTTGCAAGTAATGACGATGGTGGGGACCATTAAGAGCTGTCCATTATTTAGACGCTTTTTTTTTTCTTGTTTGAAATAGTCGGCTATGAAAATAGGATTTTCATTTCGAGCAAATTAACCTCTTTGCCTCTTGGTGTAAAAAGTTACGTGTGAAAAATCAAACCGAAAATTTATAAAAATCAGATCAAATCACTAATTTTTTTAACTTTGATTATATATATATATATATATAACCTTAGTGTGGCCCCGATTTTTTAATTTATTAACGGGTGTTATAGCTAAAATGTTGATTCAAAGTCAAACTAATTAATTTGTAAATAAATAATATTATCTCTATTTGTTAAGAGTTTTAGACAAATAATGCTCCTATACTATAATTGAATTTTTAATTGATATCTATATCCCAAAGTTTATAGACTATTATTTAGTGTTGACAGATAAAAATATTACAATAATTGTCTCACGAAGAGCACTTGATTCCGACTATGCAGTCTCGAGGATACCAAATTTCTAGGTGAGATTATCTCTAAGTTCAGACGAATCTAGTCAAATAGATAATATAAATGAGAGCGATGAATGATAAGTTAAGCTTTCTGATTGACTTTTGATATGAAATTGTGCATGTCCCTACTTCTGTTGCTTCCTCATTTATTTATTGTGATTGGAGCCGAGTATGTGTGGTGATCAAGCCCACGTTCTGACAGTTTTTGAATAACCGCTCCCAAAAATATGTAGTTGGTGGTTATTTCCTCGAGTGCTCGAAATAACTGTCGAAGTGTGCATTTTGTTTAAGTTTTATTTATGTTCGTGTGTTTTATTGTTTTGACTAGTCTTTGACCTACCACCTTCTTTTCTTTTCGAAGTTCTGCTCGGTAGGGTTGATTCTTGCCTTATGAACGAGTTCGTTCCTAATTTTATTTGTTCCTTGTGCCTATTTGACTCAGATCCAGTGTTGAATTTCTACTATTATCGGATCCTCTGAGCTCATGCTCGGAATATGCAAATTATACGAGTAACACTTAGAAATTAATCACTTTAGTATTATTTTAAGGGTAATTTAGCAAAATAGTCAATTTAAAGGTTGAGAATTATTAAATAACCAAGGTTTGGTAAATATTAGGTAAACAGCCAATTTTATATATTTACAAACGTAAATATTAAGTAAATAGTCACTGCTATATTAAGTCACGTCATCATTTATGGCTATTTACCTAATATTTGCCAAACATTGGCTATTTAGCAATATCAAACGTTTAAGTTTGCTATTTTTCCAATTTTTTGTTATTTTAATAAGGTGGTTTAAGAATTAAAATGGAAAGAAAAGATGGTATAGACTTATAGTTATGGCATCATTTTCTCACAATAAAGAAGTAGCGCTCTGCAACTTGGATCCTAGTCCTCGGCAACATATAGTTTAGATCGTGGTGAGGGTCCATGCCAAGATAGTTCACAACATGGAGACTGTCCACGGCCTTTCACAACATGGAGAGGGTTCATGGCAAGATGGTATGTGGCGTGGAGAGAGTCCACATCAAAGTTATTCACAGCGTGGAAAGGTCCATGTCAAGGTGGTTCACGATAAGATCGTCCGCAGAAGAAAAGTTCACAGCCATATCTCAAGTCCTTGGCCAAATCATTCTCGACCACTCTAGCTTGAGTCCAAGGCCCTGTCATTCAAAGTCTTTCGCCTCGTCACTCAAACTCACCATGACCTCTATAAAATACCTCATATTTCACAAGTTAAATGTAAGTTTCACCGGATTTACAAAAACTCGGCCTTATTTTCACCTAAACTTCTCTCTCTAGAAATATAGGGACGATATTAGATCACTCACCTATAACAATCAGACTACTGCTTAGCGTCGAAAAATTAAATCGATTTCCGACGAAGCAAAGACCACAAACTGGAGATTCCATCACCTTTTGAAAACAACAATCAAAATACACTTTTTGTTTCCTCAAAAAATTTAACACTCTCATCTTATATCACAATTCCATATTTTATAACACAAATTCCTTCAAATTTATGTTAAATGGCATAGGTTTGTTACTACTACGGCAAAAAGCTACAGGTAGGCCCTACCACGTGAAAAAAAAGGCCATCCAATTTGTGGCCACAAGTAGTTGATAATACTAACCTATCACAGATAAGAATCGAGTGGGAAACAAAACTCATGTAACTTTCTTCCTGTATAATAACAAAACCTTTCTACGATCACTTCCGTCAGCCCATTGACAACCTTACCAGGCTCGGAAAGTCCCTTCGATGGCCTACTACTCTTTCAACGAAATCTATCGTCCCGGTGAGTACGATCAAATCAACTCTTTAAACAACAACAATTATTTTGTACCCCAAGATTATGAACCAAGCATTTACAACCTCTTTGACTATGATCCAACGCCTTTTCTACATTACACAAATAATTCCCCAACTACCACCACTGCCTATTCAACCTTCACTCCCACACAGCCCAACACCGTAATCCATCACTATCATCATCACAGCCACCAAACCGTCGCCGCCGCCACCGCAACCACCGGTTTCTACAACCAAACTCCCGACCCGCCGCCTCGTGCTCCGGCTGAGTCGAAGGCGTCGTCGGATTCTTTCAACGCGCCGGGATTTGAGGAATACGACCCCACTCCTTACGGCGGCGGCTACAATATCGTCCAGACGTACGGCGTTCCTCTCCCTCCTTCCGATCAGATATGCTATCCCCGCGATGGTCACCGACCACAAGTCTCTGATCCCGCACCGCCACCGCCGAAGCCGGAGAAGAAGAAGAAGAGCGTCCGATTCGCCGTCGATGAGAACGGTCGGCCCGAAGAGTCGGAACCGAAGATGATCGAAGTCAACGAAGACTGTCGAGAGCCGGAGAATATTGTGCCGCCGCCGCCGTCTTCGTATTCGCCTCCGGCGGAGGCGGTGGTGAGTAGTCAGATTCCGAGCGGGTATGGGCTGGAAGCGATGGAGCTTTACGGGAGTCTGTTTGGGTACTTGCCTTGTACGGCAAGGTACTACGCCGGGATCGGAAACGGCTGTTTGGTTCGGAGCGCCGAGGGTTGCGCGGCGTCGGATTATCTGTTCGGCGGCCCGGATCCGTACATTGAGCGGAGAGACGGCGGAGGGAGTTTCGGACAGCCGATTCACTGCTACGACAAGCATTACCCACCAAACCCTCTCACTGTTCAGCTCTATCCTGACTATGACGACGATGATGATCGGGATCGGGATTGTGACCACCATTCATGGCCTCAGAGTTTCGGAATCTTTTGATGTTGGATTATCTTGGTTTAGGAGTTTCAATCTGTTTCTTAGCTTGTTTATTATGATTTACGTTATATTAGTCAGTTCAAGGCAATCTCAGTAACAATGTTCATTTTCATTCAATTGGGAGAAATGAGGCAAGAATCGTCTCAGATGAATTAGCTGAATGTATCAAATTTTGAGTCAATCGGCGAAAACAAAGTGTTGGTTGATTCAAATTTTAATTAACTAGAAAATTAACACAGTGTCCAATAGTGTACCGTATACCTTCTTTTTTTCTTTTTTTTAGACGTTATTGACTCACAGTAATGGGATTTCAGGTTTATAACTGTTATATTTCTTTAATTCTAATAATTTTCCAAAGGCTGACGAGGGAGATGAAACGTGGTGGATTTCAGTGACCTAATAATTGATCATAACACTCAACACCAACTAGGCAAACTAGTATTCTAGTAGTTGATGTGACCAGAAAGGAATCTTTAATAATATAGCAGACAAACAATTTGTAATTTGTTGAGCAATCAATTTCATGTCCCACTAACAGTACTACGCTTTAAATACCATCCGAGATAGCGCAATAAGGCGAGATCTAATTTTTTTTTTTTTTAATTGTTATAATTGATTTTTTTTATTATATTGGAGTTGAAAATATGTAGAGATATTGGAGCTACGGTGATGGGTCCAGTTGAATGTAACTGATATTTCTCTGATTGTTGTTTTAGGAGTCACCTCTTTTTCTTTTTCTTTTTCTTTTTCTTCCCAGGGATGTTAAACAAGCTTTAAATGAAATAAGACGTCTATTTATTGGACCACAATCATCAACTAAAGGGTGTTGTGACGCCTGAGTACACCACCACCATATTCATCTTCACCAAACCCACGTTCAAAATTCGTCACATCATCTTCACCAAACCCACAGAAATATTAAGTTACCACAAGATAAAAAATAATAATAATAATAACATTTATTTAGGCACAAGTAGTCACCTCCTTTTATCCTCCATTCCTCGGACACGCTGAAGGACACGAGTAAACTCGCAAAACAGCGAGAAGTCGAAACCGAAGATTCTGTCGCCGCTCTGTGTGGCCGAGCTCGAGCTCGGACGCTGACACACCACCAAATCAAAGCACCCGAATTTCTCTACTAAACTCGATAATCTGCTGCTCGTCAGCTTCTGAATCTCTTCGATCTGCACCAAATCCCCGGCTTGGCGACTACTCTGCCACCACTTCTTTAGAATCTTCCGCTTCGTTTCGCACGGCTCGACCGACACGACGGCCTTCAGAGGGACGCCGAGCCTATGCAGAGCGATCTCAGTCCCGCCTATACCACTAAATATAGACAGCATCGTCAAGCCTCCCGGGAACATGGGCTTCAACACGGACAAATGGTAGCCCAGCGTGTCGGGCTGGAACGAGTGTTTCAGCGACCGAAGCCTCTCCGTCAAGCTGCTAAATAAGTCGGTGTGGTTCGCGGGGTAGCCCAAGATGATCTCGAGGTTCACGGGCTCTATAGCCCCGAGCCTGTTCTTCCCGACCCAGACGAGGTTCCGGGATCGGCAGTGATTCAGTACGCTTCGTTGCTGCTCGGCCGATAGCGATCCGCGAGAGCTGTTCATCGACCTCGCGAGCCTGTCGCAGAGGTTGGGAACGCCGTCGGCTTCGTCGTTGATGCAATCGAGCCGTTTTCGTGGGTCCCAAACCGGCCACCATTTCTTGGTGTGAGGCATCGCTTCTTCTATGGTCATTGGCGGCTTCGGGTCGATCTCGAACCTCTCCTCTGTGGGGAGATTGTGGATGTACCCTTCGTTCCTACTCAGAGCCGAGAAGTGGTGAGTGTTCACGAACTCGGGCTCCAAGTTGTACAAGAACTTTCTAGCTTTAGCCCAAGACTCATGGGACACGTCCCCAACAACCCCATACAGGAAATACGGAGGTTTAGCGACGAGTCCGGTGAGAGGCTTTCTAGGTCTTTTGTTCAGGGGTTCAGGGGTTCCATCTCGGTCAAACTCCGGGTTGAACTTTTCTTCTTCGTAGAAGAAATTTGGTTCTGGGAACAAGTCGGAAACATAATCGTCTTCCGGTTTCGGCCTTTTCCCGTTACGAATCTCGTCGCGTTCTATGATTCCGGAGCGAGGAATAGTTTGAGAACTATCACCGGCGTTCTCTTGCTTGGGTTTTTTCCCTAAAGAAACACTGTCAAGGTTGACACCCATTTCTTGAGGGACCGTATCCGCTTGAAAACCCTCAAATTCTGGTTTCACCGGGTGAATACCCGAAGAGGAAGGTCCGCACTGACTTCCTGTAGCAATTGACTTCTGCATCACAAAACTTCTATCAATTAGAACGCCAACGTACATGTTTGGGTATAAAGCTTGAGCCAAACGAAATCTTTCGGGAAGCATGAAATAGAAAAGTTTCGAAATTGACAAAGTGGCTTGTATGATGTCAAAATAAGATTTGACTAGGACCTTGACTGGAATCCGGCCCGTGATAATTGAATCAGCAAGCTCCGATATTGGCAACTCCGCGCCTGAAGGAACGAATTGTAAATTTACAGATAAGTTCTCAAGAATGAATTAATTGAAATATGTCAAATTCTAGTACTAAACAGAGTGACATAAATTTGGGCTGTTGCCTAAAACAAAACAGAAAAACAAAAACAAAAAGACAAGAATGGTTATGCAGAGCAAGATTTGTGATGAACCACATATCTTCTCCAGCTTTGAAGGAAAGACAACTCCACAAGCTCACCACAATTTTCAATAGCCCACGACACTTGAATCTCAGAAAAACCCATCTCAAGCAAACGAAGACTTTTATCCATGGTGCCGAACAAGATATCGTTGTTAATATCCTGAGAATAAAACCAAAAGGTTAGACAAACGAATAGCAGAAACATAGTTCAATATGTTGAACAAGAAAAAATGAGGAATTTCGAAAGAAAGTTTCCACTCGGTGTCTTCTTTAATTTGCACGATATTGTGCGAGCCTAACTGCTTGTACGATGTGTGAGAGAGAACAATTTTTCGATTAAAAATTGAATGAGAAGCCATTTCATCTCTACGGTTAGTGCAAGAACCAATAGCAAGACCTCGTTTATCTCTTTGTCGTCATCTGAGATATCCTCTGCAACCTGCTCGAGCCTTTTAGCTATCTGAGCAGCAACAATGAAGTCCACCAATCCATCAATCGGAGCATCTTTACCTTATATGCAATGTCAAAATGGACACAGATTAGAAAAGTCTAGGCATCGGATAAATAAGAGGGACAATGACAACGAAACTTGTTGCACAAAAATAAATCATATACCTAGCTTGTCCATTGCAAAGTTCACTTCCTCTAGCGAAAAGTTCATTGATAACAAAGATGCTATTTTACTATCATCAAAGCTGTCTGTTATGTCCGGCTCCTGCATTTAGTACATCAATATAATAGCGATTCAATTTTATTTTTTTTTTAATCAAGATATTTAGCAGATTTAACAGTACATTAAATCTGAAAATTGGTCGAAGCAAATGATCGAATCTAATGCTTCCAACTATACCTCTTTCATATGGATACGCGTTGACACTTCTGGAGGACCCTTGTCACCAAACAAATCCTCCAGAGAATCTGAAGATCCAGGATTGAATATTTGAGGACCCTCCTTCATTACGACATACACAAATCATTAACTTGCGTAGACATTTTTGGTACTTGTTTCTCTTCAGTGAAGACCTCGGAAATTCGGAAGAAACAAATTGACTTACAGTGTATGTAACGAGCGCGTCCAATAGCAAATCAAAATCATCTTCACCTGAATTTCAAAAAAAAAAAATTATAAACTAGATCGCAAAATTACAAGATGAAAAGTCGGGATATATATTGACACGCCACTCTGCCAATTTCTCATCTTTTAAATGCATAATTTAACTACCGATTTTTCGAAAACTACGCGCGCTGATTAGAGTCAAAACAAAATCATACACAATACCCTTTTCTTCGATCATTCTGTTAACAAGAGACAGTTGAAACCCCATCCCGGTGAGGATAGACCGAACATTGCTACCGGAAGAACTCGCAGCATTGTCCTGCGATTCGAGGTGAAGAAGGAAAAAAAAAATAACTCTCTGACGAAAAATGAGGGAAAAAGAAAAAGAGGGTGCATAAGGCGGTACCCCAAAATCGGTCTGCAAAACAGAGTGGGAAGGAAAGTCAAAATCCAAAGTCTCTTGCTTGGGCACCAACGGAATATCCTGGCCAGCCTGGTGTGACGAAGCTCTATTGCTTGAACAATTTCTCATTTCAACCTGCATTATAGAATTGCATTCAACAATCAATCATGTATCGGTGGTTCTAGGGTTTCACACACACACACAAAAAGATAATTTATACCACTCGTTATTGCATGAGTCGGCGAAACTCAGAATTCAAACCGTCCCCTCTTACTGCATGAAAATAATATTTCAGACTTTCTGACATTCATGGAACAGCAACGCGCACATAAAATACTTGATCACACCATAGATTTTGCAAAGCAGTAATTAACCTAAACCACCACTCAACCCCGAAGAAATTTGTATCGAGAAAAAGAAAATGCAGTCTTGAACAGCATTGTGTCCCCAAAGCGGACCAAACTTTAAAGTCAAGATCAAATACTTCTATCATTTGGTTTTGTGGGTTTCGAGTTTCGAGTCGTTAAGACCGTACCTCAATTGAGTAAGTGCCACGGAGCGAGCTTGTGTTTTATTCTATCGCCGTCGCGCCTTAGACGAAAAAAAAACTATATATATATTTCAGAACTGAGTCTTGCCGTTGATTCAATTTTCTTTTTCTTTTTCTTTTCTTCTTTCCCCTTTCGTGGGAGAAGAAGAGACTGTTCTGTCAAAACGACATTATTAAAATCGTGCTCTATTAGATTCGTACGACGTCTGTTAAATCTAGACAGAACTTGGTGGCACGGCTTACGTGGCAGCATATCATGTCTTTGCCAAGTATGAAACACTTGTTTGGTTGTTCAGTTCCGTCTCTGTTGATTGCCTATTGATTGCCAATCCCAGCCCAAACATTAGGCCCAAATCGCTTGTAGAAGTACGGCCCTAGATGGATAATCTAGATGGTTTTGAAAGATAAATCTCACGAAGTTATACTCAACACAGGACAGCTTATTTGAAGCAAAAAAATAAAAATAAAAATAAAAATAAAAATTACAGGACAGCTTATTAAAATATTTGGAAATATATTTTATTCAGAAGATTAGGTACGTATACATCATACAGGACAACGGAAGCGGCCAGTTGAACAAAGAATAAAAATAATTAAGACTCCAGTTTCGAATTATTTAAATATTTCTATATGATAAGTCCGTCCTATAAAGTATAGTAAAAGTAATATATATATATAAACATATATATATATATATACACACACTAGCAGTGCAAAAAGTTTGCTAGTTTATATAAACTGGTAAATTGATGTATAATAGATTAGTATAATTGTTACAAAAACAGATGGTTAATTTGTACTTTGTAGTAGGGGGTTACAAAAATTGACCGAAAATTGGTTAAACCGATAATCGAACCGATCCGGAACCGAATTCAGTGCCACGTCATCAAACCGAAAATTCGGTTCGGTTAACCGAAACCGAATTTAAGAATCGGCTCGGTTATCGGTTTTGAAAATCCAAAAATTCGGTTATCGGTTATTTAACCGATTTTTTTTATCCAGTTTTTTTTTATCCAGTTTTGAAACTGGATAACCAGTTTTAAAACCGGATAACCGATTTTAATCGCTTAACCGATTTGAACCGGATAACCGATTTGGATAATTGTAATATCTTTAAATTTGGTCATCCAATTTTGAAATCGGTTAACCGGTTTCAAAACTGGTTACCCAGTTTTAAAACGGTTATAAAACCGGTTATCGGTTTTACAAAACTGGTTAACCGAATTTTCGGTTAACCGATTTTCGGTTTTTGACCAATTCGGTTCAGTCATTGGTCCAAAATTTTCAAAACAGAAAATTCGGTTTCGGTTTTCAAATTGGTCCAAAACCGAACCGAACCGAACCGATTTCACCCCTACTTTGTAGTGAGCTTGACTAATGTGCTATAAGCTTCGGGTGGATTCTTAGAACATTATTTCAAATAATTAATCAGCTTAACTTGATGAAAAATAGTGGGACTTTGTTTGTAACTCAAGGTACTAAATGTTGACGTGAATATTCACCTCAAATAATCTCGATCTTTCGAGAAAGAGAGTTCGATTTCGAATTGTTTTAATAAGCCTCAAACTTTCGACAATAAACCAATCACGCTGGATATAAAAAATGGACAAAACGCTTATCTTATTAAGTGTTACTAACTAGGTGTTTTATTGAATATTACAACTATAGAGGAAGATGAACAAATAAACGGTAGCAATATACTCGATTAGAATCACTAAGCGCGTAAAGAGAAGATAGATGGTATTTTAAGTTGGACGTCGATATATATAGCTTTCAAACCGTTGGGTGAGTCTTCACCACTCAGCTCGTGACAGGTATGTGTTGTTTGATCCAGATTTGACGAGGCAGCTGAGTAGAGTGGGGTTGAACGGTCTTTGGTCTTGAGATCCGGTAAGGCTCGTTGAAGCATTCTTCGACAAAATACGGGTGTAAGCTCGACCGAGCTGAGCTAAATAACGTATAACTCGTTGCTATTCAGAACGGGCTAAAGTTTGAACATGTGCATCTGTCATTCAAAATATCGAGATGGTCTCTGATTAGATCAGCTCGATGTTTGGAGATCGGGATGTATCCAGCTCCACAATGTCTTGGGATCGGGCTAAGCTAGGGTCATTTTGAAATTGTTATGGTCCTCATGTAACCCAGTTCGATCATATTTTGGGCTGCGATATAACATTATTATAAGGCTAAATGTTCAAGTTACACCAACACAAAATATTGTGGTTTTTCGATTTTACAAGGGAATGCTGATTTTCAGCATAAAGTTTTGAAGAAAATTGTAATGTGGATGCTGAACAAAACTTTATTTGTTGAAAAAAAAAATCAGAAATATATTTACTATATATATATATATATATATATATATATATATATATTATAGATAAATGTTCACTTAATTAACATACACAAAGAATAGCTCTTTACATATATATATATATATATATATTTATTTATATATTATTTAGAAATATAATATACAGTTGATTATTAAATCATAAAATATTACTAAATTGTGGATTATTATAACGTTTTTGAAAAAATGCTAACAAAATTTTCATCGTGTTGTCCAACATATATAATAGTGACTAAATTTTAAGAAATTTTGTTAGCATTCCAAACATTATAGATTTAGCATATTAGGGTTGCATCGTGTTGTCAAACTTGGCTATAGTACGCCATAATTTGAATGATATGTCAAACTTGACCTTTGTTTGCAGAAAAATAATTCTATAATTTGATATATTGACACACCTAGTAAATATTCGCCATATCCTAACTTAGGGTTGACTTTTTATGTATCTCATATTCACCTACAGAAAACCAAGAAGAAAACAACAACAAAAAATCCTCGATTACATGAACAGTGTCTCTCTTTTCTACTCTTTATTAGATATACGTGTAGTCCATATAATTAATATTCATGATGTTCTTTTCTTGATTAATTGTTATATTTTATTTGAGAAAATGCACATAGACATATCCAAATACGTCTTTAAACTTTAAAGCTTTCTTAATCATTTTTAAATGTGTAATGTATTTTGCACTAATTAATTGGATTGCAGTTGATATTAATTTCCTAAACCGTGATCTCCCCTAATCTACTAGTTTATCACCTAATTGAATTTCATACTAAATCCACGGAAGAGCAGTTTAACTTTCCCTTCTCTGTGGTCGCTTTAGGAATTTAGTTCTTGGACGGAAGCAATACCATACCGCCTTACTAATTAAGATAATTACGAGATTATTATGATAAAAATAGTAGCGATTATTACTTTTATTATTAAATACATGTGTCAAGAAACGCGGTTGACTTTAGTATAGTTTATACATTATATATAAGGAACACGACAATGTTATCAAATCGTGTTTCCCATGCTTGATAGTGTGATGAGCCCACCAAAATATATATACAAAATGTCACTGAACGACATGATTCATTTCATGATTTCTTTTTTCTCCCTTTTTGTTATTATATTGTAGTGATTTTAAATATTTAGCTTAGGATATTGTCGTACATGTATATAGGGCAAGTTACTTAACCAACCAACTTCTTCACCAGCCCCTACTTGCATATGCAATCTTAA
Organism: Urtica dioica subsp. dioica; assembly: GCF_054948205.1. Taxonomy (NCBI): domain Eukaryota; kingdom Viridiplantae; phylum Streptophyta; class Magnoliopsida; order Rosales; family Urticaceae; genus Urtica; species Urtica dioica. The sequence goes on from NC_142764.1 coordinate 25,131,528, forward strand.
AGACCATCGTTCATGGTTACTGGTTTTTTGTTTGGAAGATCTGAGAGACCCACCATAATTAAATAAATGAAAAGCAACAATTTTCTTATTTACTCTAGTAAATAGTATAATGCGCGTGTGGTATAAACGACAAATGTAAGAAAATATAGCTCAACTAGAAAAAGAAGTGTGGTTTATCCGTTGGAGGAAATCACTTTTCTTTATCAGTAATTATGCTAAAATTCTTTGTAGGTCCAACGCAACTTTCACAACTCTATTGAACCATCATGAAAACGCACACTAACACATGTGTGTATGTGTTTGTGTCTGCGTTTATTTTTTATTTTCTAATTAATCCTTGATTTTCTGCCGACTGACCATGCAATTGCCATTTACTAGAACATTATACTCGGTTTTTTTTTTTAATATCACTTCACCTCGGATGCGAGATCCAATCCCGCAGGCAACATTGGTCATATTTATTTAATTATGATGTATGTTTATAACTTTATATGATAGTAGAGTAGATTTTCATATTTATCATACCTTTATATTTATATAGAAGAATCTGTTTCAACTAGTCAAACTCTTAGCTTTTTTAAGATTTTAGTCAAAATTTTATTTTATTAAAAAAATAGCTCACAACCAATTAATAAACTAATGAGTAAATTTAAATTAGAAGAATTTGTTGCAAATAGTCAATTCTTTAGATATGTTTAAGTTTTTAGCCAAAATTTCATTTTATTAAGAAAATAGTCCGCCAAACAAACGTAAATTATTAACTGTTTAGGTTAATTTAATTTATTTAAGCCTTGTGGATTATTTTTCTAAGTAAATTAAATTAATTTAGCGAGTTAATTAATTTATTTCGATCTAGTAGACTATTTTCTTAATAAAATGAAACTTTGGATATTTTCTAAAAGTAAGATGAGCTTTGGGCATTGGCCTAATTTCTTTTTTGAAAACTCTTTAGTTAATTTAATTTACTATTTAGGTAATTAATTTACTGCAGATGGACTTTTTTTATTGTACTATAGATCTAATTGTTTCATTTGTATAGATATGCTTTTGCGGCTAATAATGCTCCCTAAAGAGAATACCTTTTTTTTTTATAGATGTGTCACTTGAACGGTAAAATTTATAATTCTGTTATTAGTTTCCGTCACCTATCAACAGTTTTACTGAACTTGTTTTAATATCATTGGTGATTTTTTTTTATTTAATCTACAATGCATTAAGTGTTTTTTTTTTTCTAAATGTCTCTACTAAATTTAAAAAATTATCTCAATAAAATGTTGAAATATCAGTCAATTTTTGTACTCAACGTGTATTATTAATTTCAGTAGTTATTGACTATTGAGTAGTAATATATGAATTCATCTCAAAATCAATTGAAAATGGGAAGAATATCAAAGATCTAAAATTTAGTACAATGCATTGTAGATTTAGTACTCAACTTTATGATTTATTTATTTGAGTGGAAACAATAAAGGATGCCACCTCAAAAATCAATTACAAATGAGAATAAACTCATGTCCTTAATCAATCAATTTTTATTACAATCAATATGGTAGATTTAGTACTAAACTTTATGAATTATTATTTCAATAGTTATTGGGAAATTATCTATAAAGTATGGGGAACTAATATCTAGAATTTTGTTAAGAATTGACTCGTTTACTGATTTTATACGTTTGATAACGAGGAGACCCCACCTTTAGATAGCTATAGGGAATTTAGAATATATTTAGCAATAATAGTGGCTCACTTTGTTAACGTCACTGAGATTTGAGTTTAATATGAGTAAATTGACTTTAATTAGGTTGAAATGACACATGAGATATATTATTCTACACTACGGTAAAGAGCAACTTCAAAGGGTCTCAATTTAATCAAAATTTTGAAGACTCTCGGTAACAAAACGTTCAATCAAAATATTCTAACCTAATAAAGCATATTGATCATGGAGACCAAGATGAAACATGGTAAATGATTTGTGTAAAGAGCACGAGACATGGAAGTGACCAAATTTCGATCAATGTCCTAAAGCATAATCTTGGACTTAAAGTTCTCAAAGATTTTCATTATTTTGTTTATTAATTTGAATAAATTGACGATCTATGCCTAGGAATGTAATAAAAGAAAGTTTTGGTCAACACGAGTCCATTTATCTATTATTTTTCCATGTCAACTGCTGCATTTTAAGGGAAGGAAAGGCCAAATATTTTTTATTTTAATATTTTTAGTTGCTTAATAAGTCCAAAGCCAATGATTAATGTTTTTTCTTTCTTAAGAATTAAGAACTAGTCTTCGGTGGAAGCGCATAAGAGCCTCCCCTTCGGCAGCACATTTATTTTGAAATTGAATTCTCTTAAAGTCAAATCTTATAAAGAGGGTCGTAATTATAGAAAACTTAAAAGGAAGCACGACAGTCTTGTAAACCATTTTACACGATAAATTCATTTTTTTTTACATTATGTCAATATGCAATATTATTACTTAGATTTTTTAAAAAAAAAAGTCCCTATAATACGTAAATATAATATATATTCATTTAAATTTTGAAAACGGGCATACACGAGATTATCTTAGGGTAGATCTCTCGATGATAGGGATATCTCACTAGTGAGTCCATATTTACCGTCTAAAATGAGAACTAAAAGTGGGCATATGGGATCCCGCGGGACCCCATTTTCCGTATTTTTGATACCAGATGGGAAATGAGAAAAAATCGTATTATGAAATGTGGTACCGAGATTTTTGTCCCAGAACCATCCGGAAAATGGGACGGAACTGAGATCCCCATTTAGCACCATTTAGTACCATATTTTTAAAATTGTATTTTTTTAATTAAAAATATATGAATTTTTATTTATTTTTAAATGTATTCATGATTAAAATAAAATGAAAAAAATAAATATGGGAATCTCGGAACCGCGAAATATGGGAATTCCCGGTACCGTGGAAAATGGTTCCGAGATTTCCCGGTACCATTTTTTATGGTTCCGGGAGCCCCATTTCCTGCAAAATATGGGACTGGACCAGAGGATCCCATTTCCCGGGTTCCATATGGCCAGCTTTAATGAGAACTGATTTGAGAAATAAAAAAATAAAGACATATAGCTCATTTAAAAGAGTAATATACCCAATAGCCAATTCAAACTTAGTGTTTAGCAAAATAGTCAAGGTTTTATAAGTCGATGCAAGATAGCCACTTATAATGTAAAAGTACTAATATACCCTTAATTATTTTCAAAAAATTTAATCCTACTTTCAAAAAATTTAATCCCCTCTCCGATAAACCAAAAGTAGAAAATGAAGAAGAAGATGTCAAAAATTTAATCCTGCTTTCAAAAAATTTAATCTATTGTGCGATAAATCAGAAGAAGAAAAGGGAGAAGAATAAGATGTCAACAAATTTAATCCTGCTTTCAAAAATTTTAATCCACTGTGCGATAAATCATAAGAACAAGATGTAGAAAAACTCGACGACGATCTTCGACGGCGATCAAACACAAACATCCTGCTTGTTTGGGGCGGCAACGATGGAGGAGCATCGGAGAGCACATCGTACGATGGAGTTGAGGCCGAGCGAGCAAATTAGGGCACATAGAAGGACCGAGAGGACCATCACCATGTTGACGTCGAATGTGCTTTCGCTGCCACTCGCCGGAGAGTCACCGCTGCGAAAGTTCACCGGGAATGGTTGTGGAGTTGGGGAAGCAGAGTTGATCAGAAGCTTCCTTGAGTAGTGGAAGGTGTGAGCAAGTTCAACGACGAGAGCTTGGAGATAGACGGAGTCTCTTCTATAGTTGTACGGCGGCGAATCTGCAGAGGGATTACTGAGCGAAGAGAAGATAAGGGAGTGTGTGTATTTTGGGGTTTTGTCAATTTTTAGCTATTTTACCTCAAAGTTTAAAAATTTGGCTATTTTACTAAACTCAAACTTTAAAATAGCTAGATAGCCGCATCACCCTTAAGAAAATGGATGGACATATAGTAGACATGGAAAAAAGGATTGATTATAAATTACATCTGTAATGCTAGTACATTACATATTCACTACTATGTATCATTAAATGGCTCAATAGCTCAACCATATATTGTCTAAGAGCGTCAGAGCTACAAATAGTTTTAACATCAAATTAAAAAAAGAAAAATTAGTCGATCTAAGCCACATCAAACGTTGCAATTGTAATCTAGCCAACGTTTCGTTTAATTTTCGAATCTAGCCAAATTTGATGACGTGTCATATTTATGTAAGATGGTATTTACTATATTAGCCTTGGTTTGGTTTCAAAAATACTAGCCCACGTTTTGAAACTTGGTTTTGTAGCCGAATTTGTTATATTCGGTTTATATTTCGAATTTAAAAAAAAATTATATATTTAGCAAAGTTGGTTATTGAGCGTTTTTTTCTTTAATGAACATTATAGCCGTGTAAGCAAATACAGTGTAAATGTTCGTAAATTTTTGTTAATCTTCGTATCTTTGTTAATTTATGTTAATTATGGTAAATTTACATATGTGCAAGTAGAGCCGATTTCTTTCTTTTCCTTTAATACGCATTTAATATGGTATTTTTGTTTTCCAAATTTATTTTCTAATTTTGAACGGGATTTTATCATAATTACGTGTATTCATTATCTTGTTTGACTTTATTCAATCAAATAAATATTTCATTTCTCTTTTAATTATATCACCGAATCTCCTATTATGAATTCAAAAAGCTGAAATTAAATTGCTGAAATTATAGCCGTGTAAGCAAATACAATGTAAATGTTTGTAAATTTTTGTTAATCTCCGCTGATTTTTTAATTTCTGTTAATTATGGTAAATTTTTTATGCATTTATTGCATTAAATTTTCTCTTTTAATTACATCACCGAATCTCCTATTAAATTAGCTAAATATCCAATTAAATTGCGAAAAAATTTGAAATTAATTGGCTGTATACAATTCAAACCGGTCAAACGTGGTCTAGTGTTTTGATCAAGTAAGTATAAAAAAAGGGTAAATTAGGTATTTTATATCCGTAAATTTCAGTAAATTGCTAGATTGCAAAATTTACCAAACGTTGGCTAGATTCCAAAAACCATGTTTCAAAATGGCTACGTTGCTAGTTTACCCTTAAAAAAATAGTTAATTTAAACATTTGATATTGCTAAATAGTCAACGTTTGATAAATTTTAGGTAAATAATCATAAATGATGACGTAGCCTAATATATGAAAGTGATTATTTATCTAAAATTTACATTTGTAAATATATGAAAATGATTATTTATTTAAGATTTATCAAAGATTATTTAGTAATATCAAACGTTTAAATTGGTTATTTTTTTTAATAGACCCTAATTTAAATAGCGAGCTGTTAACATGTAGTTATTTTGTTGACTTTAAAGAGAATATTTCCGGTGAGAATTCCAATTCAAGTAACAACAAAGATGAGATTTGCCGTGTTGACTCTACCTGACAAGTGAACCTTCTAGTTTACGAAGTCAATGTAAAAACAAGCATAAAAAAAATAGTTTACCAGCACCACCAAAAAAATTGCAGCAATATATAAATATAATATTTTAAGCGAAATTATATGACTAATGTCCAAAAATTATCGAAAATGCCGAGAAAATAAAAGAAAGCTATCAGTTACACAAAGGCTTACTATCGGAATATTCAAACAAGACCACGTATTAATCCACGACACAAGGCGAGAAAAATATCTCAGCGATCGAACCCTAACACTTGTACGTTGGAAAAAGTTATCAAGTTATATTGGTAAAAAATATGAGTATGGTTAACTCACGATCCACCCATAATTAAAAGCATTCCCACTCTTATACACAAACGCATACCATTTCGCATACTCGTGCCATATTATCATTCACATATCATTATCGCCTTCAATAATATTTTATTTGTATTATCTTAATAACTGGATTCATCGGCTTACATATTTTTTTTGTATTAATTAGTTTATTCTAAGCAGCATAAATAGGTATACATCGAGAAAATTATTCTAATATATTTTTATCAATTATATATAGATTAAATTCACAGCTCTAAAAGGATATATATATATATGATCATTTTTAATTTATATTAGCTTATAAGAACAAACTCTATTATCAAGCATGCTTTTTTCATTCTCATCGAAGAGTTTGTTTCAAAAAAAAAAAATGTTTCGAGAATTGTCTCACCTACCAACATTAACTACATTCAGAATTAATTATCTCCATACCATAATTACCTACAATAGTTATTTATTTAGCTTACGTCACAGTGGTAATTAGAGTTGAGATAATATTAACAAAGTTAGAAAAGTAGAAAGAACAACATAAAAGATAATGGGCGGCTGGTTCAATTGGTGTACATATTTTACTTCTCGAAGGGGTTTGACTTAAATATTACAAAACGACACACGTTCAGACACGGCACATGTTTATATATTATACTATAAACATAATGCAACTTTAAGACATTCCGTCTAGGCTTAAGACCTTCTATCACGGTCAACTCGTGTTTACGCACAGATATGATTTTCCAATTAAATATTCACACATGAACACGCATATTTTGGAGGGTCTATATCCTTCTCGATTGCTTCAATATTTTTTTTTTCTTGTGTCAAAATGGTCCACATGTACTTGAGACTGCCACGTGATCTCGTGGTATATACAATACAAGACCAGACTTGCCACATTTAGAGGGTCCACATTCAGTCAATGTGAAACACGCGTCAGATTTTCATTACTCAATCGCGTACCTCATCATGTTTGCCTCAGCATGACGCTATTCGGTAAAAATACGTTTGCCTGTAGTTTATATAATCATTTGAATGATTAGAAATTCTTAAAACAGATTACCATTTGGAGATAACATTTGAATATGTTTTTCAAAATTCAAAGAAAAAGACTTCTATTCGTCTGATATGGAGAAAATTATCCAAGTTAGTTAACTTTATGGCTGTATATTGTGTAAACAACACAAGTTAGAATTAATTTTCCAAAGTGATTCTTATTGTGTTGCATGCAAATATTCCGATATATACATGATTACTACAAATTACAATGGCAACCATATATACCGCACTTTTCTTTTGCATATGATTAATTATAGTATTATTGCACGTAAACAGCATAGTTTTATTAATAAAAGATTCTATAATTGCAAACCTCTCTCTTGTTTAAATACGTGTCCAACAAACCCGAGATAACTAAAACAACCAAACATAACAAGATTCCGAGAAAAAAAAAAACCAAACATAACCAGATCATTATAAAAAAAATATATATAAAGTCAACGTTATAGAAATACAATAATTAAGAACCTGTTACTTGATGAGATATGTACGAGATCATATACAGCGAATTTAGTTAATCATCATTGAAGCCACTAATTAATTCCATAAACTAAAAAAATGGTTTGACAAGTAGTAGGATTCATGGGATTGGTGCAATTCGGTAAGAGTCATAGGGCATGACATACGAGCAATAAGGTCCAAAATGGTCAATTTTTGTGAGGAAAAAAGGAACTTTCTATGAGCAAAAGAAGACGGGCACAAAATCCAAAGGGAATGACCTACTTTCCTTTTCTCATGAGAACAAAAGAAAAACTGACTCTTTTGGTGTCCCTCGTATAGTTAGTTAGAGCCTATAAACACCCTTCACTCTCCTCCTCATATCTTTCGTCCACGCGCGGCTTCTAATTAGCTACGTAATAATTTTTTAGGATAGCAATTATTTGAATTTCTAACAAGTTTTTAAATTTCGTTGTAATTTTGAGGAGTTTAGTAGTTTTTTACTGGTTACTTATATAATTATTTCAATTAAGAACATAAGTTACACACCTCTTCGTGTGCAAAATTAATTATGATAAACAATAGTAGACGAATTAAGTCATATCAAATTTTAGAATTACAAAATAGTCAATATTTTAGATGTTGTAATTTAGCAGCCCAATTTGGAATACATGAAAAAATATACACTTTCTTAATAACTAGTATAGTTTCAAAAATCTCGCTAATTATGTATATACACTCAAATAATACTCAAATTTTGATTTTTTTATTATTCATAAATTTTAGGAATTACGTGTAATTTCTATTGAGGAATTACATGTCATAAAAGTAGAATGATATGAAAATTTAAATTTCATTTCCTTACTGTTTTGTAATTTTGTTTGCTTTTTTTTTTCCTATAACTACACATTTTGTTTATTTATATCCTTCATTGCTATAAAATTTTATTTGCTAAACTCAAACGTTTAAGTTGACTATTTTGCTAATTTTTTGTTTTAGAAATTGTTCATTCTAACTTCTAAAGACTTAAATTTCTTTCTTATTCCAACTATAACTCAGAAGAGAGAATTTTATTTTTCATAATCTACCCTTGTATCAATTAACACATTTATCTTGTTTTCTTTTACCATTTTTTATCTAACAAAATAAAACCTACCCAATCAAAATACCTCATTCTATCTCTTCCTTTCTATTCCTCATCTCTCTCTCTCTCTCTCTCTCTCATTTTCTATGACCAACACTTTCTCTCTCTCTTCTTCCTCATTTTCTATGACCAACACATTCTCTCTCTCTCTCTCACGTACGTTTGTGTTCTTCCTCTCTCTTTCAGCACAACGACAACTTCCAAGCTCCGATCACTTCCAAGCTCTCTCCCACTTTTGTTCATATGACCTAGGTTTAGTTGAATGTTTTTCCAAAATCTGTAAGATTTGTTAGCGATCGCCTCCGAAAATCACTAAACAAATATGATTTTCTATTGAAGGCATCGTGAATATGTTGTCACAAATTAGGGTCTACATGATAACAAGGGCACGAAATCTTCAACGGAAAACCAGATTTGGTTATATATTTCGTGACAACATAGTCACGAAATAAATTTCCGAGACCATATTATCACAAAAATATCTATTTTGTGATAATATATTCCCGATGAAGAATTCGTGATAACATTGTCACAAAATCCAAATTTCATTTGAATATCTTGTGGCAAAAATATCACGAAACATGTGTATTTCGTGATAACATGTTGTCAAGAAATATTGTGGCCGCTTCGATTTTTTCCTCAAATATTACTTTATATAGTTACAAATTTTTATTTGTTCTGTATATTTGAACTATGCGCAGTGATGAGACACGTTCTTACCTTCGTCAAGCATATTGGAAGATGGGTAAAACCTTCACGTTACTTGACCGAAAGTAGTGAGGCTTTCTGAAGCGTATTAATGCCCGTCTCAGCCTCGAAACCATCTAGGTTTTCGTGGAAGTTGAAAGAATATCCCTGTTCTTCTATATGGCGATTCTAACCCTGAAATTAAATCATAGAAATAGGGTCAATAACTGTTGACACTATTCATGAAATCAAGTCAATTTGGTGACTATATTGTCATGAAGACAATTGTTCCATCACCATGTTGTCAGAAAATCGAAATTTTTGTGAGCTCGCATTTGTCATGAATTCACTTGATTCTGTGATCAATATTATGACGAAATCAACTGTGTTCTTGACAATGTTGTCACAAAACGATGAAGTACTTTACTATGGAAACGACATTGTGTCACGAAGTAACAACAATCACTAGATTTCGTGATAACAATGATCATGAAATCAATGAAAAATAACACAATATTTGTACATATACACAATCGAGCATATTAAATTCTATTAAACGAAATAACAAAAAAACACACACACCAGAGCAACATCTTAACTTGCATTCTAACCAACACAAATCAAACTTATATATACAAAAAATGAAGTTTATCAAGCCACATTTCTACGAAATAAAGCAGCAATGTTTATGATATTAGCAAATTGAAAAAATTCGTGATTTGAAATCTTGAAATAAAACACATATCTTACAATTTTCATACCAAAATAATATTATAAATCATCACATTTTTACAAAGTAGTCACGAAATTCGACAATCCACATTAAGGAAAAACACAAAATCTCCATCAGAATCCATGGAAAACACTAAAAATCCATACATAATTACAAAAAATTAACCTTCCGGCATGGGTCTGTTTTGCACGGGGCCATGGAGAATGCTCCGACGTCGAAATCAGGGGAGCTAGACGATCCAGGGTCCTCAGTTTTCTGGCATTTTGAAGAAGACTTTGGCGACGCTAATGGCATTTCTTCTTCGCCGTCATCGATTTCTTTGTCACACGAGTCGCCTTCTTCTCGATACGGTTATGGCGTCACGACCCACTCCTGGACTCCGACACGGTGTTGTATGTGTCTCAGGCGGAGGGTTTCTTTTGTGGGTGTTTGATGAGCATCTTATTTCGAACGTTTTCTAGGTTTTGTGGGTTTCTTGTTTGGGGGACAAGATTCTTTCTTCATTTCGGTCGGCGAAGGAGAGTGAAGGAAGAAGAAGATGGTGAAAAATTGGGGTCAATGAAAAGAAGGTGAACTGAATTATTCACGGTGTTGTATGATGTAAAAATTGAATTATTATTAAACCAAAAAAAAATAATTAAGAGAGAAATCTATCGTTTGCTACACTTTCTAACGATATGAGTATGCTCTTTATATAATCGTTTGCTACACTTTCTAACGATATTTTTCATAGATATATAAATGTCAAACATGTCCAAGCAGAGGCAGAGTCACCTTAGGTCAAGGAGAGACAAATATCCCCTGAATTTTTATAAATTGTAATTTTTATCTTAAAAAATTTTGGGTTCTTTTTTTAATATTTTGGGGTCAAATCTTTATGATATTTTCAAATTTATCTTTTTAATTTTTTTTTCAAATTTATCTTTTTAATTTTTTTTTTCAAATTTGCCCCTCTTACTTGAATTTTAAGCTTCACCATTGTGTCCAAGTACATATTTTCATGAATTAGTCAACTTTATCACATGGACATTAAATATAGGTAGCATCTGCGGTCAACTTAATATATTTTTTAAGAAAAATCTACAGTGAATATTAGGTTAGAATCCATGACAAATATAAGAAATAAACTATTAGTTATAAGAAACAAAAATTACTTAATAAATAAAGTGAATCAATATGTCCACACGTTTGAGCAACTTTTTATCTGTCTTACTAAAATTCTATTCGTGCAATATTAAACAAGTGATAAGTCAAACTTCACAACCAAATCCAATATTAATAATTTAGAAGAACCAAAATTACATTCCTACAATCATTGTCTCTTCTGAACAAAAATGGAAATTATTGCAGTCAGCATAACATTTATATAGATATATTCCATTAATTAGTTTTCCTGAATTTTATTTTAGGTAAAACAAATGATAAATATTTGCTCAATAATATTTAAAAATTACGCAGACTAAGTTACAGTATAACTACGTATAGCAAACAATTCTAAATTTGTAAAAAAATACAAAATCAATTCTAAATTTGTAAAAAAATACCCATTTTGTTTACAATGCGACAATAATTCAAATTTACAGTCTCAATTTATCAAGGTCGTTCATTAGTTATATAGTCATATTTAATGTTTCACATTGCTATATAGTCAACGTTTCGTGAATCTTAACTAAAAAGACACGTTCATATATTTACACGTGTAATTAATTGACGTAAATATCCTAATATTTTATTTCAATGAAATGGCAAATCAGAAATGTCACGTTATTTTTATGACTATTTACCTAAGATTTACGAAACGTTTGTTATATAACAATCTTAAATATTTTAATTGGCTAATTACCCAATTTTTTGTTTTGTTTGTGTAAACGTTATTTTTTTTCATCTTGTTTGCATTTGCATTTGGCTATTTTAAATATATGAACATGTGGAATTTATAACTTTAGTTGTAGACTCAACTTCATCAATGACCATATAAATCGATAGTAACCGTGATAAACAATTATAATAAGCATATAAATGAGCTAAGTCAATAAAAGAAAAGAGGAAGAGGTCGGTAAGAAGATTGAGGAAAATGCAGTGAAATTAATTAGTTAATTTTAAATGAGTACCAGAGGGAGAGAGAGAGAGAGAGAGAGAGAGAGAGAGAGATTCAAAATGTATAATTATTTTATTTGATTAGAATCGATAATATTAATTAATGGATGTTTGATAATATTAACTATTATGCATAATAGCATTTTCAATTAAACTAGTTAACTATGGTAACTATAATATGTAGAGCATTGATATTCATCAACGTGCTGATGATGCGCTGATGACATAATCCAGGTGAGTCCCATTATATTAGGGGGGGAAGATCCAGTTGTATCAATGTCATTAGCGTACTGATTAACAACAACTTTCAAATATTTATCAAACATTCGTGGTGATGAAATTTAGAGTTGCAGAAATAGACCCGTATCAAGAGTGTATACATCGCGAATATGTGGTCCTATATCTGCAGGAAATACAAAATGATATTCCGTAGCTAAGACAAAATTCGGTTGACTAAGCGAATTCATATGGTTCACTAAAATGAAGATCGGTAATTAAGACTGACAATATATACAATACTACTTTTTGAAGAAATTATGAGACGATTAAAACGAGTAGATACTTTCAGCCACCATTCGTTGACTTTAGCCATACACTTTTCTATTTGCTTCTTAATTTGACGGGGCACAGAATGTTTTGAATCCTCTTATAGTTTATGCGTTCCCTTTCTTTAACTATATCTTTGAACCTTTTTTTTAATTTTTTTTTTTAATTTTGCATAGGTTCAAAAGAAAATTCATGTGATGTATCTTTTTTAATCTTTTATATAAAGAAAGGTTCTTTGATCGTATGTGGTAGGTGAAGTGGACGTACACAAACACTTGGCTAGTTTTCTAATTCAGTGCTTAGATTTTTGGATGAGCACTTGAAGAGAACAAAAAGCATTTTACTTGTTATTCTCCAATAATAAATCTCTAATTTTGTATATGAGCCCATCAACAAATATATATGCCGGCTCTAAGAATAATAATTATTATTATTATTTTTTAATTTAGCTCGCTTTAGCTTCTACTCTTCTAGAGCGAGCTTTCAATTAATTAATCTTCACTTTGAAAGACATTAATGAGCTTGGAAACTGGAGTAAAACTGTCGGTTTCTAGACATTTTATTGCCACATCTGAATTGAACTACAAAATTTATAAATATTTTGTTTCTTGTTAATATTTTATTGCCATATCAAACCACAGCTATAGGTACCTTGTTAATATTAACAAGATAAAGGTAGACATTTTCTGCTTAGTATATCTTATCCCGTCTACAGCTCATAGATATTATTTAAAACCATCAATGTATAATGTGTGCTTTTTTTTTTTAGTTTAAAAGTATTATCACAAAATGGAAACAAGTGTATATACGTGGCACGAACTTTAGAACACTATTTTAAATTACTAATAATAATTTTTTTAAATCCAATAAATCTTTTATAGCTTTAAGAGATGACTTCACAGTTCACACCACGAACCGAAATGATTAAAAATTTGTTCAAGATTGAAACCGAACCAAAATTCTTTTGTTAAAAGCATAATTTTAAACCGAAATTTTGCTAGCTAAGATTAAATTGGACAATACATTTTCTCGCTATGTATAATCACACAATTAATAGTTAAGAACCTTAATTTTTTTTTTTCTCTTTATTTTGCTATTATAAACATATTTATGCATAAAACCAACGATATTGTTTGTTAAAAGTGTCATTATTTTTGAAAAAAAATTGTTAATAGAAGAGTTTTTAAATCACAAATCCAGCAGCTTAGGGTTTTGCGATAAACTATTAAATAAAAGCTTAAGATTTTAATTTATTTTATGATAATCCGGCGTAAAACGCATGGTATAGTATAGTCTCTTTTGTGAGGTTTTCCCATTTATAAATTCCATTCGAGTCCGATGATTGTTAAGTTTTTCACCAAATTAATTTGTATTCTTAATATAATCAATGAATGATGGATCAGACCAAAACGGATCAAGTGTATGGTTTGATGAACATTCATCAATATTTAAGATTTGTATGTTTAGTTGCCAAGCAAAAAAATTATTCACTCACACCATTTACGTGAAAAGTGATGTTTATAATGTGAATTTTGCTCTTACTCACATTATTTTTTGCATCAAAATAGTGTGTGATGAATATTGTATCACCAAATTTAGTGTTACACTATTTACTCACACTATTTTGGTGCAGCAAAACTTTTAATTGCAAATTCATCCCCAAACAAAAAATAATTTATATTTTTAACCCTATTTAAATAATTTATAAAAGTAAATTACGTATCAATAATAAAAAAAAGTAAATAAGATAACATTAATAAAATACATAGTATTAATTAAACACAATACATACCAAATAAAATACACACCAATTATACTAATAAAAATACAATCTCAATAAAAATCAAACTTACCACATACGATTTAATAGAAAAAAAATACAAGTGCATGCATAATCAAATAAAAATACAAATTAGTAGAAAGAAACTATGAAATATAAATTAAACTTACCTATTCTATGAAATGTAATATTTATGTAATCTTTATTCTATAACTGTTATTCCAAAATATGTTTGTTTTTTTAGCATTAACTTTGTAGTATTTACATAATATTTAATATTATTATAAATTAATTTGATATTGTTGATATAAAAATATAATATTTAATAAGATTGTTATTGACATAAAAAAAATTAATAGAGAGATTAATATGCAATTGATATGAAGTAATATTGAAAAGTATTGTGGGTTGGAGATGAAAACACTATTTGATGTGATAGTTACACTAATTTGATGTACAAATTGTATCAATTTGGTGTCATGAGTTAGAGATGTCAGATGATTTGTTGTTAGGTTCAAAATTATTATATTTGTGAAGCTAATAAATAAAAAAGTGAGAGACACGCGCTGAGGAGCTAGTTCATGGAATTAGGAGACGTAAGCGTAACCTCCAATTCAATCCACAATTACACATGGACCATCAAACTACTTTAAATGCCCTTCTTTAATCATCTATTTGCTTTTACAATTCTGTATTGAAATATTTCAAACCGTCTGATATCAACAATATACCCTGAATTTCAGGAGAATAAAATAGAACTTTCCTCGTATAAATTCCATCTCTTTCCTCAAGTCACATGAGGTGGCATTCAGATAATTAAAACAAGTATTTCTTTCTTTTGTTCACATGTGTACATCATCATCATAAACATATGATCATAATTCATAAGTTTCATAACATCCTTTATTTGTAAGGAACAGTAATATATGTCGCTAACAACATGTATATGCGTGTATACGAAATGGGTGGTACCCAGCGTAGTTTAATTGATAATTTCACTCAAATTTTGACTACAAGTACAAAAACAAATAAAATGGTATGTAAAAAATGTCTGAATCAAATTTTGTCATTTAAATTAGGGTATGTACAATAACAATAAGAGATATGTTCACCGATTCTTACAATACTATTTGCGGGTTCGATAAGCTATTTCAATGGATGTTTATTGATAAAATATATAGGTTTAGAGAAAAGAGTTAAAACCAAGAATTTCCAAGTATTTGATATGTTTTGACATAGAGGTGTTTATTCATACAATGACAATACGATAACAAAATAATTTCCTCTTGAATCTTGATCATTGTCTAACATGGCTGATCAACTTAACTCTCACTAATTCAACAGCTAAGTCTCTTGTTTTCTCCGATGTCCACGTAAACCTGAAGCAATTGTAGATGCTATACCAAAACTTCATTAGAAAATATCTCCAAAAATATATTATCTTTTAGCTATTTATTTATTATTATTAAATTTTCTTCAATAAAGTTTTAAGTAGAAATTTCCAATTAACCCCGTGACAAAATATTTTCTTCAAATTAGTCACCGGGAGCCCTGGTCATGGTTAACGGTTAACCGGGAGCCCCCCCATCTAATTCGGATATGAGACCAATGATTTGGGTTATTAGGGATTCGCGGTCTTTTTTATATTTTAGACATGTTGAACCCTAAATCAGTTTATAACTATATAGATTAAAAATTTATAATCCTAACAGAGTATTTCTTATACGGGTTGACTTTATCCAACTTATTGATCCATGTTATGGTTAAAAGAACAGGCGTCACCTAACCAAATATAATAGAATAAGAAATCCTAAAAATATTTTTCAGATGTTCAAATGTCTCAAATTTCCTTAAGACAATTTTTTATTTTATATTTTATATACTTTGATTGGGTATACCGATTCCAGTTGAATAGTCTTGCATAGCTAGAAAAATCACTGTTCAAATATTTAGGTAGAATTATCCCATTAGTTATATAATCATATTTATAGTTTCACATTGCTATATAACTAACGTTTTGTAAATTTTAGATAAATAATCACGTTTATGTATTTACATGCATAAATTGACGTAAATACTTTACGCTTTTATTTTAACGAAATAACAAATAAAAAATGTCACATTATTTTTATGGTTATTTACATAAAATTTACGAAACGTTGACTATATAGTAATCTCAAACGTTTTAGTTGACTAATTATCTAAATTTTTTTTTGTTATATTTATTGTATAGATCAATGAGTCATATGTGTCTGCTTCGAGTAAACGAATCCGAACTGAACTCTTTTTCCGTCTAACTTTATAACCTATCTATTTTTTCAAGTTGACTTCGAGTCGGGTTTACTTCCACATCTTCGCTAATTGATTTGTTAAAAAATATATAGTTTATTTATTTATCTATAATTTTTTATTTGTCATGACTAGAATTCATCTCCTCATCTATAGAGTGGGCTGTTTATCACTGAACTAGTGAATGTTTCATATGTTATTGCCACGCCAAAGGGCAAAGTATTATAATTAATCTCAAATATACAATAAAATAAAGAAAAGGTAAAATATTATATAATAACAACAAAGTAAAGCAAATGCAAAGAAAAATTCGATTCCAAATAATTCCGTCTTTCTCCCTCATCTTCTCATTTGTCCAATTATGTCATATGGCCCTTGAATTGAAATGTCAACACTCACCGATACCCTGTATAAAAATATAATTTATTATTGACAATATCCGTACCACTTGTTTATATAAATACGAAGCTCGTTATAATATTGTCTAAATGTCTATATATATACTTGTTGACACAAATAGAGAAATAGAAACCTCAAACTCCTCAAGTCAAGCACAGGAAAAATAGACTTTTGTAATTACCAGCAAAAGAAATACTCAGAAAACACATACACACATAGATATACATATTATACACACAGCTATTAATATGGCGGAGGAGTTTCAGGCCGGGATTTTTGGCGGGAACTGGTGGAACCCAACCAGGAGCTTGTTTTCCGGTGCGGCGGCGTCACCGTGTTCCTTGGGGCTCGGAAACGACGTGGCGGGATTCGGTTGGCCCAGCCATGATAGTATTGATAACATGGCTCACAACCACACCAATAACAAGGCAAGGTCTAATAATTCGTCAGGCGACACAAACAACTCGGTTTGTGAGAGTCCTAATATTGCTTTTCATGAAGAAGTGCTTCAAAAGCCCAACAATAACCAAATCTCTTCTCCGATTTGTGGAACCAACAACAGTCTCATATCCGACTCTACTCTGCAAATCATGGGTTTTGGCCTCTCACCCTCCGATTTCTCCGAACCCAATCTTGTGTAAGCAATCACTTAAATCTCACCGATCCCACATAATTATAATAATTTAAACTACGAGTTTTTAATCTTTTTTTTTTTTGGCAGTCGGAGTAATGGAAGGATATCAGAAAGCAGCGATGTGTACTCTATGCTACAAGAAGACCACCAAATTCAAGCCGCTTTGTCATCGGGTTTTCCGGTGAGCACGGGTTCGTACGGATACAGCCCAGCGGCGTTGTTGCAAAGCTTGTTCAGCGACGAACCTCATCACCAAAACCCTTTTCCCGGCAACAACTACTCGTCGAATAATCACGCCGCCTCCGATTGGCAGAGAAACGTTTCGACGCCGCCGAAGCAGTTGTCACATCATAATCATGGAGGGTTACACTTTTCGAACGACACGCCGTTTTGGAACGCCTCCGAGCAAGTTGTCGGGAGCCAAATCCGACCGAGCCTGAACTTCCCTCCGTCGCAACTTCACCATCAATACGCGACGCCGATGTTTGACCAGAAACCTAAGTCAATCATCAACAACCCAGCTACCAAGGTAATATAATACTGTACTGTGTTGCATATATGCTTAGCTAATATAAAGGCTAGGGTTTGAGGAGGGCTAATTTGGTTTTTTTTTTTTTTTTTTTTTTTTTTGATTCAGGCAAATAATATGGTGTCCAATAAAGATCAAGGAAATTTGGAGACAGGATCGTCATGTGGTATGAAGAAAAGTAGCAGCGGAAATGAACAGCCTGCGTTTAAAAGAGCTCGGATCGAAACTCCGTCGCCGTTGCCGACTTTTAAGGTACGTAGTACCACACAAGTCTAATATTTTCTCTTCTTCTTACGTTTACAGTTACGGTTAAAAAAGAGATGGAAAAAGGATACTCTACTTTTACTTATTTATCTTGGGTGTGTGTATTTAGGTCCGGAAAGAGAAGCTTGGGGACCGAATCACTGCTCTTCAGCAATTGGTTTCGCCTTTCGGAAAGGTAAAATTTTGGATTTTTCTTTCCCACCTTTTTTTTTTTGGTGTTTTTGTGTGGATAGTATTGCGGTAGCTCATTAACAACAGGGAAAAGAAAGGGAAAGAAAGAAAGAAATAAATAGTTGATATTGGACAAACACAAAAGTTTGATAAGTAATCAAAGCCTGCCATTGAATATTTGTTCTTTTCTTTTTCTTTCTTTCTTCTTTACAGACTGATACAGCTTCTGTTCTCCACGAAGCCATCGAGTACATCAAATTCCTACACGATCAAGTCAGTGTATGTTCCATTATTATCAACTAGCCAATATAATCATATAAATTTATTGTACCTTTTTTTTTTTTTTTTTTTTGCATTTATTTACAACATTCTTTTTATTATCCTTGGTAATTTGAAAGATCTAAAGCTATATGATCAGACTATAGCTAATTGGTTTTAGCCCCGGCAGTGGCTGAACTTTGTTAATAATTATAGAATAATAGGGGATTAAGTTTTACTATTTGTTGACAGATCATAATATACCAAAAAAAAAAAAAATAGATGAGCATACTACCTTTTTTTTTAATTAAAAAGGAAAATAAATTAGATTAATTTCATTGATGTGATTTCAGGTTTTAAGTACTCCATACATGAAGAATGGGGTTCCTAGTGTTCAAGCACACCAACAGGTTAATACTTTTTAATATATGAAAAGTAGCAATTCCAAATTAAAGTTAAGTTATAATGATAGAGTATGATTATTAACATTATCATGTAACTTCAGGGTTCCAATAAATTCATAAAGAACCAAGAAAGTGCCAAACAAGACTTAAAGAGCCGAGGGTTGTGTTTGGTTCCAGTTTCAAGTACATTCCCAGTAGCCAATGAGACCACAGCTGATTTTTGGACACCAACATTTGGAGGAACTTTTAGGTGAAAGAAGATTATATGGGAGCGATATATATATTAATATCTACGTGCAAGAGCCTAGCTAATAACACTAATCTTAGCTTGGAAATAAAGGAATGCAAATATATATATAATTAATTTAATAAAAAAAAAGGAGAGAAGAAGTAGAAGCCACAATCCTTGCCGTGCTGTACCAGACTCGAAAGGAAGAGAATGAAAAGAAAAGAAGAGAAAGAGAGCAAGGAAAAGACAATGATCGATATTTACTTTTATTTGTATTTTTTTTTTCATTAGAGAGTTGGGACAGATCACTAGTTCTGAATACCGATGGGCCAGCTGCAGGGAATGATATGTAGGGTACGTAGAAGAGGGAATATTAATGGTGTGAGATATTTACAAAATATTATATATCCAATATATCTGAGTTACAATTTTTTTCTTTTCTAAAGTTGTACTAATAGTATAGTTATATATAGGTCAGGTGGGTTAGGAACAGGAACAGGTGCTAAATTTGGCGGAAGTCGACATTATTAGGTTATAATATTGGGTACATAGTTGTCTTTTTTTTTTTTTTTTTTTTTTTTTTTTTTTTTTTTTTTTTTAAAGGGAGACTTCTTGTTGACGAATAGCTGAAATTAGCATGAGGGGATAATAGAACCTATATGTTCCTGTTAATGTATATGTATACAGGTCCACACGGCCACCATATATGTTTACATATTTATTGTTTATATTGAGTAAGAAATTATAGCACAAAGTTATAAAGGCCAAAAATGAAGGATCTTGTTTTTAATGTTTATTTTGGACACTTATATTATATCGCATAAGAATGTTTTGTTCAATGATTTAAGAATATGAGTGAGATACAAAGTAACAACATTGATAGAATTGGGTTAAACTCTTCTGACCCCCAATTTATTTTTTTTGGGGGAAATTTTTTAATATTGGTTAAAGAAATGTAAATTGTGTTTTCACACTTAATATATCGTGTTTGTATATACGATTAGTGGAAATCAGAGATCGGCCCACATTTACATTTGAAGAGAGAAATTCGACTAAATAGACGGGTTTGTTTATGAAGAGGACAACTATATAAATTTTATCAAAATTATATTTTTTTAGATTATTTTCTCTTTAGAAATAAAATAGAGAAAACAACTAAAAAGGTTTAAACCCGTCTAAAACTTCTCTCTCTACTTCATTATGATTCAAACTCTATTTTTTTTTAAAGAATATTGAATTTAGTTTGATACTTGTATTTTGGTTTATTCTTTTAATACAATATTGTTGATTTTGTATATTGTAAGTTTAAGAATCATTAATCAAATTGGTAAGAAGAATAATAAAATTTAAAGCAAATTCTATAATTCATTACAATCAATTTAGTATATTGGTAATTTAGCATGCACTTTAAAAAGAATATATTTTACATACTAAATAGCGGGAATTTAGATGTTAAGCAAGCTCGATCTGCCTTTTCAGGTGAATGTATTTAGAGGTCAAGTGCATGTGGTATTGACCTGGAACCAATGTGAGTAATTTTGAGGCACTTACGATCACCAACCATCAGTTTTTCAGATCCTTTGTATGTTGAGTTGATCTGGAGGTTGTCAAGTGCTAAAGTGACATGGTTTGTCGCTTCTGAGTCCATGTACCACGATGGATCTATGACTGACTCACTTCCAGTAAAGAAAGCTGCTTTGTATTGAGCTAAGGAAGAGGATTGTGTGGTAGAGGATGAGAGAGGTTGTGGCTGATAGGATTCATCAAGTCTGTGCCAGCAAACAGAGGCAATGTGTCCTTGCTTGTTGCAGATTTGACAAGTCGATCAGGAATTTTCTCGATCACCATTGCTGCGTCCTCTTTCGAGATCTTCCTCTTCCAAGCGCTTCGTTGTAGTTGACATTGGCTCCTTGAAGATTGACGTCAAGAACTGCATTTTGTTGTTCGATTCTTGTTTCTTGAGATAGTGCCATAGCTATCACTTCTTGAATTGTGACTTCAGATTGATTCTGATCGCAATTTTGCCAACGATTACTGATCATAGCCACGATTACATCATATTCTGATGGCAATCCCATGAGAATCAATGTAATTAGGTAATCTTCAGAGAGATCACATCCAACGAGAAAA
Source organism: Urtica dioica subsp. dioica (assembly GCF_054948205.1). Taxonomy (NCBI): domain Eukaryota; kingdom Viridiplantae; phylum Streptophyta; class Magnoliopsida; order Rosales; family Urticaceae; genus Urtica; species Urtica dioica. The sequence goes on from NC_142764.1 coordinate 25,153,098, forward strand.
AGAGAATCTGATATCGCCTCCATCTTCGCAAAATAGTTGGAAACTGAGAGGCTTCATTTTCTCGTCAATTGCAGTTATAACTAGAGCAACATAACTCGAGCTTTCGAATTCATAGCGAATCGACTTTCCAAAGCACTCCATACTCCTTGCGATGTGATGATTCGAGTAATAGATTTGAGGATCGTTGTGGACAGAGAAGATAGAAGCCATGAGAGTAGCAGCTGATCTTCTCTCATCCATCGATCGAACTCAGGGCTACGATGCATCTCTTTGATTCCTTCGCTGTTGATGGATTCGATGAGCTTTGGTGGACAAGTCCTGGTTCCATCAATGAACCCTCTGAGATTATGGCCATTGATCGCTGGAAGCACCTGAGATCTCCACATTGAGTAGTTGTCTCTGTCGAGCTTGACTGCGATTACATTGTTCACCGATGGAGTTATATGAGAACTCATGAAGGATCGCGTGGATAGATCGTTGACTTTCGATGGCGAAGAAGACGAAGCTTCGTACATCATTTTTGTTGCTCTGATACCAAGAAAGAGTTTGAGAATGTGCTCGGATTTGAAGAGAGAAAGCCTACTCTGAATCAATTCACATTTACCTTATGAACTAACTTTCTTTACACATATATATTCTTTTGCATTAGCTAATCATGATCTAACTACCTAACTAACTATTAGCCCACTTGACCTCTTTGACTGGCTGACGTGGTTGCAGACTCTAACTGATCTCTATCAACACTTGGTCAATGCATGTGAGCAATTTCCTCTTACTCGGGAGGCCTTTGTCGTCAACGTAGCCAACGTCCCAAATACTTATGTGGGACGCATCATTGTGGTTATCTTCGTGGGAATTTGGATGGTCATCCTCCAGGTTATCTTTTGAAGTTTTCTCCGGCTTGTGGTAACTGAGACCAAAGACGTTTCTGATTATAGTTTTGGTCTATTAAGCTTAGTGGGATCAGCTCTCTTGGGTGTTGTATTCAGTGCATCCCATCAAAGGAATGCCTTGTTTGGGTTTATATCAGCAGGACCAACGTCCTCACAAGAATGCCTTTTTGGCCTATTTGTGGGGTCAAATGTCGGGGCCGGATATGCCAAGGAAAAATTTGTGCGAATGGAGCTTTGTGCCCAGACATCAGATGCGGGTAAATGGCGTTTTTCTTTTTTCCTTGTGATGTTCTTGACTAAGTTCCTTTCAGCACTTTGGCCGAGTCCCGAGTGCTGGATTTTTGCTTGATTTTAAGAGTATCGTTTTTTAGTATGAGTCTAAAACGACCTTAGCAAACTTAATAACAATATAAATCATATAGTAGGAGTTTGGCTTTAGCTAAAGCGATCACAGCTAGACATTTCCACATGCATCTTCTATGATTACCTCTTCTGTAAAGTTCCAACATCCTTAAAAACAACCATAACCAGATCGATAAAATAATTTGATTGGCATTTCCAATCATGTAATCTTTTATAATTTAGACTTTGATAGTGCTGATACCATTGTTAAATGTGCACACATTTTCCTATTACGTTTACTTTTAACCGGGTGAACATAGGCTATATATGTCAGCATTTGATAACATTGTAATTAATTAGATGATCAATACGATCTTATAGTTATTTTTGTTAGCATATTAAATTCATTATTAGCTCTCCCTAGGGTAGCATTGAATTTGGAACGCGAGAGAAAAAAAATGAATGATAATAGCATTAGCATTTTTCTTTTGTTTGGATTTTTTTTTTTTTTTTTTATTATTAGATAGCTAATGGAGATCCCATTTCTTTTGGAAATGCTGACAAAAATCAACATCCAGATGGTCTCAAATGGGTACGGTATATTGCAATTTTTGTATGATCCGCGCCTCCCATTTCTTCTTTAATTTTAGCATTCCGTAAAAAAAATTCCTTGGAATTCTCTACATCCAATCAATAACAGATAAAGCAAGAAATCTGGAGGTTCTAACTTTTAACCAATGATCGAAATATCGTTATTTTTATCGTTTTGGAACTCATATTTTACTGGTATTCGATGGTAAGCCAATGATATACCGTGGAATACAGAAAATGAAAAGGTAAATTGTACCGTTTAAGTTTACGTTACTGTCGGAGAATACCGTCAAATACCGTATTTACCAAGATAAATGTAGTGGATAGATATTTTAAAAAATTCATACACAACATAGGATGGAAATATATATATATATATATATATATATATATATATAATAATAATAATAATAATAATAATTCAACAAAAATCCACCATAAACTTAATGACATAGTTTAATACAAAGTACACAATCAAAATAATTATAATATTCATGTTAAAAATCAATTAATTATACATAAAATTTCATATATAATTTAACCAAAAAATCCAAAAAACACATTCAAATCTAAACCATATTTTCTGATGTAACAAAAAAATTGAACACAAACTCCAATTAAACATAATAATGAAGTTAGAAACTAAAAATTTGAACTAAATCATAAAAAATTAACAACAAATTTAATGAAAAACACTTAAGATCATCATATTTTAAGAATTGTCAGAATTTGACCACTTACCGGTAAATTTTCGTTGCAGTGCATTGAGAATTTATCTAAAGACAATTGAAAAGTGGAAGGATTCTTCGGAAAACGACGGAAACCGGAAAAGTTTCCTAAGAATCCAAGAAAAAATTCGATTTTATACATACCGGTACTGAAACTCTAAAAAAACAGATTATGGTCCGATTTTCTATCAAAATCCGCGGGATTTCAATCCTTTGTTCTAACTGAAACTTTCATGACTTTTAAACACAATAAATAATTTTGATTTTCTCTCAATTTTTACTTCAAAATTTCGTATCTCTTGGCCTTATGATTTTGTTTCATAAAAGCGCGTGGTTCTAAACATAGCTATGGCGATCATGTGTGCTTTACCTAAAATAATTATGAACTTTTCTAGGCTCATTAATTTCGGAGCTCCGGTTCGAAAATATTCAATGCTATCCTTATAATGATAGGTAGAGTTTGTCTCATACTTAACATATTTATCAAATATTCATTAGCGTGTATAATATTGGTGTGATAGCATCGTTTGACAAGAAAAGACCAAGGAATCATTCATGTGTAGGAATAAATATCCCAACAAAGTTGAGGATTTTTTAAGGGGATATGATTTGGCTTGGACTAATTAAAACAAGTAAGTTTCGTTCAATATATATATATATATATATATAGCTGGTATGTTCCTTATTAAGAAGCGCCTCTGTTCCAAGCTCCAAAGTGTAAAGTAAGCATGATAAATTTATGATTTGTTTTATATTTTATTTTGTGTGTGACTACACACAGGACATATATATGCCATAAAAAAAGACAGGAGAATAAATGCACTTGGAAAGGAAAAATAACATAAAATGTATTTTCTTTTAATATCTCCAAAAGAAAGTACTACTGTATCACGGAGGCCGAATATTACGATCTTACAAGCGGTCATTTTCAGAATCCTGGTTTGTTTTCGTTCGAAAATCATTCGCCATAAAGATTCTTCTCAGACTTTTATATTGAAAATCCTAACACAATGAGAGGGCCACGTACGAGAGAGAGAGAGAGAGAGAGTAGTCTAATAACAAATATTTGTGATTCGTTGATGACCTTCTAAGCATATTAACATATCAAGCGTGTCACCAGTGAATCTTGGACATAAAATAAAAACTATTGATTTCACATGGCTTTGTTTAATAGAAAAAAAAAAACCCTAACTGAATTCTAGACCACACGGGATTTGAAAGCAATGCGGCAGGAACGATGTATCAATTTATATGCCATAAAAAAAGATATATCAATTTATGGACATTATTTATATGCATGAGAAATTCAGGGAACAAACTTGAAAAGCCTTATCAAACGGGCATGCGAATTTCAAAAGAAGCTTAACACTGAAGAATCTTTCTGATAGATGACTAATCATGAGAAAAAGAACTTTAAATTTTTAAATCTTTGCTAGTTGGTATCTCTTCGAATTTTATATTTTTATTATTCAAGAAATCTTTCTTGAATTGATGCCAATGTCTATCACACCACATATACAATCTTCTATATATATATATATATATATATATATATATATATATATATATATATATATATATATAGTCTCGAAGCATCGGTGTGGGTACTCAATAATGGAATTCCATTCTAAATTTTGAATTAAAGCGCGATGCATATTTTTACTTAATATAAAGAAGGAAACATAAAAGGAATACTGGAAAGAAAAAGGCATATAGGCATCATTGTGATGTAGGTAAAGTGAAATATATATCATGTGTTTATATGTGTCTATAAGAGAAACTTGAAAATATTTGATACTTTAATTGGACTTCTTTATTTTCTTGTTTTGGCTAATCAATGCCAGAACCCATGTTTGTCTTCTGCTACAAGTTCTTTTGGATCATGCTTATAAAGCTTCATCTCTTTTTATCCCCTTTGAATCTGTCTTTTTTTCATATAGCTTTTCACACACCAAAAATGGCCATATGATCAGCTTATTCAAGGGTTTGGACCATAGTCATAACTTAAAATTGACAAGCGGGGAAATGTTGCACCGCATATATCCTTTTCATTAAATTTTAAAGTTTATTATTATTATTATTATTATTTTTTTTTTTTATTGAATATAAGTTTCATTATTTTATTATTTCCTTTTAAATCAATCAATAATGTAATATGACTTATATATATATATATATATATATATATATATATATATATATATATATATATAAATTATATGATCTCCATTACCCTGAAATAATAGGGCTGAGGATAAATTATATGATCTCCATTACCCTGAAATAATAGGGCTGAGGTATAGTTTCAGGTATGGGGATAAGTTTATCATGTTGTACAGAACAAAGTTGATAGCCTAATGGCAAGGGACATAAAAGCTTCCAAGGAATGATGATATTATATTCATCAATCTTCAAGGTAACTTCATCATATTATATACTTTGATTCTAATGATTAGTTCTATTTTTTTTTTTGTTGGTTGCAATGATCAGTGATTATTTTTTTTGATGCATAATTCACTGATTTAAAACACGGGAATCGTGATGGAAAATCTAGCAAAACTACTTTTTCTTTAGCGCAAGACAAAAACTTCTGTTAGCAATATATATGGTTCAATTAAGGTACGGATAATAACTTGGCTATTAAGAGAGTTTATTGTAAGGCCTCTATATATATTTTATTATATGTAATATAATCATGTACTTGTAGTATAATAATTCGAAACTTAAAGCCGTTAAGATAGAAAGGAGAAGCCACGTGGTGTGATCAGCTTGATCAAGCCCATAAAATATGCCCTTTTTAAAAGGTAATTTGTGGTAATTAATGACTGGTATATATTCGAAGATATCTTTCAAGTGAGTTTTAAGAGTTTAGTGCTAATATTATTTGATAACTGAAAATTGTTTTACAGTCTCAACTCTCTTCTACAAAAAAAAAAAAAAAAAAAAGTTGTAACGATATAAGAACAACGTAAATTTCCTTGATATTATTGCTCATGCATAAGAGCAATGGAATGCCCAGGGAGTTTCAGTTTAAGCGGTTGCATATCTACGTATCCAACAAAGCACCACTAAGAGTGGTCCACATTAGTTTGAACTCGGTACGATTAACCAAGTAACGCTATTAGTGATCAAATGTTATACAATTGTCTCACGCTGACCACAATTTACCGAACAAGAAAAGTGCCGAGCACAACGAATATTCCAGTGAAATTGTCTTTAAAAACAAACAAACCTAGTAAAAGATAGAACCATAAGTAAATTCAACAAGGTTAATGTGTAAGAAAGATGATAGAGGGTATCCAGTTGTCATTAACGTGTGATAGGTTTATCTGATCGCTCCATGTCATTCGTTTTAGCTTGTGTTTTATAGTCATGAAATTTTTGAGTTCGTTGGTTGATCAATGATCTTGCAGTTATTGAGTGATAACTGCTATATATGTGTGTGTCCTTGTTTTATTTAGTTTTGCGCGATAATAGCCAAAAGGTGTGTCTTTGGTGCATTTGTAAGCGTCGAGTCTCTTTATTACTTAAGTCAATTACTTTTTGTTAGTTGTAATGGCGACATTATGTTCGTTTGATAGTCCTTTTGACTAGCCAGTTTTTCTTCTGATTGAAGTTCTGCTCGAAATGTTATGATATGTCCCTTGTGAACTCGTTTTTCTTTATGTTTTAGATAAGCTCGGATCTTTTTGTGTTGTTCACATCAAATTGTTTGAGTTATTTTGGTGTGTAACGAAAGCCTTCCAAGTTCTTAAAATTTTGTGAAAGTAACTACAGGAAAAATATGATTTTAAGAAACCCACCGATAAATAATAATTACTAACATGGCCAAATCCATAACATAAAAACACTAGGCCCAAGTTTAAACAAATCAAGTTTTTTTTTTGGATAAATAAGTTTTTTTTTTCAACAATTATTTTTTAGGGCAAAGCTTTCAACAATTATTGTTGTATCATTTACACGAGAACATTCTAAATTGAACTTTGGATAACAGAACATGTACACTAGGCAACACACAATTCACGAAAAAAATATGCTAATAAAAATACCTAGGCGATTGTGCCACACATAGCTAGATGAGTAGAGCACATACGTTGAGGTGGGCTGATCAAGATGATTTTAGCTTTAATATACATTTTTTATATAATTTTTTAATAAACTCTTTGTTAAAATTAACCATTAAATTCATGATTAACCGATATTAACTTAAATTTATGACATTTAAAATTAATGAACTATAGTATTTATCAACTTGAATTAGCCAAATGATTATCATCAATCAAATTTGTAACTTAACTATTCAAACATTAAAGATATAGCTCAATTAATGGATATGTTTCACCGACTTGTCTTAATTTTTATTATTTATTTAATTATTAAGAGTTATGCTAATAATTAACAAATTAGTCATATTTACACTTTTAGATTGCTATTTAGCCAACCTTTGGTAATTATTTGATTAATATCCTAACTTTATTACGGTTACAACTATTTACAACTGATTACACAAATATTGGTTATTTACCAAATATTTACTAAAAGTTGGCTAAATACCAAACCATACATGTAAATATGGTTATATCTTTACTAGACCCAAAAATTTAACATAGGGAGTCCAAACTCCAATGTGACCATTTACCTAACTCTCCATTTATGAAATAATATTTACAAATTTTACACAATCTTATAAATAATCATATTAATTTTTAAAACGGGGGCTTGAGTAAAGTAACCAATCACAAACTTCATTTTTTTTCAAATTAGTCAACGTTTAGTTTATTTTGCGAAGTAGTCAATAAACCACATTAATCAATATGTTAAGACTATTATACCCTCAACTAAATAGACAAGATATTGAATTAAATAAAAGAATAAATTTGAAATATGACAAAAAAAAATAACACTTCCCATTATAAATTACAAATATCTCTGAAAATTTGAAAAATTATATTGAGATCTTTACTGCATCTGACCAACCATGAGAGCTTCCCCATGGCACTCGAAGGTTGCGTCGTAGTCTAACAGAGTTTCATACATTAACACAAATATACTGACATTAACACAAATAAACATAATATAGTCACATTGACATAATTTTACGTAGACATTAACATAAATAAACACAAAATATGCAAGGAAAAAAAGCAAGATTATAGGCTAAGAAAGTCAGCGTGAAAGTGAGAGAAAAATCGATTAAAAAAAATAAAGAAGAAGAAGATGAAGACCATTTTCAAGAAGCTTTACAAAGGAAGCAATCAGGAGCCCAATTGAACCTCTCCGAGACCTTGATCCTGGCAAGCTGTCGTCTTCTTCCGAAAATCGTGCTGCTTCATTATCTCTCATACGAGTCTTTTGTCATCATCTTCGTCGACGACGTTGGCTTCTACAAAGGTTGCGCCGAGTGGTGCCAATGGGTAAACCATCGCTCCGTCGACAGCGCCACATAGCTTGATCTGTAGCCAAGCTATCATCGGTGCCGGAGATATATAATCGTGTATTTGTTTTTTTTTTATTAAGAGGGAGGAGAGAGATTTGTAATCATATTTAATTGTATCAAGAGAAATATTAAGAAATATTATATATTAATTGTATTGTATTCAAAAGTTGATTATTATAATTATATCTTATATATTTTCTCCAATATTGAAGTTAATTGTTGCCTTAGAATAGGCGTGTAATGATTCATTGTCTCGTGTATATATACACACACTATTAACGTAAAAGTCAAACTTTTCTTTATTTATTTGTTTATTTTGAAAATAGATATGATTATTTAAATAAAGGGAAAAATCGGAAACAAATATTTTGTTTAATTACTATATCATCATAATTGACTATTCAAGTATTGTTTTTTTTTTTAAATATTGACTATTTTGCAATTCCAACGTTTCACGTGGGGTTAGTTTGTGTGATTTTTCTCTCAAATATATAATACTAAAGTAAAGAAAGCAAATTCGCTTGGTTTTAGTTAACATAATAAAAAGTAATTTGACAAGAGGGGGCTATCTAGCAGCCCCACCCCAAATGAGAATATTTGCAAAAAAGATGGGAAAAAAAAATGGGAAATGGCCGGATGTAGTAGTGTTTTCAATGATTTGGACCAAAATATAGGGTACCTTGTTTTTGGACACTTTTAGTAGTGTTTTGAGGAGAGATAATAGTTTGATACCGGGTTTACCCTTGAATTTGTAATTTTGTTCATTCAAACCCCCAAACCAAAACTTGCTGTATAAGACTTCTCATACGGTCTTGTTTATTGTGCCATGTACAGCTCTCTCTCTCCTCTCTTTTTTTTTCTCTGCGTGTGAAGGACGTTTCATCTCCCTGTCATGATCCTCCATGAGCTGCGTGTCTATGAAGTGAAGCTCAGCTCTCCGGCCACCTCGTCCTCGTCTAAAAGTAAGCTTCTTTCGTTCATCGTCTTCGTCGTCTTCTCTCCTCTCTTTTTGTTTCTGGGCTTTCGTTCATCGTCGTGGGGTTTTTGAGTTTATGGGTTTCGGATTCATGTTTGTTCAACGTCATTATCGTGCATCTTAAAAGAAAGCTTCTTTTTCGTCGTTCATCTTTGTTTTCGTGCGTTTGTCTGGGTTTTAGGTCTGTGTCGTTCTGGGTTTGTTGGTGCCATTACCCGCCGTCTCTGTGTTGTTTGTTGCTGGGTTTGTTTGTGTGTTGTTCTTCATTGTTTTTCGCGTTCTTGAATTGTAGACATACATGTCTACAGTCTCTAAAATTGTAGACTGTAGACATGTTGTAATTGTAGACATATAGGTCTACAACTTCCGTTGTTGTAGACGTATTAGTCTACAACAGCTGAAGGTGTAGACCTGTATGTCTACAGTTGTAGACAGTATATCTACAATTACAATAATTGTAGACAGTATATCTACAATTACACTTCATTGGTGTAATTGTAGATATACATTTCTACAAATATTCTCATTGTAGACATTTAATTTTTTTCATACATGATAATAACAAAATCAGATATGCGTTTCTCCTATGCAGGAATGTCCGAAATATATATATTTTTGAAACACAGTGGTACATGGGTCGAACCCACAGTATACGTCGAGGGAGGAAATTTGGGTATTATGGTGTCGTCTTCGGTGAACTACCCTAGTTTGATGCAGATTTTGTTCGCGGAGCTTGGCCTTTCCCCATCAACTCACAGGATCGGTTTGAAGTACTTGATTGACGGTGCATGTAAACCTGTTGAGATTAAAGACAACGGTCAATTGAAAGCTTATTTGTATTTGAGGAAAACGATACCTGACGTCGGAAGATTTCATATGATTTTGGAAATATCTGAAGAGCCACGGGAAGGGCATGAGGCAGCATGGGATAGCGTAGTTTCTCCAGGATTTAGATCAACTCCTAACACGGTTGAGCCAACGCAGGGACTTGAGGACATGAATACTTTCTACGATGCAACGGAAGAATGTAGAGAATCCCCTCCTCGACCACCTAGACAGACTGCTCCTACTCCGCCTCCTCCATGTAGAGAGTCCCATCCTCCGCCTCCTCCACGTAGGCAGTCCGCTCATCCTCCTCCTCCTCATCCAAGTAGCGATGAGCAAGTGCTGGATATCAATTCCCCTGTGACACTCAAGCTTCATGGAATGTATGCTAGCAAATTGGTGTTGCAAAAACAATTGAGTTTGTATGCCATTAACAAACACTGTACGTTTCGGACAAAGTATTCATCTAAAGAATGTCTCCATGTAGTTTGTCCGGGAGAGCATTGTAAATGGAGTGTTCGAGCAGTTAGAATTCCCAGCTCTCCGATTTTTAGGATTAAAAGGTAATTATTAGGTTGCCATAATAGAATAATTGTTAGTTTACATGTCTACAAACTACTCCATGAGTAGACATGCAAGTCTACAGTTTACATAAATTATAGACTTGCAATTCTATAATTGAAAACAATTGTAGATATTATAAGTACACAGTTACTGAAACTGTAGACATATATCTCTACAATTATCGTTAATTGTAGACTTATAAGTCTACAGTTTATGAGAGTTTTTATTACAATTATACATATAAATTGAAAGTAATGTTTAATTTGGAATTTTCTTATTCAGGTTTGAGAGTGAACATATTTGTCCTATAAATGAAAGACAAGGATATCATCCTCAAGCCACATCCAAAGTAGTGGGAGAGGTTGTGAAGCACAAGTGCATAGATCCGACGTTGGGATTGTGTAAACCAAAGGAGATCATTAATTACATGCAAATGGATTACGGAGTTCGTATGTCATACAAAAAAGCGTGGCGGTCGAGAGGAAAAGCTCTTAAGTCCCTTTACGGCACCGAAGCAGAGTCCTACGCGTTCCTACCTAAGTTGATGTACATGATCGAGACTAAAAATCCAGGTTCTCTCTTTGACCTTGTCACTACGGGGTCGAATAATCAGTTCGTTAGCTTCTTCATGTCACTTAGCCCGTGGAGGAGGGGTTGGAAGTATTGCAGGCCTATTATCATTGTTGATGCAACTTTCTTGAAGAACTATTACAAAGGAACTTTGTATACAGCGTGTGCCATGGACGGAAATGAACAAATATTTCCACTCGCCTTCTTTCATGGTTCTAATGAATCTAATGAGACTTGGATTTACTTCTTGAGAAAGGTGAAGGACGCTATTGGGGATAGGGAGCATACGGTAATTGTATCTGATAGGCACCAAGGAATAGTTAATGCAGTCAAGGAGGTGTATCCAACCCGTGAACACGGTTTTTGCGTACATCATTTGCTTGGTAACTTGAAGACCACATTCAAAGGGAGCATAACAAAGCAAGTGAAGTGGAAATTTTACGCCGCAGCAAAGGCGTACACTCAGCCGGAATTTGAGAAGTACATGTGTATGTTGGACTCTGAAAATCCAGAAATACGCCCATACCTGGAGAAGGAGGTTGGGTATCAAAGGTGGGCACGATCTTGTTTTCGTGAAAACAGGTACGATATCATGACGAACAACAACGCAGAATCATTGAATGCGTTCAACGTTAAGCCTAGAGAGTTTCCTATTTCTAAGTTGTTCGACTGGTTGCGGGAAAGAAGTCTAGGATGGTATCACGAACGTAGAGAGTTGGCAACAAAAACAACAACGTTATTGACCAAAGAGGCCCAGAAGAAACTAGAGACAAACTATGCTGCAGCTTGTGGAATGCCGGTATGTTGATCTTTTTGTATTTTATTCAGTATTGTGTTCTAACTGTAGACATACGTAATCTACAATTGTGATGATTGTAGACATTTATGTCTACAATTAGCAGTGATTGTAGATGATGTATGTCTACAATTGGTAGTGATTATATACATTGATGTCCACAATTTGTATAAAACTATAGACATTGATGTCTACAATGACATTGAAGTCTACAGTTACAGGTATTTATAGACATCTACGTCTACAATTGTAGTTATATGTCTACACGTACATGACTTACTCTAATTATTCTTTTATTCTAGGTGAGGCCATCATCATTCCTCGAGTTTGAGGTAGGTGACAGAGATGGAAACACGTGGGCTGTCAATTTGCACGAAAAAACATGCTCGTGTCGGGAATTTCAACTTGACAGTTTCATATGTGCTCATGGTATTGCTGCGTGTGGACATCGTAACCTTGCGGTTGAGGGATATATTTCGCCTTACTATACTGCAGAGTATTGGAGGGCAAGTTATGCAGGTGTCCACCATCCCCATGGTAATATTCAGACGTGGATTATTCCCCCTGAGGTCGCAAATTTTGTAATTCAGCCTCCAACACACAGAGCACGTGCCGCAGGTAGACCGAAGAAGAGACGTATACCTTCTCAAGGGGAAGAGCCTATTCGTAGGAAGTGTTCGCGGTGTGGAGAAGTTGGTCACAACCGGACTACATGCAGCAGTCCAGTTCCTTTGTCGGAGAGGAATGGATGAATTATTTCCGGATTTTCAGAGTCCAACATACACATGTACTTCTCAAATTCCGGCTGAGTGTACGCCTTTGAATGTGTATTTAATGTCTTTTTGGAACTTGGAGTGTATTTACTCTGTTTTGGAGTTTGAATGACGACTTATATGATAAAATTATGTCTTTTTTACGTCTTGAATACATTACATGATAGAAGTTGTTCAAATTATAGACTTCATTGTCTACCAGTTGTGGTGAATGTAGACATTAATGTCTACAGTTGTTGTGATTGTAGACATAAAATGTCAAACTGTAGATATATATGTCTACAATCACGACGATTGTAGACATCACTGTACACATCTTTAGACATAACAAAACAAAAGCTATCAGTTGTAGTGAATGTAGACATTAATGTCTACAGTTGTTGTGTAGACGTAAAATGTCAAATTGTAGATATATATGTCTACAATCACGACGACTGTAGACATCACTGTACAGATCTTTAGACACGGCCATAACAAAACAAAAGCTATCAGTTGTAGTGAATGTAGACATTAATGTCTACAGTTGTTATGATTGTAGACCTATAATGTCAAACTGTAGATATATATGTCTACAATCACGACGACTGTAGCCATAACAAAACAAACCATACCAAGATAGATAGCACTGTTTAGGAATTCATGCTTCAAATTGTCATACAAAGCCATACAAAAATATAAAACATAGTTTTAAAAGTAACTTCATAGTTTGAGATTGAGTTCATGTAAACATAAAAATCTAGTCCTTAGATGTCGGAAACTCGTCGTCAGATCCGTAGCCGGTCGCAAGTTTCACCGCCCCATGACGGAATAAATCAATCGTGAGCTTCCGCCTAAACATGTTCATGAGGGATGCGTCTAAATTAGACATGTGTACGCCGTGGGTCAAGTACTCAACTGTCTTGATCACGAACATGCCACAATCTCCGTCGTCGGGCTTGTCCCCTTCGGGCTTGTCCCCTTCGGGCTTGTCCCCTTCGGGCTTGTCTCCGTCGGGCTTGTCCCCTTCGGGCTTGTCCCCTTCGGGCTTGTCCCCTTCGGGCTTGTCCCCTTCGGGCTTGTCTCCGTCGGGCTTGTCCCCTTCGGGCTTGTCCCCGTCGTTTTCGTCGGGTTTGTCCCCGTCGTTGTCGTCGGGCTTGTCCCCGTCGTTGTTTTCTTCTTCTTCTGTCTTCTCTTCCTCTTCCTTTTCCTCTTTTCCCTATACAAACAATCAACAAGTTCAAACAGTCTACAATATCAGTTATTGTCTACTTAAAATCAATTCTACGATTGCAGTCATTGTGTACTTATAAGTCTACAATTTCTGTAATTGTAGACTTTGAAGTCTACAATTTCAGAAATTGTATACTTCTAGGTCTACAGTGTCAGTAATTGTAGACTTAAAAGTCTACTATTGTAGAAAGTGTAAGTCTACAATTTCAGTCAGTAATTTACCTTGTTGTTTTCTTCTTCTTCTGTCTTCTCTTCTTCTTCCTTCTCATCTTTCTTTTCCTCTTCCTTTTCCTCTTTTCCCTAGACAAACAATCAACAAGTTCAAACAGTCTACAATATCAATTATTGTCTACTTAAAATCCATTCTACGATTGCAGTCATTGTGTACTTATAAGTCTACAATTTCAGTAATTGTAGACTTTTAAGTCTACAATTTCATTTATTGTATACTTATAGGTCTACAATTTCTGAAATTGTATACTTATAGGTCTACAATTTCTGAAATTGTATACTTCTAAGTCTACAGTTTTAGTAATTGTAGACTTAAAAGTCTACAATTTCAGAAAGTGTAAACGTATAGGTCTACAATTTCAGTCAGTAATTTACCTTGTTTTTTTCTTCGTCTTCTTCTGTCTCTGATTCATCATCAGAGTCAGTTTCATATTCACTCTCACTTTCATTTTTTTTTTCAACGACCGTTTCCTTCACTGGTGTGGCATCTGGCTTGTTGTCTGGCTTACCATCACCATCGGACTCGGTCTCGGACTCGGTTTCACTTTCTGTCCCCGTCTCTGTTTCACTTTGTGCTTCCTTGTTGTTGTTCTTCTCCGGCTGTGGATCAATCTTCGCCGAGAGAGCTTTGACAATTCCCCTAATCTCGTTCTTGAAAACTTCATTGGCGGCCTTAAACCCTGTCCATTCAGCCTTCAACTGAAGGATTGAATCTTCCAGCTCTATGAGCTTAAGTTGGGTCTGTAAGGTTAGAAAATGGACAATATATCAAAACAGTGTATACATTGACGTTTACAATACAACTGATTGTAGACAATTACGTCTACAATTTATGAATGTAGACATTGACGTCTACAATTGAACTGATTGTAGACATTTACGTCTACAATTGGTACAAATTGTAGACCTGAATATCTACAGTAGTGGTTATTGTAGATATATAGGAAGGTAATGTACTCACCCGTGAATCATCATTGTTGGACCTCGAGGTGGAGGTGGACGCGAGGGAAAGTACATGATTCTGCTTAAACTTCTGCTTCTTCTTCTGAGGGAGTATATCCTCAACCTCAGCGCCAAGTGGTCTGAATTCTACATCCTGGAAATTAATCTCCTTCAGTCTTGAATCCAAGACATGCGCATTTGTTTTCCACCGCCGCATAAGTGGTACGGCGGTTTCAGACACTTGTTGGCAGAGCTTTAGAGCAGTCAGCACAGGCAGGCACTCGTACGCCCAGACTTGAAGCGGGTAGACGAAACCCGGGAAGTTGATTTTTTGCTTCGACTCCGCCTTGGAGGCCATCTTCATAACATACTTCCGCACCTGTCCGTGGAAGAAATT
Source organism: Urtica dioica subsp. dioica (assembly GCF_054948205.1). Classification (NCBI taxonomy): domain Eukaryota; kingdom Viridiplantae; phylum Streptophyta; class Magnoliopsida; order Rosales; family Urticaceae; genus Urtica; species Urtica dioica. The sequence continues at coordinate 25,168,372 of NC_142764.1, forward strand.
CCACGCCACGTTCCCCCATGGATGTTTGTTGAATTCATCCAAGTCCTCGACAAGCATTGCCCAAGACATGTTTTGTATCGGGGTGTGAGCCGGAGCGGCGAGGAGAATGTTCGTCAGGAAGTGAAGTAGTAACAACTTCACTCGCTTTTGAGTGTTCTCCCAAGACTTGCTTTTACTTAGCATTGACGTCAACACTCCCCGATTCTTCACGACGCCTCCAAGGAAGATTTCTTTGAACAAGCTACCTTCCACATCGGTAATCTCCACGTCACAGGGGCTGTAGTCATCGACGTAGCGAAGACCAGTTATCTCCGCGAACTGCTTTGCTGTAAAAGGTCTCGGTTCCCCACCAATCTCTATGTAGATCGCGTCATCTGACTCGACCCCCTCAAAATCACCAACCCTCATCAACAGGTGATTAATAATCTTAGATGATTTGGTGATTTTTGGATGATCAAGGAACTGGCCGAAACATGACGCACTAAACAACTCCTTCTCCTCAGGAGACATGGCCATCGTCTCCTCAAACTTGTCCAATGCGCCGAAGAAGCTGAAATTATGGTCGACAATCTGTTCTTCGGCAACAAACCTCAGAAATCCCTGCATATGCCAAGAAAAAAACATGAAAATCTACACAAACACTCCTCATATCACCAGAATTATATCTACACAAAAGTGCTCATACAAAAACCAGTCTACAATTTCTGAAATTGTAGACTGTTATGTCTATAATTTCCAGAATTGTAGACTGTTATGTCTACAATGTCTGGAATTGTAGACTATTATGTCTACAATTTCTGAAATTATAGACTTTTATGTCTACAGTTCGCGTGACTGTAGCCATTTATATCTACAGTTCATATAAATAGCTATATAAATGGCTACATTCACAAAAATTCTAGACATAAAACTATACAATTCCAGAAATTTTAGATGTCGAAAAAAATAGTCTACAACAACAAAATGGTGTGAAACTATAGACATAAACATCTACAATTCTAGTGACTATAGCTATAAATGTTTACAACTACAGAATTTATAACCTATTAAGTTTTTAAAACACTATAAATGTAGATCAAACATTCTACAATCACATGAATAATAACCTAAACTCATCTTTGCATGCTATAAAAAAGTTACCCCAAACGCTCAAAGTGAAGAAATTTACCTCATAAGTGAAGAAAAAAACATGAAAATCTACACATATCACCAGACTTATATCTACACAAACAGTACTCATACAAAAAAGAGTCTACGATTTCTGAAATTGTATACCTTTATGTCTACAATTCTGATGACTGTAGCCATTTACATCTACAGTTCATATAAATGGCTACATTCACAAAAATTCTAGAAATAAAAGTCTACAATTACAGCTATTGTAGATGTCGAAAAAATAGTCTACAACAACAAAATGGTGTGAAATTGTAGACATAAACATATACAATTCTATGAACTATAGCTTTAAATGTCTACAATTACAGAAATTATAACCTATGCAGTTTTCAAAACACAGAAAATGTAGATCAACGAAATCTAAATAATAACCCAAATTCAGTTTTGCATGGCATAAAAAAGTTACCCAAAACACTCAAAGTGAAGAAATTTACCTCATTTACAGTTGGTTTTCGTTTTCTGAGTTGAAATTGCGATGTCTCATCTGAATTTGACGCCGGTGAGTCAATGACCGGTTTTGGTTTCTTCACTCGAGACTTTGTTGGCTTCTTGGCCGGAGAAAGATTTTTCTTCAGCGGCGCCGGAGCTTTCTTCATCGTCCTCGGACTCTTCCGAACCGGCGCGCGTTTTTTGGCCGTCATTTTCTGCGATTTTGGGTTTCAAAAAATGGGATTCGTAGAGATTTGAAAGAATAATGAGCAACAAACTTGAGATTTTTAGGAGAGATTAGAAACGGCCCCGGCGATTTCGGCGACGTGGGTGACAGATCCCGGGATTTCGGCGACGTGGGGGAGGGCACCCGGCGATTTAGGCGAACTGGGTGAGGGTTTTAGATACGCGCGAAGAAGGAGATGAAAATGGGTTTCAATTTCGTTTTGATTTTGATATACTCGGTATTTGGGAAATGGGTATTTTCAAAACAAAAAATTAACTCAAGGGCAAATATGTACTTGCTCACTTCAACAACTACTAAAAGTGTCCAAAACAAGAAACTCTACATTTTGGTCCAAATCATTACAAACACTACTACATCCGGCCATTTCCCAAAAAAAATTGAAATTAGTTAAACCGGATGAGTCAGTACTCCGCGTGATTATCTGCCTACCCAAGCCCATATGCGAAAACACCAACTTCCTTTTCCTTATTATGGGCTCTTTCATCATTGTGTCAAAAGGGCCAACCTTTCTTTTTTGGTAAACTTTTTGTCCCAACTTCTTTTGCTTGAAATCATTTTTTTATATTATAGTTTATCTTGATGTTGAATAAGACACCGAGTTTACTTCTTGAAGTCGAAGCCAAAGGAACAAGTAATCTAGTTGAGAGAGAGGGGGAGAGAGATGTATAAGGCTTTCACCAAAGTTCTTATTAATAACAAACAAGACAAAGATGCATCCTTTCATAGCTCATAAGAACATGTGTACCCAACAATCCAAAAACAATTTATTCTTTAACGGAGAAAAACAAAGAAATCCACACAAAAAAAAAAATTGCGTATAGTGTTTCTACTAGTATAATAGTATGCAAATGCAAATGAATGAATCAAGCGGAGGAAGATTTGAGCTTCTTGGCGATGCCGGCGAAGTACTTGCCCTGGTGAAAGGCTTGCTGTAGCTCGAGGTCGGAGGGCTGTCTGGTGCCGTCCCCGGCAAAAGTCCCTGCACCGTACGGACTACCGCCCTTGACGCTCTCCATCTCAAACATTCCGGCCCCGAACGTGTACCCGATCGGCACAAACACCATCCCATGGTGCACCAGCTGCGTTATCGCCGTCAGCCTGAATCACGGATTTTTCCATCTTAGGTCAAACATCACAAATTCATACTCAGCTAGAACCTAGAAACTTCGGCGAGGCGAATGAAGAAAAAAAAAATCCAAATAAATCTATACTGCATTTGGACTATTTCCTCATTCTCAGTCCGATTTCGGATTTTATAAAATTTGAAAGTGAAAACTATAGAAAATTCTCCCGGGAAAAAGAATTTTCTGTAATACAAATCGCATGACGAAGATGATATGAATTTTCATTTCTGGGTGCTATAGCTAAATTACCAATTGAATTTTATTGATTTATTAAATGGCCAAAATATGAAAATGTCAAGTTTCAATAACTATTGATTGACTATGTGATCAAGTTTATTGAAAGTGATAAACTGTTTATATAAATCGTTAAATTTGACGACGTAACTTTGGGTATTTTGCTGGAAACTTAAAACTTTTTTACTATATTACTAATCAATTTTAATGATTTTCCACCGGGCTCAAACGGGTGGGTTAGAGTGAAGAAGAAACTCACGCGGTGGTCTCTTGGCCGCCCCCTTGGGACCCGGTGCTGTAGAAGATTCCGGCGGGTTTTCCGGCGAGCTGCTGGGTCCTCCAGAGGCCTCCGGTGGCGTCGAAGAAGGCTTTGAACTGCGCGGCCATCATCCCGAACCGGGTCGGGAAGCCGAGGAGAACCCCGTCCGCCTCCGCCAACTCATTGGGCGTGATGATCGGCACATCGCTCTTCGCCGGAGCTCCCATCTTCCCCAAAACCTCGCTCGGCAGCGTCTCCGGTACCTGTGTCACTCGTCGTTATTAAAGCTCAAGATCTTTGTGTGTGGGTTTCAAAAGTTGACTTTGTTTTTGTTGTTGTTGTCCTGACCTGCCACAGCTTGACTTCTACTCCTTCCACTGAGGCTGCTCCTCTCTGAATCTCTTCCGCCAGCTTGGCGACGTGTCCGTACATGGAGTAATATCTGATTCAGCATAAAAGAGATATCATATTCTTGGACTACCCAAATTGTTTGATCTATGGACTCAATCTGCTGTTGACACACAAAGTACTAAAAGGTCCCATGGAACTATTTGCAAGATAGATCGCTCATTAAGTTTGGATTTAGAGGCATCATTGATTGTTATCTGTACCGTCAATTTGTATCATAATGAAAGACAACGATCTTCAGCTCTGTGTGTGGCTAGTTTGCCCTTTTTCAAACAAAAGAAACCCAACAATACTTTGAACAATTTTAAGAGATTTCGTACGAAGCTTATTCGTATCATTTATGCAGCACATCGCAAATTAGTAAAGCAAGTACCCTGTTGTTTATTATTATTATTATTATTTATTAATAGATCTGCAATTAACCCAGACCCTGTACTGGTTTCTGAAACAACAAGCTCTCACTCGCAATCCCTCTCTCGTTATATAATTATGAACCCAGAAACTCTTGGTCAGAATGTTAATTCTTCGTTGCGACAGGTTTGAGGTCAACGATAAGCAATATTACATTTCATTTTAGGTCAACGATAAGCAATGAAGGGAATCAGCTAATCGCATCCCTGCATCTTAACGTAATTATTAATCGGAAGAAAAGAAACCCCGGATCTGAAGAAAACAAGTTGGTAGATATGAAAAATTCAGAAATGTCAATCAATAAATAAACATATCGACTCTTTTTTTTTTAATTATCTTATTTTCATCATCCAATGCGAATTCAACACCAGAAGAAATAATAAGACTATTTAATTACTCAAACTCCTATACATCCAACCAAATAAACAAACCCAGAACGACACGAGATGACTAACGGATGAGATATAAGCTATACACTGACATGGAAAAAAGATAAACGAATCACGCAATCCAAACATAAACGAATTTGAAATTAAAAAGGGAAAAAAGAAAAAGAGAATCAGACTCACACAATGTAGACTTTAGTGGCCATTGATTTCGTTGATGAAATTTGTTTTTTTTTTTTTTTTGGGGGTGGCTTCGATGACAAAGAAATGCGTTGTGGTGAAAAGCAGTGAATGGAAAGTGGGAGTTGACAGTGAAGCACCAATCGACAAAGGACCTGTATATATAGCCCAAAAAAATAAGCTTTCCTTTTAAATGGTTAAAGAGATTTTCTTTTAAATAATGGTTACAGAGATTTTAATATATTAATTTGGGTATTTTTATTTGCTGACGTCATAACATTATCACTGGGCTCTATTTATCTTGACACGTAATATATTTTTCTCTTTTGTCATGCTTGTCATCATCATTCAGGGACCCTTGAGTTTGACCAATGAAACGTTCCCAACTTTCTTGAAAATGCGTCGTAGATTAGATAATTACAACTTGGATATCTTTAATGTACTATATTTTTTTGGGTATTTAGTATATGTGCCATATAATATTTTATCTAATCGTACAATTATTACCTTATAAGATTAATACTACATGACAAGAGGGATAAATTTAGTTGATACAGCACTCTCGACTTCCTCCTCTCTACGTGAAGAGAGAGATTTGAGTCCCGATAAAAATAATTTACTAAACAATTATCAATATTTTGAATTAAAAAAAAACAATTATGAATTCATTTTTTTTAAGAATAATAGAAAATTGATATAAGAAACTTTTTAACAAATTAATAGTTAGAAAAATATCATTACTAATTTTTTTATTTAAAAATATTTTAAAATGATTTTTTATTCTTATTTTAAACAGAAATATCTCTCAAATCATTTAAACTTAAATTTGTACTTGTTTCTTTTCTCATTTCCACACTTTCTCTATCGAACTTGACGAATTTCGACGATCTCCGACAATTACGCGCATAATTAATTTTTTTTTTTTTAAATACACATCCCTTATCATTGACCTCTCGATATAAAAGGCTAAGCTAGTGAATGTCGTAGGATTAATTTTTACTTCAAGAAACTAATTTAATTTTTTTTTTAAATGGATTTAAAGTTCAACAAAAAGCAACAGATTCAAAATGGTAATCCATCGTAATCACCATTTATAATTCAACTTGTATTATTTTTCATGTGCTATTTTAGTAAAACGAGACAAGTTAAATGTCGAGTATTTATCACTTTTGTTTGTACAATAAAACAAGTCTAAAGCCTTAATTAAATCAAGACGAGAAGTAGAAACTATGGAAAAATAAAGGACTTAGGAGGGCAATAGACACTAGTTTAGCACTATCTTAAAGACAAAGCACTATGATTCATATTATTATTATTATGAGACATAATTATGGAATTGATACACCTTAATAGTTACTAGCAAGGCTGAGGGTTGATATCATTGACTTTGAATTATTCTAATGAATGGTAGGATTCTGATATAATTAAATGAAAAAAATAATAATATTCCATTCAATAAATGCTAAATATTTTTGTCACCTAGCCTTTTCAATTCAAATGGGTACAGTTCATAAACAAATATAGATTTCAACAAATTCTCCGAAGTAATTGAGAGAATCACATAATAAATTTAATCCTCTCTCTCTTCTAGAGTTGTACTTTTTAAGCCTCTTTATTTACTTGTTGTCTTCCCTTTTTATTGCTTTGATTTTTTCGGCTTAGGACCGAATTGAAGTAGACGGCTTTTATTTAGAAGGTCAGAGCCGCCCAACTGTTGGATTTTTTTTAGTTCTGGAATGAGTCCATGTTGTCAATTATTTTGTATCGTATTACTATTAACAATTGGGAATGGATTTGTGAAGAGTCATAAGACTAGTCATATGATGATTTTGTGATGTATGACTTACGTCTATATTTTCAAGTTAATAATGTACCACATGCTTATGTTTGTGTTGTGCCCCTTGAAATACGAATAGAACTTCAAGTTATAATTTCATATATTATTTGAATGCGTTCGCGAGCAAAACAAAAATTTACATAGAAGTTACTATAGAATTCAGCGTTGACCGGTGAAGAAGCTTGTTCGTGAGGTTACAGTGTTTTCTCTTATCTCATACTCATTTTAAGGTCTTGCGTGGTCTTATTCATTGCTCTTCCACTTGCACATTTACTTTATACATGGGTGAAATTGTTTAATCTACGCAATAGTTATAGAGTTGTATTACGCGATTTATGCAATAATTGCTTAAACATGCGAGACGATTATAAAAAGGTAATGAATGCAGAATGATCAACGAGCACACAAATTGGTGACTCATTTGACGAATGATGTTTATGTTTGAGGGCGTTTGTTCGGTAGAAATAAATTTATTATGATAGCATGGTATAATAAAATTTTGCATTCAACGACTTTCTCAATAGCTACTAAACCCACGTCTATCTCTACAATTGCAATTCAAGCTCTCCCCAACCCCTCGCTTTCACATAAAATCTCTCCCGAAGCCATATAAACATAGCTTTAACTAATTCTTACAACATTTATGGAAAAAAGCCCAATAGGCCCAATACTGCCAAACCCTTTAGTTGTAAGTGTCTCCAAAGTTATCTTTAGTTTTATATCAAAAGTGTATAAGAGTAAATGAGGAAATGTGTGAATCGAGAAAACCATAGCTATACCCAAGCTTGCTTGGGCCAAGTGGTATCACCACTCTCTTCCCAAGGGGAGGACGCGGGATCGAATCCCGACGGGCGCAATGACCACATTTAATTATTTCTGGGGTGTGTTTGTGTTTGTGTGTTTGTGTGGTTCTATGTTTTTACGATGAAAAATAGTTTTTATGATGAGAAATAGTTTTTAACATCGCCAATAGCGGAACAATGGAGGGAAACATACAATGGAACCCACAATATTGTGCATTGGGACCCACTCATTTTGCCTATATTTTTCTCTACTTTGATGCGATGTTGCACTGTTGTGTATCAGTGTTCTTTTATAAATGATTATCAAAAGTGGCTATACCTTAATATTTCTCAATATTTAGAACAACTTTTGTATTCATATTTAATATACAGCTTGCACAACTATTATCGAACATGACTTATTTTTATTTTTATTTGTTTAAGGGTCTTTTAGCTATATAGTCATTTTACTTATAGCGTTTTATATAATAGCCAGTCTTTTGTAAATTTTCTATAAATAGTCATCTCAACTTATTTACGGCTTTCAAAAAGAAAAAAAAAAAAACCAAAATAAGTGGGAATGTTTTTTGGTATTTTTGTCTTTTTTAGTGTCGTAAATAAGTTGAGGCGGTTATTTACAAAAAATTTACAAAAGATTGACTATTTAGCCATTCTTAGACTTTCAATGGCTTATTTGGCTAATTTTTTGTTTTTTTAATTCTCTTTTCAATGTAATTTTCGAAAAAATATTTAAGTTATTAGCTATAGTTGTCAATTCAACTATTCAATTTAAATTAAGATAGTTTAAGTAAAGTTCTTGCTCAAATGCCGCATCAAACAAACAGTCAACTTTTTTTTATTACGCATTTGTTCATCATATATGAAAGATGATTGCTATACACTATTGCTTTGATTGTAGACAGAGATAACCAAATAATGTGTGTTGACTGTTGAGTGAGTCACGTTGAAGGCCGATTGAGAAGTTCCTAAAGCTTCTAGCGTCACAAAAACAAAACAATCAAAATATCAAATCATGCGATTTTCTGGTGGCTGTCGGACTTACAAAAACCATATCATCGCATTACTAATATACTATATGAGGTTTTGGTACCGTACTACGCCAATGCCTATAATATTCAACACCACACTTTTAGTTTTTGCATCGTTTCCCATGTAACCATGTCCAATTGTAAAGCTTTTGACTTCAAATTATTTTAGTTACGCATAAAATTCTTAGTTTGTTTAGGTCACATATCACATTACGGCCATATTTTGACCTTCTAGTCAACTTCTTTCCGCTGATAAATCCGAATGCTTCTTCAACATAACAAACCAGCCATGTTTCATTTTATCTATATGATTCAATTTCATGTCTTTTTGCGTTACAAAATGAATAAATATAACTAAAACACACTTTCTTAACTTTGAGGTGCGATGTGCCAACTAATATTTAACGGGCTTCTAAATTCAACGCTAAAGATGACACTATTTGCAAATTAGCCGCATTATCACTACAATATCACAAAATGGAAATTGAACTTCACTTTAACTAAATAAGGGCAACTTGAAAATAATTGGGAAATGGACCTGAGTATGAATATGCTCGCACAAATTGACGGAACTAGTTTTTTTAAAATGACGTGTGTAGGAGTGATTTTTATGTGTCAATGTAGTAATTTTGACAAAATACGTACCCTTTATGTCTCTCCTTATACTTTTTTTTTCCTTCTTTCTAAGGATTTTCATCTCTCTCTCTCTCTCTCTTGAAATTTATGTCAATTGTTTTCTGATGCCACTAATATTAATGTTACCTACCCCGCTTTTGGATTATACCGATCAGAGGCACAATAGTAAAAGCAGGAAAGTAAATAACTCAGTTAGGCGCAAACAAAACCTAATTTGAAAAGGTTATGATCCAACTAGAAAATAAATTCACTCATCAATGATTACAATGATATTAGCTAAATTATCAAATCTTCAGTACTCTTTTCCTAAATCTATTTGTAAATTTCAACTCAAACTCCTCTTTAAGATTATATCACTTTCACTCAACACCTTTATCAAGTATTTGATTCACAATTACAATAGTACGTGATTTTTACAATATCACAAAAAACAAACTCAATCCCTATCACTAAAAAATAAGTAGATTGCCACAAATAAAAGCTATCGCATTCACGAAAACATTCGCTCACGACCTTCCTCGAAAAATCACAATAAATAAAGAGGCTCCTAAGACTAAATTATATTTTATAGGATCCAAACCCTATAGCGATTTTGTTGTAAAGTTATGGCTCTGATTCAGACTATAATTGTATTTGTTTAATAATTTAAATTCTGTGATTGTATATTTATCATAAAGTCTTTGTTTCATTGTTTTTAGAAAATTCTTATTTTGCATTAGTGGCTCTGAATTATGAGTTTGAGAGATCGATGTCAAATTTTTTTATACTTGCAATCCCCAATGTTTAAAATTTTGGCACCCGTGTCTTAAAGTCTAATCTCAGTCCAGCTTTAGACAAAATATCAAGTGCGATTCCCTACGTGATAGTCCAATTCAGCTTTTGTCCACTTTGTACATGCAATCCATTGGTCTCTTTATTTTTCCGCTAAGTGATTGAAGTACATATATTTTACCCTATGGAAAAATAAAGTTACGTTAAGTCGTACACTTTAAGTTAAATGAATGAATCATCATGGTATTTGTATAAATTTAGCAAGGTACGTTGCTAAAATTTCGTCAGAAAGAAAATAGATTTGCATACGTTTTTTTTTTCAATCTGTTGAAATTTGATAATTATATAAGCTTTATTGTAAAAATTCATTTCGAAGAACCTGCTTATCTACCTAACCAATTAGTAAGACTAACCCACCAAACAACTTCCACTTAGTGGAGGCAATTACATGAACAAATCTTTAATCTCATTGGATCCCAGAAGTTTTAGCCAAATTATTAATTCCAAATTTTGATCAAGTACCAAATTGCCAGCGTTTTGTACGCCATTTCCCAAAGGAGGGATAATTGAAACGCTAATTTGTCAACAAGACGGTTGGATTAGATTAATCCATACGCCAATAAATTAATCTTTCTCTCTCTCTCTCGCCAATAAATTAATCTCTCTCTCTCTCTCGCCAATAAATTAATCTCTATCTCTCTCTCTCTCTCTCTCTCTCTCTCTCTCTCTCTCTCTCTCTCTTTCTCTCTCTCTCCATTTGGTACAACATGCAACCGTTGCCGACTAAATAAGGTGTCCCCTTAAAAAAAATTACGATCGCTGCATACTTCGAAGGAAACCGCCACAACCAAACTATTAAAAGCCAATGTCAATGATTCGATCACATGTGGTTTTAATCGCATTGACGTTGAGACTATCGTGCGAGATTTGTGGCGGGTCGACAATAAAATGCAACTGACAAATTCTCTGCCAAAGAATCAGAGATTATTGCTCAATATGACTTAGTTTATCGTGGAATTTAAATGTAGAGTTATATGCAAAGATGGTAATCCAAGCTTTAGAGGGACAATCTTCTTTTATTAACTTGTATGTCTTCTATTATTTATGATGTATCTAGTTTATTATCAATTTGTTCAAGAATAAGGTTGTCCCCTATTTATAGCAAGGTCAAGATGTCCTCCAATAGTTTGATTATTTTTGCTTTCTCCATAAAAGCGTGAACTCATTTAGCTAATTATAATTACTCCATTAGAGTATTTATTTAGAGTGGGACTATGTTATCTATTTTGCATATCCTATTTTTAAAATAAATGAGTTTTTGGAGATGTTATGTTATAACTTCATTTAAAAAATAAATAAAATTCTTTATTTAACGGAATTTGCATCTCTAATCAAAAGAATACAAAAGAAGAATTGATTTTGAAAAGGGATTATTCCTATTCTATGACTTGTACCAAAATTTTGGACCAAAATCTACTAAACCCAAATAAATCCTAAACTATGACTACCTATTTTCACTAAATACAAAAATACCCTTACTTTTAATAATATTTGATTTTCTTTCTTATTTAATTATTTGAATTTCTTTTCGTTTTGGGTTCAGCTCTCTTCCACTCTCTCTTTTCGTTTTTCAGTTCGTCATCTTTGTTTAGGTTCATCTTTGTTTTTTCAATTTGTCTTTTTAGTTTAGGGTTAGATTTTCATGAAAAAAATTTGATCATATTCAAAGTATTTAAGTCGTTGAATTTCTGTGGTTTTTGAAGTTAAAAACAAATAAAAAAAAAAAACAATTCTCGAGATTCTGGAAAATTTTGAAAAGTTTCTGAAAATTTCTGGGTTTCGTTGAAGATTTATTGACATTGATGTCAATAAATATGCATTTTTATTGACATTAATGTAAATAAATCTTCAACGAAAACCCAGAAACTTTCAGAAACTTTTCAAAATTATCCAGAATCAAATCTTCAACGAAAACCCAGAAACGGTGAAGATTTATTGACATTAATGTCAATAAATATGCATTTTTATTGACATTAATGTCAATAAATCTTCAACGTTTCTGGGTTTTCGTTGAAGATTTATCTTCAACGATTCTGGAAAATTCCTTTGAAGATTTATTGACATTGATGTCAATAAATATGCATTTTTATTGACATCAACGTCAATAAATCTTCAACGAAAACCCATAAATTTTCAGAAACTTTTCAAAATTATCCAGAATCCCGAGAATCGTTTTTTTTTGTTTTTTAACTTTAAAAACCACATAAATTCTACGCGGAATCCATGGCGGGCTGTTCCGGCGGACAATTCGAGGTCGCCGCCACCGGGATGGCCATGGGCTGCTCTCCGGCGGCCATGACCGTCGTTCCCAGGAGCTTCAGCGTCGGAGATTCCCAGGGCTGCTCTCCGGGTTTTTGTAATGATGTTTGTTTTCATAATATAAACTAAATAATTTTTTTTGTTTTATTAATTAACTAATAAAAATAAACTAAATATGAAGGATAAATATGTAATTACTTATTTCATTAAGTCATAGTTTAGGATTTATTTGGGTTTAGTAGATTTTGGTCCAAAATCATGGTACAAGTCATAGAATAGGAATAATCCCTTTTGAAAAAGCAGAAAAACGGCCATTAATGCATATTGGTTATCTTGGTTGATTGACTTAGTTTAATTTAGGTTAAAGGTTAAGGTTTAAAATGCCGACGGTATGCCTCGGTATACTCTCAGTATATCAAAAATGGGAAAACTCGGTACAAAAACTTTTATAACCCACAAAATACCGATATACTATTGATATATATTTTTTTTAACTTTAACTAAAATAAATTACACTTTTACTATGGTCGTGAGCTACGTTTAAAATTAGGGTCCATTACATATATAGCTATGTATTTACATGCGTCCATTGATGTAAATACCCCAAAACTTTATTTCAATGAAAGGGCAAATCAGGAATGTTTTCTGGCTATTTAACTAAGATTTACGAAATGTTGGGTATATAACAATCTCAAACGTCTTAGTTGGCTATTTACTTAATTTTTTGTTAAAATTATTACTACATGCACAATTGCATTCAAGCCTTCACTTGTATATACGATCTTTTTTTATTGCTCGCGTACATACGTGACTCAATTTTTTTGTGCATGTCTGTACAATTTTCATTGTGAATACGATTCTTTGTTTGCTTTATATATACATACATATATCTATGTATATATATAAATACATATATCTATGTATATTTATCAAACATGTTGGTATATATTATAGAAAAATTAGTCGATCTAAGCCACATCAAACGTTGCAATTGTAATCTAGCCAACGTTTCGTTTAATTTTCGAATCTAGCCAAATTTGATGACGTGTCATATTTATGTAAAATGGTATTTACTATATTAGCCTTGGTTTGGTTTCAAAAATACTAGCCCACATTTTGAAACTTGGTCTTGCAGCCGAATTTGTTATATTCAGTTTATATTTCGAATTTTAAAAAAAATTCTATACTTGGCAAAGTTGGTTATTGAGCGTTTTTTTCTTTAATGAACATTATAGCCGTGTAAGCAAATACAGTGTAAATGTTCGTAAATTTTTGTTAATCTCCATTGCTTTGTTAATTTCTGTTAATTATGGTAAATTTACATATGTGCAGGTAGAGCCGATTTCTTTCCTTTCCTTTAATACGCATTTAATACGGTATTTTTGTTTTCCAAATTTATTTTCTAATTTTGAACGGGATTTTATCATAATTACGTGTATTCATTATCTTGTTTGACTTATTCAATCAAATAAATATTTCATTTCCCTTTTAATTACATCACCGAATCTCATATTATGAATTCAAAAAGCTGAAATTAAATTGCTGAAATTATAGCCGTGTAAGCAAATACAGTGTAAATGTTTGTAAATTTTTGTTAATCTCCGCTGATTTGTTAATTTCTGTTAATTATGGTAAATTTTTTGTGCATTTATTGCATTAAATTTTCTCTTTTAATTACATCACCGAATCTCCTATTAAATTAGCTAAATATCAAATTAAATTGCGAAAAAATATGAAATTAATTGGCTGTATACAATTCAAACCGGTCAAACGTGGGCTAGTGTTTTGATCAAGTAAGTATAAGAAAAAGGGTAAATTAGGTATTTTATATCCGTAAATTTCAATAAATGGCTAGATTGCAAAATTTACCAAACGTTGGCTAGATTCCAAAAACCATGTTTCAAAATGGCTACGTTGCTAGTTTACTCTATATTATATACATTTAAAAAAATAAATATACAACATTTATAATTAACTTTTTTATAAAATATTAGTACCAAGACATCAGTTATGATTTCCTTTCCAAACTTTAAACATCAGTTATGATTTTCTCTTTATAAAAGCATTGGGTTGATGAATTGCCATTGTTTTGACCCGATGAATCGTGCCACTTCTACTAAAACAGGTCGCCTAAGCTCAAACAACATGCATTAAAAAAAAAAAAAAAAAAAAAAATACCGGTGGCGACCATCCTAGGATTGGATCTCTTAGGAGTATTGTGGCCCACGGAAGTCAATTTTCGCCAACAGAGGAACAGTTGTCCCGTGTTGTAATTATTGGGAAATACACATACAATGCTTCTTTCTGAAGCAGAATAATATAATTAACCATAAAAGAAGAAAAAAAAAAGTCCTCAAAACAGAGCAACCACCAATAACGCATTGATAGCGCCAAAGAGCTTCCAATAAAAAGCCACGCTTATGGCAAGCAACCCCACCAAAACAATAATTGAGCTTGCCAATGGATTACGAAGAAAATATCGTCACAAGATTGTGCTTTTATTCATACCTTGTACAGTACTACAATCGCGAAAATGAATCGGCACTTTGGCAGTACAGTTTCTGGTTTACGAGCCGCTATAAGAGGACCCATCAATGGAACGTCCTTTATATAATGGTCATTCTTCAATTTCCTATTTGTACTTGTCGATGCAGAGGAGGATAATCTAATTTTATGGAATTTCGTGTACAGCTTATGTTATAGGAGTAGTTTAATGATAACTGAAGAGTGAAGACAGAAAAAAAACGATTTCAAGTTAGTTAGTTGGTTAGCAATTTGGACGTCACAAAAACAACTTCCAATCCATGAGCGTGTGAGGTAGGTTTTTTTTTTTTTTTTTTTTCTCCCAAGTCATGCCTTGATTAAAGGAAATTGCAACCACATACTTTTTTTTTTTCTACTCTCTCTCTCTTGCTAAATAAAATATTGAGTGTTGTGTCATGGAAGGCACCAAAGCATGCATTCTTTTAAAACGACATTGACCAAACACAATCATGAATGTGTTAGTGTTAGTGTTAGTGTTAGCAAATGATCTTGGTTTCAAAAAGGCGTTTAACATCTTCACTCCCCAATGGACCAAGCTAATGGCTGGCAACAACAGCTAGGACTTGAACTAAGATTATCAAATTCTCAATAGTACATAACTAACAAAAAGGAAACCTAACAAGACCACCGATTTGTGCAAAAAAAACATCCTTCCAAAATATACAAGACACAAAAATCTAATCTGTTTCTTTCTTTGTACAAAGAAGAACCCCGAGAGAGACTGACCTCGAGTGGTTGTTCACTCACACAGCGGATTGAATCCCGGCGAGAAGGCGAACGAGGGTACAAGCGCTCCTTCGAATCTTGTCGTTGTCGTCCTCGAGCAAGCCCAGGCAAGTCTCCAAGACCCCTTCTGACTTGGCTTCCAAGCACATGGCGTGGCTGAATGAGCAGAGAGAGTTGATCGTCGAGAGCGAGTACTGAACTCCTCTGGCGCTGCCGCTCCTCAGAACCCGAACCAGAACCGCCACGCAGCCGCGGAGGCCCTCCATCTCCGCCCGCCCCTCCGGGCACTTCGCGAGGAGCCCGAGGACTTCGGCGGCTCGGTCGAGACCGGACTCGGCCATCCGGAGGAGAATCGGCACCGCGCCGGAGCTCACGGCGCGGCGGCGGTTGTCCGGGAAGGAGCAGAGGGCGAAGAGCGCGGTGGCGGCCTCTTTCCTCTCGCGGCCGCGGCCGGCGGAGAGGAGCCGGACCAGGGCGGCGATGGCGCGAGGGTAGGCTCCGATGGTGGCCTTGTTGACCTCAACCACCGCGAGGCTGGTGAGGACCGTCGCGGCGACGGCGCGGCATCCCGGCGCGGCACCGGAGCCGAGCGCGGCGACGACCTGCCCGATCGCGCCCTCGGCGACGAGGCCGACCTTGGCGTCGTCGTCGAGGCTGAGGTTGAGGAGGAGGGAGAGGGCTTTCTCCTGCATCGCGGCGTGGTCGGCGGCGCCGGCGCAGGCGAGGACGGCGGCGACGACGCCGGAATCGGCGAGGCGGGAGCGGAGGGCCGGGTCGCGCTTCGAGAGCCGCGCGAGGCGGTCGAGGTGGTTGATTTTGGCCTCCGGCGCAGAAAACGGCGAGGTCAGGCCGGAGATTAGGGCGGCGATTAGGGCCTCCGGTTGGGCGGCGAGTCGGTCGTGGTGAGAGGGGCGGGGCGAGGGGTGTGATTTCGGCGGGGAGACGGGGGCAAAGTTGGAAATGAGGCTGCGGAGGGCGTGATTGGGGATGAGAGAGGGGTGGTCGGGGAGGGGCAGTTTGGTAATTGGACACGTCCTGTGGCCGGCGTCTAGCCACCGTTGGATGGAGGGTCGGTCGAATGTGTGGCCCGATGAGAGTATCACAGGGTCGGACATTACCTCGAGCGAAATCGGGCACTTGAAATCGTCCGGGAACTGAGTCGCCATGATGACTCGGTTGCTCTTCTCTTTACTCGTTGGGGTTTTTGACCAGCTTCATCGCCAGGCAAAGACTTCTCTGTCAATCTCTCTCTCTCTCTCTCTATCTCTTTCTCCTTCTCTTTCTCTTCTCTCACTTGTTAAAGGTTTAGGACATAGAAATATTGGTATGGAATTTACAATAATACCCAGATACTATCTGTATAATGAGAGGGTGTTTCGGACATTGTTCCAGCGAACTGTGCGTGTGTGTTACTTTATAGTTTTTTGAATTGACATTTTGTGTTTGTTTTGTGCCCTTAAATTGGGTCGTTGAAGTGGAAAACGCATTTCCAATTACACCCTTTTCTCGGTTGCGTATAGCATTGGACTTGCGATGGTAAATCGGTCATTTAGGGGGAATTCGCACTTTTATTTTTGTAGGGAGAGGAGGTTTGTCGGTAACTTTGCCGGGAACCAGGAGGAGAAATGGAAAGAAAAAGAAGAGAAGTTTCAAAAAAGATGGAAGAAAGTCATCATTCCCTCTCAACTTTATCATTATTAATGACAACAAAACCCTGGTCTCTCCTCCCCTAGATGCTCTCTGGTGGTATATGACTATTCCTATATCAATATCTAAATTTGTATCTAGACGATTTCTCAATTTGATGAAACGGAATGTGTATGTGGCTGTTGAGTTCATTATATCTCTAGCTCCCTTAATTTGGATGAAAATTTGTGTTTCCAAGCGATATTCCTAACATTATATTTTTATTTCTCTAGAATTCCATGCCATAATCTTACGGTTGTACTTCAGAAAAAAGGTTTGGTATGAAAGGAAATTTAATATATAGAATTTAGGGGGAAAGATAAGAACAGAGAAAAAAAAAATATTTGTTTTCTTCGTTTTGTTTGGTATGTATGGAAATAAATTATGTTTTTATTCTTCAAAGATATGAAAATTTATTGCTGTTGAGAGACCATTTTCAACCCATCTCCAAAATGCATGTTTTGTTCCAATGCATTTTTATTTAGAGATGTATTTTCGATTTATGTAGCAGAAATGAATAGTGTGATGATCCATCCAAAATTCATTACCACGTACATTTTTTTTTTTTTTTTTGTATCTTGAAATCAAATTTTTAAATATTACTCGAATCTATTTTATGTTTGAATCATTATAGCCAACGAGTCTAATTGTGTTTGAATTCCTCATTTTAAGGGATATTCTATTCTATTAAACAACTCTTAGAATAAATTACGGTTTATTTGAGACAATTATTTATTAGTTTGAATTATAACTTGTCTTAGCTATTCAATGTGAACTTAATCCATCTATTCAGGGTTCACTTATATATGTTAACCCAATTCGTTACTTTGCCAGTTGTTCATCATGGTAAGTTTTTATTATTCTGGTTTATTTTTGAAGGGAAACACAGATTTCACTAAAGAGTACATCAAGAATATAAATACCGAAATTAACCATTATTTACAATGAGATACGAAATTAACCATCACAATATGTTTATATGTCTCCAAAATATTTGTTATTCACCAAAATTAACCATTCTAAACCTATGTAAACATGTAAAATGGGCTAGAAAATTTCAAGTAATTTTTAATATCATTAAATTACACAAATTTTATTGTAATACAAAGAAAACAAATCGACAAAAATGTCTACTTATCTTACTAACTAGCATTTATATATTTTACTAAAAACAAAAGAAAATTTATCTCCATAATTTATTCTCTCTTAAACATGAGCATTTTCCGAGCCTTGTTATATTGTAGCGGAAGCAATGTAAGAATACGAGATAAGTCAAAATAATCATACTATTATCAAAGTGGTCGAGTGTAGGGTAAACATTTGGATAAATGATAAAATTTACACAATGTATATATACTCCACACGTACGCACGCACGCACGCACTACAAAACGGATACGCACTCTAAGATAGTGTTGGTTCCTTAAAGTATGAGTTAATTTATGGACCTCAAAAATCATCCAAAAAGCCTATTAACTATCAAATATATCATGACTAAATTATCGTAAGGATTTTGAGATTCCGACGATTATTATGAGCGCGATTTTGTCAACGAAATCAATGTGTCAACTCTTTATTTTCTTATTTAGTTCCCTTAATTAGTGGGAAAAGATCATTAACGAAAGCCTTCCTCTTTCCCATGTAAGATAACACATCTAGTTTAGGCAGGGAAGGATTTAGTCAAGGCCTAGGGGGGCTATACAAATTATCGTAATTTACAATTTCTGGCACGCAGCCGCTAGTCCATCAGCTTGTACACTTCCTCTAGTATTCAATATGACGGATCACGATTAATCTATTAAACTTTGACATCTAATATAAGTTATTGACGTTGACGATTTCACGAGAGTTTTCCATGTTGCCAGGCTACACAGAATTGAGCTAACCATCGTTAACGCATGTCAATCAGTTTAAGGATGTAATTTGTAGAAAAAGAAAAGAAAAATCATATCAGGCCACAAATCTCACACCATTATGTTTCTTATACCCATTTTTCTTTTTACTGTTTTATACACACATGTAATCGTTTCATGCACACATAAACACAATCTCTTTTATAAGGTCAAACTATTTATTTTTGGGTCCATTAAGTAAATAGTCACATTTGCAGATTGACATTGTTTAAGAGCCAATGTTTCGTAAATTTTAGGTAAATAGCCACTTCCATATATTTACAGACGTTAAATCATAGGTAAATAGCCACTTCCATTTATTAGGCCATGTCATTTTTATGGCTATTTACCTAACATTTATGAAAGTTGACTGTATAGCAATTTCAAACGCTTTAGTCGACTATTTACCCAATTTTTTTTGTTTATTTTTCCTATATGAATCATCGGGTAGCCTCAACGAGGCTCAACAATGCTGCACGTGACGTCATTTATGGAGTGGGCTCCATCGCTCGCCGATAAATCTCCTTTTGGACAGCTTCTTTTGAACACAAAAGCTGGTTGTTTTGGGGTTGGCACAGCAACGTCGTTTCCAAGCGTGAACACCACTGTCGACATTGATGGTCGATCGTTTGCATAATCTTGAGTGCATAACAAACCTATTTGCATGCACCTCAGCGCTTCCCTTGAAAATGACCCCTCCATCGACGCGTCCACTAGCTCCAGTGCCTTGTCTTGTTTCCACAATTCCCATACCTGCAACATTAATTCATCATGTTATGAGTGAAAAAAAAAAGAAGAAAAATAACGTTCATTAAGAAATAAACGCGTTTATTAGACTTACATATCCAATCAAATTTGAGTCTGGATTCTCAGGGAAGTAAGTAGTGTTCTTTTTTCCAGTGATGATTTCTAGCAGCAAGATGCCAAAGCTATACACGTCTGACTTTGTTGAAAACCGTCCTTCCATTGCATACTCTGGCGACATGTAACCGCTGCGATGAAATTGATATGCTTGTTATGACTTGCGATGCAAGAAAAAAATAGAAAAGGAAATAGAGAAAAGAAAATGTGGTTTATATATCGAGAGGAGCTTACTAGGTTCCGACGACCCGATTAGTGTTTGCTTCATTTTGCTCGCCTCCGAATATTCTAGCCATACCGAAATCCGCAATCTTAGGGTTCATTGCAGTATCGAGAAGGACGTTACTGGCTTTGAGATCTCTATGGATGATTCTTAATCGTGAATCTTGATGAAGATACAACAACCCTCGAGCTATTCCACATATTATCTCGAACCGTTTTCCCCAATCGAGCATGCTTCTCATGGTATCATCTGAATCATCACAAAGATCAATAGACTCTCAAGCTTAAATTTCTCGAACAAAAAAAAAATAGGGAATACTCATACCAAAAATGAACATGTCCAAGCTTTTGTTCGGCAAGTACTCATAAATAAGCATCTTCTCTTCTCCATGAATACAGCAACCGAGTATCCTTACGAGATTTCGGTGTTGAAGGTTTGCAATCAACATCACTTCATTCTTAAACTCTTCAATTCCTTGGCCCGAATGCTTTGATAGTCTTTTCACGGCTATTTCCCTTCCATCAGAAAGTGTTCCCTGAATTCACAACCCGTGTCTCACTAAATATCAAATACAGTTCTTCATGGCACAAATAGATGTATGTACAATAATCTAAATGTGAAAAAGTACCTTGTAAACGGAGCCGAAACCACCTTCTCCAAGCTTGTTATGAAGCGAGAAATTATCTGTAGCCGAAGCTATGCTGCTCAAACTGAAGATTGGAAGCTCTAGTTTCGTGCTATTTTCGTCGAGGTTTTTATTACCGGCTAAATCTTGAGATAAGGTAGCCGGAGTTGTGTTTGAGCTGACTGAATAAAATCTCTGTTTCGGTTCTCTTACTGTCATTACACAAATGCAGGTAAGTGATATTTGCTCAAACCTATCTATAGATGTTTGCCTAGCCAGGTCTATATTATAAAATTTCAAAGTAAACTTGTATATACTAGAGACATTTTCCTAGGTGAAAATCATATAGGTGAACAATTACGAATTTATGATGAAAACTTTTCTCTGCTAATTTTCGTAAGAGTTCTCTATTCTTCTATTTTTTTTCTTGTGAAATTATGCTATCTTGCGTTTGTTAATGTTTCTCCTATCAAGTTCTGTTATACTCTGAAGAGTACTCTTTTCATGAATTATATTTTGTGAACTCGAGTTCTTGTTTCAATTACGGAAAAGAAAATGTCATAATAAGTATGTTGTTAGAAAAATGTGGGCTAAATCCAAAAGGTAAAAAATCTACAAACAGAAAGATAAATAAATACACTATAGTACTACATGTTAGTTGATATTTTTATATAAATATTTGAAAAAGTCACTTGTATTGAATCTTCATTCCCTATCATTGACATAGTCAACCGTTGACATTGCCATTCCTAGTGTTAGCCTATGCTTTTACATTCTAGAAGTCAATTAATACAGAGTAAAAGAATCAAGACCAAGACGAGCACGAGAAAGTAACTCAAAGCGGGAATTACGTACCATTTTTGGCCTTCTTAGCCCACCAAACCGCAATGAAGAACAGCAAAAATAATATTACCCCCGAACCTAACCCAAGTGCCAGCTTTACCGCCATGCTCACCGACCTTTTCGACTTTTTGGCATATTCACCTTAACATTGAAGGGAAAAACAATATGAAGAATCGGTCATCCAAAAAAGATTTACACTATGTTGTAGAAAAGCTAGCGGAAGGACAATGTAGGATGACTTTAAGATGATAATTAAATATAAAATTTAACAATGTTCAGTTATTACTATCCTCCAAATTATGATGAGATTGAGAATAGTCACCAAAGCAAATTAGAAGGCAATTTAAATAGAATTTACAACTTAAAAATTGATAAATTAGTGTGTGTATACAGTATATAACATATGATACAAATTATGTTTCTGACGTTTACACAATTTAATGTCCCTCCAATTCATGGCCTTTTTGCTCAGTCATAGTCTGCATGAATAACTAGCGATAATTATAACATACGTTAAGTAGGATAATGTTACAATATGATAATAGGACTCATAACACATGATCTCAGTAAACCTTGATAAGTCCCCAGAGATTAATAAACACCATAAAAACAATTTGATATTCAATGTTGTGTCTGCTTAAAAACCGATCAAAATTGATAAATTAGTGCCTGAAACTTCTATTAAAAATTCAAGTTTGTTCCGGTTCCGTTCGCCCAATTTTACGTAAAACGTAAATAGAAAGCATACCTAGCGTAGTCGCGTCGACGCGTATGAAAAGATCTTGCCCCACGATCGGAAAGACGCGCGTGTCGACCAGATCCCCGTGCCACATCATGCACCCGGTCCCACCCGCGCTCTCGTTGGCCCTCGCGTAAGCCGTGCACGAGCAGTTCCCTCGGCACTCCCGCTCGCAATCTTCGAGCCTCAGAGCCGCGGGGCCCGTCCATACCACTCGAGCCTCCGAAGTGTCCGGAAGCTTTGCCTTCTCCAACTTCACGAACCCGTCCCGTCCGCCGTCGCATCCGAGAGCCCTCTTCCTGATGCACCCGCCCGAGCCCTCCCTGAGGAGCCACTCCCGCGGGACCCGCGGCTCGAACCCGGGCATGCACTCGCAATCGAACCGCTCTGCCTGCGTGCAAAGATGGGCATTTTATCCGGTTAAAATTAGGGTAATTTAGCAAAATAGCCAATTTAAACGTTGAAAATTGTTAAATAGCCGAGGTTTTATAAATATTAGGTAAATAGCCAATTTTATATATTTACAAACTTAAATATTAAGTAAATAACCACTGTCATATTAAGCCACTTCATCATTTATGGCTATTTACCTAATATTTATAAAACCTTGACTATTTAGCAATATCAAACGTTTAAGTTGACTATTTTTCTAATTTTTTGTTAAAATTAACCGATTGATTTATTTATATTTTATCCGGTTCAAATTAACCAAGCGGTCAAGTTATATTGACAGTTTTAGACAAATTTTCTTTAGTGAACACGGTTAACCAACAACCTATGATTTTTTTTTTTTTTTTTAAATATCACGGTTAACCGGATAAACTTTTAACCATTTTAAACCGGTTAACCATTTTGCCCAAGTGTACCTGCGTGGAATCGCAGTACGCGTTGGCCCCGCAAAGCCGGTATGCGTCGCAGGAATCATCCGGAGCCTTCCAGAACTCAGTCCACCGCCCGATTTGAGGGTGCCATGTGGCGCGGTACACCCGCCCCGACCCGTCCACAGCCATCCTCGACAAGATCGACTGGTCGAGGATGCCGTACGTGATGAGAACCTCGTCTAGGGTTTCCACGTAGCTGACATTGAAAATGAATTTCGGCGTCATGGCTGGGACTCCGCTCCACCGGAGCCCCGTCCATGGCCCGCCACGCCACACCGGCGATCCTCCGCGCTCCAAGAACAGCTGTGGACGGCGCTTCGAGTCCGTGGCGTCGATCCGGAGCGTGCAGTTTCCGGTGGCCGGGTCGTCCGGGGACTTCCACGATGTCAAGAACCGGTCAAGCCCGGTTCTCCGGTTCAGCCCCATCGTCATGAAAGGAAGCATTGTGTCGGTCGGGTGGTCGAAGCTCTGCCACGCAGCGACGCTCTCGACGCCGCGAAACAGTACAAAGTTTCCGACGTCCAAAAGCCTTGCCACGGAAGAGTTTGTTTCGGCAGAGACGTTCGCGGACCAAACCGGAGACTTTTGGTCTCCGGCGGAGAGGACGAGTCCTCCGCGGGAATCAACAGCCAAAACCCCGGACGTGTCGCTGATGGGATCGTCTCTGTTGGCGACCCAGACGACGGTCTTTCCCGGGATGGTATTGTACCAGATTCCGACATATCGCCGAGTAGAGTTTTCGGTCGGGCTGAAGAACCCGAGAACGAAGGTCTTCCTCGGCGAGACCAAAATATCGCCATCTTTCAGAGGGTGACCAGGAGTTATGCTGTCCACAGAAGAGCTGTAACACAGACGTGGAATAATCAGCAATACAAATGCAGTTACTGTGACGGAGCTGTAACAGCACTTCATAGTATTAATGGCTGTATTAATGAAAGTGTGAAAATTTGTGTCTGTTGTTATTGTAAGTGAGGGCACAGGGCAGTTGAGGGATTAAATATATTATATATATATATGTGTGTGTGTGTGTGTGCAGACGCGTAAGAAAAATCACTGAAAGAGATGGACGACCTGTTTGTATTATTATAGATAACTTTGCATTTAAGTGGACTTGATACTTTTTTTTTTTTTTTTTTAAGTAGGGTTATCTCGGGTCAGGATTACATGATATATTAGCAATGTAAAGCGCATGTGACACTATCGATTAAGATTATATAGTAGGTGAGGTATGCATTTCTGCATCTCATGAGAGTTTGAACCCATGATCTCTCCATCGAGGTGTGTGTGAGATTTCCGCTGGAACAAGCTAGTTATTGTTGGACTCGATACTGTAGGGATACCTTGTTTTTCTTGATGACTATACTGAAACTCAAAACTTTTGATTGCGTCATTGGCTTTATTTTTTATATATATTTTTTGCGTCATGGGACAGGCCAAGTTACGTGGTCCTTTATGATATACGTCATATGTGTATCATATGGTGTTATTTACCTTTCATGTTACAAATAAATGTAGTTAAGATTTTTCTCGAACTGTGATGTCTTCTATGATTAAATTTTAATTTTTTTTAGGATTTTTGTATGATTTGAAGCCGTCAAAGACTCGAAAGCGTTTACATGCCCATTTAGTTGCACGCCATCATTGTGTCAAACAATCATTATTATTAGATTACAACGCTTGATAGACAAAAACTCAAAAACTATTACAACTACTCGACGAGAACCCTCTCGTTTTAGACCAAACTTTCTCTAAATTGAAGCAGTGGGTAGAGATTCTTCCGACCAAATGGGATTTCAGACAGAAAACCGGAAACCCCCAATAGGGAAAATCCCAACTAAGAGAGAAAATTAAGGGTAGTGGGTTAGCTAGAGCGGTGAAATTAAACATTTACAGGACCCAACTTCTAAAAAAAAATTAAATAAAAGGTCTATTGAGGGGAAACTTGAGGACACGGTTTTAGAACCGAACTCCAAATTTAAGTTAATCTAATCCACAGCGCTAATATGGACAACCTGTTTCTTTCATATTAGATAACTTTGCATTTAATTGGACTTAAGTGTGCTATAGTGACCTTGTTCCATTGTGATTTGAGTTTTTTTTTATTAAATAGATTTGGAGCCAGAAGTTTTCCGTAAGAAAATAATTAAAAGCTATTGATCACAACTAGAATTGCGTCAAGCTATAATTGTTCATATTGACTAGTCGAAAAAATCTTAATTACTTGGCCCACCCCAGAAGCAAGTGTATTGAGTCATAACTTCCAACTAATTATAAGCCGTCAAAGGCTTTGCCGCGTGCTCCAACTTGGTTGCATGGCCACTAAAATATTGTTTCAGTATCCTCCGGCATTGCTTTAGCAGCTAAAACTCCGATGATTCAAATGACTTAGTTTGACTCAGCTAAAAACAAAGTCTTTAATGTCTTTCAAAATCCGCCACTAAAGATTCCATGACTCTTTCTAAGCACCATGAAAGCAGATGCAACTAAAATTATTTAATGGTGTTTGTTAAAAAAAATGCCAATAAAAACGCCACATGGTGCTTTTTTATTGGATTATAATTTTTACAAAAATGATGTCAATTGTAAATATACTTTTAACTGCATTTTTTTTTTTTTTTTTTGCGAGCATTAAAGGTCATTTTTCTAATAGTGGTAGCACAACCTCATTCCTATGAGGTCTCATCGTGTGGGTGTAGGTTTAATCTTCAAAAATAGCGAAATATATTCATTAAGAAAATTCAATGGATTTCTTTATAATTTGTGCTTAAATATCCCATATTATCACTTATATATTACGTGTGTAAACGTATACATGAAAAAAAACAGTAAAAACAAAACATGCTAGAATCCAATGAGTTTATTGTAATATAGCAATATAGGGCGAGCCACTACTGTCAAGTAATTCATTTTTTAACTAACTATAATCACGTAACACTACAACAAAAGAGACATTTAGATGCGGATAATTTTTGCATGCGATTAGTCACTAGTATATAAAAAGTCTTTGATATCCGTGTACATTGTTAAGAACTTAGATGAATTCAACTAATCATTAAAAGCACTTAAAATGCAATAATATAATAATTTTTTTAACTTGAAATCCATTTTCTCGGAGTTAAGTAATTTAAATTATACATTTTCATATTGGAACAATTTTTTTTTTTGAAAAATGTTCCCACATATATATATATATATATATATATATATATATATATATATATATATATATATATATATATATATATATAGGATAGAGAGTTTTGTGTACATATTACTAGGAATTTTAATGCACGCGATAGAAAGAAATAGAAGCTATAATACAGTTTTAACCTCATAATAGCATACAAGCAAAGAAAAATAAATCAGTAAATAACTTCAACGAGGCACAACACCAGTGCATGTGACATCATTTATGGAATCGTCTCCGTCGGTTGTCCATACATGTCCAGCTGGACAGCTTCGTTTGAACATGAATGCAGGTTGTTTCGGGGTCGGCACAACAGCGTCGTTTCCCAACATGAAGACCACCGTCGACATGGAAGGTCGGTCATTCGCATATTCTTGCACGCACAACAACCCGATTTGAATACACTTCAGTGCTTCTCTAGCAATCGCCCCATCCATGGGTGAGTCCACTAGTTCCAGCGCATCTTCTTGTTTCCACAATTTCCATACCTACATAGATCAATGGGTTTAGGCATTGGTCAAGAAGAAAAATTATATATGTTTGTTCCTTTATAAAACTTACGCATCCAACCAAATTTGAGTCGGGATTTTCGATGAAGTGACTGGTGTTCTTTTTGCCAGTGATAATTTCTAGCAGCAAGACACCAAAGCTGTACACATCGGATTTTGTTGAAAACCGTCCTTCCATTGCATACTCTGGTGACATGTAACCACTGCGAAGATAATGCATGTTATTACGATGTCTTGAATTTTAATTTTAACGCTTCTTCGTGGCTGATTTTTATAGAGAGGAGGTTAATTACTATGTTCCAACTACTCGATTCGTATTTGCTTCGTTTTGGTCTCCACCAAATCTTCTAGCCAAACCGAAATCAGAAATTTTTGGGTTCATATCACCATCGAGAAGGACGTTGCTGGCTTTGAGATCTCTGTGTATGATTCTTAATCGCGAGTCTTGATGAAGATACAACAGCCCTCGGGCAACTCCACATATTATGTCGAATTGCTTTTTCCAATCTAGCATTCTTCTTTTCGTATCATCTGAACCGACAAAAATAATAGTCGACTTTCAAGGTGAAATTTCTCCAAAACCAAATTGTAGCCTTTTTTTTTTTCCCGTAAGACTGTAATAGACATACCAAAAATGAACATGTCCAAACTTTTGTTTGGCAAGTACTCATAGATGAGCATCTTCTCTTCTCCTTGAACACAGCAACCAAGAATCCTTACAAGATTCCGGTGTTGAAGGTTTGCAATTAGCATCACTTCGTTCTTAAACTCTTCAGTTCCTTGACCTGAATACTTTGACAGCCTCTTCACAGCTATTTCCCTACCATCGGAAACCGTGCCCTGAAAATCATAAGATTCACAACTCAAAACTCGTTTGCTACCAAAAACAGTTTTTCTTTGTCCGCATTTATATCAATCAATGTAAAAAATACCTTGTAAACGGAGCCAAATCCACCTTCACCGAGTTTGTTCTGAGGTGAGAAATTGTCGGTGGCCAAGACTACGGCGTTCAAAGTAAAGAAAGGAAGCTCTGATTTTGTTCTACCTTCACCAATCTCTTTTTTACCAGCAAAGTCTTCAGAGAAAGCTAGTGTTGTATTGGCTTCGACAGAATAAAATCTTTTCTTCTCCTCTCTCACTGCCATGTGGAAACATTATAAAGAATTTGAATGTTGTGATAGATGATTTGCTCAAACATCTGACTGCCCAACTATATTATTCCAATTTTAGGTTACGTGCCTTAGGTTAGTTTATACTTTATACAAAGAGTCAGAAAATTACATATAATATGCATATAGCTAGGTGTGTTAATCCAATGACATAATATTCACTTTATAAGTCACAGTCAAAGCCATCTTAGGTTGATGGGGAATTGTGTCATGAAATTGTTAACAAAGAAGTATGCTTTGACATTATTAATAAAATGAAAATAAAGGCTTGTCAACATACTAAGGTCATTTTCTATTTTATTTGTCTCATATATATATATATATATATATATATATATATATATATATATCGTAATTTAGCTTTATATCCTCAAGTTAATGTCATCTTATAGTAAACTTTAGGTAACAAAGTATTTACAAACAATTTATCAAAAGAAAAATGAAGTTCTGAATCACTATTACTAAAAAGGGTCCATTAGAAAAATAGTTAATTTAAACGTTTGATATTACTAAATAGCAAATGTTTGGTAAATCTTAGATAAATAAACACCTCAACACGTCATTATTTACGGCTATTTATTTAAAATTTATTAAACGTTGACTATTTAATAAAATCAAACGTTTATATTGACTATTTTTTTTTTCTAATTTTATGTACTAAAAGATAAGAATTTTGTTATTAAATGAAGAGCATAACTTTTTGTCACTAAAACGGAATGTATAGTTATGTGTACTACCGCGTATTAAACTTCCATATCTACGGTAGGAACGAGTCAACCTAGTTTTTATATTAATATTGCTTAAAATGCCATCCTGTCGTACGGATCTCTCTCTCTCTCTCTCTCTCTCTCTCTCTCTCTCTCTCAAGAAAAAACAAAAGCTTCTAGTAAGAGCTGCAAGTAAGTTTTGTACTACGAACGAACGTTGAAGCAAAGATAAATTCGTAGATCACAATAGTGTACAAATCCAAGTTCGAATTCCGTACCTTTTTTCATCTTCTTAGCCAACCAAACCGCAAAGAACAGCAAAAATAACACCACGCCCGAACTTAGCCCAATCGCCAGCTTTAACATAATGTTCCCTGAACTCTTCGCTTTTTTAGCATATTCACCTTTAAATTCAGGAAAACAAAAAAAACAAAGTCAAAGTCAAGAATAATGAGTTATAATACTATTATATTCGGTCTTTTCATTCTTCCGAAGCATAAAATTTAACATGTACAATAAAAACAACAAATATTTAGCAATATAAACCACAAAAACATAAACATTTGTATTCTGACCAACGTTTTGTAATTTTTTTGTAAATAGTCATAAATGTTCGTAAATAGTAAAAAATATGACGTAACCAACATTATTTACATATATTTACTAGAAATTTACTCTGTGTAAATAGATTTACTTGACTTTCAAAAGTTCGAGGCGACAAATAACCTAAAGTGACGGAGTCGACCCGGACATAAAGATCTTGGCCGGCAGTGGAGAAAAGGCGCGTGTCCATGAGATCGCCGTACCACATCACACAGCCGGTCCCACCCACGCTCTCGTTCGCGGTGGCGTACGCCGTGCACGAGCAGTTCTTCAGGCATTCCCTCTCGCAGTCTTCCAGCATCAGTGGGACCGACCCCATCCCGGTCACCCGCGCCTCTGACGTGTCAGGCAGCTTCGCCATCGCCAGCTTGGCAAACCCGTCCCCAGCCCCGCTGCTGTTACCGTGGCACCCGAAAGCCCTCTTCCTGACGCACCCGCCCGAGCCCTCTCTGAGGAGCCACTCCCGCGGGGCCCGCGGCTCGAACCCGGGCATGCACACGCACCCGCCCACGTCCGCCACCGCCGGATCGCAGTACCCGTAGGGCCCGCAAAGCCCGTAAGGGTCGCAAGAGTCCTTCGGAAAGGTCCAGAACTCGGTCCACCGTCCGATCTCGGCGTGCCACATCGTGCGGTACGTCCGACCCGTCCCGTCCACGACCATCCTCGACAGGATCGACGTGTCTTGTATCAAGTCAGTGAGAGAGACCTCGTCTCGGTTCTCGACGTAGGTGACGTTGAAGATGAACCGGGTCATCCCCGGGACGCCGGTCCACCGTAGCCCCGTCCATGAACCGCCGCGCCACAGCGGAGTCCGGCCCCGCCGGAGAAACAGCTGTGGCTTGCCCTCGGTATCGATCCCCAGCGTGATGTTTCCCGTGGCCGGATCATCCGGGGACTTCCACGACGATATGTAACGAGTCAGGCCTTTTTTCCGGTTCGGCCCCAGCGTCATGAACGGGACCCACGTGTCGGTCGGGTGGTCGAAGCTCTGCCACGCGATGCTCTCGCCGTCCTCGTCGAACAGCGCGAAGTTTCCAATGTCTGAGAGCCGGGCGACGGAGACGTTTTGTTTTGCTGGAACGGACGAGACGTTCGCCGACCAGACCGGAGAGCTCCGGTTCGCGGCGGAGAGGATGAGTCCTCCGCCGGAGCCGACGGCCAAGACTCCGGAGGTGCCGTTGATGGGGGAGTCTCTGTTGGCGACCCAGATGACGGTTTGGCCGGGGACGGTGTTGTACCACATTCCGACATATCGGCGGGAAGAGTTTCTGGCGGGGCTGAAGAAGCCGAGCGCGAAGGTCTTCCCCGGAGAGAGCAAAACGTCGCCGTCTTTCAAGGGGTGCCCCGGAATTATGGCGCTCAGAGAAGAGCTGGAACACAGTCGTGGAATGATCAGCAACACAAACGCAGCTACTACCGCGACACAGCTGTAACTGTAATTCATCATATAATTAATGATATGCTTGTGGTTGTAATAATGAAAAATGAAGATTTATTATTGTGAGATTGCAAGTGTATCCTAGAGGCAGGTGAGGATATAAATATGCATTAAAAATTACCAACAAACTTTGCAATTTGGATTGTACTTTTATTCACCTTGAAAATTATTTGGCTATTCATCTAGACAATAATATATATTTGAATTACTAGACTGGATAGCATTAGAGTGTAGTGTTTATATAAGAACCGGTAAAACTATTGACTAGAAAGAAAAAATACATTTAACTTATTAAGGAAACCATAGATAAGTTTGATTGATGAAGTATAACTAATTCTTCAATATAACTTCACAAGTTAACAGCGAGAGATGTAACTTATGACTTACATTAATTCATATTATCTTGCAACAGTTGGAATTGTGAAGAGGTCGACCTTGACTTGTAGTGTATTTTTTTTTTTTTTTGACGTAATTGAATTTAATTCTAAGCCGTCACAGGTTGACGCATTCTACAACATGGTTGCATTATTTTATTTCCCATGCAAAAAAAACTCATGGTTGCACATTGACGGGTTGACACATCCTACAACTTGCTTTTCCTTTAATTATTTTTTTTTCCCTCATCAAACATGCTACAACTTGGTACTTGGTAGCACCACAGATACTAACAAAGCGACGTCATTCTCAGTAATTGCTTTAGACACCCGTCATAAATTGATTTTTTTTTTTTATCGAACGTCATAAATTGATTTAGGCTCTCTCGAAGAGTATCTTTGAAATACTACCATCATACGATTCACTAGCTAGGATCACGTATATATCTGTTTTTTTTTTTTTTTATATATATATATATATCTAATATTTTTTATATTGTAAGTGACATTTAGTAAGGTTGTGTGGCATTGATGTACGAAGTGTGATTTTGTTTTTTGTTCTGTTTTTGTTTTTAATTTGATTGTGGTCAAATAAGAAAATTTAGTGGACTACCATTAGCCGGAGCCAGAAATTGAAATTAGGAGGGGCAAATTTGAAAAAAAAAAAAAGAAAGGCCAAATTTGAAAAAAAAAATCATATAAATTTAGATTAAAAATATATGAAAATTTTAAGATAAAATTTGTAATTTTCAAAAGTTCTGAGGTATTGGCCCTCTAGTCTCCATGTGGCTCCGCCACTGTAGACTACTATATGTGCATGATCGGTTGAATTCTAATCAATCTCTTGAAATTAGGTTAGACTTAGGATAAGTCGGATATAATTTTGGGCGATGAAGCAAAATAACTTAATTAAGCATCCACTATATATTGTTGTTAGATGAGACCAGGCCCAACTCCTCCCTTAGGCAAATAAAATGGATTATTCCTAAACTATGACATTCTCAATACTTTAGGACCAAAATCCAATAAGTCAAAATTAATCCAAAATTATGACTTCCATATATATGTTGGTACAAAAATACCCTTAATGAAATATCTTTTTTAAGTTAATTTTATTATTTTACTTAATGGTCACAAAAGCAAAGTTAGATATCATTTTTCGTTTGGTAGGTGAACTTAAAAAGAAAAAAAAAAATGGAAATTTTGAAAATTTGAAAGAAAAACAAACATTGGTTTGAAAATTTTGAAAATTCGTTTGAAGATTTATTGACATTTTGTCTTTTTATTGACATGAATTTCAATAAATCTTCAAATGATTCTGGAAAATTGTTTGAAGATTTATTGTCGTTGTCAATAGAATTTATGCATGTCAATAAATCTTCAGCAGATCAAATTCTTTGAAGATTTATTGTCATCCAGAAAATTTATTGACATCGATGTCAATAAATCTTCAAAGAATTTCTCATAATCGTTTGAAGATTTATTGACATTGATGTCAATAAAAAGACAAAATGTCAATAAATCTTCAAACGAATTTCCAGATTCTTAAAACCATTTTTTTTTTCCAGATTTCCAAAGTTATTAGGTACATCCGAAACACGTTGATATGGACATAAATCTCTTTCTCTCTCTGCCTCCACGTCAATTCATTTTCTTCTCCATCATGATTTCTTTTTCTTCTTCTTCTTCTCCACCCAAAATGACAAAAAAACACCAAAACTCAAACCTTAAAGTTAATGTCATGACAAATAAATCTAAACCATCGCCGACAAATGGAGAGAGGCTCGAAACGAGGTTGATTTCGGATGTGTAGTTGTTGATTTTTGTTTAGTTTGCTTGAATATTTTTTTTTTTTCTTCAGATTTTTTAGGTTTTAAAAAAAAATCGTAATGTCGACAATGTCAATAAATCAAGTAGATTATTGACAATCATGTAAATAAACTAGACAGATGAAATATGAAAGAGAAATGATATTTCATTTAAGATAGTTTTGTACCAAGAAATATAAAGAAGTCATACTTTTGAATTAATTTTGACATATTAGAATTTGGTCCAAAAATATTAGAGTTCATAGTTTAGAGAATAATCCCCAAATAAAACCATGACTTTAGACCCATCAATAAATAAATAGGCCTATTTTTTTATACCAAGAATTTGACCTGCTTAACGCACACCAATATAAAAGGTAATTTCGATACACATAGCAAAAGAAAAGTTCATCATGTACGAGCCCAATTTTAATCATTAATTATTTTCATTGTAATATTTTTATTGCACATAAGAATTCTAAAGAGTATTAAGTAAAAAAAAATTATGAACGAAAAATATTTATAGAGTACATCAACCTTTCATTAAAAAAAAAAAAACATAGACGTGTGAGAACAAAAAATTGTTAAAAATTTATATTATTTTTTTAGGGTTATTAAGCTATATAGCCATAGCGCTATAGTGGTTTTCTAAAATTGCCCACCTTTCGTTAATATGCTGTAAGTAGCCAGAGCCACTTATTTACAATAGACGAAAAGACATTTATATCCCAGCCGTTTCCCGCCCGATATTATTAGCCCATCAATTAAAAAAAGAAATCAAATTTCGGCCTTAAATGCTCGCGCGGATATCGAGGGATATTCATTTACACCAAAAATAAACCATCACACGTAACCCGAATCTCTACAAAAAAAAAAAAAAAAAAAAAAAAACTGGAGACAAACCCTAAGCGACGATTCGAAATCAAAGGAAAAATCTGACCGGCGTTTGAATATCTAAGACCGAGTTCAAACCAGACGGCTTAGAAGAAGGTATGCATGGACGATTTACTTACATGCGACAACAATTTTTAAGAATTTTGGTTGTTCTGAGATTGTTTTTCATCGAAAAACCATTTGCTTTATTTCGGGAAGTGGATTACAGTTTTGGGTTACGATTGTGATGCAGTCCAACCCCACATCGAACACGCTTTGACGTTTCTGGAACGATTTGAGAAACGATCCAAGCACGCGCGACTTTGAGGGGGCGCACCGGTTGACTCGAGCGTCAGTTTTGCTATTGGCGCCATTCATTTCGAAGCTACGGACGTTATCTACATGGAATGCTTTTCGAATCTGTTGTCGGCTCCTAAAAATGCCATTTACTGCACTTAATTCGCGTTTAATGTTTTGTGTTAATTATGTGTTTAATTTCGTGTTTAATTTTCGGTTGTTGTCTTTTGGTTTTCCCCAACTGTTGGGTTTCTTTTGTTGTGTATTTAAAGGCTACGTTTCAGACTTTGTAAGGCAGACTTTGATTAAGAAATATTTCCAGAAATCCAATCTTCGTTTTCCCTATTTTGGAATCGAATTTTTTTGCCCGAGTTTTGGGTTTTCGCCCGACGAATGAACAACACTTGGAGGAACTTTGGTTGGGCATTCGTGCGCTGAATCAACGATCGAAGTTGTCACTTATTTCTCTAACTTCCGCTGCATCAGATTGTTTGGGGACAAAATAGAAAATAGAAATGGTTGTCGTTTAAAGGTGTGAAAATGGGTTTCGAGTGAAAGATTGAAATGGGTTTATAAATTTTGTTTCGGTATGGGTTTGTAATTCTGAAAAATTGTTGGTCTTGAAATTTTTTTCCAGTTATTAACTGTTAATAAATTGTGAATGGACAGGCCTTTGACAAGCCCGAAGTTGATCCTACTCTGCCAAAAAAGATACCAAACAAGGTGCCGATTCCACACCCCGTCAAAGATCGGCCGACACGAGCGTGTAGAAATTTTTTTGGATGCATAGATTAACCTGTATGTAGGAATGGTGTAATTTTTGTTGGTTGAAATATGACATTATGCTCAGTAAATCTATTATTTACAGAACATAACATCTTGCAATCGTTATGCCTGGGTAGATGTAAATCAGGAAATTATAGCAATTAACAAGAATGCTCAACATATACTCCCCCTATTCAGGATACTTTATAGTAAAATTATAGTAAATAAGTCGTAAAACAAATTTGAAGGAATTTTAGGAAGAACGCTGAAAAGGAATTCAATTTGAATTTCAAAAGGTATCAATAAATATTTTGAAAATAAATAACAGATTGCTAATAAATGGGAAAATATTCGGGAACTCAATTTACTGCTAATTTCCGAAAATAGAAACTAATTCATATTAAGCAAGCGGTTAAATTTTTGAATATCGCTGGTTATTCAAATTGAAACTTCCTAATCGGTTTCATATTTGATTCAAATTTTTTTCAAAAAAAACTGCCTAATAAACAACAGGTGGCCGAAATTAATAAGGGCAAAAATGTAAAAATTAAGCAGTTAATAAGCTGCCACGTATGCACAGAGGTTATTTACGGAGTATTTATTAAAGGTTGACTAATTCACAATTCATACGGTTTAGGTGGCTTATATAGCTATTTTTTTTGTTTTTTTTATCATATAATTATTACTATCATCAAATACGAAATTTAAACTGGTTGTGCTTCAATTTTTTTTTTCTGTTAAAATATACTATTCTGAAAATTCGCTTTTAGGCTTCCGCGAATATGTTAAGCTGGCCCTGGACGAGACAACTTTAGTTTCATGCAGTCATGGTGACAACTTTAAGTAAAATAAGACAGTGTGTATGTCTAGATTTACCATAGTGATGACATATAGGAATGTGTCACGTACCCGACATCACCATGGAAGATGAGATTGCATAATAGTGTAGATGGCTGTTGAGACATGTACATTACCTAGTATCCCAATACTTCTTCGTTTTCTTTATCTTTTCCAATACTTGGAATGTCATCAAATTTCTTGGATCCTTTGTTAAGCCTTTTTATGCTTTTCTAGCCTTCTTGAAGATATCCTTCAATCTCCGTCAGCTTGTTTGTAGTCATATGTTTGAGTACCTCTTCTAGTTTTATAAACACGTAGTTGTTATTAGCCTTGAGAGATAAAATATCATCTATAATAGAGCATAATTGAGAGAAGTTTTTCTCCCATTTGGAGAAAATTTCTTCATACGATTTTGAAGAGATGTTTTGACTTCTTTAGTCTCATCAATTCAAGTGGTGGTTGAATTTAGACCATTTTGGTCTTCTTCTTCTTACTTTTCAAATTCTTCATCACTACTCCATGCACACAATCCTCTGGCTTTTGCCTTCGTTATTTGCACAACGATTATTGTAATATGACCATAGCCCTCACATTCATGGTATGGAATGCCATTTTCTGTTCATTTGCATTCATGGTTGAAACTTCTGAAATTATGTGTACAGCCATCTGGCTTCTTCACTGCCATCTTCATGTTCATGTTCAGCTGATTCTTCAGCTTTGAGAGCAATCCATTTATAACTCATTTTGGGAATCTTAAGTTTTAATCTCATACGTGGTCAGACATCCAATCAGTTCACCAACAATTATTTCTTCTAACTTTTTGCATTCTTCGATTGTATAGTCACCTTTGTGTGAAACCTGTCAGGCGAAGAAAGAAGAATGTTTTGGACAATCCTAACATCTGAGTAAGGTTTCCTAATAAATAAGAACGGATATCACATAGCTTAGCATTAGTATTTATTCAAGATTATCAAAAGCAGTAGTAGAGTTTCTTTCATTAGAAAGTTCTACTCTTTTTTTTTTCCCATGTGTAGTAAACGGAATCACAAATTAAAATAAGAACAAATTAAGAAGGAGAAACAATACTATAAATAACATTTAAAGGTTTAAAATATATATTGTGGACAATTTAATTTCTTTCGTAGTTCCGTCCTTCTTAGGCTTCTTATTTCATCATTTTCAACCACATGGGAGGGTCACCACTTTGCTAGCACACTTTACCATAGTCTTTCATCAATTGAGCTTAAGAAAACTCTCATTCTCACTTTCCATTAGGAAATATTATTATAATAATTTAAAGTAATATATGAGATATTAATGATTTTATAATTTTTTTTAAATATTAATAATGTTAGTGGAGATAGGCATATAATCTATAGTCTATTTAACCGATCCTTATGTTAAAATTATTGTCGATTTATTTAAAAATTAAGAAAATACCACAAACTAAAACAAGACGCACTAGTTATTTAATATTTAAATAATTTCACTATAATTTTAATTGAGGAGAAATATATTTAGCTATTTCATACAACTTCTTTCTAATATTAAGTGATATTAACACTTATAAATATTTATTTATTTTTTAATTACATTCGGTTCATCCATGTTATTATATTCAAATTAGAAACGACAAAAAAAAAAAAAAAAAAAATATTATCACAGTAACCCATGAGATTTATTTTACTATTTTCCCTAAGCTAAGTTACGAGTTACAATATTCTGTATAGAAGTTGTATTTAACTCAAACATATATTACACAATTCACTTTTAATCTAATTTACCAAAAAAAAAAGGTTAAACAATCATTAGCCGTTTTGTTTTTTTTTACTCAGCTTGAGAGATAAGTTCTTAGTTCACAATTAGCTATTCTCCGTTGTACGTTCGAAATTTTGAAGAAAGAAAAACCTCAACTGCTGCAAAAATGAAGATTGTCGTCGCGATTCAATTTTCAACGCGGCTCCATCACTGTTATTGTA
Source organism: Urtica dioica subsp. dioica (assembly GCF_054948205.1). Taxonomy (NCBI): domain Eukaryota; kingdom Viridiplantae; phylum Streptophyta; class Magnoliopsida; order Rosales; family Urticaceae; genus Urtica; species Urtica dioica. Next base: position 25,206,188 of record NC_142764.1, read on the forward strand.
ATGTTATTCACAGAAGCTCCCTTTGACGTTGAGGTATCACTGCCCGTGTTCTTGAAAATAAACGCCGGTCTCTTCGGAGATGGAAGAAGACTCTCATTTCCCAGCATGAAAATGACCTGTGACATGATTGGCCGATCCACTGCGATCTCTTGGACGCATAAGAGGCCGATATGGATCCATCGCTGGACATGGTTCATCAGATGATGATCAGATTGATCAAACGTCTCATCAACGATTTCTATCACTCTTTTATCTGTCCATAGATCCCACACCTAAAGAAAGAAAGGGAGCAGAGTCAGAGCAAGGAAATGGATAAAGAGTAGAAGATAAAGAAATGATTGATATATTCCAAGCTGTACTTACTTGCCCAACTAAATTAAGAGACGAAACTTCGTTGAAATGGCTATTTTTCTTGCCAGTGAGGATCTCTAACATCAGTACCCCGAAGCTAAAAACATCCGATTTTGTCGAGTATAAACCCTCCATTGCATACTCGGGCGACATGTAACCACTGAAATGCAAATGATTAGTACTGCTGAGACTTGTTGTGCAAGTAACTTGTTTTGTACAGTTTTAACTTACTATGTTCCAACGACTTTGTTCGTGTTGGCTTCAATTTGGTCGTCCCCGAACATTCTAGCCATCCCAAAATCCGAAATTTTTGGGGTCATCGTGGCATCGAGCAGGACATTACTCGCTTTCAGGTCCCTGTGGATGATTTTGAGCCTCGAGTCTTGGTGTAGATAGAGAAGCCCTCGAGCGATCCCGAGAACTATTTCTGATCGGTGTCGCCAATCCAGCATTAGCTTCTTGTTCTTGTCTGTATCACGAGTCGTAGAAAAAGGGTGGACGATCATCAAACCTTCGATGTTGAAGATCAATAGTAGATGGGAAAAAAATGAAAAGCTATGTATGTATAATGTACACACACCAAATAGTACTAGGTCCAAGCTCTTGTTTGGCAAGTACTCATAAACTAGCATCTTCTCTTCATTGTTGATACAACATCCGAGAAGCTTGACTAGATTCCTGTGCTGTAGTTTCGCTATCAACACCACTTCATTCTTGAATTCTTCTGTGCCCTGCCCCGAAAACTGTGACAGCCTTTTCACAGCTAGTTCTTGTCCGTCGCCAAGAACTCCCTGAAATTAAAATTGAGCTTAAAAAGAAGTCAAGAAACAATAAAGATATTTCTCAAGTTTTATCTACCTTGTAAACAGAGCCGAAGCCACCTTGTCCAAGCTTATTCGCAGAAGAGAAATTGTCAGTAGCCGCAGCGACAGTGCTTAAATCAAAGAAAAATATGTCCGACTTTTCCCCGGCGTTATCTCCCGCCCGATCCGAACTAGCCGAAACATTATGTTGAAGTGTCTGGGGTTGTCCCAAGAGCATTCTTTCTGTTAAAAATACAAACCAGGATAAGTAACATATTACGAGTCCTTATATACATTGTCCATCTCATTTTTACCTAGCTTCTTCCTTTTCCTCAAACAGTACAAAACAGAGCAAATGCTGATCAAGAAAACACCGATCGCGACTCCCACAATCGCAGCTATCGATTTCCTTGACAGCCCCTCTGATTTCTCCTTGTACTTGGCTGCCACAAATCACAATTGTTGCGACATGTCAGAAATTTCCGTTTCACAAGGCATCAGAGTCTATTAATCCTAAACGGAACATGTCGCGAATCTCAACTAACCATGATACTAAAAATAAATAAATAAATAAATAAAACTACCTAATTCGAGGGAATCGACACGGACAAACAAATCCTGACCGCCCTGCAGAAACTGCTTGACGTCCATGAGAGCGTCCCCGTGCCACATCATACAGCCGGACCCGCCGCCCCTGACGTCGGCCACGCCGTACCCCAAGCAGCTGCAGTTCTCGAGGCACGTGCTCCTGCACTCGGCGGGCCCCACGGCAGCCGAGACCACCGCGGTGGCGGCGTCCGGCACCTTGACGCCCTTGATCCTCGCGAACCCTTCCCCGGCCCGGCACATCGAGGGGGCCCCGCTCGGGCGGGCGCACCCGCCCGAGCCGTCCCTGAGCGCCCAGTCGTGGGGCGCCCGCGGGCCGTAGCCGGGCAGGCACGAGCACACGTAGCCGGTCACGTTGAAAGGGTCGCACCGCCCGTTGGGCCCGCAGACGGCGTAAGGGTCGCATATGTCCCCCGGAGCGGAGTAGATCTCGACCCACCGCTTAGCCTCTCCCTGCCACGTGTTCTGCCTGATGGACCCGTCCCCGGACGCGTTCACGGCCACGAACGTCACCAGCGAGCTGTCGAGGACGTTCCACGCCACGGTGATCTCTGCGGCGTCGTTTCTGAACGTGATGTTGAAGAGGTTGACCCTCGGGAGAGACCCCAGAGCCGGGACGCCGCTCCATTGCAGGCCGTTCCAGTGCCCCGCGCGCCACCACTTCGACCGGTTCTTGTAAAGAACCAGCTGCGGCGGCGACCCCGCCGCGTCCATCCTCAGAAACACCCCGCTCGAGCCCGGATCGTCCGCGGACTTCCACGCCGTGACCACGCGGTTCAGCCCCGTCCGGAGATCGATCCCCACCTTCATCCCCGCCAGGAGGACGTGAGTCGGGTGGTCGAAGCTCTGCCACGTCACCTCTCCCTCGCCGCGGACCACGGCGAGGTTTCCGTCGGCGGAGAATTTCGCGATGACTTTTGCGGACGAAGCTGGGACGTTTGTTGACCAGACGGAGGGAGTTCGGTCGTCGGAGAGGACGAGGTTTCCGTCGGCGGAGAGGGAGAGGACGCCCGAGGTGTCGTTTATCGGGGAGTCTCGGTTGGCCACCCAGACGACGGTGCCGTTGGAGAAGCTGAACCAGATTCCGACGTATCTGAGAGTGGACTTTCCGGGGCTGAAGAAGCCGAGAGTGTATCTGCCTCCGGTGGAGACCAGCACTGAACCGTCGTCTTTCAGGGTATGGTTTACGGCTATGGTGTTCGATGAAGAAGTGGAAGAAGCTAAAGCACAGCGGAAGAGAAGGATCTGAAGAACGAACAAGGATTTCAGTAGCATATCTGCAGAGTTCATGTTGGTGTACTGTGTTCGAGGCAAATTCGAAGGAGTGTGGACGACTGATATTTGGACTTTTCTTCTGTCTCAAGATCGTATAAAATATAATAATAATACATGGAAACGATGGCAAAGAAAATGAATGGAAAAAAAATAAAGGCGTTGCATATTCAATAATGTTTTGCTGTATATCGGTTGCTACTTTCAAACCGTTGACCCACATCCAGGACCACGCATTCCACACGACGACTTTGTCCACGCATATAAAAAATCGAATAGCAAGGCCAGTTTTGTTTTGTTTTGTTTAATTTAAGAGCCTCTTTTTAGCGCCGATCTTTCGAACTAGATCTGCCGTTTGAAATAAGTGTCTCGTTGCTAGTTTTTAATATATACGTTTTCAGTTTTGAAAACATCTAAGTAGCTATCTTAGATTCGGGAATTAAAGCTTAGTGCAGACGGAATCCAGTTTAAAATTGGAAGGATTATAGACATTAACTTATTTAAAACACATTAGAATTCTTAAATAGCCAATGTTTAATATTTTAAATAAAAATAATTAATTATAGTGATGTAGAAATTAGTTTAAATTACACTTCGATTTTAGCTTTTTATTTTCGTAATTGATATTAACCAATACATATCTTTAAAAAATTATAATCAACATAATCGTTCTTATTAACCTCGATTTATGAGACATTTTGAGAATGTGAAATTCATAAAGTCAGTTTATTTTAATAATGATTAGTTTTTTTATTTTAATTATTGGTTAATAAGAAGTCTATCAAAATATACCAAATGCTTGATTATTTTACAAATATATGTTTTAATTTGGCTAGTCCTAGCAGGAAATGAAAAGGTATCGCTAAAAGGCATTTTTGCTTAGAGATAAATATGTCATTAGGTTTCTAAATTTAATGTCGATATATCATAAACTTGATTTATTGATGAAATTTCAGCATAAAATCATTTAGTAATTAGACTTCTAAAAAGATTTAACAAAAAAACCAAAACGAGAGATGAAATAATCTAAAATAAAAAGTAGCTCTAAGAAAATCATTCCGTTGTGTTTTGAGTATTAATAAAATAATGTACAATTCCCTCTTGGATAATAATAATAATGTACACTTCCCTTTCGTATACTGAAAGCATTTAAATTTTTTTAGTGATATTAAATGTGTCACATGGCCACAAACGATTTCGGTCATATTATTGGTAATTTGAAGTCAAGTCGAAGACCACATATTTGGTCATAAATATTCTTCGTTTTTCAAGTAGAATATTTTAGATTAATAATCTCTCGAATCAAATATCATTTTTCATAAACTTTTGAACAATTCTTCACAAGAGGCAAGTGTTATGACTGCAAATGTCAAGCCTGCGAACATTTTCCCCAAAATAATCCAAAAAGTTTCTCTTACAAAATCAAAACTAGCTTAAGAACATGTACTATCTAGTAAAAAAAAACGTCATTTGACATAGGTATATTAGGAAAATAACCAGTTTAAATGTTTGATATTGCTAAATAGTCAACGTTTATAGATCTTAGGTAAATAACTATTTTTATGTATTTACAGACGTAAATCTTAGATAAATAGTTACCTCTATATATTAGGTCACGTCATTATTTACGGCTATTTATCTAAGATTTACCAAACGTTGGCTATTTAGCAATGTCAAACGTTTAAGTTGGTTATTTTAATGAAAAAAAGTACACCGTATTTGATACATGTATTAACTATTATTTACAACTATTTACTACGAATTACAACATCTTTTTGAACGTCAATATTTAATTTGGTTGAACAGACATGTTCTGGCTCCGATTTTCCGTCGTGGATAACTTGGTTCCATGAAGATGGCCTTCTCCTCCGGCGCTGCGATTTGCTCCATGCCATAAAAATAAAAATGAAAACAAATTAATTTGAGTTAAGTTAATAATCTTGAAAGAGGAACCATACACATTCACGTGGTGTGGCTCGGTCAGAGAGAAGGTATGGCTCTGTGACCGGTGGTCACGCGAGTGTGGCTCGGTCGGAGATAAGGTGTTGCTTTGTGACCGATGGTCCAGTGGTCACGCGAAGTGAGGCACAGAGAAGAGAGAGAGATAGCGTGGTGGTGGTAGTCCGATGGGTTTGAAATTTAGGGTTTGAAGTGAGAGAAAGAGAGAGAGAGAGAGAGAGAGAGAGAGAGAGAGAGAGAGAGAGAGAGAGAGAGAGATGCGCGAACTGGTTTGAAATGAAGAGGAGCGAAGAAGATGAAGCTTTAAATCGAAATGACCTAGCCATTGGATGCAAAATAATACTTTAGGATACGACAAGTTGTATCCAAAACTCATTGAAATAAAATTAGGGAAAACTTTGCCATATCATTAAATGAATGAAATAAGAAGGGGAATCATACCCCGCTCATAATTTTGACCTTGTCGCATCCAAATCCAAGGGTCACCAATGGATGTGACTTGGTCGCATCCAAAGGTTAATAATCCCAATTAAATGAACAAAATTTTGGTGACTCTCAATGACTCATTAGGATATGACAAGTCGCAACCAAAAGTCGTCCGAAGTTAAAGATCCAAATATTTGTTTTGGGGGGGGGGGGGGGGGGGGGGGGGGGGAGGAAGAGTATAAAGATTTGTGAATAATTGCTAATTAATAATGCAAAACTGCCCAAATTCAAAATTCAAATTAAAATCGTCCAAATTATATAAATGAAAACGTAAAAAATAAAAAGGGCATTTTTAGAAAGCCCAAATCATGTACAATATGTCTGTCACTGATTTGGCTATTTATCTAAAATTTACAAAAATGTTGACTAATTAGCAAATCCTCCAGTTTTGGTGACTTAATTAACTAATTATTTGATATAAAAAAATTATTTGAGTAACCAAGAGACCAAAATTTGGAGATATGCTAAAGAAACAACCTTTTGTAAATTTTAAATAGATAGTCATCATGGTGATGTGACATTGTTCGGACGTTTTAACATTTCATTTAGGTCATTGGAGTATGAGATTATTTACAATTATTAACGAATATTTACAAATATTAATGTGTTTTTTGCTTTGTTAGTAAAATTTTATGGATATTTACTTCATATTTACCAAAGATTGACTATATGACAAAACTTTAGTTTTCATATGACTATATACCAAAAGAGCTCAAATAAAAATGTGGACACTTTTTGTCTGGCCTATTTCTATCCATAAAGTGAACATATACATAATTTTAAACTTTCTTACTAATAAAAAAAAATTGAAGTATTTCATTATTTTATCAAATTATTAAAAGGGAAAAAATAGATGTTATTGAATATTCGTTTTTGTTTCGGATAAAAATAAAATAAAAAAGAACATTCGCTTTTGTAAGTACAAAAAATATTGGCTGGTAATATGAAAGAGTCTATTATATATATATATATATATATATATATATATATATATATATATATATAATTGTTGCAACTAATCAATTTTTTTAATTTATTTAACATTTTGGTAAGTTTTATTTTATTAAAAAAAATAGTTTACTAAGCCTGCAGTAAATTAATTAACTAAAGAGTGAATTTTTTTAAGTTAATTTAATTTATTTGTTAGTTAATTAATTTACTATAAGTTTTGGTGGATTTTTTTTTAATAAAGTGAAAATTTGATGATTTTTTTTTAATAAAGTGAAAATTTGATGATTTTTTTTTTAACAAAAGAGTGAACTATTCAGACCGAATTATGCAAGTCATATTCAAGACTCAGGGACAACACTTATGCAACTACTTTAAGTTTATTAGAGCGATAAAATGCTGTGCAATTAATTGCGTGTCTATTTGAGTTATCAATGAGTGAGCTGTATCAATTAGTAGTGTTCTATGGCCCATTGGATTTTAGCAGCATATCTTTCTCAATATATTTTCGGATAATTTATTTTGACTACTTTGCCAGCAATTTTGGTGTAACTTCTCTCTCTCTTACATTGTCAACGATCTAACTCATAAACAGATACAAACAAAAACCACCAGTTTTGACTATATTTGCATAGTCTAACAGATGAGCGGTTGAGCAGGAGAAGATTTATTACAATTTAGAATTTACAAACCTCATGGCCGATAGGTTTAAGTTTCTGATGCTTTTTTATTTCTGTTATTGCTCAGAAACGGCCATTCATTATTGGACCTCTAGTACTCCTTATCTGTATTTTATATATTCTTTGATATTAGACCTCCAATACATTTATTAAGTTATCATTTTCTTAATATTGGCTTCAGTGGCTCATATTCAACTTTAATTAGTGTAAAAAAAAATAATATCCCTTCCTAGTTAATGGCAAAATGTGCTTAGAAATTACCTCCACTCGGGACTGACTGATGAGACATAACTTCTTATGTCTCCTCATAATCAATTGACTTGTTAAAGTCCGAATTGTAAATAGTAAACTTAGTCATGACTCATGCTGGCTTCTCGGTACGGAAGCACATGGAAGGACGGGCTTCCGAGACTTCCCACGCGCCTACGGAAATTCCGAGTTCCGTGTGGCACGGAACTGGCGAGTTGATTTCCATGGATCGACAGAAGTGGTTGTAGGGGATCGAAGGAAGAGGACGGAAGGCAGGCTGCACAGCAGATTTGTTAATTTTTTGTTTTTTAATCTGGGCCGTTGGATGTAAAATCCAACGACCCAGATTATTTCCGCCATTAACACAGCTCGGAAGGGACCAGTTCTGTCAAATATTCACTCGGCACGGAAAAACCATTTCCGCACCTACGGAATTTCCGTGTGAAACGCGACGGAAAGCTTCCTTCCGGGAGATCGTCGGAAGGTCACGACTTCGGTACGGGAGTTCCGATTTCGTCCGATGCCCAGGATGAGTCATGACTCATGAATAAAATTACCTAGATACAATTTATATCACCAATGGTTAGTTATTTGATAGTGCGTTTAATAAACCGGACTTGGAATTTAATGAATGGTATTTATATCTCATTAAGATTGCTTTTGTTGTTCACATATAAAAAAAGAGTTGAAGTAAATAATAGTTAGAAAGGTAAATTTTTAAATTCTATCTAGTTAATAGTATTATTGATAAATAAGATTGATAAATCTTGTATGGACCAATGTAGTGACTGTGTATTACATTGAATACAATATAGAATGCATACGAATCGATAAATTTTCGCTAGTTATTTCATAGAGTACTCAATTGACATAAAAAATAGATGTTTAGAAAAAGTCCGTGAACTTTTGAGATTAAGACCATGAGTTTAGAGCTTTAATCATATGTGTCCACAATATCTCTACACTAAACCAAATGAATGGAATTGTTTAACTAAGTTAACGGAGTCAATCGTAAATATTAATTTGAACTAAAATTGCTTTCTACTCCTTAAACTAGTTTTGGACCAAATCTTGTTCCAGTAACTATATATGATTTGGGCCCTACTGCACATGTAGAATGAATTAATTTGTCAAGACTCAATATTGAACCTTGATTAAACAATGTTATTTTCTAATTAGTTTATAACTAACTAGAATGGTTAATGATGTGCCAACTTGTGTTAAGTATCAATGCTGAATTTGTTCATTCAATAATCAAGAACAAATTCTATGGGATGTCGTTTTGATTATATTATGTGGATATCAAGATTTCATCATATAAGAATAGATAAACTTTTGCTTGAAAATAAAGTGAAAAGAAATGGTGAAAATTTTGTTATTTTGGAAAAACGAATACAAAAGTGTCAAGCTTGACAACAAGAATGAAGAATAATCGAGCTAATGCTATTGTAAGCCTCTGCTTCCTTGATCGCCACTGACCTCACAATCGATTTTAGACTACTATGTAGACTATAGTTTTTCTTTATTATGAACTTTTTCTGCAGAGGAGGGGCATCGAGGTGCGACTCAAGTATTTGTGTGACGGTCGTCCCTCAAAGAGATGATTTATGACCTTATTCTAGAACGACCATCAACTTCTCTTCTTTAATTTTGCGGAAAATAATATTTATCAGCTTTAACATATTATTATTTATGAAAATACTATTATTGATAGTTTTGGTGAAACATACTCTATTAGTTATTTAATTACTTGTATTTTTCTTCCATATGCTTTAAAACTTCACTCACTCATTTTGAAGCATTTGATGTCGTTATGGCGCCGTGTAAAAATTAAAGTTTGAGACATCCCGACCACTGGACTCTCGGGTATTTAGACACTGGGGCGTCGCTCGAATATGATCAGGGCCACTTGAGCTCTCAGTAGGAATGGCAACGGGTGAGGGTATTAGCGGTTGCACCTATATCGATACACGTACCCATTAGAAAAATGCCCGTTAACTCGTTTTCTCAAACGGGCCGGGTAAACGGGTAATATCCGCCGGGAAGCGGGTGTGAAATTTCAATACCCGCTACCCGTTAACCCGGTTTGGAAATAAATAAAAAAAGTAAAAAAAAAAAAATTACTCTAAAAGTGTAAATATAAATTAAAAACTACGATTTATAGTCAAAATATAATTTAAAGTGATTGAAAAGTATCTAATTTATATTAAAAAAACAATATTATAACGGGTCGGGTACATGTGTTCCTGTACCCGTTTAAATGTTAACGTAAACCCGTTTTGAACGGGTATTATCTGATCCGCTACGAACGGATAATGAGCGGGTGAACGAGTATCAGATAATAATGCCATCTCTAGTGCTCAGACGTTCGGGCCGATTTTAGTGTTTGATATATTTTTACGTATCATCAATAATTAATAGGGTAATTAATAATACTAATAGTATTGATAAATAAAAATTAATCATAATAATTATTAATTATTATCTAATAGCTATATCTAAGAAAGGAAATTAATCTAAGTAATGAGTATATTACCAGTTTGGGTAAAATGGACGAGACAAAATTTTAAAGATGTGAACAGAGTTTGAATTTGGAAAACAATTCATCAACTCAAAGTCTCTGTCGTCAACAACTCGTGTGTATCCACTACTATCATTAAAGCTACACCTAATCCGTTGAATAATACTTGTCATAATTAGTGGAACATTTTTAAATATAAATTAGGGGACCCAAATTCAAAGCGATGTTAAGTTAGTTCAACGTTCTTCGGTTTCAGTAGCATAATCTTTCTCTGAGTGTTTTATTTGTTTTTTCAAACATTTGATTTTGATAATTCATATAAAATTCATTTTCGGTATTGGGCTGGTGTCACGTTTCTCATGCCGTCGGTCGGTTTTTACTTTTTCTATCAATAAAAAGGCGACATACATTTATGATCAAATGCAACTTGAAATTTGTAGTTTTGTAACTAATTTATTAAAAATAAATTATAATTACTTTGGATCTGAATAGCAATATGCTCTCAGCCTCTCGCTTGCTCATATGTATAAATCCAACCAAGCATCTTAATTGTTCGGGTCGCTTTCATAACTTCTGTGTCTGCGAAACTCTCACTAATTCACGAGCCGCGAAACTCATATAAAATATATTATTTTCATGTAAATCAAATTACCCGTTGAGTAGAAATAAAAAGGTTGAAATTGTTGCAGTTTTCAGAATATTTTAATTGGTAACGTAATATAGTACCAGTTGCAATACATGAGGAACAAAATACAACACAATACATAACTAGACAACCTAAATATTTTGTATCACACAATGGTGGTGAACGGATATTATTTCTGGTACTACTTTATAGCACTCTCATCGATGGAGAAAAACAAGTATTTTCTATATCTATGAGTCGATGACAACAAATTTACGTACAAATAATATTTGCTTAACTATATCGGACTAATATTCAAAAGAATATAATTCTACAATCTCTCAATCATTCCTGCAAGCGCAAAACAACCGATCAAAACATACTGGTTTGATAGGTAAATGAGAGAAAATGGGAAAAATAAAATGACCAGCTACAACTATTTATTTTCTATAGAAAAAGAATATCTAACAAAAGTAATGAAAAGGCTCTTGAACGTGAAGCATTGTACAGCTATATAATCTTCCAGAGAGCAAATTTTTTTTTTTTTTTTTTTTTTAAATCTATCTTCCCTGCAACTTTGTAACGGTCAATTCCGTGGAAGTAAAGGCGGTATTATTGGTATTATTCCAAGATGATGAAGAATCGGCTTCGGAGCAAAACCTTTCCATGTAAAACCCGGGTTGGTTGGGCTGCAGAGGCGAAAGACCATCGGCTTCCAACATGAACAGAACGGCCGACATCAAAGGCCTGTCTTCGGGTCTTCTCTGAACGCAAAGAAGGCCCACTTGGATGCACCGCAACACTTCTGCCTCGCTAAACTCTTTCATCAACTCGTCCGTCAAATCTAGCGGCTTCCCTTCACTCCACAATCTCCACGCCTGAGAGAATCCGAAACATTTTAAATTTTGCTATACTACGATTTAGAGGTCTAAGGCTCAAACTTACGTGTCCTAAGAGGTTGAGATTGTGTTCGGGGTGTTCGAATCCTCTGTTCTTCTGCCCGCTTATTATCTCCAACACTAAGACTCCGAAGCTAAACACGTCGGACTTAACTGAGAACAGACCGTCGATTGCATACTCCGGTGACATGTAACCGCTGAACAAGGGAGACAGAGAGGGAAATATTAGAGAAATGTGATCATTAAGTAGATGACTTGTGATTTTTTATTTATTTATTTATTTAATTGCTTACTATGTTCCAACGACTGTGTGCGTATTGGCTTCTGTTTGATCGCCGCCAAATATTCTTGCCAAGCCAAAGTCTGATATTTTAGGGTTCATGTCGTTGTCGAGGAGGATGTTACTAGCCTTCATATCTCTGTGGATGATTCTCAGCCGCGAATCTCGATGAAGGTAAAGAAGCCCTCGAGCGACCCCCACTATGATGTCGAACCGCTTCTGCCAATCCAACGCACTGCCTTTTGTTTGCTCTGCAACAACAACAACAACAACAAACGCGGAAAGACGTTTCTTACTTCGATATGGAGCCAAGCTAGCTGAAAGAGAATTCGGGACTTGGCATTGTTAATGGGGTTACTAACTGAATATGTACAGCTCCAAGCTCTTGTTGGGCATGTACTCATAGATCAACATCCTCTCCTCTCTATGAATACAACATCCCAAGACCTTGACGAGATTTCGGTGCTGAAGCTTGGCGATCAAGATAACCTCGTTCTTGAATTCAATTACGCCTTGCCCGGACTCCTTGGATAGCCTCTTCACAGCGATTTCTTCTCCACTCGGAAGCAACCCCTGCGACATTGATTCATCCCAGTTACGGAGTACATTTTCCCTCGAGTGGATTGCATATACATGTCTACGCATAGCATATTGATATGTACCTTATAAACTGGACCAAAACCGCCCTCTCCAATTTTGTTAGCTAGAGAGAAGTTGTCTGTGGCCTTGACAACGGTTTCCAGATCAAATATCGGTAGATCTACATCCTCTGATAGAGCTCGGGAGTGTCGATCCAAATCTTGCTCGGCCAATGACATTCCCGCTGACGAATATACGAACACAAGCTTAGCGTACAGAATTCGACTACACAGATACTTACACTGCGTACTCCACGGGTATAAAAAAATTGATACCTTGGCTTTCTCGCACATTGCATATCCTCTTTCTGATGAAATACGCGCCGATCAAAACGAGAAGAAGAATGCACGACAACACAGATACCGAAATGATCCCCATAGTCCGTCTCCTATTGGTTTTATCTGATCACCACAGCGGAACCACCATATACATCACATAAGAAATCATAACCAACTTTTTTTTCCTTCAAAAAATTAAGAAACTAACCCACTTAGACTTTTGGAATTGATGTTTAGGCAACTTTCAGTAAATATTAGATAAATAGACGCAGACTTGACGTATTTACATATTTTCAATTTCATTTTTGTTGTTGCAGTTAAGCTTATTGAACGTATAAATGATGGCTTATGGTTATTTTCCAAAAACTTACTAAAAATTGGCTAAATAGTTAACCAGATATGTAAATAAGATTATATATCTAATGGACTTTTTTTTTTTTTTTTTTTTTTTTCACGGACTTGGTCTCATCTTCTCTTTGTGAGGACAGGGGAGCTTAACACTGAGCTAGCTTCTTATTACAATTAGCAACATATGAAGTGATCCAAAATTGATTCAACTCAGATAATAACCAACTTTTTGTTAATTTCGATCTTATATAACCATTTGACTTACAGTGTTTTGTATAATAGCCAATTTTTTGTTAATTTTCTGTAAATAGCCCCATCAACTTATTTACGACATTAAAAAAAACAAAAAAAAAATCCAAAATAGGCGGAAATATTTTTGAGTATTTTTGTCTTTTTTAGAGCCGTAAAGAAGTTAAGGCGGCTATTTACAAAAGTTTGGATATCTAGTAATTCTTAGACTTTCGATGGTTTATTTGGCTAATTTTTTGTTTTTTTAATGATAAATTCGAATTGGTTTAAAAACAAAAATTACCGAGGTAAGAAGCGGCGACGCGAAGGTACAAATCCTGGCCGCCTTCGTGGTAGTAGTGAGTCATGTCGATCAAGTCCCCGAACCAAAGCATGCAGCCCCCGACACGGCCCAAGGCGTAAGCGGTGCAGGAGCAGTTTCCGCGGCAGATGGCCCGGCACTCGTCCGGCCTCGTCACCGCCGCCTCCGCCCTGAACTCCTCCCCGTACGGCAGCTTCATCCGCCCCATCCGCCTGAACCCGAACCCGCTGCAGCCGGGGGCGGGCCGGGCCACGCACCCCCCGCTCCAGTCGAACCGCTCCCAGTCCCCCGGGGCCCGCGGCCCGAACCCGACGGGGCAGCGGCACATCACCCCGTTCCGCCCCGCCGCGTCGTCGCAGACCCCGTTGGGCCCGCAGTGCAGGAACTCGTCGCAGTCCTGCCGCCGCAGCGCGAAGATGGACAGCCACTCCCGCCGCTCGAGGTTCCACCGGAACTGCTCGATTTCCCCCGTGGGCCCCACCACGAACCTCGTCAGCACCGACTTGTCCGCGACCTCGAACGCGTAGTACGTGTGGGTCCCGTTGAACACGAACTCCGGTGTGTAGATCGGGTTCGGACCCATGGCCGGGTCCGCCCCGAACCGGACCCCGTCCCACGGCCCGCTCCGGTACACCGGGATTTTCCCGGTTCGCTGGATCAGCTGCGGTAGCCCCCGCGGGTCGACTTCGTACGTGAAGTTCCCCGCCGCCGGATCGTCCGGGCTCTTCCACGAGCTGAGTTTCCATTCCCGGCCCGCTCTCAGGTCCCACCCGAGCTTCATCCCCGCGATGAGGGTGTCGCACGGGTGATCGAAGCTCTCCCAAGCTCGGCGGTCTCCGCTCTCGCCCTCTCTCGCTCTCACCACGAGATTCCCAGTCCCCAGGAGCTGCAGAGCCGGACTCTTCGCCGCCGACGAGTTAGACGACCAGACCGGACGGGCCGTGCTGTTCGAGGAGATGACGACGTTGCCGGTTTCCGTCACCGTTAAGACGCCGGACCGGTCGGCGAGTGGTCTGTCCCGGTTCGCGACCCAGACTATGGAGTCCCCTGGGATGTCCTTGAACCACACTCCGACGTAGCGTTTCTCTGAGTTTTCCGGGTTGAAGAAGCCCGCTTCGAAGGTCTGATCCGCGGAGACTAGGGTTTGGCCGTCCCGGAGAGTTTGGCCCGGCGTTAACGAGTCCACTGCCGGTACGCATTGGGTAATTGGTAAGAAGAGATAGATTACAAACACTAAGGCAACACGGAGTCTCATTTCCTCTGTTTTTGCTTACTCTTTTCCTTCATAATTTCGCAGGAAAGATTTTAGTAAAGTCAACATAGGCAGAGATACCTTTGAAAAAAAAAGAAAAAAAAAAGGAAGAAGATAATAGAAATTGGCGACTAGTGGTAGTGGTCGAGAACTCGAGATGAAACATTAAAGTGAGAGACAGAGGACAGGTAATGGTTTTATATTTTACTGTTGATAATTAAATATCACTGATAACTTGTCTTGCAGTGCAATTATCCTTCCATTGATTTCAATTTCACTCCAATGCAAAACAACAAATCTCACAAAAAAAAAAAAAAAATCTATTTATACTTTTCAATATTACTTCATATCAATTGCATATTAATCTCTCTATTAATTTGTTATATCAATAATAATCTTATTAAATATTAAATTATTTTTTTTATATCAACAATATCAAATTAATTTATATTAATATTAAATATTATGTTAATACTACAAAATTAATATTAAAAATTCACCCTAAAAAAACAATCATTTTTTTTTATAAAATTCATAGAATAAAGATTACATAAACATTGCATTTCATAGGTAACATTAAATACTTAAAATAAATTAGAGAAAAAAAACACACACATGAAAAAAATACACACAAAAAACGTTGATACTCGCTATTTGATACCATTATTATACTCCTCTCATAAGTGATCAATTAACGGATTATGAAGGGCTATTTGAGCAACTTTATTTTTTTTTATTTTTCTATGTCGATAAAGAAATTGTTGAAATACTACACCATCATTTGATTTCATTTCAATACTTTAGTAACATCAGAGCACTCAACTCTGATATGCCAAACTACTAAAGGATAATTTTGTTAAAGTAATGTGTTTTTTTTAGTATGCATGTTTTGTATTTTATTTTTTCTATTATGTCGTGTGTGGTAAGTTTAATTTTTATTGAGATTGTATTTATATTATTAGTATAATTGGTCAATTTTTTTTTATTTGGTATGTATTGTGCTTAATTAATGTCATGTATTTTATTAATGTTATCTTATTTACTCTCTTTTTTAATTGATGATATGTATTTTTGTATATAAATTATTTAAAACATGGTTAAATAATGGTGAATTTGCAGTTAAATATTGTGTTACACTAAATTTGGTGTTGATGAATAGTCGTTCTCTAAATTTGGTGTGAAAATATTTATCTACATCAAATTTAATATAGAATTTGGTGTGAGTTGAAGCAAATTCACACTGAATATGTCTCATCTCACACTAAATTTGGTGTTGATTAAACTTGCTCTTAGCAAATCAGCAACTGCCATCCTGGGACATTAAATGGAAGAAAAAAAAAATATTGAATTTGCAAATGATTGCTGTGATTTTTTATTTTATTTTCTTTTCAATCAAAATGAGACAGCAAAATATAATAGTAGACGAAATAGTTTCACGAACAGAAGCAATGGTTAGATTTTGTCAACCTGACAACGTATGTACGAGTCTTTTGGATTGGATTCGTAATAGAAATTGAGATAGCGGTCCACACCTAATTTGGTACAAAATTAATAACGCCTTTATACGTGCTGGCGTAACAGTGATTACTTTATTATGGTGGTGTTGACGTTCTCATGAATCATGGCTTAAAGTTAGGGAAGAGGCCAGAGACTTTTCTACTATTTTTGCTTGCCTTTTTTGGTGTCCTAAGTTATCAACAACTTGAGGTCATAAGTTGACAAAACCTGGACCACATAAGTATTGGACGTTGAAGTTTCATCGTGAACCCCGCAGTTTACGACATCGGTCTTTGTATGTGTTCAAAACTTCAAATACAAAGACGATGACTTCAGTTCAAAACGAAAAAAAATATGACGTTGTTTTGCTAGATTGACAATGTGGTTACTTTGCCTAGAAAACTGAACACTATCTTTCATATAATATGCTAATTGGATAACTTTTCACCTTGAAAGGTATTTCAAGTAATTTTGTAGAGAAAAATTATAAAAAATAATTGTTTGAAATTTATTGATTAGTAAAATAGTCAAAATTTTAACTTTTCAATAAAAAAGCCAAATTTACGTTTTCAAAATTTTTTTACACCCAAAATTAATTTTTTGACAATTATATTAATTTTTTGACAATTATAATAAACAATTTATCAATTTCAAATAAATTATCAAAAAAAAATATTGAAACCAAGTTATTGTACATTTTCGCTATTTCACTAATTTTAGACAAACTTTAATTATTTTGCAAATCCATAACTTTAAATTGGCTATTTAGTTAAATCACTCGTCTTGGAACATACAAAACAAACAAAATAAACTTGGAATTTAACTCCTTCTGATATTGTTCACATTATCAAAAAATTAGTTTCGGTAGTTCACAAAACTTGAATTTCTAATACTTCCGATACTTTCATCAAAATTTAACCGAAATACCGTCTTATTGTGGAATTCCAATAACTTCCGTTTGTGTAAGTTTATTGAAGGGCGGGACTATAATAATCCCGGAGCCCGACTAAATCAACTAGCTTATTCACGTACCAGATTGAATGTCGACTTTAGCAATCTCTAATGATAATATCAATATATGCTTCTATATGGTCAATAATATCGATCAAATGGACCCAGTTAACATTAGCTCTTCGACAAGGACATGCTCTTCACATCTAATCCGGTTGTAGCAAGAATAGCTTTACCTAAAAAAAAAAGAATGGTCCCTTATTTTGATATTGGTTATCTTATTTATAAGCTCACAAACGTTTAGAAAGATATTCTCATTACATTGGAAACTTTCTCCTCAATTTTGAAGTTATTCATATTTGGAGCCTTGTTTTTCAGAGTTGATCCTTTTGCTCCAAGTTTTAGGGGCTCTTCTTATCAACAATGCATCTCATGAACTCTTTTACTTGTTTATTTTGAACTTTCGTTACAACTAACTAATTTTCAACCTCTTTTTGATGGCTTAAGTTTCATTTTATTAGAGAAATAGCTCACCATACCGAAGTTAATTAAATTAACTGTTCTAACAGAATGAAATTTGAGCTATTTTCGAAAAATAGAGTGGAGTATTGACTTAATTACCCATTGATTTATGAGTCTTTGTCGAATAATTCATGGATAATATCGTATTCAAAGTTACCAACTTTTCATGATCTATTATGATAGTGATTTTTGGCTCCCTAATAAATCTCATTTTTTTAATTAAAAAATTTCATCAATAGTAAAAATCTGATTAAAAAAAATTATTTGTCTTTGAATCTCCAATATTATCTGATAAAAAAAATTTCATCAATATTTTTTGCTTATACTACTTGATCTTTTTCTTAACGTGAGTACATCAAGTGTTATTTTATCTTCGGGCCAAATTATAATTTTTATATATAAATAAATATCTACTTTTTATTTTTAACAAGTCTAAAAAATTTATAATTCGTATCTACATCTCTATTTTTAATAAATATATCTCAACGAGACAATTATTTTGACACCGGTGAAGATCTATTTTATGAAATGTGCTATATTTCAAATTAAATAAAATTGATAAAAAATAATTACATGAGAATTTCAAAAGAAAAAGAAAAAGAAAAAAACTGATATTTTTAATTTTATAAAAGAGTGTCCATTTTTCTAAAGAAGAAACCTTAAATTAAACTTTTATCCACTTAACCTTAAATAAACCTATCTTGACATACGTGTATGAATAAATTAGTTATGGAACATTTGAAAATATGAGAATCGGTGTCTTCAAAGTTCAAATTAGATAGATTTGTGTAATGTACCCTAATCCAAATTGGCACCTTGTAAAGTAAACCTCTGCATATAAATTCCAAGCAAAAAAAAAAAAAAAAAAAAAAAAAACCTCCGAGTATAAACGGAAAAATGGAGGTAAAATGACGCGTCTTTTATCGCCCATCTAAAACAGTGACGCTTAGGTTATTACAACTACTATTCCGGTTTTCCTCACCGGACGATGTATCAGCTCCGGTCAGAGGACCTTCGCTTACTAAGCAAGGTTCTTTCGGTTCTGGAACCGCACAGCTCTCATTATTCCCCAATATGAACAACACAGTGCTCATCGTTGGCCTATCCTCTGCGCGTTGTTGAACACACAAAAGCCCTATTTTGATACACCGTGTGACTTCACTCTCCGAAAATTGCGCCCCCATTTGTTTATCCATTAGCTCCAATGGCCTCGCGTCGTTCCATAGCTTCCAAGCCTGAATCGATTTCACTCAATTTCTGGTTTCGTGCTTCTAATAAATTATATTTTTGAAATATCTTTTTTACACTTACATGTCCTAGAAGATTGAGATCATGATCAGGATGAAAAAATCCCCAATTCTTCTTGCCACTTATTATCTCCAAGACCAACACGCCGAAGCTGAAGACGTCGGATTTCACGGAGAAGTGTCCGCTCATGGCATACTCAGGTGACATATAGCCACTGATAATGAGAATGAGAACCTATAAGGTCAGTTATATATGCCGAGGATAATTGAATTTTATCATATAGTATATTAGGCTTGTTATATTAGGCTTACTATGTTCCTATCACTCGCTTGGTCTTTTCAGATGTCCGTTCTTCCCCAAATATCCTCGCAGTTCCAAAGTCGGAAATTTTGGGATTCATATCGACGTCGAGCAAAACGTTGCTCGCTTTGAGGTCTCTGTGGATGATTCTCAACCTGGCGTCTTGGTGAAGATAAAGAAGTCCTCTTGCGGTTCCAATGATTATGTCGAAACGCTTCTTCCACGAGAGCAGTTTTTGCCTGGCTGGATCTGAGAGCCGAGTTCATAATCGTTGGGGTCGGAGTTCGGTCAATAACTCCGTTGATTCAAAGAGGTGAGTAATGAAAGAAAGTGATAGTTAGTTTTCGTTACCGAATAGGAAATAGTTTAAACTGCCATTGTGAAGGTACTCATAGACTAGCATTCTTTCTTCTCCTTCGACGCAGCATCCCAAGAGCTTTACCAGATTCCGATGCAGAAGTTTCTGGATCAGAAGAACCTCGTTCTTGAACTCTGACATTCCTTGTCCAGAGTTCTGCGACACTAGTCTTTTCACAGCAATTTCTTGCCCGGAAGGTAATACGCCCTTCAAAACATCAAATTTGTTACAGCTTCTCATTGGCATATATCTGAGATAGTGAAAAATAATAAAGGCAACATATATACCTTATACACCGGCCCAAAGCCTCCTTCTCCGATCTTGTTTGCAAAAGAAAATTCATTAGTAGCAGCGGAGATATCAGCAAGAGTGAAAAAAGGTAGCTCTAGGTGCTCCTTTTGAGTCTCTTGCTCTTCATCTTGATGTAAATTGTGTGTCGATACTTCTGTTCAAGCAATAGAAGTAAAAGTATGAAAAAATGTTAATCTCATGAACTTTCTGAGATAAAGTAGTAGTCTTTCAGGTGAAGTGTGATACCAATCCCTTTCGTTAGGTTCTTTCGGCCGACATACCACCCGAGGACACAAACTGAGATCGCTACAAAAACTAAGGGTGTAGCAATCAGTAGAGCGTATTTGAGCTCCTTTCTCTTCTTTGAATTACCAATTGCCTCTATAAAAATAAAATGAAATTAATGTTTGTGTCGCTTATTAACCCCCTGAATGTTAGGCGGAAATGGAGAACAAAAAACATGCGGGTAATTATTTTAAAAGTAATTGCAATAGGAAACGAAGACATCATAGTACTCAACACTCAGTCACAGAATCAACTGAGAGTTTCTTATTTAGAACAGACTCACACTTAGAGTGCTTAGCACTTTGACAATATACAATTTTAGACTAGGTCTTTTTGGACACTCACACCTTGTACACCTTATTTTTTCTTCATGCTCCAACCGCAAGGTGCTATAGTCTTATTTATAACTATTGAGAAATCACTAAAAAACCAATTAGTCTTGTAATGAGTTAAATCTTTTTCTTTAGCAGACTCGGGTAGGGACTGGTCTAGCGCTCTGTAATTCTCTTTTTCTCCGTGTCTCTTGTTTAGAGTTTTGGCCTAGGGTCTCGGTATGGCGTGTTGGTTTAGTGTGTGTTCCGGGTTGTTAGTCTTTTCTCACTTTCTTGCTTTGTACTTTTCTCCAGCTTTGCCCTTATCTTTTAATAAAAGCCCCGGTGTTACTTTTAAAAAATAAAAAACCAATTAGCATCTACAACAGAAATATTGAAACACTTATTTCTTTAAATCACTAGAGGCTTCACAAAATTTCTAAATACTATTATACACGTCTAATAAAGCTTCTTTAATACTCTTGCCAACCTAGACAGATTTCTGTTATAGAATGTTCAAGTCGGCAATGACAATTTAATGAAAAAAAAAAAAAAACAGAGGACTTTAATGTGATGAAGCAAAAATCATACTTAGCTCTTGTTTTGACATTCGTATATAAAGATCTGATCCTTCCTCTTGTAAATTCTTCATATCCATCAAATCCCCGGACCAAAGCACACAGTTCCCTCCATTTTTGTGAATGTGGAACCAAGCATAAGCCGTGCACGAACAACTCTTCAGGCACTCTCTCTCACACTCCTTTAAATTCCTCAAACCCCTCGTGGCTGCCAAGTAAGACTTATCCGGCAACTTCAGTGCCCCATACTTTATGAACCCATCTCCGTTTCCACAGCTCAGATTCCGTTTCCTTTCACACCCGCTCAATAAAAGGGTATTTTTCCCCTCCCCCGGCGACTTCATTTGAAACCCCTTCAAGCATTTGCAAACCGGGGCTTCATAGCAAACCCCGTACGGACCGCAATAACCATAATTGTCGCAAGTGTCACCTTGAATGGTCACCTGATTCTTCCAATCGTTCTCGCTCTCGCTCCACACCAAGTACTGGACCGAACCCTGTGGAGTGACCACAGACCTCCACAGAGTTGAATCATCGTTGCCTTTATAACTGTAGAAAACCTCTTCGGCTGAGGAGTAGAACGAAGGAGTGAAGACAGAGTTTGGTTTGACCGCTCTGCCTCCGCTGAATTTCACTCCGTCCCACGGCCCCCATCTGTATACCTTCGCCGCTCCTCTGCTAAGTACGAACTGAGGTGTCTCCGGCGAGTCCATCGAGAAAGTGTATTGACCCTCGGACGGATCATCGGCCGAAGCCCAAGACGTCATGTTGGTCTGAGAACCGGCTTTCAGATTCCAGCCCAGCTTCATCCCCGGCAACAAATTGTCCGTGACATGATCAAAGCTCTGCCAGAGATAGCCCTCGGAACCTCCTCCAAGGCTTTCGTCTATGAAAACAAGATTTCCGTTGTTCAGAAGCTTCAAAACAGGATTGGTCAAGGCCTCGGTGGAAACAAAAGACAAGACATCGACATAAGAGCTGTTATCTGAAACCTTGAAGCCATATGGAGTCAGTGACAATCTTCCGGCGGGACCCAGTATCGGTCTGTTTCTGTTGGCCACCCAGAAGATAGTTCGGGGCGATATCTTGTACCGAAGACCCAAATAAGTACTGTCTTTCTCGGGTCTTCCGGGGTTGAAGAAGGCAAGCTCAAAGCGCTGGTTCGGGGATACCAAAGTCTGTCCGTATTCTAGTACTTGGTTATCTCTCAAGCTGTCTGATGCTACGGAGATTTGTGAGGATGAAGATAGGAAGATGATATAGAAGGTTAAGAGGTGATAGAGAAACCCCATTTGTTTTTGGATTATTTGAAAGTTGAAGACATGAAACAGAAATATTTTCATATGAAGTGCTATTGGGGTTATTATTGGCAATTGACATTACTGTTCATATAGTCATATTAAGCTGAAAGGGTCATAGCTTGTCATTTTTGACTTGGAAAAGATTTTTCTTTACGTACTGGAAGGAGTTGAAAATAATGCTTTGGTGGTCTTCTGTTGAAATGGATTAAAGCCGGGGATATAATCATCATTGGGACGTACTTTGTGACGTTCTTAATTCTTATATGCTTACATATAAAATAATAAAAATGATGCACCAGGAAAAAAAATGGGATTATGATAGTAATAAATCAACTGTAGTAAAAATAAGCTGCTATTAATTAGAAGATAGAACGTTATTAAACAGAGCCTGTACAAGGTGGTAAAAATAAGTGTATCATTCATCTGAAATTTTAACATTTTTGTAACTCGCAATTAACATTATTAAACCATATAGAGTAAGTCATATATTCATGTAATCTAATTCTCTTTCCTAAACTGTTCGATTGGCATCGATGACTCTTCGATTTAATCGAGCACATTAAGCACATAATAAGATATCATAATCAAGATTCAAGATCACTAAGAAAGTACTTGATGAAAATTTTACTGAACTATTAAATGTTATTTATGCTCGTTAACAACTGATTTCTCAGAGCTTGGTTCCAGAGTTTCACAATTTTGTCAATGAGTTTGAAAAGCCTTGCTGATTGGCAGAGGTCGATTTAAGACGACTATTTTCCATGATGTTGGTATTTTTTTCACCTAAAGATACCATTCAGTCACAAAATACCAAACTTTGGTCTTATTTTTTTTTTTTAAATGACTAAACAAAAACCACATCTGCTAATATTTTATTAGCCTGATTGGACCTCAACAGTAACATATGAATGAATAACTGTGGTCAACTGTTTTATTCCACTTTCAATGAAAATATATATTTTACATGATGCACAAGAGGATACGTATGTACTCTAAACCTAAAGCAAGATTCTTGGGCTGCTTGTATATTCTACAGAGACCAAAAAAAAACAAAACCGTAGCAAATTTCTACCTTCCATCGATCACGGTGACTGTGACTTGGTTCACAGAGCACGAATGATCTTCTTGTCGACTCGACAAAGACTCGGTCTCCCCTGGAGATCTTCTAAGGCAAAACCCAGGATTCTTCGGCTGAGGCATCGACGCAGTCTCGCTGCTGAGCATCAACACGACTGAGGACATTGATGGTCGATCCTCGGCTCGTTCTTGGACGCACAAAAGACCGACTTGCATACACCTCAACACCTCCGAAGCAGAGTACGACTCGCCCGCCGATGGATCCACTATTTCAAGTCCTGTCCCTTTCTTCCATAGTTCCCAAGCCTGAAATAATTCCACATTGGGGACTTCAGTTATGTTGTCCAATGTTTATGTTTGATAAACAGAAAGAAAAAAAAAAATAGGGTTTCTTTATTAAATTACATGTCCTAGAAGGTTTAGCTCATTGTTTCGGTAGTAGAATCCTCGGTTCTTTTTTCCGCTGATGATCTCCAACACCAAGACACCGAAACTAAAAGTGTCTGATTTCACTGAGAAAAGCCCATCCATTGCGTACTCTGGAGCCATATATCCACTACATTTATTTTTTAAATCAAGAGTTAGGGTTGGAAGAAGTCCACAATTTATGCCATATATTACTCATTTTTTGTTTTTTTTATGGTTATATACTTACTAAGTTCCGACCACTCTTTTCGTGTTGGCTTCGGTTTGATCTCTTCCAAATATTCTGGCCATTCCGAAATCGGATATCTTTGGGGTCAACTTCTCGTCGAGAAGGACATTGCTGGCCTTGAGATCTCTATGGATGATTCGGAATCTGGAGTCTTGGTGAAGATAGAGAAGTCCACGAGCGATTCCGCAGATTATGTCGAAGCGCTTTTCCCAGTCAAGCATATAGCGTCTTTCTTTGCTGAATAGAATAGAGTCTAGGCTTCGATTTTCCATGTATTCGTATATGAGAATCTTTTCGTCGACCTCGATGCAGCAACCAAGCAAGCGGACGAGATTTATGTGCTGAAGCCTCGCGATCAACCTCACTTCATTCTTGAACTCTTCGATTCCCTGGCATGAGCTCTTCGAAAGCCGCTTCACCGCTATTTCTTGCCCTTCATCTAACTCTCCCTGATTTGATTGAAAAACAAAAAAGTGAAACATGTTATGGTGCTAAAACAAAAAGTGCTAGTTCTTGCTCTTCATCTAACTGCTATTTGTTTCAAAGAGCGTTGTTTATTACCTTATAAACGCAGCCGAAACCGCCTTGTCCCAACTTGCATTCGTCCGAAAAGTTGTGTGTGGCAATAACAATTGTGTCGTAATCGAACAATGGCAAGTCAAGTTCTTCTCTGTCGTTTTCTCCAGAGAATTCTCTCCTCGAGATGGTCACTTCGTTCGAATGTATATCCGGGCTTCTTTCGAGCAGACCTGTTTTGAAGTTACGGATCAATTTTTGTGTCTGATTTTCACACATTTTGTAAGACTAGGGGATTTCATTTTTATTTGCTTAATTCTTCACCTTTTCCAGTTCTTTTCCCGTTCCAGATCTTCCTAACGGCCTTCCTTTTCCATATTATACAGAGCGCCAAAAGCAGAATTACAGAAGCAAGCACAGCTGCTATGATTATGACTATCCGATTTGTTGGCCAACCATTCTCTGAAACATAGAATGAAATTTCAAAAATATTAGAATAGGGTTTACACTTCAACGTTGTGTTTTCTTTCTCATTTATAATTTCAAAAACAAAACAAGAGTAGAGATAAACCGAAACGAATTAAAAAATTTGGTACCGGAAATTGATTTTGTTAGCACATGATAAACATGGTGAATTATGTATGATCATGATTTTATTCAAGTACTACAACTCGAGGAATATTTTACACGCTCGGCTGTGAAAGACAGTGATGCGTGTTAAATTACGTCAAACTAAAGAAGAGATCTGAGAAGTGAATATTTTCGGAAAAGAATAATTATACATGAAGTTGCGTTTCAGCCACGGAACACCTAGTACTCAATAATTAGACGTTACAAATGACAACGAGACAACAATTTAAAATTAATAAAAAAGAGCAATTTACAGGAACAATATAATTAATTTTTGTAACATTACGCATAGCAAAGAGCGACCAGACACTTGGATACTAATTCAAATTGATATTAAGATAACTATAGTGCTATTATTTTGTAGGTGAAATTAAAATATTAATAATGGTATCCTACCCTAGTTTAGCATAAGACTATTTTGTCATACCTATGCAGATATTGAAATCGTGGGAAAGCATTATAGTATCAAGAATTAAAATATTCAACTTTTTTTCCTTATCAACCACCAAACCCCATCATTATAAACTTTTCCGAATACACTTGCTTTATAGTTTCTTTTATCCTCCAAAATTCTCAATGATTACAACTTTTCATGATCTCGTTCATCTGCTTCTCAAAAATGAATTGGTGATCTATTGAATCTTCATATCCCAATTAGCAATAGTCAGACGTATAGAAAGTATACAGAAAGTAATTATAGTCATAGTTATGGCAATGTCACATTCAACCTGTTGGGTGTGGCGTTGAAAATAAAAGGTAGTGTTTGAAAATCTTAGGCCGTTCTAAATACGTGAGTGATAATATGAACAATCTACATAATATTTGTTTTGTTTTTATACTACCATATTAATCAAAAGCAAATAGTTGTGACTATTAATTTCTTTGAAAAACGCAATTGTAAATATGTTTATCTGCTAAATTATTTATATTCAGAATGTAAAAAAAAAAAAAAAAAAAGTAGAACCTTAATTTTGAATCGGTTACGCCCTCCCATTACTAAATAAAGGTCAATATAGAGTTCCATACTTGTGGCAATAAAAAAACAGAGACAATATGCAAGACAAGAAAAGGTGCCAAACATGCGAATATATAATAGTAATAAAATGAAAATGAGTGGATAGAAAGAAAGGTTAGGCGAAACGAAATTGAGAGCAACAGTTCGACTCGCAACTTTCTTAAAGAGAATTCACATATAATATCTATATGTATTGTATATATTAAAGTTTATTCATCTAACCTATTTTTAATATTTCTTATCTTTAGTGGTTTTCATGTTTTTCCTTTCCAAATTATTTTTGTTTCGATAGGGAGTTTTGCTCAAACAGCCAAATTATAAAATTATAATTTAGTTTGTTAGTTAACAACAGATCCGATATAAAAATCGTTTGTTATATTGCCTAATAAAGAGCAAAATATTCTGATATATTTACTACCAATTTTTTTTATTATAAAATACTACATTTCACCGCAAATTTTTCATAAGAAACTAGATTTTTTTTTGACAAATTTAGTAATAACTATATCAATATTTATTTTATTATTATTATTTTTGGGGTAAAAACCATCAAAAAAAGACTATTTAAATTGTTTCCAGTGGGATCAGATATAAATATTACCTAAAAAGTCGGTTAGGGCTTAAAAGTTAAAAGGTCCTTTATTAAAGATAATAGGTCCCACCAACTCTAGCCCCTTCCTTTGATGGTTTGTTTTCTAAATATATTTAGTGAAATAAGAAAATAGTTACTTTATACATTAAAGCATTCCCATGCCCATTTGAACATTTTAACCGCGTTTATAAAATTTGACCGCAAGTTTCCTTACCTTATTTTTTTATATTATTTTGCGTCGTAAATACTATATTTTTACAAACCGCATTAACACAACTAGTTCAACTTCAAAGAAGTCATTCTTAAGAGCAAAGAAGCAAATGGTCTTTTTGGTTACAACTTAGAAGTGAACGGTCTAAGCGAGTCAGAATAGTCGGCCTGGCCTTAGTGTGTGTTTTCGACTCTGACACGACCTTTTCTAACATTCTCTCTGCCGTCTATATAAAATGTTACAAGTAAAAAACAACCAAATACGTCTCGAGGCCTTGAATACGTAACCCCCCACATATCACGCGCTTAATCACGAACTAGTTACTATCCTACACCGCGGCAAATCTTCACCGTCCAATTCGGATCAGTTGTGGACCGGCCGTCCTAGCGAGCAATTCCTAATTAATAGACACGTTCGATTGATTCCCCATAATATGCAATGCATATTTATGATCTTTCAAAAAAAAAAAGCAATGGATATTTATGTGGAAATTGAGGTTTGGTGAGGTGAACTGTCTAGTGGGATCCACTGAGCAACGAACAACCGTCAGTTTTAACCTATCTTTCGGACACTTGTGACGATCGTGGTTCGTGATCCCTCTAGCCTATTGCTACATTTATAACGTAGTATATGAGAAACGAATTAACTCAAGAATTTATTCAAATTTATAAAAGAGATAAAATCATTGTTAGTAGTAATGATCTAATTAGAGATCAAGAGAAAACGACCCACGGCCATGTTTTGTTTTTGTATATTTTACGCAAGACTTAAGTGTTTGGAATGGGTAAAATGAATAAGAAACTATTTATACGTAAATGACTGTTGTTGATGCAACACGTATATAAAATTAAGTTAATTGCTCTTTTCCTAAATTTCTGTTCTTTAACCTATGATTAACTACTTAGCAAAAACGTAATAGGAGAAAGAGAGAGAGTTACGTACGGAGATCAGAAGCAGCGAGTCGGACATAAAGAGGCTGTCCTCCCTCGGCGTAGTTCCTCAAATCAAGAAGCTTCCCACGCCACGTCACGCACCCGGACCCACCGTTGCTGACGTCAGCGCTGCCGTACGCCGTGCACTCGCAGTCCTCCAGGCACCTCCTCCGGCACTCAACCGCCGTCGCATTCCGGTCCACCGCCGCCCCGGAGCTCTCCGGAAGCTTCATCTCCCTCATCTCGAAAAACCCGTCCCCGCCACAGGCCAGGGCGGTCTTCCTGACGCAGCCGGCGGAGCCGTCCCGGAGGGCCCACGCGGCGGGGCTCGCCGGCCGGAACCCTAGCGGGCACTGACACAACGGCGAGGCGTTGGAGTCGCAGAGCCCGAAGGCACCGCACTCTCTGTAATCATCGCACTGGTCTTTCGGCGCGTACCAGAATTTGTTCCACTCTCCTCTCTCCTCCATCCACGTGTACCTCTCCAGATTCCCCGACGAGCTCACCGTCAGCCTCGACACCACCGAGCCGTTCCCGATCGAGAAAGAGTAGTACACCTCGTCCGGATTCGTCACGAAGCTGAACCCGATCCCACTGATCGGAGCCATCTCTGGAACCCCGCTGAACCGCCGCCCGTTCCACGGCCCGCTCCGGTAGACCACCCGGTCTTTATCCCTTAGAAATATCTCCGGGAAGCCACGGTGGTCTAGCGTGAAGGAATAGTCTCCGGTGCCGGGGTCGATCAGGGACCGCCACGACGAGAGGTACCGGTTTAGACCCTTTTTCAGGTCCCACCCGAGCTTCATTCCCGGGAGAAGAGTGTCGGTCGGCTCGTCGAAGCTTTGCCATATATACTCTCCTTCTTCTCTTCCTCTCTCGGTTGCCAGAACGAGGTTTCCGGTGTCCAGTAGCCGGAGAGACGGGGTTTCCGCGGAGGCTGATCCCGTGTGGTTTGAGTTCCAGTTGACCTTCCCGTGGCCGTCGAGTACGGCGATATTTCCGTCGGGGAGGAAGCTGAGCGCCGCCGTGGGGTTCGAGATAGGTGTGTCTCTGTTCGCGACCCAGACGTAGGTTTTGACCCGGATTCTCCGGTACCAGATTCCCAGGTACCAGGCCGAGCTTCCCGGCCGGAAAAAACCGAGCTCGAAGACCCCGTCGGAGGAGACGAGAGTTTCGTTGAGTCCCAGCGACTGGTTAAGGGACAAGGCGTCTGAAGAGGCGGTTAATGATGGGCAGAGATTGGTCGCGACGACCACGAAGAAGACGATCGTGGTCGACAGAGCTGAGAGACGCGAGGGAATCGTCATACTTTTTTATTTCTAAATATTTTTTGAAGTAAAGCAGTTATGATTTGGAATGGGACGATGAGTTGACGAGAGCTTGTCTGGTTGGAGAGAGAGTTGTTGTTGGTGAGGTTTTGTGGTTTCTTGATAATGAAGACATTTGGCTTCTTAAATTTTTTATTTATTTAGTATTGAGAATTGACAGGGAAAGCCGACGGCCGAGAAATAAGTGAAAAAAATAGGGGAAACCAAATAATAATTCAAGCAGAGTAAATCAAGGCTTTAGTCGCTTTAGTATTACTTTTTTTTTTTTTTTTTTTTTTTTTTTTTTTTTTTTTTTTTTTTTTAATTGCTTGGTCTTTCTTTCATATTTTCTTATTTGGGCGAACACATCTCAAAAAGGCCAAAATACACCTTCCACTATGAAGTATGAACAAGTATTTTTTAAATAGGCAAGTATGAAAGTATATGTTGTATTGTAATTTGTATGTAAAAAGCGGTCGTTGGGCTCTTTGATTCTCTTTATACTTTCGTAATTGATAAATTAATGATAGTTCTATTTTAGTATAACGTGTTTCATTGACAAACTTATGATGACCAAAAATAGTCTGGCTGGCGACACGAACTAGGGAATTTTTAAGTTAGGAATTGTAAGAAATTGGGACGGGATAACAAGCGAATTTCTAACAAGATATTGTGTTATTTGTAAAATATATTCTTCCATGTTTAGGACTAGAATCTCTTATAAATATTCTGCACGCTATAATTAAAGCTTAACGTATTTCCCCATTTTCTAATATCACAATTGAGCTAATTCTTATTAATTATTATTGTGCAAGTCAAAACTGAATAAAATAGGTATATTTTTTTAATTAATTAATTAACAATAAACGGAGGGAATCGCACCTAAGTGTTATTACTTATTACCTATACAGCTGTAATGATATTCAATTAATACCAATTTATATATATATATATATATAAATATATATATATATATAAATATATATATATATATATATATATCACATAATATGGCGCATGTACTTAATATTGTAGTTTGAGCTAATTTATTGATTTAGATTTATAATTATAATTTTAATGTAAAAAGTTTAAAATAATAATGTGTTTAACTCTCTTAAAGAAAATTCCGATTTCACTAGTATCCCACTGAATTTCAAATTATTGCAGTATTTGTTACATTTTGATCAACCAATTTCTTGTCGTGCCCTCGCCGGTGTATTCACGGCAAACACTGACAATCAATTTATGTTTAATTTCTTGCATTTTTTTTTAGTAAAATCTCTATATATTAATACACAGGTAATATTTTTAATATATTGGTGCTGGTCAAGAAATTGTATTAACAGAAAACAACTCAAGTTACAAACAAATGTTGTAGAATTTAAGTAGTAGGAGACGTCTGTTGGCATAAAACAGCTTCGGACCTTTTGTATATTATTCTGAGAGTGGAACAAATATTTTGTTTTTTTTATGTCTGACTGCCTTATTCTGACCACTTCTGTGTAGAAAAATACTTAGGCAAAGACCAAGAAAGCACATCTTGACTCTTGAGAACCATTAATTTGATGGGTAGGTAGCTACATAAAGCTACAAAGTGTGTGTGTCTTTTTTTTTTTTTTTTTTTTTTTTTTTTTTTTTTTTTTAGGAATATAAAAAGCTACATATTGAGGAGTCTATTTTCACCTTTTTTTCCCTCAATATCGGGCCACTTTAATTGTAATCGAAATTATTACGAAAATTAAGCTGAAGTGATTCATATACATATATAATTAACGAGCGTTTTAATTATTATTACAACCATATTTTCTACAGGACAAATATTATCTTAATTTTGTATTTTTTTTTATTTATAAAAAGCTCTTCAAATGGATATATTGATAAAAGGCAAATGCTTATATTACAAGAATAGCAAAAAAAAAAAAAAAAAAACTAAAAAAATTATACCAAAAAAATGAAAATTGGACCACTTGTGAGCTAACTGTCTATGCAGTTAATCTATCAGTATCAGATTACTACATGAATCACGAGGAAAATGTCGATCTTCGCTTGTTGTAAATTGTGGTTTTAGGGGCCTTATCCGATTGAGATCCACGCTCAATGAAAATCATATATTAGATATGAGATTCAAATATGAAGAAATATATATTCAAAATCACTCTGATTAAAGATTTGACGGCATTAAAAGTCGGATCTAATAAGTCTGTATTATTGAAACATAATTAAAAGAAAATGCATAGTATGAAAAAGAAAATAAAGATAAAAAATACATTCTCCTAAGTCGAGAGTCCTCCGGTAATCGAGATCACCGGAGTCTTCTTATCCCAATGAAAGCGACGACACCAAACATTGAAAGTACAAGTCCTGATTTTTTAAGAGAGAGAGAGAGCGCGGCAGCTGTTAGAGTTTGGGCTTATGTTTTATTTTATAGTACAACCCTTAATTAAATTACATGGTTTTTATTCGAATTAAGACTGGTTTATATTAATTAAAATCATAAATTTATTTCTATATCTATGATGATTGCCTTTTCAAATCTAGAATTTTTATTTCAAACTCTCGTTCTTTCTTTACGATTAAGTAGTCTCTCTTCTTCCAAGAACATCGTTGAGAGTCTCGATGACTCAAATTTTTGGCTTCTGGCGCAATTTCTTGCCAATGAAGAGCTTTGTTTCCATAGCGAAGAACTAGACGACTCGGCGTCGAGTCTTGGCTAGTGGTGGAGTCTTTGGTGTTGTTGAGTGGGTATGAGAATGAGTCGGATAGGGATTTCCTCACTGAACTTGCCTTCCAGATGTCTCGTTTGGCTCGAAAACAACAACCAAAAGGTTAAAACGACACAAAAAGCCTCACACATTTCCTTGTATTCCTTCTCTCTCCTAAGTTATTTACTTTGAATTTTGTTCCACGATTCATGTAACTAGTGGGTTTCACGATGAGATTAAGGCTCCGTTTGGAACCCGAAAAATAGGAGGGAAAGGAAAATGGAAATCCATCCTATTTTACTTAGGTTGTTTGGATTGAGGAAAATATGGTAGAAAAAAAATATGATGGAAAATGCGAAGGAAAGTGTATAACTAAAAGGAGGATTCCATTTTCCTTCGAAAATCAAATGGAAAATGAGAATCTCTCCACATTTGTCTATGAGGGGATCACATTGGTCTAGGGTAAAAATGTAAAACTTTTTAAAAATGGGCAAAAAATGTAAATAAAAAAATTTAAGGGGGGCTAATTAAAAAAAATCATGGTAAAAATGAATTTTTTTTTAAAAAAATGGGTCAAAAGTGTAAATTTTTTAGGGTAAAAATGTAAAACTTTTTAAAAATGGGCAAAAAATGTAAATAAACAAATTTAGGAGGGCTAATTAAAAAAAATCATGGTAAAAATGAAAATTTAAAAAAAAATGGGTCAAAGGTGTAAATATTTTAGGGTAAAAAATGTAAAAATTTTAAAAATAGGCAAAAAATGTAAATAAAAAAAATTTGAGGGGGAGGGGGCTAGAGCCCACCCTGGACTTGAGTTAGCTCCGTCCCTAGTCTCATCGTTACTTTCCCGTCAATTTTCTCTCATATTTTCTATGACTTTCAAACACAATTAAAATTTTGATTTTTTCTATTATTTTCTCTTAAATTTTCATTTTCTCTATTATTTTCACTTTCTCTCTTATTTTCTGAGTTCCAAACGGAGCCTAAGGGTTTTTGGGTAAGATTTGGGTTTCATATATATATATATATATATATATATATATATATATATATTTTTATCACGTAGTTAATAACTAGTAATAGTTGTTAATATTTTATCTCAAATAAAAACTCTATTTTTTTTACAAATATAACCCATTCCTCTTACGGTACAATACTAACAACTATCTGATAATTAAAAAAAATAACGAAAATTAAGAAAACTATTAAATTAAGGTTATGATACCATGTGAAAATAAGGAGGAACACGATTTCAGGATAATATTGAATAATGAAAAATACTTAAGTCTTTAAGTTTATTCAATAACGGAAAACAATAAAAGAAGAGACAATTAGGCCAATAATCTAATAATCCACCCTTATTTAAAAAAAAATCATTTATTAAGAAAATAACTCACTAAATTATATTAACTGTTTTAGTTCATTTAATTTACTTCAGACTGATAGACTATTTTTTAATAAAATAAAACTTTGATTAGAATCTTAAAAAATGCTAAAAAATGCTAAGAGATTGACTAGTTGCAATAAATTTTTCGTAAAATAATAATATACCCTCACACAATAATAATAATACTAATATTTATAAATGTTAAGAAAAAAGCAGAAAAGTGTGATGAATAAAAGATGTTGAGCAAATTTTGCTGGAACTACAAGGATGTAAGAATAAGCATCATGTGTGGTTGAACATTAAAGCCGTTGAGACATCTACTGCTGCTTTAGTTGGAATGAGAATTCAATATGAAAATTGGGCAGGTAAGTTACCATTTCCTATTCAGATATCTCTAACGTGGATAGAAGTCACTGATTGAAGCCTCATTTACAGACGCCTGAATGAAATGCGCATCGGGTGCGATGCTGCTATGAAATAAGAAAGCTGGCTTTGAGGGCACTGGTAGAGATAAAGTGTCGCTACTAAGCATGAGAAAGATTGTGTTCATAGTTGGTCTATCTGCCACATTTTCTTGGACACACAACATTGCAATGTGAACGCATCTCATAACATCGGACCGTTGTACACGCCTAGCCAGAGGATCCACGACACTCAGAGTCGTCCCTTCCCTCCAATTCCTCCATGCCTACGACGATTTATAATGATACATTAAAATAGGGTCAACCATAAGTCTTTCACTTGAATTTAACGATTTTGTTTAAAAGCTTCTAGTGCAAATACGCTTTTCATTTCATGAACTTTTTTTTTTTTAAACAAAATTGTCGATTTCGTAGCATTGTAATTATTTTTATAATAACATTAATTTTTTTTATGCGAACTGTCACATAAAAAACTTAAAATATGTTTTCCGACTTGAATAACTTGTTAGTTTTACAAAAGAAAGTAATTTAAGCAAATCTGAAATGTTAGTCTTAACAATACTTAATAGGGAAAATGACACATATATACCTTGTGTTTTAGTGAAATGTCGAGTTTAACCTTTGGTTTTCAAAAATGTCGAGATCATACCCTCTGTTTAACTAAAATGACGAAATTATACCCTGAAATAGACAACAGTGCCACAAATCTTCTTTTTTATTGACTTTTCAATGACGTTGACTATAATATTTATATGTAAACACCAATTATCTTTATTCATTCGCGTCATATATGTAATTTATTTAAAAACTAAAAAATAAACAACAGTCTCTTAATCGTGAAGAACACAAAAAGAGACAAAAAGGGTAAAAATCGACAGTTGATAGTCATCAAAATTACAGATTCGAACAGAGAACCCATGATTCATAGTTGCAATTCGAACACAGAATGAAGTCATCTATTGGGAGATATGAATTTTATTATTTAATTTCAATTTAAAACTATTTTTATTTCAAAATTGGAAATTTGAAAGTTAGGATACTGTTTTGGATTTGATTATGTTTTTCTTATATAAAAGTTAATATCAATGAAAGAGAGATTTGTGACACTATTATCCGTTTCAGGGTATGATTTCGTCATTTTAGTCAAACAGAAGGTATGATCTCGATATTTTTGAAAACCAAAGGTGAAATTCGACATTTCACTAAAACACAGAGTATAAATGTGGTATTTTCCCTACTTAATATATATATATATATATATATATATATATATGTTTTTTTAATAAGTTATATGTTTATTTATATTTTTTTTAAAGACTTAATATAGAACTATATTAATTTGATCTAAAATATAATTTGGAGACCACAATTTTAGTAGTTCAAAGACTACTATTTTTGCAAAAAAAAATAGTGCATTAAGTGTTAGAATATGATTTTTGTACTTACAAAGCTCAAGAGGTCTTCCTCGTGATCTTCGTGACGGAAGGTCTTGATTTTCTGTCCGCACACTATCTCTAGAACCAAAACACCAAAGCTAAACACATCCGATTTCACTGAAAATTGTCCGTGCATGACATACTCTGGAGCCATGTATCCACTACAAGCAAAATCATTTTTTAAATCAGTGGAATAGGACAAAAATTTGAACACTAATTAAGGCTTTGTACTCTTACTAGGTTCCAACTATTCGCTTCGTACTGCCTTGTGTTTGATCCATATGAAATAGTCTCGCCATTCCGAAATCCGATATCTTTGGGTTCATTTCTTCGTCTAGGAGAATGTTACTGGCTTTGATATCTCGGTGAATTATTCTCAGCCGTGAATCTTCGTGTAGGTAAAGAATCCCTCGAGCTATTCCTCTAATAATCTGGAAACGCTTAACCCAATCCAAGAGCACTCTCTTGCTTGGATCTGGAAAAAAAGGAACAAAAAAGATGATTGCATAGCATTAGGTTCTTATCAGTACAATATTCATCAAAATGTATTTGAGTTGTGCGTTTGGGACGGTTAGTTACCGAATATGAAATGATCGAGACTTGCATTTGCAACGAACTCGTACACAAGAAGTCTTTCACTTCCTTTTAAGCAGAAACCAAGAAGCCGAACAAGATTGCGATGCTGAAGCTTAGCTACAAGCATCACCTCATTCTTGAATTCAAGCTCTCCTTGGGCCGAGCCCATTGATAATCTCTTCACAGCGATCTCTTGTCCGTTCGGATGCCTTCCCTGAATTATTAGAGAAACGTTTATGGCTTTTCTACTACTTCAAACAAACGAGGCAAACTCAACTTAACTAACACTTGCCTTATAAACAGGACCAAATCCACCATGTCCAAGTTTATTTTCTTCGGAAAAGTTATCTGTCGCAACTCTTATAGTCTCAAATTGGTACTGTAATGACTCTGGTGTTTCAGTATCTTCCACAGACATGCGAGCTTGAACACATAAATTTGATAAGTACCACTTAAACGTATACAGGGGAGTTACAGCTTCTAAAAGAAAGGCGAGATTTTTTTTTTATTTTTTTTATTTTTTATTATTTTTTTTTTACGTCAGGCGAGATGAGTTTAAGAGGGCAATACTATTCATTCCATTACAGTATAAACCTGCAGCTCAAGAAGGGATAAGAATTTCAAGAAAATGTTTATAAATAAGTAAAGTTAATTATGAGACTTTATCTGCTTACTTTCCACTATCTTCTTTTCGTTTCCCATCCTCAAATACAAGCAAAGAGAAACTATTAGCACCGATGACCCAAGAGCACTTGATACGACAATAGTTAGGATAGTTTTGGATGAGTTGTGCTTATTTCCTGATACAACACGCAAGTTCTCAGTTCTCAGACCAAACGAAACAAATAAATGTATATCCAAATCAAATGATTTTTTTTTAATTAAATAGTCAAATCAGTAAGTCGTACAGCTACAATCAACACTTACTACTAACAAGATACTGCAGTTCAAAATAGTAAGATCTAATTAAACGACGAAATATTTCTAATATATTCCAAGATTTGTTCATTTCAGTTTTAGCTATGGTTTTTCAAGATAGTTATGCTTAACTTTTTTCTTGCCCTTAGAATAGGTCACCTACTCCATAATTGTTTGGGCTTCGTGGTTCATTCTGGATATTTAAGATCTTCAACTTGGTGATTTCATATAGTGGACGCTCTCATGGTGCCTGTACTGTTTGTGAGAATCGTAGAGAGACTATGGGAAAAGGTAGTTGTAGAAGTGAGGTGATTTAAAACCTGGGGTATCTTAGGAGTAAGTTCAATATAGATAGACAAGGAAAACGACTATTCAAGATGGATTTTTGGAGTGTAGACAAATGAACCTCCATGAGAATGACGAGGAGAAGAAAGTCAGAAGTGTTGGCCTAAAAGCTGAAGTCTCTGGAACGTGAGAATAATGAGGACATGTCTGAATAGATTGCCTTGATGGCCAAGAAGTTTGGGAAATTCATGAAAGCTAAATCGAAGAGGTCGGTCAACAATCTTCATCAATCTTCAAAACAGAAGAGGAGGCAGAATGAACAAATTTGGAGACAGCAGTCAAGATCACAGAGGGAATTCAGTGTAGATAGTGTGAAGGCTTCAGACATATTCAAGCTGAATGTGCTAACACATTGAAGAAGAACAAAAAGTCTCATGTTGTTAGCTGGAGTGATGATGATTCTGATAGTAGCAAGAAAGAAGATGAGTCTTTAACAATTTTTTTGCTTTCAGTGTTGTAACATATGAGAAGCGTAAAGAGTATGAAGGATGTAGCACAAGTAAGATGTTGTCGAAACAAACTCCTAACAATTGGAGCAGTGTTGATGAACATATCACGTACGAATGTATCATCAAGAGTTACTTTATTCTTCATGACAAGTGGTTGAAGGTGATTGATCTCAATTACAAATTGAATCAGAACATGGTTAGTTTGATAAGTGAGAAAGATGAGCTCGAGAAGAAGGTATGCGCTCTACTTTAGAGAAAATTGAATTTCTTGATCTTGTTTCCTCTCTTAGGATCCAAGTTAAGAAGGATAATAAGGAATATATTTGATGAGGACATCCCAAGCATCTAATTTGATGGTTCCGAAGGCGAGACCTCCTTATGGCATACCAACTTTGTGAAGGCAAGAGAAACTGTAGTCAGAATCTGACGCAGATGCCTCGAGGTGATAGATTGAAGAAGTAAATATAGGTGTAATAAAATTGATCATATGAAACCTTGTTGCTTCAAGTTGCTTACTGATCTACAAAATGATAAGATGAAGGCTACTCCACCGGTGAGAAAGGAGTGGAGAGTTAAAGAGAAAGTGTGCTTTGTTGCCGCATGAGGAAGGGGAAGCTAGAATTTTGATATATAGGGGCTGCTCAGGCACATGGCTAGAGATGAAATATATTTGATCAACCTAAAAATCAGTCAGTAACCTTTGGAAATGGTGAGCTCATTGATAAGTGAGATTCATTCACACTTATCTATGACTCTTAGATAAGAATCGAAGCTTGTTCTTAATGTTTTTGATATTATTTTGTAGTTTTCATTGCATTTTCAGGTTTGAGAGAGTATGAGAAGGTGGTGGTGCGAAAACGGGCTGAATCGGAGCTAAATCGAACAAGTTATGGTCATTTGAAGTCAAGTCAACAAAAGTCAACGGCGGTCAACAAGAAGTCAGCTTCTCAAGGCTGGCGCGCCGCGCCCCTGGTGACCAAATTTTCACCCGAGAGCTCGAGCGGCCAACGCGCAAGAGAGGCGCGGCGCGCCTTCAGAAATTCAAGAGTGGCGCGGCGCGCCTGTTATGTGGCGCGCCGCGCCAGGTGCTTTTTCAGAATTCTTGGAGCTCGTCTTTTAAATCATTTTTGGCCTTTGGATCTCATCCAAGGGTCCATATTTGCTCCGAAAACCTCTTCTAAACCCTCATATACACTTATTCAAAGAAAGAAAGAGGAGGCTTTAGCATAGAACACTTTAGTTTTTGTTTTGAAACCTTGAGAGAGAAAGTGAGAGAGAGAAAGCTAGGGTTGACACTCATTTTTGTTCTTGAGCTTGGAAGTGAAGAAGAAGAGGGAGAAGTGACAACCTCCATCATCCTCATCATCTCCATTTGTTCATCCTTAACTCTATCTCTTTTATTTATTGTTATTTACTTATTTACTCCACTTAATGCTTTGTTGAACATATTTTAAGCTTTCAAGCAATCTATTGAGTTTTGTTGATTATTTTTATCTATTGAGCATTGAGTATTGTGATTACTTTATTGTTTTATCTTAGTGGAATATTGAAGTAGTGCTTGAGTTAATGAAAGCTTTGTTTGGTTGTTGAGATTAGCATTCAATGTCTTGTTTCTTTATTGTTTTGTTTCTTTTACTTATTTCAATTTTACTTTGTTTATTCTTAATTATGAGTAGCTAAATAGATTTGGGGTGCGATGTAGTTGAGTAGTTGAGTTGGTTGGTCAAACCTTTAGATTAGATTTTGTGCTTCATGGTTGGGTTGAGAGTGAAATATTATGGGTATGGGTTGTGTGTTAACGCTAATTAGAGTAGCTAACTAATTAGTGAACCTTAGACGAGTTTAGAAACCGAGAGGTAATAAACGAGTGAGCTCTACCCGTCCCATCGTTAACCTTCCTAGAGCTATAGAAAGACTAGGGGGTAGATGTAGTTGATTGAAATCCCGGGCTAAATGCGGTTTTGTGTTTTAGTAGGACCCAAACCGAGAGGTGTAAGTTCGACACGTAACTAGATTCCTAAAGACTCGAGAGAGATTAGTGAATGTTTTAAGAGGGATTGAGACTAAATTTTACAACTCTAAACCCGAGCTTAGAATCGTACCAAGACCGACCGACTCGATGAAATAACGAAATCGCGCCCCTTCCTTTTAACTTGTGTTTAACTAGTGTTTTCACTTTTGTTTACATTTCATCTTGTTCTCAAAACAATAAAAAACCCCCAATTTTTCATTTTCCATAACTCGAAAAAGAAAGCTAATGAGTTTGCTTCGGAAATAGTCTAGAGTCCTTGTGGGATCGATATCCGTGCTTTTGCACTTTATTACTTGACGACACGTTCGCTTGCGTCGTGTAGAATTTTTCTTTAGTTAAGAAAATTCACATCAAGTTTTTGGCGCCGTTGCCGGGGACTTCGGTTCTATTTTCGATTGAATTATCTAGTTTAATTTTTGAGTTTGTTTGTTATTTTTGTGCTTATTGTGTGCCTCTTATGTTTTAAAGGTGTATGCGACGACGTAACCCTCCGCTCATTCCTATCAATCACGAGATCGAACGGACTTGCCGACGGAACCGAGCGGAGGCAAGGCGAGCCGCCATGGAAGGAGGCAATGAAGCACAACATCATGCTCGTCGAAACGCGGAACATGGAGAAGAACGAAGGACCATACTCGACTATGGTCAACCTACTTTCGACGAGCACCAATCGGCAATACGAATTCCGGAGATGGAAGGGAACCCAAACTTCGAGATTAAAACCTCGATCATCCACATGGTGCAAAACAACCAATTTGCCGGTTCCCCCTCCGAAGATCCGCAAGACCACATCAACAACTTCTTGCGGATTTGCAACACGTTCAATCTCCCTCACTTATCCAAGGAGGCCGTGTGTCTACGACTCTTCCCGTTCTCCATCCGAGACCGCGCACATGGGTGGTTATCCTCTCTTGCTCCGGGTTCGATCACCACATGGGATGACTTATGCTCGAAGTTCATCTCACGATTCTTCACTTTTGAGAAGATGACCCGGAGGAGAAA
Organism: Urtica dioica subsp. dioica; assembly: GCF_054948205.1. Taxonomy (NCBI): domain Eukaryota; kingdom Viridiplantae; phylum Streptophyta; class Magnoliopsida; order Rosales; family Urticaceae; genus Urtica; species Urtica dioica. The sequence continues at coordinate 25,246,780 of NC_142764.1, forward strand.
CGAAATCCATAACTTTGGACAATACGACGGAGAGTCCCTTTACGAAGCGTGGGCTCGTTTCAAGGATATGATTCGGAAGTGTCCGGGCCACGGTATTGCGGAGTGGGTGCAACTCCAAATCTTCTATAGCGGGCTTATGGCCTCGACGCAAGACCGAGTCAACACCGCATCGGGAGGCTCACTTCTCGACAACACCACCACCGATGCATTTGCACTACTCGAGAAGATGGCCCAAGTGAACGATCAATGCCCGGTCGAGAGGAGAATTGCCGCGAGAGAACCGATAACTCCGGAGATGGAGCTCCTCAAATCGTTGACAATTGAGGTAGCCAAACTCGCAAAGACCGTCCACGGAAAAGAAGCGGTGAAGGCGGTGGGGACATCTCACCACAAGTGTGGTTTGTGTGCGGGTCCTCATCCGACGGACGAATGTGGCGAGATAGAGGAGTCCAAGTTTGTGGGAAACCACAACAATCGTCCCACGTACCAAAACTCGGGGAATTATTACACGGGAGCGAGGAACAATCATCCAAACTTCTCATGGAGAAATCCTCAAGACCAAGTGGCGATGCAACCGGCTCCACCTCAACACCAACAACCATACCTTCCACCACATCATCAACAACATCAACACCCACCGCCTCAACAACAACATCAACAACACCATGGGAGCTCACAATACAGGAATAATCCTCCTCCTCAAGACAAGAGACCAAATCTTGAAGATTTAATTGCCCAAATGGCAATTGAAAACACCAAGTTCATGACGAACACCACGGCCGCACTCGAACGCCAAGAAACGGTCCTCAAAAGCAACTCGGCCCAAATAAGAACTCTTGAAGTTCAAATGGGTCACTTCGCTAAAGCCATGAGCGAGAGACCGCAAGGGTCCCTTCCAAGCAATACCGATGTCAACCCCCGATCACAATGTAACGCCATCACTTTGAGAAGTGGTAATGTGGTTGACAACTCGACCGAGAGCCAAGAGAAAAAGAAAGGAAAGGGGCATGTAGACGAGTCTTCACCGACGGATCAAGCTTCACCGACGCGACTTCCGATTGCTCCACCAACCACCAAGGTTCCCGTTCAAGTCCCGTTCCCTCAACGCCTCAAGAAAAACAACATCGACAAGCAATTTGGTAAGTTTCTTGACATCTTCAAGAAACTAGAGATCAATATACCATTTGCCGATGCGATAGAGCAAATGCCGAAATACGCGAAATTCCTAAAGGAGATCATTTCCCACAAGAGACGGATAAGCGAAGAGTGCGATACTATAGCTCTCACCGAGGAGTGTAGCGCGATTATCCAACGGAGGCTACCCACGAAGTTGAAAGATCCGGGGAGCTTCACCGTTCCTTGTGATATTGGAGGCTCGAATCTTGGGAGGGCGTTATGTGACTTGGGAGCTAGCATCAACTTGATGCCGTACTCAATCTTCCTCAAGCTTGGAATCGGAGAAATCAAACCGACTCGCATCACGCTTCAAATGGCGGACCGGTCAATCAAGTATCCTCGTGGAGTGATTGAAGATGTACTCGTCAAGGTTGATAAGTTCATCCTCCCCGCGGATTTTGTTGTGCTCGACATGGAGGAAGATCGGAACATTCCGATCATTTTGGGAGACCTTTCTTAGCGACCGCCGGTGCGCTCATCGATGTGCAAAAAGGAGAATTGAAGTTGCGGGTCAATGGCGAAGAAGCTCATTTCAACGTCTTCGACTCGGTGAAGTATTCGAGAGCTAGCGATGACGTGTTCCGAGTCGATATGTGCAACGCCATCATCAACGATTATGCTCACCAATCCACCGACTCACTCGAGGTATGTCTTCTAAACTCAATGGATTTTGCTAATGAGTTGTTGAGATGTGAAGCTTTAGGTGAAGCAAATTACATGGATAGCTTTGAGCCAAACCGAAAGAAGTATTTTGAAAGTTTGGGAGAGAAACCACCACGAGTCCTTCCATCCATCGAGAAGCCACCCGAGCTAGAGCTCAAGGAGTTGCCATCGCACCTCCGATATTCCTACCTAGGAGACGAGTCCACACTCCCGGTGATCATTTCCGCTCACTTGAGCAAAATGGAGGAAGAGAAAATCTTGGAGGTGTTGCGGAGACACAAGACCGCTTTAGGATGGACTTTGTCCGACATCAAAGGCATTAGTTCATCCTATTGCACGCACCGAATCCTCATGGAAGACGACCACCGCCCCTCGATCGAGCATCAAAGACGACTCAACCCGGCGATGAAGGAAGTGGTGAGAAAGGAGATTTTGAAGTGGCTCGACGCCGGAGTCATTTACGCCATCTCCGATAGCCCTTGGGTGAGCCCGGTTCAATGTGTGCCGAAGAAAGGAGGCATAACGGTGGTGAAGAACGCCAACAACGAGCTCATTCCGACTCGAACGGTGACCGGTCACCGCATTTGCATGGACTACCGAAAGCTCAACAACGCAACTCGGAAAGACCATTTTCCGTTGCCATTCATTGATCAAATGCTCGACCGTCTCGCCGGCCACAACTACTATTGCTTCCTCGACGGCTATTCCGGGTATAATCAAATCGCCATCGCCCCCGAAGATCAAGAGAAGACCACCTTCACGTGTCCCTACGGCACGTTTGCTTTCCGGAGAATGCCATTTGGGCTATGCAACGCACCGGCGACTTTCCAACGGTGCATGATGGCGATCTTCTCCGACATGGTGGAGCGTACCATCGAGGTATTCATGGACGATTTCTCGGTGTTTGGTTCCGACTTTGACCAATGCCTTGAACATTTGTCCATGGTGCTTTCGAGGTGTGTTGAGACCAACCTTGTGCTAAATTGGGAGAAGTGTCACTTTATGGTGAAAGAAGGCATTGTGTTGGGTCATCGAATCTCGGCGAAAGGATTGGAGGTTGACCGAGCAAAGATAGAGACGATTTCTAAGTTACCTCCTCCAATATCGGTGAAGGGAGTCCGAAGCTTTCTCGGCCATGCGGGTTTCTATAGGCGCTTCATCAAAGATTTTTCAAAGATCACTAAGCCTCTTTGTGGCTTGCTCGAGAAGGACGCGAAGTTTGTTTTCACTTTGGAGTGTTTGGAAGCTTTCAACACTCTAAAGAAGATGTTAAGCACGGCCCCGATCATCACCGCCCCGAATTGGGACTTGCCTTTTGAGTTGATGTGTGACGCGAGTGACTTCGCGGTTGGAGCGGTTCTCGGTCAAAGGAAGGACAAGGTCTTCCACACCATCTACTACGCAAGCCGAACTCTCAACGAAGCTCAACTCAACTACACCACCACCGAAAAGGAGCTCTTAGCCGTGGTGTTTGCCTTCGACAAGTTCCGGCCGTACGTCATCGGAAACAAGGTGGTAGTCTACACCGATCACGCCGCGATACGATATTTAATGACGAAGAAAGATGCCAAGCCTCGGCTTATTCGGTGGGTTCTCTTGCTTCAAGAATTTGATGTGGAGATCAAGGACAAGAAAGGAACGGAGAATTTGGTAGCCGACCATCTCTCGCGTCTCGAGACCTTTGAGCACGTCCATGATCGTGCCAAGCCCATTGACGACTTATTCCCCGACGAGAAACTCATGGCGGTTCAAGGAGTCGCACTACCATGGTATGCCGATTATGTCAACTATTTAGTCGGCGAGGTAATTCCGGAAGACCTCAAGTCGTACCAAAAGAATAAGTTTCTCTCGGATGTACGAAGATACTATTGGGAAGAGCCGATTCTCTATCGGCAATGTGCGGACCAAATCATTCGGCGGTGTGTCCCGGAAGACGAAATGGACTCGGTTATGAGGCATTGCCACAAGTTGGAGTGTGGAGGGCACTTCGGCCCGACACGTACCGCGGCTAAGATTCTCCAAAGCGGCTTTTATTGGCCGTCGGTCTTCAAGGATTGCCGAGAATTCATAATGTCATGCGATCGTTGTCAACGGACGGGAAACATCTCTAACCGGAACGAGATGCCGTTGACGAATGTCCAAGAGATTGAGCCATTTGACGTGTGGGGGATCGATTTCATGGGACCGTTCCCATCGTCTTACAACAACAAGTATATCCTCCTCGCGGTGGATTATGTGACGAAGTGGGTTGAAGCTAAGGCGACTCCGATGAGTGACGGTAAAGCGGTCCTAAACTTCCTCAAGAAGAACATCTTCTCTCGATTCGGTACCCCTCGAGCCATCATAAGCGACGGTGGGTCTCACTTTTGCAACCGCCAATTTGAAGCGCTTCTCACTAAGTATAGCGTTACCCATCGGAAAGCGTTGGCTTATCATCCTCAAGCCAATGGTCAAGCGGAAGTGTCGAATCGAGAAATCAAGCAAATTCTCGAAAAGACGGTGGGTAGTTCATTGAAGGATTGGTCCAACAAGCTCCATGATGCTCTTTGGGCCTACCGAACCGCGTTCAAGACGCCCTTAGGTATGTCCCCGTATCGACTTGTTTACGGGAAAGCTTGTCACTTACCCGTGGAACTTGAGCACAAGGCTTTGTGGGCAATGAAAAAGCTCAATTTTGACTACCAAGCGGCGGGGCAACAAAGACTTCTTCATCTCAACGCGCTTGACGAGCTAAGGACCGACGCGTACGAGAATGCGAAAATCTACAAAGAAAAGACTAAAGCATGGCACGACAAGCATATCGTGCGAAAGGAGTTTGTAGTAGGCCAAAGAGTTCTTCTCTTCAACTCTCGGTTGAAACTTTTTCCCGGGAAATTGAAGTCTCGGTGGTCCGGCCCGTTCGAAGTCGTTCGAGTATTCCCATACGGCTCGGTGGAACTCAAGGCAGCCAATGGATCGACCTTCAAAGTGAATGGACAACGAGTGAAGCCATACTACGGTGGAGTATTCGAGAGTGAGCGGGTAGTCACTCTCCTCGCCCCGGAACAATGAACGACAAATCGGTACCCCGTCGAGCTCTAGACGTTAAATTAAGCGCTTGTGGGAGGCAACCCACGATTCTTTCGTTGTCTTTAATTTCTTTTATTTGAAAAAAAAAAAAAAAAAAAAAAAAAATCAGACAGGGCGCGCCGCGCCATGACCATGGCGCGCCGCGCGCTAGTGGAAAAAAGTTCCCGAGAGCCAGCGCGTTGAGGCGCGCTAGTAGGCGCGGCGCGCCTTCACGTTTCTGGACATTGGCGCGACGCGCCTGATAAGTGGCGCGGCGCGCCAGAGCGTTTTAATAGCCACGGCCTTGGTCCAAAAAAACACACTTTTCAAATTTTTCTCAAACTTTCTCCTCCCCCTCCGAAACCCAACATTTTTTTGCTCGAAATTTCTCATTCCAAACACAAAATTTCTTCAAAATCTTGCATCCAACATCATCATTTGTGCATTTACTTCGGATTTCATCGTCGATTTTGACTCGTTGAGCACATTTTCACCCGAATTTCAACTTTTGAGGAATGGCACCAAAGCGAGCGAGAGCGGCGTCAGCGCGTGGAACCCCGTTGTCGAGGCTCATCGTAGGAGCCGACGCTAAATGGGCAAAAATCGTAGAAAAGAACTTCATCCCGGAGAGGAAATTCATGCCGAGCACCGACAACGGAAACCTAAAAGCTCAAATCGAGGAGCGCGGTTGGGAAAAATTAGCGACCATCGAGACCCGCGCTATCATGGACCTTGTTCGCGAATTCTACGCGAACCTTGGGGCCACCGAAGAAACAAGCCCCTCGGTAACGGTTCGGGGGGTTTTCGTGAGCATAACGTCGAGGGCAATCAACGAGCATCTCGGCCTCCCTAGCATACCCGACGACGACTACCACAACTTAGCCCTCAACCCTCAATTCGACGATATTTTGACCACGTTGTGCGGCCCCGGAGCGTCGTGGAAGCGCAATCAAGCGGGAGAACCGCTCGAGCTCAAGACGACGCACATGAGCAAGTACGCAAAGACTTGGGCTCATTTCATAAGCTCGAACATCATGCCGAGCACGCACGCCCACGGCCTCCCGATCTCCAAAGCGGTGCTCTTGTATTGCATCGTCACCGGGCGTAGTGTCAACGTCGGGAAAATAATTCGAGCAAAGATGTTCGATGCGGCAAAGTGTTCTACAACCGGCGGTCTCGGTTTTGGCGGGCTTATCACGGAGATGTGTGAGACGGCCAATGTGAAGACGTATGACGACGAAGAGAGGGCGCCGAAAGGGAAGAAGATCGACTCCGCCTTCAAGTTAGCATCTAAAGTAAAAAAAAAAAAAAAAAAAAAAAAAGAAGCACAATCTTGTCTAGTAAAGAGATGTACATATTCATATACCCTTTTGCATTTTATTTTATTTTGTTTGTATTTGGCGTGGTGCAACATTTTTTTTAGACGAGCAAGCACATAATATAGACTAGAGTTTGAAAAGTCTAAGTTTGGGGGTATTGGTGAAGTTTAATGTCAACGAAGAAATAAATGTAAAAGAAAGTTGTGAATATTGCTCTTTTGGTGAGTATGAGTCGCTAGGGTAGCGTGTTTAGTCACTTAAAAACTCCATATCCTACCCTTGACCCAAGCCTAACGTTACAAGCCTTGAAAGACCTTTGGACTAGCGCTTACTCTCCTAAACCGAGTGGAGAGTGTTTGGTGAAAGCCTTATGGTGTTCCTAATTCATCATTGAGTATCCATTTTGAGTTTGCATGCTAGGAAAAGGTGGAAAGAACTCCGAAGATACTTGACTTGGACTCGATGAAAACTTTTACACGGGAAGCCTCAAGCTAGGTGAAGCCACACGAGAATTGGTTGAACACTTGTATTAATTGAGCTTTACATGTGATTGTTCTTACTCTTGAGTCGATTTTGTCTAGGAGAGATGTTCATGCGAAATCAAGGCCATAGCACTTTCAACACTCATTTTTTAGTTTAGCGTAGCATAACTTCTTTCATTCTTCGGTATAGCTTTGTGACTTTGTTAAGTTTTGTGTGGTTGTGTTGTATATATTTTTGTTTTGTTACTTGAGGACAAGTAACGGTTCAAGTTTGGGGGTTTGATAAGTGAGATTCATTCACACTTATCTATGACTCTTAGATAAGAATCGAAGCTTGTTCTTAATGTTTTTGATATTATTTTGTAGTTTTCATTGCATTTTCAGGTTTGAGAGAGTATGAGAAGGTGGTGGTGCGAAAACGGGCTGAATCGGAGCTAAATCGAACAAGTTATGGTCATTTGAAGTCAAGTCAACAAAAGTCAACGGCGGTCAACAAGAAGTCAGCTTCTCAAGGCTGGCGCGCCGCGCCTATTGAATGGCGCGCCGCGCCCCTGGTGACCAAATTTTCACCCGAGAGCTCGAGCGGCCAACGCGCAAGAGAGGCGCGGCGCGCCTTCAGAAATTCAAGAGTGGCGCGGCGCGCCTGTTATGTGGCGCGCCGCGCCAGGTGCTTTTTCAGAATTCTTGGAGCTCGTCTTTTAAATCATTTTTGGCCTTTGGATCTCATCCAAGGGTCCATATTTGCTCCGAAAACCTCTTCTAAACCCTCATATACACTTATTCAAAGAAAGAAAGAGGAGGCTTTAGCATAGAACACTTTAGTTTTTGTTTTGAAACCTTGAGAGAGAAAGTGAGAGAGAGAAAGCTAGGGTTGACACTCATTTTTGTTCTTGAGCTTGGAAGTGAAGAAGAAGAGGGAGAAGTGACAACCTCCATCATCCTCATCATCTCCATTTGTTCATCCTTAACTCTATCTCTTTTATTTATTGTTATTTACTTATTTACTCCACTTAATGCTTTGTTGAACATATTTTAAGCTTTCAAGCAATCTATTGAGTTTTGTTGATTATTTTTATCTATTGAGCATTGAGTATTGTGATTACTTTATTGTTTTATCTTAGTGGAATATTGAAGTAGTGCTTGAGTTAATGAAAGCTTTGTTTGGTTGTTGAGATTAGCATTCAATGTCTTGTTTCTTTATTGTTTTGTTTCTTTTACTTATTTCAATTTTACTTTGTTTATTCTTAATTATGAGTAGCTAAATAGATTTGGGGTGCGATGTAGTTGAGTAGTTGAGTTGGTTGGTCAAACCTTTAGATTAGATTTTGTGCTTCATGGTTGGGTTGAGAGTGAAATATTATGGGTATGAGTTGTGTGTTAACGCTAATTAGAGTAGCTAACTAATTAGTGAACCTTAGACGAGTTTAGAAACCGAGAGGTAATAAACGAGTGAGCTCTACCCGTCCCATCGTTAACCTTCCTAGAGCTATAGAAAGACTAGGGGGTAGATGTAGTTGATTGAAATCCCGGGCTAAATGCGGTTTTGTGTTTTAGTAGGACCCAAACCGAGAGGTATAAGTTCGACACGTAACTAGATTCCTAAAGACTCGAGAGAGATTAGTGAATGTTTTAAGAGGGATTGAGACTAAATTTTACAACTCTAAACCCGAGCTTAGAATCGTACCAAGACCGACCGACTCGATGAAATAACGAAATCGCGCCCCTTCCTTTTAACTTGTGTTTAACTAGTGTTTTCACTTTTATTTACATTTCATCTTGTTCTCAAAACAATCAAAAACCCCCCATTTTTCATTTTCCATAACTCGAAAAAGAAAGCTAGTGAGTTTGCTTCGGAAATAGTCTAGAGTCCTTGTGGGATCGATATCCGTGCTTTTGCACTTTATTACTTGACGACACGTTCGCTTGCGTCGTGTAGAATTTTTCTTTAGTTAAGAAAATTCACATCACTCATTGGAAAATATATTATTTTACATCTGAAGTGCTTATCAGAACTTGAGAATTTTCTTCTCTTTGATGGATTGAAAGCTAACAATATCTTTATTATCACTCAATTATGTGACGAAGATCACCACGTGAAATTTACTCATGGTTTGCCAAGTCTTTGACATAAATGATTAGTATGTCATGGAAGAAAACAGATTGTCATCAAATAAGCGTTGTTATCTCCTATAAGGGTACAAAACTTCTCGTACAACTGGTCTGCTAAGCTAGCCGGATGAGATGAATTTGTGGCATAAATACATGTACATGGGCCATATGAACCTAAAGAAGATGAAGAGATTGCTATTGGTTGACAAGTGCAAGGCATTCTTAATTTAAAGGGTGAATTGAACATTGTGCATGGAGAATGTCGGATCCGAAACAGACCAAGATTGCTCATAGATGTGTGAATCTGATCAACGCTAGGAGACTACGTACTTGAGCTGTTTTACAACTAGTTATTCCTCCTTTAACAAATCATAAATTAACTTTGTCTGACACACCATTCATTTTTAATTAAGACAAGTAAATGCTTTCTGTTGAATATCAGCTGACTTTGACTATAGGATGATGTATTAGTGTAATTGTCTAATTGATTATGTAAATATGAGCTGATGTAATGTAAAAAATGATGGTGGTGAGTTAGTTGTAACTGTAATCTTTTTAGAGTGAAAAACAGAGTTAAAGAACGGGAAAGGAAAGAAAGAGAGACAAAGCGAGAGATATAATCGTCGAGAGTGCGATAATCATCAGGTAAATTCTATCGACTTCTTCCTCTTTTTTCTTTAGGTTTATGTGCATTCATTGGGGTTCTTGAGGATAGTTTGAAATCAGAAGTTTTAGGTTACAAGAACTCTGCGAAGAGCGACTTCTGGGGAGTAGGCGATTTGCCGTACTTCGTGTTTGTGTCGTGATTGTGGAGAGAGGCAGAAACCTAAACTATGGAGGATAAAATACAAAAAGAAAGACGAGCTAGTTTGTAAATTTTTAGGATAAAAAAAAGTGACAAAATAAAATAAATAAAAAAAATTAGAAAAATAGCCAATTTAAATGTTTGATATTGCTAATTAGCTAAAGTTTTGTAAATATTAAGTAAATAGACGTGGTTTATAATGACAATGACTATTTACTTAATATTTACGTTTGTAAATATATAAAATTGGCTATTTACCTAATATTTACCAAACCTTGACTATTTAGCAATTCTCAACGTTTAAATTGGCTATTTTGCTAAAAAAAAAAATTTTAAGGCAGCTTTACTACGGTGGAGATTGAACCCACGACCTCCACACAGGAGGTGGTGTGGAATTACCGCTAGGCTAACCTAGGTACCACGCTATTTTGCTAAATTATTGGAGGGGGCAATAGCCCACTGTCTGTATATGTGTGTTTATTCGGTGATCATCGATCTGAGTTCTCAAAACTTTCAATATGATCACACAAATAAGTCGCATTTCCAAAAAATAAAAGTAAACTATGTACCCGATTTGGTGGTTGCATTATGATTCCTTGGGGCTGGCAGTGAGCGCGGGGACGGGGACGGTGGAGAAGTCTGTTGTGGCACGTCTTCAATGGGCCCAAGGAAATTGTCAATCTCGTACCTAAAGTTACAGCTAGTTCCTTCGACTCTTGCTCCGATCTTCTCGCCACAACACCCCCGTAGGCGCCTGAAGGAATAGTCCAGACAGTTGTTGCAGTCCCGCTGCGATATATCAGGCGAACACTGCGTCATCGCGTACAGTGTCATGAACTCCGGCGCCTCGACATTCCCGGCCGCCACCTTCCGGAAACTTCCACCTGCGGCAGCACGGTTCTTGAGATCGTCGAGAAGCTTCCGAAGGGTCGAGAAGAACTCGGTAGAAGCGGAGGAGGACACGTCGTTGACATTGCACATGCAGAAGACGTCAGAGGTCTCCGAGAGTCCGACGAGGGATCGGTTCGAGTATCGGAGCATGCAATAGTCGTACCACATGACAGCCTCCTTCTGGTACGGGCAGGCCTGCGGGAGCGCCAGCGTGGCGTTCTCGAGGCACCAACGGCACGGGTCGGGCCCCAGATCTCCGCGGCACCGCCCGACGCCGTGGGCCCGGTTGGGGTCCCGGCCGAAGGAGGCGTTGAAGAAACCGTAGCCGTTGCCATTGTCTGTGGCGGGAAGTGCGGACAAGAGGTCGACGAGGTTGGCTTTGTAGTCGCTGCTGTTTGTGTAATTGCCCATATTGTTTTTACAAAAATAGTCCAATGGAGCTTGCTGAGCATCGACTTTAATGGAAAGAAGAAAGATGAAGAGAAGGCTTGATAAACTTAGAGAGCGATATGCCATGCTGGTGATATGGTATTTGTGAAAAATGGTACTTCACGATTTAAAGCAATGGGACGATTTAAACTGTTGGAAATTATCTTTGCAGAATTATCAGCTTTTCTAATTTGATCTCTCATATACCTCATTTAATTTTGTTTTCCATAGATATTTCTAATTTTACAGTATTTTCTTTGTTTTTCGAAGTTTTATTTTACTGTTTCGTTTATTTTGTTTTTTAATTCCTTTTTGCAATTTGATTTAAAATAAGGGTAAAATTGTCTAAAAATTTAGAAAAATGAGATATTTGAAGAAGGTTTGAAAATGTGAGGTATTTGAAGAATTACCATCTACAAATAACCAAATGTATTTATGCAATTTCAACTAAAAAAATTAACTTAGTTCAGTTTAATTTCGGAAATTGTAGGCTTATTTAAATGTTTACAGCGGATGGAGGGTCATTTGGACCAAAGTTCAAAATATCGACGATATATCCGATATCAAGAAAAAATGAGAAGTTTGGTGTAACAATTACTGTAACAACTTAAATATCGATATTTTATTTTTTAAAATATTGATATTTCTGGAAAAAAATGACTATAATAGTCAAAATAAAAATATTATTCCTCAAATACTGATTTTTATGGCTCTAAAAACAAACCCAAAATTTAAATGTTAGAAGTGTATTTTGTACAACAAAGTTTTATTGAGACGACTTGTCACAAAATATATTTAAGGTCAAGCCTGTTGGAAACTTGGCATTGGGTGGTTAGTTGCTTGAAAGAGTCTTCGCATTTATTATGCGCTTTAAAGTCAAGAGACGACTTCCAAGTCTTGACAAGCTAGTCCCTAACCCCACTCGGGCGTTATGAGTTAAGTTGCTTTTTTGTGGTTTCATGATTTTCTAAAATCAAATTCTAAGACGTGTCACGTGTTCTTGTTGGATCTTTAATCCAATATGTTGGATCCTTAATCCAACGTTGGACTTATATGTTAAATAATTATGTGTTGTGAACTGTCAATAAAGATGGCTCATTAAAAGTGATCTAATTTGGTATACGGTTATTGGGCTTTAATGTATCTAACAGGTTGTGGGCCTTTAATGTGTAGACTCATTATGGGCTTCTATTTCAGTGATGGGTTGAAATAGGAAGCCCACTAGGGTAACCTAGGGTTTCTCTATAAATACGGCTGGTCCTCAGGTCACACGTAACATTCTTGTCATTCCTGATATCCCGTCGTCAGAGTGAGCCAGAGAGAACTTAAGGGACTCTCAAAGAAATACGTGTTGATCTGGAAGACCAACCGTCATGGATTCATCAGGTATGCTTCCGCTATTTAGTTTATGATTCTCCAATGTTCAAATGGAATTAGGTGATGTATTTCACTCATGATATTCGGATTTAACAATTGGTATCAGAGCCTATCATGTTTGAATTTTGGAGAAATTCGGAATAAAGCAATCGGTGAATGTCAGCTTTAATTTTTATGGATTCTTCAGTTCTGGGTATATCATCTTTTCAATCGCAATATATACATATGCATAATAGTTTCAATTTCGGAATAAGGCTATCGGTCTCTCTGCTATTATCAGCTTTAGGATTCTTCAGCTTTGAAACTGTGAAATTTCTTTTGCTTGGTCATGCAATTATGGATTCATAAGACCATAATGAATTTTTTTTGTTTTATTAGGCGGTTTGCCTATATATATATTCAGTTTCGTTTATTGTGTATATAGCATATACATGTATTGTCATGTGGTGGTCATCATTCTTTATGATTACTGCTTTGTCTCTGTCGCAATATTGAAGTTTTTATTTATTTATACACATTTATGTATATAAAGACGCTTGCTGTGGATGTTTATTTTTTTTTTTAATTCATCAGTTTGTGCTCTTCTAGCATATTCGTAAATGAATATAGATCAGTTTTTTGTTTTAGTATTTCATCAGGTCGGTGGCAGGCTTCAGATGGCCGTACGGTCAAAAGGCAGCTGCCTGCTTGTTCTAGGTTTTGCAGATTAATGCCCTAATGGGCCTTGATTATTTAAAGTGGTGGGTTCAGCCCATATTAAAAAAAAAAAAAAAATTAAAAATTAAAATCAAATATTGGTATTATTTAGTATATATATTTTAAAATAAGTTAATTGAAGCAACATGTCACCAAAGTGGTCTCTCTTGTAGAAATTTATTTATTTTAAAATATAAAAGGTTTTGTACTTGTAATTATTGTGAATATTTATCGGCCCAAAGGAAGGTAAATGTTTAACTTGATTGCATGTATGTTTGCGCTAATAAATACGTGATGATTCTTTGGTTTTACATGTGAATAGTAGATCGGCCCAAAGGAAGATTTATTATTTGATATGTTCATTATTATCAGTATTTGATTAGTGCACCAAGATATCACTTACAAGTCATTATTCTTGTCCAAAGGCATAATATTGATGGAGTGCACGGTATCTTGAGATGGGTTTTACCATATTTGAATTTGAATTTTTTGAGTTTCGGATTAGGTTTTATCTGAGCTTGTTTGTTTATTTGTTTATTGTTCTTTGCATCAGTTACGACTCCTGGAAATATTTCTGCCAACATCAATTCAATTCCTTTGCTGAATGGCTCTAACTTCAAGTCATGGAAGGAGAACTTGCTGATTGTTCTCGGGGTCATGGATCTTGACCTGGCGATACGAACTGAAGCTCCTCCGGCACTTACGGACCAGAGTACCTCTGATGACAAGAGGGAGATGGAAAAGTGGGAGAGATCGAATCGCATGTGCATGATGATTATGAAGAAGGCCATTCCAGAAGCATTCAGGGGCACAATGTCCGATAGTATCAAAACCGCTATGGCGTTCCTTGCTGATATTGAGAAAAGGTTTGTCAAGAACGAAAAGTCTGAAATTGGTACGCTCTTGACAAGTCTGATTTCAATGAAGTATAAGGGTAAAGGCAATATCAGGGAGTACATACTAGAGATGTCTCATCTTGCTTCAAAGCTGAAAGCACTTAAGCTTGAACTCTCTGAGGACTTGCTAGTGCATCTAGTTCTGATATCTCTTCCAACACAATTTAGCCAGTTTAAGGTGAGCTACAATTGTCAGAAAGAGACTTGGTCTCTTAATGAGCTCATCTCATATTGTGTTCAGGAAGAGGAAAGGTTGCAGCAAGATAAGACAGAAAGTGCTCACCTAGCCTCAACCTCTAAGAGCGGGGACAAGGGAAAGAAAAGAAAGAAGGATAAGGAAGCTGCGAATACAGCACCTCAGAAGAAACATCAAAAGCAACCAGATAACCCTGAGGAGACTGGTTGCTTCTTCTGTCGAGCTGAAGGGCATGTAAAGAAGCATTGTGCTAATTATCACGCTTGGCGTGCTAAGAAAGGTATGCTTCTTAATTTGGTTTGTTCTGAGGTTAATTTAGCTTCGGTACCTAAGGACACCTGGTGGATGGATTCTGGTGCAACCACTCACATCAGTGTGTCTATGCAGGGTTGCCTCCATTGCCGAAAGCCAAATGATGCTGAAAGATACATCTATGTGGGCGATGGCAAGAAGGTTGAAGTTGAAGCAATTGGAAATTTAGATTATTGTTAAAGACTGGATTTTATTTGGATCTTGATGAAACTTTTGTGGTACCGTCTTTTAGATGGAACTTGATTTCTGTTTCTTGTTTGGACAAATGTGGTTATTCTTGTTCATTTGAGAATGGAAAATTTAGTTTGTTTCACAGTTCAAATATGGTTGGTTCCGGTTCTTTATCAGGATACGATAATCTATATTCTGTTGAGATAAATGTTTCATTTAATGAATCCTTGCATTTAAGTACTCGAGGTGTAAAGAGAAAATTAACTAGCGAGAATTCGGGCGCGTTATGGCACAAACGATTAGGTCACATCTCTCAAAGGAGAATAGAGAGACTTGTGTCATGCGAAATTCTAGATCCCTTAGATTTCACGGATTTCAACATCTGTGTAAATTGCATAAAAGGAAAACAAACCAATAAAAGGAGATTTGAAGCCAACAGGACTTTGGACGTCTTAGAACTTATTCATACAGACATTTGTGGACCTTTTCCAACATCTGCTTGGAATGGTCAGCAATATTTTATAACGTTCATAGACGATTTTTCAAGATATGGCTACATATATCTCATTCATGAAAAGTCACAGTCACTAGACGTGTTCAAGAAGTTCAAAGCTGAAGTTGAAAATCAACTCAGTAAAAGAATTAAAACCGTCAGATCTGATCGTGGTGGTGAGTACTACGGTAGATATGATGGTTCAGGTGAACAACGTCCAGGACCGTTTGCTAAATTTCTAGAGGAATGCGGTATCGTCCCACAGTACACTATGCCGGGTTCGCCCACTATGAACGGTGTTGCTGAAAGACGAAACAGAACGCTTAAAGACATGGTAAGAAGTATGATTTGTCATTCTACTTTACCTGAATCGCTCTGGGGAGAAGTATTAAAGACTGCAGCATATATCCTTAACAGGGTACCAACTAAGGCAGCGAGCAAAACACCTTACGAACTTTGGACGGGCAAAAAGCCTAGTCTAAAACATATGCACGTTTGGGGATGTCCAGTTGAGGCAAGGCCTTATAAGCCTAATGAAAAGAAACTGGACTCAAAGACTGTGAGCTGCTATTTTGTTGGATACACTGAGAGATCCCGGGGGTACAAGTTTTATGATCCCACAATTAGGTCAATTTTCGAGACAGGAAATGCTCAATTCTTTGAGGATGTCGAGTTTGCAAGGGGAGATACGGTAAGAAAATTTGTCTTGGAAGAGGAATATGTTAATATTCCCATAGGTGACATTGACAATGATCAGGACTTTACTCCTGACATTGTTCAAGACTCAATTCAAGACAATATTAGGGAACCCCTTGCGCAACAAATTGTTCCAGAAGAACAAACTCTACCACCTCAAGAACATATGCCATTAAGAAGATCCACCAGAGAAAGAAGAAGTGCAATACCAGATGATTATGTTGTATTTCTTCAAGAACATGAGGATGACATTGGAGTGAACGAAGATGATCCTATCAACTTCCTTCAAGCCATGAAAAGTTCTGATTCTCAAATGTGGATCGATGCCATGAATGAAGAGATGAAATCTATGAAGGATAATGACGTTTGGGACCTTGTACCATTACCAGAAGGTGCGAAACCCATTGGTTGCAAATGGATATTTAAGACCAAAAGGGATTCGAAAGGTGATGTGGAAAGGTACAAAGCTCGTCTTGTTGCAAAAGGTTTCACACAGAAAGAAGGCATCGACTATAAAGAGACTTTCTCTCCGGTTTCCACGAAAGACTCTTTTAGAATTATAATGGCATTAGTGGCGCATTTTGATCTTGAGTTACATCAGATGGATGTGAAGACTGCGTTCCTTAATGGTGACATCGAGGAAACAATCTATATGGTGCAACCGGAAAATTATGTGTCCAAAGACGCAAATGATTTGGTCTGCAAACTTAAAAAATCCATCTATGGACTCAAACAAGCATCTCGACAATGGTATTTCAAATTTCACCAAGTGATTATTTCGTTCGGTTTTGAAATGAATTTGGTGGATGAATGTATATATCATAAGTTCTGTGGGAGTAAGTGTATTTTTCTGGTTTTATATGTTGATGACATTTTGCTTGCCAGCAACGATATAGGCTTATTGCACGAAACCAAGAGATTTCTAGCTAAGAATTTTGAGATGAAAGATCTTGGTGACGCCTCTTTTGTATTAGGAATCCAGATATCTCGAGATCGCTCTCGGGGGATTCTTGGATTATCACAAAAGAGCTATATCGAAAAGGTTCTAAAAAGATATGGCATGCAGGAATGTAAACCAGGTGATACTCCTGTGGCTAAGGGAGACAAATTCAGTCTCAATCAGTGCCCTAAGAATGATTTTGAAGAAAAGGAAATGCATACGATTCCCTATGCTTCGGCAGTAGGAAGTCTAATGTATGCTCAGGTTTGTACGCGTCCGGATATTGCGTACATTACAGGGATGTTAGGCAGATATTTAAGCAACCCAGGGATGGACCATTGGAAAGCAGCTAAACGGGTCCTGCGGTACTTACAAAGAACAAAAGACTACATGCTCACATATCGGAGGTCAGATCAGATCGAGATCATCGGGTATACTGACTCTGATTTTGCTGGATGCCAAGACAGTATGAAATCTACATCAGGCTATATTTATTTGTTGGCTGGAGGTGCTATCTCCTGGAAGAGTGCTAAACAGTCTCTTATAGCATCTTCTACCATGGCAGCAGAATTTGTAGCTTGTTATGAGGCGTCCAATCAGGGGATATGGTTGCGGAATTTTGTCACTGGGCTGCGCATAATAGATGGTGTTGATAGACCACTCAAGTTATATTGTGACAACAAATCCGCTGTACTATACTCCAACAACAACAGGAGCTCCACGAAGTCGAAACACATCGACATCAAGTTTCTGGTTGTGAAAGAAAGAATTCAGAGTAGACAGTTGTCTATCGAGCACATCGGAACAAACTCCATGATTGCGGATCCGCTTACTAAGGGACTACCACCCAAAGTGTTTCACGAGCACACTGCTCATATGGGTGTTATTTCAGCTCATGATATTCAGTTCTAGTGGGAGTTTGTTGTTTTTCTATTTTTAGTGCTTTTATGTTATAGACATATTTGGTTTTATTTATGATTATTGAGGTTTTCTGCAGAAATTAAGTTTTGGTTTATTTAGACTCTGTTTTTTCTAGTATATGGTTTGATCTCACTAAGGTTTAAGGAGGACCAAATGGAAATAGACATGTTGAGGTCACATAACATGAAATTTCCATACTACACATCCACTTCATGATCCATGTCGTTTAGTTGTATCGATATACGTGACCATTGATGGGTATAACTACGATAGATGTAGTGAATGCCGCTTTGATCCTATGTTGATATGGTTGATGGACCGGATTGGTTATGAGATACAATTTGGTAATGACAGTAAAGTTGAGCTCCTTCGGTTATTTTTGCGATACATAATTATAAGGTTGCACATATAGCCCAAGTGGGAGATTGTTGGATCTTTAATCCAATATGTTGGATCCTTAATCCAACGTTGGGCTTATATGTTAAATAATTATGTGTTGTGAACTGTCAATAAAGATGGCTCATTAAAAGTGATCTAATTTGGTATACGGTTATTGGGCTTTAATGTATCTAACAGGTTGTGGGCCTTTAATGTGTAGACTCGTTATGGGCTTCTATTTCAGTGATGGGTTGAAATAGGAAGCCCACTAGGGTAACCTAGGGTTTCTCTATAAATACGGCTGGTCCCCAGGTCACACGTAACATTCTTGTCATTCCTGATATCCCGTCGTCAGAGTGAGCCAGAGAGAACTTAAGGGACTCTCAAAGAAATACGTGTTGATCTGGAAGATCAACCGTCATGGATTCATCAGGTACGCTTCCGCTATTTAGTTTATGATTCTCCAATGTTCAACATGATTCGGTCGTGGAATCAGGTGATGTATTTCACTCATGATATTCGGATTTAACAGTTCTACCCATTCACAAATCCAGTACACCCTAGAACGAGGGTCTATAAGAAAGATCAAATGAGTAAAAAAGAAATTCATATTATTCGAAAACAAAACACAGCACATAGATGCCTAAATCTAAAGGCGAGCACACTACTACAAATAATAACTTCCGCGACTGGCTTTAAAATTTTGTCGTACGATTTTAAAGAAACACGGTATTTTGGAAAACATGTTTTTCAAAAACTGTCATGTAAAAGGATCCTGAAGTTTCAACTAAAAAATCAATTTGACAATGAGAAAAATAATCTATGACTTAATTTATAAACTCTTTGTTGATTCTTATTTACTGGGATATTCCAAACATTGCATTACGGTCATTCAAAGGCCGCCCTGAAAAAATTCACATAAAATTTTTATTTATATAATAAATCATTCTACATAATTTCGCCAGGACGAAGTCACGGTAAACTATAGTTGAACATGCTTTTTGAAAAATTGGAAAAAAAGAGCACCACTTAAATTAACAGTTCACAAAGCAACTAGTTGTTCATAGCACAACAAATAAGTTATAAAGAAGGTCGTGAACTTTTTTTACGTCGTATGCCTACTTTTTTTGAAACATTTCCGGTTGTTTTGGTAGATGGAGACGGAATTGTTAGAGCCGATGTTCCTTTTAGAAGGGCAGAATCTAAATATAGTGTCGAACAAGTAGGTGTAACGGTTGAGTTCTATGGCGGTGAACTCAATGGAGTCAGTTATGGTGATCCTGCTACTGTGAAAAAAATATGCTAGACGCGCTCAATTGGGGGAAATTTTTGAATTAGACGAAGTCATGGTAAACTATAGTTGAACATGCTTTCTGAAAAATTGGAAAAAAAGAGCACCACTTAAATTAACAGTTCACAAAGCAACTAGTTGTTCATACCACAACAAATAAGTTATAAGGCAATAGCATATATCTGCTGCACTGTTGACGTACGTTATTGATATTGCATTATAATTTTTAATACGTAGATACCTTTTCTCTTTTGAAAATACTTGATCTGTCCGTTAATAACGAGACCTGCCATTAGACATGCATGTACATATACAGTACTGATCAAGTTAACATTTGACCAAAAGAAAGTGCAAGATACAAAACCTAAAATGTTTGTAGTCATATTAAGACACAGCGTGCAACGTTATCGCCATCATTCACACCTGTTAACGCGGATACAAATCAGATATTGAAGCCTCATTTACTGATGCTTGGGCAGAATGGTCACTCTTGGAGTGATCTGATTTGGCAATCTCTTTTGAATTGGAATACACTGACGTGTCTGTTCCAGTGCTGTTGCGAAGCAAGAAAGCGGGCTCTGAGGGCACAGGTAGAGATAGAGAGTTGCTATTTAGCATCAGAACGATTGTGTTCATAGTTGGTCTCTTGGCTACATTTTCTTGAACACACAACAGTGCAATGTGAACACATCTCATGATTTCAGATCCTTGTCCGTGACTCGCCAGAGGATCAACGACGTTTGAAGGTGTCCCGTCCCTCCAATTTCTCCACGTCTTTGAAGGTTTGGCCAAAACGATAATAAAATGTTATCATCAGCGGTCAAAATAGTTGTAAACATGCAGTGGTGGAGAGCTAGGATTTTTAGAGTCCGGAGCAAATTTGATTCAAAAAAATTTCTATATAAAAAATTAGGTAAATAGTCAATAAAACGTTTGGAATTGCTATATATAGCTAACGTTTTGTAAATATTAGGTAAATAGTCATATAGATGATGTGACCTAATAAATGAAAATAAATATTTACTTAAGATTTACGTTTGTAAATATATAAAAGTGACAATTTACTTAAGATTTACGAAACGTTGACTATTTAGGAATGTCAAACTGTAAATGTGGCTATTTACCTAATGGACCCTTCTATATAAGGGGTTTGTAAGAAAACAAAAATTATATAGGGGACAAATATAAAACAATATAATTTTAGGCTAAAAAAGTAATAATTAAAGAAAATTTTTAATTTTCAAAAAATCAGGGGAAAAATTTAATTTGGTCCTAAGCTAGCTCGGCCTTTGGCAACATGATTTCGTACTCACATAACTTAGGAGGTCTTCGATGTGATCTCCATTGCGGAAAGAATTGTTTCTCTGTCCGCTCACTATTTCTAGAATCAAGACACCAAAGCTAAGCACGTCCGATTTTACTGAAAATTGTCCGTGCATAGCGTATTCAGGAGCCATGTATCCACTACGATGAAACATATGTATTATGTGTAAATAGAGTTATATCTTGTGTATATGAAGTAGAAAATAAAAAAACATTATCTTACTAGGTTCCGACAATTCGACTTGTATTGCCTTGGGTTTGATCGACATTGAAAAGCCTCGCCATTCCGAAATCTGAGATCTTTGGGTTCATTTCTTCGTCTAGAAGAATGTTACTTGCTTTGAGATCTCGGTGGATGATTCTCAGACGCGAATCTTCGTGTAAGTAAAGAAGCCCTCGAGCAATGCCTCCAATAATTTTGTAACGTCTATCCCAATTTAATGTGTCCCTCTTGCTTGGATCTAGAAACGAATTGAACACAAAAAGGGTGACATAGAATCAAATCAAGGATCTTAATTAAGTTAAGCCTACTCATCAGACCTCTTTGACATTTTTTTATAAATAAATATGGAAACAGAGGCATACCAAATATGATTTGATCTAGGCTAGCGTTTTGAACGAACTCGTAAACAAGAAGTCTTTCCCTTCCTTCCAAGCAAAAACCATGAAGCCGGACAAGATTACGATGTTGAAGCTTGGCAACAAGCATGACTTCATTCTTAAATTCAATCTCTCCTTGGCCCGAGGCGGTAGATAATCTTTTCACAGCAATCTCTTGACCGTTCAAATGCCTCCCCTAAATAATAAATGGACGTCATTTTTATGGCTTTTTTTCCTGTACTTTGATATAATATTAAAATTTTAAATATATATGGTAACAAACACTTGCCTTGTAAACAGGACCAAATCCTCCTTGTCCTAGTTTATTTGCTTCAGAAAAGTTATCTGTAGCAATTCTAACCGACTCGAAACTGTAATGCAATGACTCCGATCTTTCGATTTCTTCATCCGGCTCCTGTGCCCGTGGATCTTGAACAGCATAAATGACAGAAGTACGTTTCACACATATGTACAGAAACATATATAAATCCATGTAATTACTTCTTAGGTGACAGGACATAAGTACTTACTTTCAACCACATTTTTTCTCTTTTTCATCCTCAAATACAGGCAAAGAGAGATGATTAGCAACACAAACCCAACAGCACTTGAAACCGTGATAATAACAATCGTTTTAGATGATAAGCTCGTATGTTCTGCAAAAGCAACAAGCGATTCCAAATCCATTGTTCAAAACTAACAAAACATATGTGTATGATCTATGAAAATAAATGAATACTTCAAATTATAAATACAGAAATAAGTTCTCTGCTAGTTTAGTTCAATTAGCATGCATGGCAGTGCGTTAGCAAAAAGTTCTCTGCATGAGTAATCAGCGTTGACAGAGTAATCAGGGTTATACTTTTTGCTAACGCACTTCCATGCAGCTAATTGAACTAAACTTTGGTATATATATATATATATATATATATATATATATATATATATATATATATATCCACGTGAATGGCTATATAATCCATTAGGTACATAGTCATATTTATATTTTGAGATCGTTATTTAATTAACGTCTAGTAAATATTTTATAAATAGCCAAATTTACATTTTTACAAGCTTAACTCAACGTAAATATCACTTTTATTTTAATGAAAGGACGAAGCATGAATTTCACGTCATGTTTATGGCTATTTACCAAATATTAATCAAACACTGGCTTTATAACTATTTCAAACATCTAAACTAACTAATTACCTAAATTTTATATTAAAAAATTTAGCGATATAAGCCACATAAATATAAGTGTTTGTAGCCAACGTTTTGTAAATTTTTCGTAAATAACAAAAAACTATTGTAAATATTTCGTAAATAGTCATATTTACTAGAACTTTACTCTGCGTTTTTTATTATGTGATAGCGTAAATAGATTTACGTGGCTATTTTAAAAAAATTAACTAAGCGTTGGTTCTTTCAAAATTTATAACGTTTCATATGACTAGATAGCCATTGGACCCACTCATATTTATATATATGGTTCATTAGGAAAATAACCAACTTAAACGTTTGACATTGCTGAATAGCCAATGTTTGATAAATTTTAGATAAATAATCACTTTCATATATTTACAGACATAAATCTTAAGTAAATAACCACTTCCATATAAGGTCGCGTCATCATTTATAGTTATTTACCTAAGATTTAGCAAACGTTGAATATTTAGCAATGTCAAACGTTTAAGTTGACTAGTTTCCTAATTTTCTGATATATATATCGTTTTGTTCATGGCCACAGTTTTTCTATTAAAGCTTTGATTTTCTCATGATTTCTATTATTTTGAAAAACCATGATTAGAGTCTTTCTTGAAGCGTTTGTTTGAAAACATGTTTGAAGAATTTTGGGTGAAGAAGGCAACCTATGCAAAAACTTCATGTCATTATATTTGCGTTGAAAATTAGGGATTTTGGAGACAGTTATCCTTTTTTCTTGAGCAATAGGTTTTTATACCACATTTCATATTGAAATATTAGTCGGACTAACCCACTTGAAATGTTGATATTGCAATCTAACCAACGTTTCGCCCAAATTTCTATTTTAGTAAAACAATGATGATGTGGCTTAATAATGTACGAAGTTAATTACTATATTATCCTCTCTATTAGAATTTGGTTAACAAAACTTGTAGCCAACAAAATTAACGAAAATTTACTGACGATTCACAAGTTACTTATTTTAATCAATATTTAATTTGTTTCCTATATTATATTCATTAATGATTTTCCTTTTAAATATTCAAATTTGAATCCAAGAGTGTACTAAGCTTGATGACGATGTTGACTTTCCTAAAATCGTCTATTTATTTTGGTTTATTTTCGTTTATTTATTACACGAATATGAATTTATTCTATCATGTTTTTATTTCCTATTTTGTAGTTCAATTAGTTGGTCTGATTTGATGGATTTGATTTTCATTGACTTTTTCTTTCAATGCACACGAATATATCTCTTTAATTATGGAGTACTTATGTTTTTATTTTTTATTTTGAATGTATGAAATTTTTTTAGGGATTATTCCTATTCTATGACCTCCACAATGATTTTGGACCAAAATCAAATAAGTTCAATTTAATCCTAAACTATGACTATCTATTTTCTTTAAGTACAAAAATACCCTCAATAACTCACTGTGACTTTTTATTGACATTAATACAAATAAGTTCCAATGTTTATTGACATTAATTTAAATAAAATAAAAAAGAAGACCAAACAAAATCCATAACAACTCAGTTACACACGGCAAAAAAAAAAAACAGCATACACGGTCAAGTCTCACTGCCAAGTCCAAAACACGTCCAAAAATCAGCAAATCCATGGTAAATTCATCCAAAATTCGAAAACAGCCCAAATCAACAATCCCAAGCATAATTCCAAACACAAAATCGACTCACAATATCAACAATTCTCAAGATTATCAAAACCCCCAATTTCTAATGAACATACCCTGATTTTTCGGCCAAAATAATCAAAATAATCTCCGACGCTGAAGCTCCTGGGAACGACGGTCATGGCCGCCGAAGAGCAGCCCATGGACATCCCGGCTACGGCGACCTCGAAGTGTCCGCCGGAACAGCCCGCCATGGATTCCGCGTAGAATTTATGTGGTTTTTAAAGTTAAAAAATCAAAGAAAAAACGATTCTCGGGATTCTGGATAATTTTGAAAAGTTTCTGAATATTTCTGGATTTTCGTTGAAGATTTATTGACGTTGATGTCAATAAAAATGCATATTTATTGACATCAATGTCAATAAATCTTCAAATGAATTTTCCAGAATCGTTGAAGATAAATCTTCAACGAAAACCCAGAAACGTTGAAGATTTATTGACATTAATGTCAATAAGAATGCATATTTATTGACATTAATGTCAATAAATCTTCAACGTTTCTGGGTTTTCGTTGAAGATTTGATTCTGGATAATTTTGAAAAGTTTCTGAAAATTTCTGGGTTTTCGTTGAAGATTTATTTACATTAATGTCAATAAAAATGCATATTTATTGACATCAATGTCAATAAATCTTCAACGAAAACCCAGAAATTTTCAGATTTTTCTTACCCAATTCCTGTGAAATTCACTATCCTCGGTGGGTTCTCTTCCTTTCCCGGCGTTCGCTTCCCGGTCGGTCTCCACGGCGACGCGCGGCGTTCTCGTCTCCTCGGTGGGTTCTCTTCCTCTTCCTCCGTGAGCTCAACTCCGTCTCACTCTCACTCTCTCTCTCTCTCTCTCTCCCGAATTCTCGTTCTTCTTCTTCCTCGCTCAACTCGGCGACAAACCACGAGAACCCCAAACTAATTTTAGGGGTTTGAAACCCCCGTGATAAGCCTCGACGGAGTTCTTCTTCTTTTGGACGCAAGAGAGAGAGAGAGAGAGAGAGAGAGAGAGAGAGAGAGAGAGAGAGATTTTGAACGAAGAAGAAGAAGAAAAGAAATGCAGAAGAAGAAAAGAAATAAAGGATAAAAAAAGCAATGAGAAAAAATTGAAAGAAATAAAAGGATAAAAACGTAATTGTGTAAAAAAGCAAGTCATGTTTTTGGATTAAATTAGAGATATTGGATTTTGGTCCAAAACTATTGTGAAAGTCATAGTTTAGGAATAATCCCATTTTTTTATAATAGGCATAAAAAATTATAATTGTTAAAGCCCTAAAATTTGAAAAATGCATAATTTATAAATAAAAATTAACGAAAATTTACCGACGATTCACAAGTTACTTATTTTAATCAATATTTAATTTGTTTCATATATTATATACATTAATGATTTTCCTTTTAAATATTCAAATTTGAATCCAAGCGTGTACTAAGTCTGATGACGTTGTTGACTTTCTTATTAGGAGGACTCAAACGTTAGCTACTGTTTTATTTTCACTAATTTAAACCACACAAGGGTATATTTGATATTTCATAGTCGTAAATTTCAGTAAATGGCTATATAACAAAATTTAACAAACGTGGACTAGATCTTAAAAACCACGTAGAAAAATGGTTACGTTGCTAGTTTTCCCCTTAATATTTTATATTTGCTGCCAACTAATGTCCGGTGGTATAAAATTATGTGTAAATGTTAGGAATACTATGAGAAAAATATAAAGGAGCTAGCATAAAATCCTATAATAATAGGGGAGATGCCTGCTTTTTTTTTTTTTTTTTTTTAAATAGCGATAAAATGACATGTCGTCCTTTTGGGTTCCCTTTTAATCAAGGTTCAAAATGCCGTTTTCGACGCCGTTTCGAGCTTCCTGATTTACGGAAAATCGATAAGCCGACGGAAAACTGAACGGAAAAAATGTGGAAAAAATATAAATATATACATACATATATATGTTTCAATTTGTTTGGGTTTAGTGGATGAAGATAAAAAAATGTTCTTAGTTTTATGCAATATATATACTTGAGTAAAAAAAATAATGAATTAGAGTTTGATAATTTCAATGGTCTAATAAACTGAGTGTGATATGCATTTAATGTCTAACAATTTGCTATATTATTTTTACTTTTTTTTAAGAAAAATTAGTCGATCTAAGCCACATCAAACGTTGCAATTGTAATCTAGCCAACGTTTCGTTTAATTTTCGAATCTAGCCAAATTTGATGACGTGTCATATATATGTAAGATGGTATTTACTATATTAGCCTTGGTTTGATTTCAAAAATACTAGCCCACGTTTTGAAACTTGGTTTTGTAGCCGAATTTGTTATATTCGGTTTATATTTCGAATTTTAAAAAAATTATATACTTGGCAAAGTTGGTTATTGAGCATTTTTTTCTTTAATGAACATTATAGCCGTGTAAGCAAATACAGTGTAAATGTTCCTAAATTTTTGTTAATCTCCGTTGCTTTGTTAATTTCTGTTAATTATGGTAAATTTACATATGTGCAGGTAGAGCCGATTTCTTTCCTTTCCTTTAATACGCATTTAATATAGTATTTTTGTTTTCCAAATTTATTTTCTAATTTTGAACGAGATTTTATCATAATTACGTGTATTCATTATCTTATTTGACTTATTCAATCAAATAAATATTTCATTTCCCTTCTAATTACATCACCGAATCTCATATTACGAATTCAAAAAGCTGAAATTAAATTGCTGAAATTATAGCCGTGTAAGCAAATATAGTGTAAATGTTTGTAAATTTTTGTTAATCTCCGCTGATTTGTTAATTTCTGTTAATTATGGTAAATTTTTTGTGCATTTATTGCATTAAATTTTCTCTTTTAATTACATCACCGAATCTCTTATTAAATTAGCTAAATATCCAATTAAATTGCGAAAAAATCTGAAATTAATTGGCTGCATACAATTCAAACCGGTCAAACGTGGGCTAGTGTTTTGATCAAGTAAGTATAAGAAAAATGGTAAATTAGGTATTTTATATCCGTAAATTTCAGTAAATAGCTAGATTGTAAAATTTACCAAACGTTGGCTACATTCCAAAAATCATGTTTCAAAATGGCTACGTTGCTAGTTTACCTTTTTTTAACAAGGAGAAAACAAAAGTACTTTAGTTTAAATCAAGAAACCAACCACGGGTGGAAATTTGGAATCTTTTGTTTTTATGGATTTAATAATTCAATACCATTTCATCTCTCCATCCATCTTCTTCCTCTCTCCTCTGGTTTTATTTTTTTCCTCTTCCATCTCTTCCTTTCTCCTCTGGTCTACCTCTCTCCTCTGGAATCTTTATTTTTTTTTGTTGATATTGCACCTTAATGAACCGAAACACCTGGAAATTCGCCGATTCTCCTCGTCTTGTTGCCGGGAGCTGCTGCTTCTTCTTCGCTGGGAATGGTCTCCGAAAAACGGCATGTCGTATCGCCGATATTCGAACGAAAACTTACACCGAAATGACAAATAACACTCTCGCCGACCGTTAGAGTGACGAAAATGACGCCGCCGCCGATAATCGGAGAATTTCGCCAGACACATTTAGATCCGTGCTTTTAATAACAAGAAAAATGACATGTCATTTCTCAGGATTCTGTTAGCTACTAAATGACATGTCGTTTTCTGAGATTTTTGTGAGTGTACAAAATGAGATGTCATTTTTCAATCATCAAAGACGAGTTTTTTTATTATAAAAAACTGTATTATTTTAATCACTAAAATCACCTAATTTAATATACGCATGATTAAATTAAAGAAAACTAGCATGTAATTAATTATGAATTTCCATTATTAATTTAATGGTTTTAGCTATTTGATATTTAGAGAATCGTATGTTTTATTTTACTCTATATTATTTTGAAACATGCAATATTTTTTTTATTTTGAGAAGTGACACTATCGACCAATATTACATGATATATTATACCAGTTCAAGTGTATGTGACATTATTGATCAATATTACATGTTTTAGTATAGGGGCATTAAGCTGAAAAATGATAAATCATCCGCTTTTAAAGAGACATGCATTTCTGTAGTCTAGTGAGCTCGAACTCAGGACTTTCAATTGAGGTATGTGTGAGATTATCACTAGACCAAACTAACAACCACGAAACATGCAATATTATGTCAAATGATATGTGTATATTATAAATCCATGGAAATATTATGTGTATTTATATTGTGTTATTATTTAATGAATCATTTATTAGTATAAATGCGGAAACTAGTTAATGCATATTATTCGATTTATTTAAATCATCAGCGTGGAGGTTGTGAGTTCAATATAAACAAATAGAGTGTTGCAATGTTTTTTATTTAGAAGTAAAACGTTGATTAATTTTTTATTTTATTAATTATATCAATTTATAATACAAATATTTTTAGTAATTTTTCTTAAAATTAGTTGAACTCGAACTAATTTTTCCTAAAAAGAATCAAGCATGAATTATATCATTTTATAATAAAAAAAATTTAAATTAGTAATTTGTCTTAAAACTAATGAAAAATTAATCATAATAACTTTTATCAATGAGGTGAATGTTTTTTCCTTATAATTTATTTTAAAAAAATAATATAATTAAGTTTTGTTTAAATTTTTAGAAAAAATTAACTTTTATGTATAATAAGGAGGAGAAAGTTTTTTTTTTTCTTTTAAAATATTATGTATTATAAAATTATATAATTATTATTTAATTAGCTTTAAAAAATATTAATTTTTTTTTATTAATTATGAGATTGCCACGTGTTTTTTCATCCAATTTAATGGTTTAGGTATTAACGGGGCAATTAAAATATAACATTAGATATTTTTGTTGTAAAAAAAAAAGATTAAGTATATAAATGTGGTTTCAAGAAAATATTAAGTATTTTTTTTTTTTAAAGCAGCTTTGCTGCAGTGGAGATTGAACCAACGACCTCCACACAGGAAGTGGTGTGGAATTACCACTAGGCTATCCTAGGTACCACAGAAAATATTAAGTATTTTTATCGTCAATAATTCTTATGTTATTAATGAATTTTTTTGAAATCCAAATCCCTTACATTTCCGGGTTACAACTTACAACTTACAACTCTACAAACCGCCAAACGAGAATGATACACGTATGGTGACCAAGCAAAAGCGTAGATAACGGAAAATAATGTGACCATAAATAATTTTGGAATAAAAAACGATAATTACTTAGCTGTCGTTTTTTTAGACAGTTTTTCCAGCACAGAAATAATATTTTATTAAATACCTTCGTTGACTCAACCAACATTATTGGTATAGTGTGAAATACAAATTTTATAGAACATGAAAACGACGAGTATAGAATAACTAAAAAATTAATTTTAATTCTTAATTAAATATGTAGCAGGAATATAACTGATAGTCACGTCAAAGAAACCGAGTATTAAACTATTAATCGAGACTGAACTTGGAATACAAAAAAATTAAAAAAATAATAATAAATAGATAGCACGTCAACAGTCTTCGTCATTTTCATGTATATGTGTGAAAGCTATTGAGTGGAAACTTGAAAATATAATTAAGAAAACCTCAGGAGTAAGTCAATTGCTAATACATGCATAACTTATTATCTTATTTCGTATCATGTTAGCTATGTTGAGGTTTGGTTAGAATACTGTTCTTTGTAATAAAATAACAATAATAGTAATAAATAAAAAAAAGTAAATTATATGTACCCGGTTCGGTGGCTGCAGTGCCATTTTTTGCAGGCGGCGGTGATCCCGGAGATGGTGACGGCGGAGAAGTCTCGAATGACACGTCATCTAAGGGCTGATAGAAAAGGTAAACCTCGTACCTAAAGCTACAGCTGGTTCCGACGACTCTTCCGCCGATCTTCCCGCCGCAACACTGAGGCATGAACGTGAAGGAATACTCCAGACAGCTGTAGCAGTCCCGCTCCGATATATCCGGCGAACACTGCGCCATCGCGTACACCGTCATGAACTCCGGCGCCGTGGCGTTCCCGGCCGCCACTTTCCGGAACCTTCCTCCCGCGGCGGCGCGGTTCTTGAGGCCGTCGAGAAGCTTCCGGAGGGTCGAGAAGAACTCGCTGGAAGCGGTGGAGGAGACGTTGTTGGCATTGCGCATGAAGAAGATCTCGGAGGTTTCGGAAAGTCCGACGAGTGATCGGTTCGAGTATCGGAGCATGCAAAAGTCGTACCACCCGACGGCCTCCTTCTGGTTAGGGCACGCCCGCGGGAGCGCCAGCGTGGCATTCTCGAGGCATCCGCGGCACGGGCCGGGCCCCACGTCTCCGCGGCAGAGCCCGACGGCGTGGGCCCGGTTGGGGTCTCGGCCGAAGGAGGCATTGAAGAAGCCGTAGCCGTTGCCGTTGTCTGTGGCGGGAAAGGCTGATAAGAGGCCGTTGAGATTTGCTTTGTAGTCGCTGCTGTTTGTGTAATTGCCTATCTTGTTTTGGCAAATTTCGTATAGGAACTCTGGCTGGGCGTTGACTTTGATGGAGAGAAGGAAGATGAAGAAAGGGACTGATGAACTTAGAGAGCGAAATGCCATTGCTGGTCATAATGGTATTAGTGAAATTGGTACATCACGCTTTAAAAGTCTTTGGGATTACGACTAGTAAAAAAATAATTTTTGTTGAGTTTATTTTTCGGAAATTCTGGGTTTATATTTAAATGTTTCCCAGCTGGAGGGAGGGTGCGCATGTGGACATGTATGTATTGGGTAGTTGCTACTAGACAGACGAATGATTTTATTGGTTTTCATTTGTAATTGTAACAAATACAATATGCCATTGTGGCCTAAGATGTTTCCTTAGGAACATTTATTTATTTTTGTTCGATTATGATTCAATGTTGTTTTTCTAATTCAGGACCTTATGTTGATTATAATGTTATGAATTTATGATTTTAATTTTAAACGACATTGCTATCTTATTAAATTATTGAGAATTGTATACACAAATGGAATCTACTTATATATATATACACGTAATACAACTATATGAACAACAAGATGAAGTAATGGAGACTATTGGTGCTAAGTGTGAAGAAACGACTTGTATTTTCTTTACTTCTCTTTTCTCTATGTATAGTTTATATATATATTGAC
Source organism: Urtica dioica subsp. dioica (assembly GCF_054948205.1). Lineage (NCBI taxonomy): Eukaryota > Viridiplantae > Streptophyta > Magnoliopsida > Rosales > Urticaceae > Urtica > Urtica dioica. The sequence goes on from NC_142764.1 coordinate 25,277,979, forward strand.
GGATTTACATGGGATTCAAAGAGGTTACGTGATTCCTTCAATTTTTTTTATTATACATTTTTAGTCTATTTTTTATTATTAAATTATCTTTAGGATTTATAAATTAGCCCCACTTAAAGATTTTGTTTTTCAAATTAGCCCTCTTTGAATTTTTTTTCTTTCAAATTTGCTACATAAACTTGCACAATATAATTCATCCTCTCGTCTATCTCAACACAAGGCAAGCACACCATTCTTAGTGTGTATGTGGACGATATAGTCATCACCGGAAACGACCTGGAAGAGATCAGGAGGCTGAAGCAAACTTTGTCATCTGAGTTCGAAGTCAAGGACCTCGGCAGCCTACGATACTTCCTCGGCATGGAGGTAGCTCGATCAGAAAAGGGCATCTCTGTTTCCCAGCGCAAGTACACGTTGGATCTCCTCAAAGAAACTGGCATGCTTGGCTGCAAACCAGTTGACACTCCGATGGATGCCAATGTGAAACTTCTAGCTCGCACCAACGAGGCCGCCACCGACAAAGAAAGATTTCAGCAGCTCGTAGGAAAACTCATCCACCTAACTCACACGAGACCAGATATTGGATTCGCAGTGAGTATGGTAAGTCGATTCATGAGTAATCCCTCAGAAACTCACATGGACGCAGTCATGAGGATTCTCCAATACCTCAAATCTGCCCCAGGGACTGGTCTCTCCTTCAAGAAAAGACGAAGTCGAGGTGTCGAAGTATTCACAGATGCAGACTGGGCCGGATATGTTCCAGACAGACGATCAACATCAGGCATGTGCACATACGTCTGGGGAAATCTTGTTACCTGGAGAAGCAAGAAGCAGTCCGTTGTCTCAAGAAGTAGTGCTGAAGCCGAGCTCAGGTCCTTAGCAAGTGGAGTATGTGAAGACATCTGGCTGAAGAGAGTTCTCGACGACCTCAAGATCATCATCGAAGGTCCAATCAAGCTCTTTTGCGATAATCAAGCTGCTCTCAGCATAGCCAAAAATCCAGTCCATCATGACAGAACAAAACATATCGAGATCGACCGATACTTCATCAGTGAAAAGATTGAAGAAAAAATAATCGATATGGAATACATTCCGTCAGGTCATCAGCTCGCCGACATTCTCACCAAAGCCCTTCCGCGAGCAACCTTTTCCGAGCTATGTAGCAAGCTTGACCTCCTCAACATATACAGTCAAGCTTGAGGGGGAGTGTTGAAATCCAGCTCGTCAGCTCGCCCTTCCGCGTCGAGCTCGTCAGCTCGCCCTTCCGCGTCGAGCTTGCCTCAGAAGTCCTCTCCTTGGAACTCATTCCTCATGGGAAATTGTCGCATTTATTTCTCATGTTATTTCCTATGTCTTGCTCTCTGTGTATATTTATTATTCTTTTTTTCCTAGAAGTAGTTATTACACATGTATTTATTACACTCTCTCTTGTACCCACCATATGTATAAATAGGTGATACAAATTAATATCAAATATAAGAAATATTCAAAGTCTCGGAACACTATCTCTCTTCTCCGATTCTCTCTTTCTTTATCTTCTCTCCAGATTCGACTCTCTCTCTCTCTAAACTTCAACAGTTTTTATTCGAATTAAGACTGCTTTATATTAATTAAAATAATAAATTTATTTCTATACATATGATGATTGCCTTTTCAAATCTTGAATTTTTATTTCAAACTCTCGTTCTTTCTTTATGATTAAGTAGTCTCTCTTCTTCCAAGAACATCGCTGAGAGTCTCGATGACTCGAATTTTTGGATTCTGGCGCAATTTCTTGCCAATGAAGAGCTTTGTTTCCATAGCGAAAAACTAGACGACTCGGCGTCGAGTCTTGGCTAGTGGTGGTGTCTTTGGTGTTGTTGAGTGGGTATGAGAATGAGTCGGAGAAGGATTTCCTCAGTGTACTTGCCTTCCAGATGTCTCGTTTGGCTCGAAAACAACAACCAAAAGGTTAAAACGACACAAAAAGCCTCACACATTTCCTTGTATTCCTTCTCTCTCCTGAGTTATTTGCTTTGTATTTTGTTCCACGATTCATGTAACTAGTGGGTTTCACGATGAGATTAAGGGTTTTTGGGTAAGATTTGGGTTTCATAATTTTTTTTTCTATCACGTAGTTGATAACTAGTAATAGTTGTTAATATTTATATTTTATCTCAAATAAAAACTCTATTTTTTACAAAAAAAAAAAAAAAAACATATCCTCATTTATTGTAATGATTTTATTACATTTCTAAATATTAAATTTAGCTCACTATATATAACTTGTTGTCTTGTATTTTCTATTAATTTTTATGCAATTAGATTGAGGGAGATTAGAAATATAACCCATTCCTCTTACGGTACAATACTAACAACTATCTGATAATTAAAAAAATAACGAAAAATTAAGAACACTATTAAATTAAGGTTCTGATACCATGAGAAAATAAGGATGAACACGATTTCATGATAATATTGAATAATGAGAAATACTTAAGTCTTTAAGTTTATTCAATAACGGAAAACAATAAAAGAAGAGACAATTAGGCCAATAGTCTAATAGTCCATCCTTATTTAAAAAAAATCATTTATTAAGAAAATAACTCACTAAATTATATTAGAATTAATTCCCTTTTTACCCCCTGGACTCGTACCCCGATTACATTTTACCCCCTGGACTCGGAAATGTTGCAGAACTAATCTCAGAACTTAAACACGTGTTACAACTTGCCACTTCTGTCAGTATTTGGACGTTAAGTTTAACTTTTTGATGACGTGGCAATATTATTTTAAACAGATTAAATAATTAAATATTTTTTTATTATCTCTCCTCTCTCTCTCTCTTTATTTTCTTCTTCTATCTTTTTCTTCCTCTCCTGGTTCTCCCCACGCCACAAATCCTCACGTGCCTCACCCTTCTCCACAAATCCTGGACCGATATCCACCGCCACCGAGCCCCGACACACCCGCCCGTTTTTCTCTACCCGAAACCCGACCCAAATACTCACCGGAAATCGAACGTTACGCCGCCGATCACCGCCACCGCCACATTCAAGTTCAGCCACTCCGCCGTGAAGAAGGGCCTTCTCGAAGTCTCCGAAGCCTGCTCTGCCGCCACTCCTTTCGACTTCCTCGCTGCGCTCTTCTGCTCTCGCGTAGGTGTAGAGAAGTCGGTCTCTGTCTCTGTCTGCATCGACGCAAGGGCTTCGCGGTCGCTTCCGCTGGGCTTCTTCGGCAACGCTCTCCGTTTCTCCGTCGTCTCTCTCGACGACGACGAACGGTTCAGACTCGCTCACCTGACTCGGCAGATCCACGACGTCACCGTCGTCGATGAATCAGAGCAGGCGTAAGTACATTCTAGGGGCTCTAAATATGTAGTCATTCAGACTCATTAAGTTAAAATTATAATTTAACTATATGATAATTAAGAAAAGAAACTAAAAAATTCAAAATTTGAGCACAAAGAATTTTTTTTTTTCAACGACAGCATTGGTTAGCTTTTGAAGCAAAACCAGTAAATTAAAATCAATTCTTTAACTTTCAAGGATAAGATACATGTTCAGTAATTTTTTTAGTGAATGTCAAAATGTGACATGGCATCAGAGTTTGATAAGTGTAATAAACACTCCACCCAAAAAAATAAATGATCAGCCATACAAAAAAAAAACCTGTGGGAGGGGCAGAGCGGCGGCGAGATCAATCCAGAAATTCTGTCTGAGATATCTCCGGGCGATCTTAGAAGCATCGATGACGAGCTCTCCTCTCCCGAAAACGAGCGAAGACGGGGCTATATAAGCCGTGCGAAACTTGATGAAAATCTGGACGACGTAGAACGCGTCGGCGATTGATCGAACAGCCGTGAGCGCGACTTCGAGGCTGAGCCCGATGTCGATGCACGTCTCGGTCCTGACGATGGGGAGGTAGAAGAAGAGCGGGTCCATGAAAAGCGAGACCAGACACGTCACCAGGAAGACCTTGTTCCAGCCCCGGATCGACGGTCCGCGAGGGTCTAGAATCTTCCGCGAGGGTCCACCAGGTTCTCCAGATTAAAACAGAACTGGCTTTTTTTTCTTCTTGTTTTCTCGCAGGCGCGTGGGGAGAACCAGGAGAGGAAGAAGAAGATAGAAGAGAGAGAGGAGAGATAATAAAAAAATATTTAATTATTTAATCTGTTTAAAATAATATTGCCACGTCATCAAAATACTGCCACGTCATCAAAAAGTTAAACTTAACGTCCAAATAATGACGGAAGTGGCAAGTTGTAACACGTGTTTAAGTTCTGAGATTAGTTCTGCAACATTTCCGAGTGCAGGAGGTGAAATGTAATCGGGGGTACGAGTCCAGGGGGTAAAAAAGGAATTAATTCATTATATTAACTGTTTTAGTTCATTTAATTTACTTCGGACTGATAGACTACTTTTTAATAAAATAAAACTTTGATTAGAATCTTAAAAAATGCTAAGAAATGCTAAGAGATTGACTAGTTGCAATAAATTTATCGTAAAACAATAATATACCCTCACACAATAATAATAATACTAATATTTATAAATGTTAAGAAAAAAGCAGAAAAGTGTGATGAATAAAAGATGTTGAGCAAATTTTGCTGGAACTACAAGGATGTAAGAATAAGCATCATGTGTGGTTGAACATTAAAGCCGTTGAGACATCTACTGCTGCTTTAGTTGGAATGAGAATTCAATATGAAAATTGGGCAGGTACGTTACCATTTCCTATTCAGATACCTCTAACGTGGATAGAAGTCACTGATTGAAGCCTCATTTACAGACGCCTGGGTAGACTGGTGACTCTTGGAATGATCTGAATTATCAGTGATCTGGTTTGAAATGAAATGCGCATCGGGTGCGATGCTGCTATGAAATAAGAAAGCTGGCTTTGAGGGCACTGGTAGAGATAAAGTGTCGCTACTAAGCATGAGAAAGATTGTGTTCATAGTTGGTCTATTTGCCACATTTTCTTGGACACACAACATTGCAATGTGAACGCATCTCATAACATCGGACCGTTGTACGCGCCTAGCCAGAGGATCCACGACACTCAGAGTCGTCCCTTCCCTCCAATTCCTCCATGCCTACGACGATTTATAATGTTACATTAAAATAGGGTCAACCATAAGTCTTTCAATTGAATTTAACGATTTTGTTTAAAAGCTTCTAGTGCAAATACGCTTTTCATTTCATGAACTTTTTTTTTTAAAACAAAATTGTCGATTTCGTAGCATTTTAATTATTTTTATAATAACATTAATTTTTTTTTATGCGAACTGTCACATAAAAAACTTAAAATATGTTTTCCGACTTGAATAACTTGTTAGTTTTACAAAAGAAAGTAAGCAAATCTGAAATGTTAGTCTTAACAATACTAAATATATATATTATTATATATATATATAAAGCAAAACCCCAATTTTACTATGCTACAGTACCTTTAGATTTTTCTTAAAATTTCCAAAAATACCTATTTAAGTTTTAAAATTACATTAGTAACCGTATAACAAAATTCCAGAAACAACTTTAAAAAACGAAAAATTCTAGAAACAACTCTAAAACGAAAAATTCAAAAAATAACTATAAAAATGAAAATTCCCTAAACTAACTTTAAAACGATAACAATTATTAGCCGATTAATAGTTTTATAATTTAAATTACTTATGATCAGTACAATTATTGAAAACTAATGAACATATAAGTAATGATGTTGGTTAATTATAATTTTCGTGTTGCTAAAAAAATATTGTGTTTATAATTACAACTTACTATTTCTAATTTATTTTTTATATCTGAGTTATTATTTAATTAAAATGGTTTAAACGTATATTAAAAAGTGGTAAAAAAATACTAACTTTTACGTATGACAAGTGATAACCAACAATTGCAAACCGTTCACATTATTATCTAAATTAAAATTTAGCAAGCCTCCCAGGCAACGCCGGGGCCTGTTTCTTGTATATATATATATATATATATATATATATATATATATATATATATATATATGTTTTTTAATAAGTTATATGTTTATTTATATTTTTTTTAAGACTTAATATAGAACTATATTATTTTGATCTAAAATATAATTTGGAGACCACAATATTAGTAGTTCAAAGACTAACTTTTGCAAAAAAAAAAAAAAATAGTGCATTAAGTGTTAGAATATGATTTTTGTACTTACAAAGCTCAAGAGGTCTTCCTCGTGATCTTCGTGCCGGAATGTCTGGATTTTCTGTCCGCACATTATCTCTAGAACCAAAACACCAAAGCTAAACACATCCGATTTCACTGAAAATTGTCCGTGCATGACATACTCTGGAGCCATGTATCCACTACAAGCAAAATCATCTTTTAAATTAGTGGAATAGGACAAAAATTTGAAAACTAATTAAGGCTATGTACTCTTACAAGGTTCCAACTATTCGCTTCGTACTGCCTTGTGTTTGATCCATATGAAATAGTCTCGCCATTCCGAAATCCGATATCTTTGGGTTCATTTCTTCGTCTAGGAGAATGTTACTTGCTTTGATATCTCGGTGAATTATTCTCAGCCGTGAATCTTCGTGTAGGTAAAGAATCCCTCGAGCTATTCCTCTAATAATCTGGAAACGCTTAAACCAATCCAAGAGCACTCTCTTGCTTGGATCTGGAAAAAAAGGAACAAAAAAGATGATTGCATAGCATTAGGTTCTTATCAGTACAATATTCATCAAAATGTATTTGAGTTGTGCGTTTGGGACGGTTAGTTACCGAATATGAAATGATCGAGACTTGCATTTGCAACGAACTCGTACACAAGAAGTCTTTCACTTCCTTTTAAGCAGAAACCAAGAAGCCGAACAAGATTGCGATGCTGAAGCTTAGCTACAAGCATCACCTCATTCTTGAATTCAAGCTCTCCTTGGGCCGAGCCCATTGATAATCTCTTCACAGCGATCTCTTGTCCGTTCGGATGCCTTCCCTGAATTATTAGAGAAACGTTTATGGCTTTTCTACTACTTCTAACAAACGAGGCAAACTCAACTTAACTAACACTTGCCTTATAAACAGGACCAAATCCACCATGTCCAAGTTTATTTTCTTCGGAAAAGTTATCTGTCGCAACTCTTATAGTCTCAAATTGGTACTGTAATGACTCTGGTGTTTCAGTATCTTCCACAGACATGCGAGCTTGAACACATAAATTTGATAAGTACCACTTAAACGTATACAGGGGAGTTACAGCTTCTAAAAGAAAGGCGAGATTTTTTTTTTTTTTTTTTCTTATTTTTTTTTTACGTCAGGCGAGATGAGTTTAAGAGGACAATACTATTCATTCCATTACAGTATAAACCTGCAGCTCAAGAAGGGATAAGAATTTCAAGAAAATGTTTATAAATAAGTAAAGTTAATTATGAGACTTTATCTGCTTACTTTCCACTATCTTCTTTTCGTTTCCCATCCTCAAATACAAGCAAAGAGAAACTATTAGCACCGATGACCCAAGAGCACTTGATACGACAATAGTTAGGATAGTTTTGGATGAGTTGTGCTTATTTCCTGATACAACACGCAAGTTCTCAGTTCTCAGACCAAACGAAACAAATAAATGTATATCCAAATCAAATGATTTTTTTTAATTAAATAGTCAAATCAGTAAGTCGTACAGCTACAATCAACACTTATTACTAACAAGATACTGCAGTTCAAAATAGTAAGATCTAATTAAACGACGAAATATTTCTAATATATTCCAAGATTTGTTCATTTCAGTTTTAGCTATGGTTTTTCAAGATAGTTATGCTTAACTTTTTTCTTGCCCTTAGAATAGGTCACCTACTCCATAATTGTTTGGGCTTCGTGGTTCATTCTGGATATTTAAGATCTTCAACTTGGTGATTTCATATAGTGGACGCGCTCTCATGGTGCCTGTACTGTTTGTGAGAATCGTAGAGAGACTATGGGAAAAGGTAGTTGTAGAAGTGAGGTGATTTAAAACCTGGGGTATCTTAGGAGTAAGTTCAATATAGATAGACAAGGAAAACGACTATTCAAGATGGATTTTTGGAGTGTAGACAAATGAACCTCCATGAGAATGACCAGGAGAAGAAAGTCAGAAGTGTTGGCCTAAAAGCTGAAGTCTCTGGAACGTGAGAATAATGAGGACATGTCTGAATAGATTGCCTTGATGGCCAAGAAGTTTGGGAAATTCATGAAAGCTAAATCGAAGAGGTCGGTCAACAATCTTCATCAATCTTCAAAACAGAAGAGGAGGCAGAATGAACAAATTTGGAGACAGCAGTCAAGATCACAGAGGGAATTCAGTGTAGAGAGTGTGAAGGCTTCAGACATATTCAAGCTGAATGTGCTAACACATTGAAGAAGAACAAAAAGTCTCATGTTGTTAGCTGGAGTGATGATGATTCTGATAGTAGCAAGAAAGAAGATGAGTCTTTAACAATTTTTTTGCTTTCAGTGTTGTAACATATGAGAAGCGTAAAGAGTATGAAGGATGTAGCACAAGTAAGATGTTGTCGAAACAAACTCCTAACAATTGGAGCAGTGTTGATGAACATATCACGTACGAATGTATCATCAAGAGTTACTTTATTCTTCATGACAAGTGGTTGAAGGTGATTGATCTCAATTACAAATTGAATCAGAACATGGTTAGTTTGAAAAGTGAGAAAGATGAGCTCGAGAAGAAGGTATGCGCTCTACTTTAGAGAAAATTGAATTTCTTGATCTTGTTTCCTCTCTTAGGATCCAAGTTAAGAAGGATAATAAGGAATATATTTGATGAGAACATCCCAAGCATCTAATTTGATGGTTCCGAAGGCGAGACCTCCTTAGGGCATACCAACTTTGTGAAGGCAAGAGAAACTGTAGTCAGAATCTAACGCAGATGCCTCGAGGTGATAGATTGAAGAAGTAAATATAGGTGTAATAAAATTGATCATATGAAACCTTGTTGCTTCAAGTTGCTTACTGATCTACAAAATGATAAGATGAAGGCTACTCCACCGGTGAGAAAGGAGTGGAGAGTTAAAGAGAAAGTGTGCTTTGTTGCCGCATGAGGAAGGGGAAGCTAGAATTTTGATATATAGGGGCTGCTCAGGCACATGGCTAGAGATGAAATATATTTGATCAACCTAAAAATCAGTCAGTAACCTTTGGAAATGGTGAGCTCATTGGAAAATATATTATTTTACATCTGAAGTGCTTATCAGAACTTGAGAATTTTCTTCTCTTTGATGGATTGAAAGCTAATAATATCTTTATTATCACTCAATTATGTGACGAAGATCACCACGTGAAATTTACTCACGGTTTGCCAAGTCTTTGACATAAATGATTAGTATGTCATGGAAGAAAACAGATTGTCATCAAATAAGCGTTGTTATCTCCTATAAGGGTACAAAACTTCTCGTACAACTGGTCTGCTAAGCTAGCCGGATGAGATGAATTTGTGGCATAAATACATGTACATGGGCCATATGAACCTAAAGAAGATGAAGAGATTGCTATTGGTTGACAAGTGCAAGGCATTCTTAATTTAAAGGGTGAATTGAACATTGTGCATGGAGAATGTCGGATCCGAAACAGACCAAGATTGCTCATAGATGTGTGAATCTGATCAACGCTAGGAGACTACGTACTTGAGCTGTTTTACAACTAGTTATTCCTCCTTTAACAAATCATAAATTAACTTTGTCTGACACACCATTCATTTTTAATTAAGACAAGTAAATGCTTTCTGTTGAATATCAGCTGACTTTGACTATAGGATGATGTATTAGTGTAATTGTCTAATTGATTATGTAAATATGAGCTGATGTAATGTAAAAAATGATGGTGGTGAGTTAGTTGTAACTGTAATATTTTTAGAGTGAAAAACAGAGTTAAAGAACGGGAAAGGAAAGAAAGAGAGACAAAGCGAGAGATATAATCGTGGAGAGTGCGATAATCATCAGGTAAATTCTATCGACTTCTTCCTCTTTTTTCTTTAGGTTTATGTGCATTCATTGGGGTTCTTGATGATAGTTTGAAATCAGAAGTTTTAGGTTACAAGAACTCTGCGAAGAGCGAGTTCTGGGGAGTAGGCGATTTGCCATACCTCGTGATTGTGGAGAGAGGCAGAAACCTAAACTATGGAGGATAAAATACAAAAAGAAAGACGAGCTAGTTTGTAAATTTTTAGGATAAAAAAAAGTGACAAAATAAAATAAATAAAAAAAAATTAGAAAAATAGCCAATTTAAATGTTTGATATTGTTAATTAGCTAAAGTTTTGTAAATATTAAGTAAATAGACGTGGCTTAAAATGGCAATGACTATTTACTTAATATTTACGTTTGTAAATATATAAAATTGACTATTTACTTAATATTTACCAAATCTTGACTATTTAGCAATTCTCAACGTTTAAATTGGTTATTTTGCTAAATTATTGGAGGGGGCAATAGCCCACTGTCTGTATATGAGTGTTTATTCGGTGATCATAGATCTGAGTTCTCAAAACTTTCAATATGATCACACAAATAAGTCGCATTTCCAAAAAATAAAAGTAAACTATGTACCCGATTTGGTGGTTGCTGTATGATTCCTTGGGGCTGGCAGTGAGCGCGGGGACGGGGACGGTGGAGAAGTCTGTAGTGCCACGTCTTCAATGGGCCCAAGGAAACTGTCAATCTCGTACCTAAGGTTACAGCTAGTTCCTTCGACTCTTCCTCCGATCTTCCCGCCACAATACACCGGTAGGAGCCTTAAGGAATCGTCCAGACAGTTGTTGCAGTCCCGCTGCGATATATCAGGCGAACACTGCGTCATCGCGTACAGTGTCATGAACTCCGGCGCCGTGTCATTCCCGGCCGCCACCTTCCGGAAACTTCCACCTGCGGCAGCGCGGTTCTTGAGATTGTCGAGAAGCTTCCGAAGGGTCGAGAAGAACTCGGTAGAAGCGGAGGAGGACACGTCGTTGGGATTGCAAATGCAGAAGGCGTCAGAGGTCTCCGAGAGTCCGACGAGGGATCGGTTCGAGTATCGGAGCATGCAATAGTCGTACCACACGACAGCCTCCTTCCGGTACGGGCAGGCCTGCGGGAGCGCCAGCGTGGCGTTCTCGAGGCACCAACGGCACAGGTCGGGCCCCAGATCTCCTCGGCACCGCCCGACGCCGTGGGCCCGGTTGGGGTCCCGGCCGAAGGAGGCGTTGAAGAAACCGTAGCCGTTGCCATTTTCTGTGGCGGGAAGTGCGGACAAGAGGTCGACGAGGTTGGCTTTGTAGTCGCTGCTGTTTGTGTAATGGCCTATATTGTTTTTACATAAATAGTTCAATTGAACTTGCTGAGCATCGACTTTAATGGAAAGAAGAAAGATGAAGAGAAGGCTTAATAAACTTAGAGAGCGATATGCCATGCTGGTAATATGGTATTTGTGAAAAATGGTACTTCACGATTTAAAGCAATGGGACGATTTAAACTGTTGGAAATTATCTTTGCAGAATTATCAGCTTTTCTAATTTGATCTCTCATATACCTCATTTAATTTTGTTTTCCATAGATATTTCTTATTTTACAGTATTTTCTTTGTTTTTCGAAGTTTTATTTTACTGTTTCGTTTAGTTTGTTTTTTAATTCCTTTTTGCAATTTGATTTAAAATAAGGGTAAAATTGTCTAAAAATTTAGAAAAATGAGATATTTGAAGAAGGTTTGAAAATGTGAGGTATTTGAAGAATTACCATCTACAAATAACCAAATGTATTTGTGCAATTTCAACTAAAAAAATTAACTTAGTTCAGTTTAATTTCGGAAATTGTAGGCTTATTTAAATGTTTACAGCGGAGGGAGGGTCATTTGGACCAAAGTTCAAAATATCGACCATATATCCGATATCAAGGAAAAATGAGAAGTTTTGTGTAACAATTACTATAATAGCTTAAATATCGATATTTCCGAAAAAAAAAAATGACTATATATAATAGTCAAAATAAAAATATTATTCCTCAAATACCGATTTTTATGGCTCTAAAAACAAGCCCAAAATTTAAATGCTAGAAGTGTATTTTGTACAACAAAGTTTTATTGAGACGACTTGTCACAAAATATTTTTAAGGTCAAGCCTGTTGGAAACTTGGCATTGGATGGTTAGTTGCTTGAAAGAGTCTTCGCATTTATTATGCGCTTTAAAGTCAAGAGACGACTTCCAAGTCTTGACAAACTAGTCCCTAACCCCACTCGGGCGTTATGAGTTAAGTTGCTTTTTTGTGGTTTCATGATTTTCTAAAATCAAATTCCCAAAGACGTGTCACGTGTTCTACCCATTCACAAATCCAGTACACCCCAGAACGAGGGTTTATAAGAAAGATCAAATGAGTGAAAAAGAAATTCATATTATTCGACAACAAAACACAGCACATAGATGCCTAAATCTAAAGGCGAGCCGAAAATATGACACTACTACAAATAATAACTTCCACGACAGTCTTTAAAATTTTGTCGTACAATTTTAAAGAAACACGGTATTTTGCAAAACATGTTTTTCAAAAACTGTACTCATGTAAAAGGATCAAAACACGGTATAATCTATGACTTAATTTATAAACTCTTTGTTGATTCTTATTTACTGGGATATTCCAAACATTGCATTACGGTCATTCAAAGGCCGCCATGAAAATTCACATACAAATTTTATTTATATAATAAATATTTCTACATAATTTCGCAAGGACGAAGTCGATCACGGTAAACTATAGATGAACATGCTTTCTGAAAAATTGGAAAAAAAGAGCACCACTTAAATTAACAGTTCACAAAGCAACTAGTTGTTCATAGCACAACAAATAAGTTATAAGGCAATAGCATATATCTGCAGCACTGTTGACGTACGTTATTGATATTGCATTATGATTTTTAATACGTAGATACCTTTTCTCTTTTGAAAATACTTGATCTGTCCGTTAATAACGAGACCTGCCATTAGACATGCATGTACATATACAGTACTGATCAAGTTAACATTTGACCAAAAGAAAGTGCAACATACAAAACCTAAAATGTTTGTAGTCATATTAAGACACAGCGTGCAACGTTATTGCCGTCATTCACACCTGTTAACGCGGATACAAATCAGATATTGAAGCCTCATTTACTGATGCTTGGGCAGAATGGTCACTCTTGGAGTGATCTGATTTGGCAATCTCTTTTGAATTGGAATACACTGACGTGTCTGTTCCAGTGCTGTTGCGAAGCAAGAAAGCGGGCTCTGAGGGCACAGGTAGAGATAGAGAGTTGCTATTTAGCATCAGAACGATTGTGTTCATAGTTGGTCTTCTGGCTACATTTTCTTGAACACACAAGAGTGCAATGTGAACACATCTCATGATTTCAGATCCTTGTCCGTGACTCGCCAGAGGATCAACGATGTTTGAAGGTGTCCCGTCCCTCCAATTTCTCCACGTCTTTGAGGGTTAATTGGCCAAAACGATAATAAAATGTTATCATCAGCGGTCAAAATAGTTGTAAACATGCAGTGGTGCTAGGATTTATATAGTCACGAGCAAATTTGATTCAAAAAATTTCTATATATAAAAAATTAGGTAAATAGTCAATAAAACGTTTGGAATTGCTATATATGGCTAACGTTTTGTAAATATTAGATAAATAGTCATATAGATAATGTGGCCTAATAAATAGAAATGAATATTTACTTAAGATTTATATTTGTAAATATATAAAGGTGTCAATTTACTTAAGATTTACGAAATGTTGACTATTTAGCAATGTCAAAATGTAAATGTGGCTATTTATCTAATGGACCCTTCTATATAAGGGGTTTGTAAGAAAACAAAAATATATAGGGGACAAATATAAAACAATATAATTTTAGGCTAAAAAAGTAATAATTAAAGAAAAATTTTAATTTTCAAAAAATCAGGGGAAAAAATTAATTTGGTCCTAAGCTAGCTCGGCCTTTGGCAACATGATTTCGTACTCACATAACTTAGGAGGTCTTCGATGTGATCTCCATTGCGGAAAGAATTGTTTCTCTGTCCGCTCACTATTTCTAGAATCAAGACACCAAAGCTAAACACGTCCGATTTTACTGAAAATTGTCCGTGCATAGCGTATTCAGGAGCCATGTATCCACTACGATGAAACATATGTATTATGTGTAAATAGAGTTATATCTTGTGTATATGAACTAGAAAATAAAAGTCATTATCTTACTAGGTTCCGACAATTCGACTTGTATTGCCTTGGGTTTGATCGACATTGAAAAGCCTCGCCATTCCGAAATCTGAGATCTTTGGGTTCATTTCTTCGTCTAGAAGAATGTTACTTGCTTTGAGATCTCGGTGGATGATTCTCAGACGCGAATCTTCGTGTAAGTAAAGAAGCCCTCGGGCAATGCCTCCAATAATTTTGTAACGTCTATCCCAATTTAATGTGTCCCTCTTGCTTGGATCTAGAACGAATTGAACACAAAAAGGGTGACATAGAATCAAATCAAGGATCTTAATTAAGTCAAGCCTACTCATCAGACCTCTTTGACATTTTTTTAATAAATATGGAAACAGAGGCATACCAAATATGATTTGATCTAGGCTAGCGTTTTGAACGAACTCGTAAACAAGAAGTCTTTCCTTTCCTTCCAGGCAAAAACCATGAAGCCGGACAAGATTACGATGTTGAAGCTTGGCAACAAGCATGACTTCATTCTTAAATTCAATCTCTCCTTGGCCCGAGGCGGTGGATAATCTTTTCACAGCAATCTCTTGACCGTTCAAATGCCTCCCCTAAATTATAAATGGACGTCATTTTTATGGCTTTTTTGCTGTACTTTGATATAATATTAAAATTTTAAAAAATATATATATATGGTAACAAACACTTGCCTTGTAAACAGGACCAAATCCACCTTGTCCTAGTTTATTTGCTTCAGAAAAGTTATCTGTAGCAATTCTAACTGACTCGAAACTGTAATGCAATGACTCCGATCTTTCGATTTCTTCATCCGGTTCCTGTGCCCGTGGATCTTGAACAGCATAAATGACAGAAGTACGTTTCACACATATGTACAGAAACGTATATAAATCCATGTAATTACTTCTTAGGTGACAGGACATAAGTACTTACTTTCAACCACATTTTTTCTCTTTTTCATCCTCAAATACAGGCAAAGAGAGATGATTAGCAACACAAACCCAACAGCACTTGAAACCGTGATAATAACAATCGTTTTAGATGATAAGCTCGTATGTTCTGCAAAAGCATCAAGCGAGTTCCAAATCCATTGTTCAAAACTAACAATACATGTATGTATGATCTACGAAAATAAATGAATACTTCAAATTATAAATACATTAATAAGTTCTCTGCTAGTTTAGTTCAATTAGCATGCATGGCAGTGCGTTAGCAAAAAGTTCTCTGCATGAGTAATCAGCGTTGACAGAGTAATCAGGGTTATACTTTTTGCTAACGCATTTCCATGCATGCTAATTGAACTAAACTTTGGTATTAGAGTTTATATATACATATCTCCACGTGGATGGCTATATAGTCCATTAGGTACATAGTCATATTTACATTTTGAGATTGTTATTTAATTAACGTTTAGTAAATATTTGATAAATAGCTACATTTACATATTTACACGCTTAACTTAACGTAAATATCACTCTTTTATTTCAATGAAAAAACAAAACATGAATGTCGCATCATGTTTGCTAAATAGCCAACGTTTGGTAAATCTTAGATAAATAACCACTTTCATATATTTACAGATGTAAATCTTAAATAAATAGTCACTTCCACATAAGGACACGTCATCATTTACAGTTATTTATCTAAGATTTATCAAACGTTGACTATTTAGCAGTTTCAAACGTTTAAGTTGACTAGTTTCTTAATTTTATGTTATATATATATATATATATATATATATATATATATATGTATATATGTATATATATCGTTTT
Organism: Urtica dioica subsp. dioica; assembly: GCF_054948205.1. Classification (NCBI taxonomy): domain Eukaryota; kingdom Viridiplantae; phylum Streptophyta; class Magnoliopsida; order Rosales; family Urticaceae; genus Urtica; species Urtica dioica. The sequence continues at coordinate 25,293,930 of NC_142764.1, forward strand.
GTTCATGGCCACGGTTTTTCTATTAAAACTTTGATTTTCTCATATGATTTCTATTATTTTGAAAAACTATGATTAGAGTCTTTCTTGAAGCGTTTGTTTTGGGATTTTGAAAACATGTTTAAAGAATTTTGGGTGAAGAAGGCAACCTATGCAAAAACTTCATGTCATTATATTTGCGTTGAAAATTAGGGGATTTGGAAACAGTTACCCTTTTTTCTTGAGCAATAGGCTTTTATACCACATTTCATTTTTGCTGCCAACTAATGTCCCGTAGTGTAAAATTATGTGTAAATGTTAGGAATAGTATGATAAAAATATGAAAGGAGCTAGCATAAAATCCTATAGTAATAAGGGAGATGCCTCTTCTTTTTTTTTTTTTCTTTTTTTTTTTCCTTTCTAAATAGCGATAAAATGACATGTCATCTTTGGGTTCCCTTTTAATAACGAGAAAAATGACATGTCATTTCTCAGGATTCTGATTAGCTACTAAATGACATGTCGTTTTCTGAGATTTGTGAGTGTACAAAATGGCATTTCATTTTTTAATTATCGAAGGACAATTTTTTTTATTATAAAGAAAATACATTATTTTAATCACTAAAATCACCCAATTTAATATACGCATGATTAAATTAAAGAAAAATAGCGTAATTAATTATGAATTTCCATTATTAATTTAATGGTTTTAGTTATTTGATATTTAGAGAATCGTATGTTTTATTTTACTCTATATTATTTTGAAACATGCAATATTTTTTCTTTTGAGGAGTGGCACTATTGGCCAATATTACATGGTATATTATAGCAGTGCAAGTGTATGCGATACTGTTGATCAAGATTACATGCTTTAGTACATGGACATTAAGCCGAAAAATGATAAATCATCCACTTTTAAAGGGACATGTATTTCTGTAATCCAGGGAGCTCGAACCCAGGACCTTTCAGTCGATGTATATGTGAGATTATCACTAGACCAAACTAACAACCACGAAACATGCAATATTATGTCAAATGATATGTGCATGTTATAAATCCATGGAAATATTATGCGTATTTATATTGTGTTATTTATTTAAGGGTTATTAAGTTATATAGCCACACGGATATAATGAATTGAGATATAGCCCACCTTTGGTTAATTTTTTGCAAATAACCAAATAGACTTATTAACAGATTAGTAAAAGACTTATTTAACACAGTCAAACATATATTTTAGGTAGTTAATAGGCTGCCATGTATGCAAGTTGGCTATTTACAAAGTATTTACTAAAGGTTGGCTAATTTACAATTCCTATAGTTTAGGTGGATTACGTAGCCAATTTTTTGTTTATTTAATGTTTCATTTATGATTATAAATGCTGAAACTAGTTAATGCATATTATTCAATTTATTTGAATCATCAATGTGGAGGTTATGGGTTCAATCTAAAAAAATAGAGTGATGCAGTGTTATTTATTTAGAAGTAAAACGTTGAATAATTTTTAATTTTAATAATTATATCATTTTATAATACAAATATTTTTTAGTAATTTTTCTTAAAACTAGTTGAACTTCAACTAATTTTGCCTAGAAAGAATCAAACATTAATTATATCATTTTATAATACAATTTTTTTTAATCAGTAATTTGTCTTAAAAATAATTAAAAAATATTCATAATAATTTTTATCAATGAAGTGAATGTTTTTTCCTTATAATTTATTTTCAAAAATAATAAAATTAATTTTTGTTTAAATTTTAAGAAAAAATTAACTTATTATGCATAATAAATAAGGAGGAGAAAGTTTTTTTTTCTTTTAAATTATTATGTATTATAAAATTATACAATTATTAGTTAATTAGCTTTAAGAAAAACTATTAATTTTTTTATTAATTATGAGATTGCCACGTGTTTTTCCATCTAATTTAATGGTTTAGGTATTAACGGCACAACTAAAATGTAACATTAGATATGTTTGTCGTCGAAAAAAAAAATTAAGTATATAAATGGGGTTTCAAGAAAATATTAAGTATTTTTATCGTCAATAATTCTTATTTTATTAATGATATTTTTTGAATTCCAAATCCCTTACATTTCCGGGTTAAAACTTACAATTCTACAAACCGCCAAACCAGATTAATACACGTATGGTGACCAAGCAAAAGCGTAGATAATGGAAAATAATGCGACCATAAATAATTTGGGAATAAAAAACGATCATTACTTAGTTGTGGTTTTTTAGACAGTTTTTCCAGCACACAAATAATATTTTATCAAATACCTTCGTTGACTCAACCAACATTATTGATATAGTGTGAAATACAAATTTTATAGAACACGAAAACGACGGGTATAGGATAACTAAAAAATTAATTTTAATTCTTAATTAAATATATAGCAGGAATATAACTGATAGTCACGTCAAAAAACCGAGTATTAAACTATTAATCGAGACTGAACTTGGAATACAAAAATATTAAAAAAAAATAATAACAGATAGCACGTCAACAGTCTTCGTTATTTTCATGTATATGTGTGAAAGCTTAGCTACCTGAGTGGAAACTTGAAAATATAATTAAAAAAAACCTCAGGAGTAAGTCAATTGTTAATACATGCATAGCTTATTATCTTATTTGGTAGGGAGAATCATGTTAGCTATCTTCAGGTTTGGTTTAGAATACTGTTCTTTGTAATAAAATAACAATAATAAAAAAAAGTAAATTATATGTACCCGGTTCGGTGGCTGCAGTGCCATTTTTTGCAGGCGGCGGTGATCCCGGAGATGGTGACGGCGAAGAAGTCTCGAATGACACGTCATCTAAGGGCTGATAGAAAAGGTAAACCTCGTACCTAAAGCTACAGCTGGTTCCGACGACTCTTCCGCCGATCTTCCCGCCGCAACACTGAGGCATGAACGTGAAGGAATACTCCAGACAGCTGTAGCAGTCCCGCTCCGATATATCCGGCGAACACTGCGCCATCGCGTACACCGTCATGAACTCCGGCGCCGTGGCGTTCCCGGCCGCCACTTTCCGGAACCTTCCTCCCGCGGCGGCGCGGTTCTTGAGGCCGTCGAGAAGCTTCCGGAGGGTCGAGAAGAACTCGCTGGAAGCGGTGGAGGAGACGTTGTTGGCATTGCGCATGAAGAAGATCTCGGAGGTTTCGGAAAGTCCGACGAGTGATCGGTTCGAGTATCGGAGCATGCAAAAGTCGTACCACCCGACGGCCTCCTTCTGGTTAGGGCACGCCCGCGGGAGCGCCAGCGTGGCATTCTCGAGGCATCCGCGGCACGGGCCGGGCCCCACGTCTCCGCGGCAGAGCCCGACGGCGTGGGCCTGGTTGGGGTCTCGGCCGAAGGAGGCGTTGAAGAAGCCGTAGCCGTTGCCGTTGTCTGTGGCGGGAAAGGCTGATAAGAGGCCGTTGAGATTTGCTTTGTAGTCGCTGCTGTTTGTGTAATTGCCTATCTTGTTTTGGCAAATTTCGTATAGGAACTCTGGCTGGGCGTTGACTTTGATGGAGAGAAGGAAGATGAAGAAAGGGACTGATGAACTTAGAGAGCGAAATGCCATTGCTGGTCATAATGGTATTAGTGAAATTGGTACATCACGCTTTAAAAGTCTTTGGGATTACGACTAGTAAAAAAAATAATTTTTGTTGAGTTTATTTTTCGGAAATTCTGGGTTTGTATTTAAATGTTTCCCAGCTGGAGGGAGGGTGCATGTGGACATGTATGTATTGGGTAGTTGCTACTAGACAGACGAATGATTTTATTGGTTTTCATTTGTAATTGTAACAAATACAATATGCCATTGTGGCCTAAGATGTTTCCTTAAGAACATTTATTTATTTTTGTTTGATTATGATTCAATGTTGTTTTTCTAATTTAGGACCTTATGCTGATTATAATGTTATGAATTTATGATTTTAATTTTAAATGACATTGCTATCTTATTAAATTATTGAGAATTGTATACATATGGAATCTACTTATATATATACACGTAATACAACTATATGAACAACAAGATGAAGTAATGGAGACTATTAGTGCTAAGTGAAGAAACGACTTGTATGTTCTTTACTTCTCTTTTTTCTATGTATAGTTTAGTATATTTTCTATTTATTGTTGTTTTTGTTCTCAAGATCGGTAACTATAAATACCGCTCCTCTGTATTGTTCAGGGTATCAATGAGATCTTCATTCTCTCAATTGATCCCAAATACTCTCTCTCTCTAATTTCAACAGAGACTAGCAGGAGAGCTTCGTCTCTACTTGATGTTGACTCTTCTTCAAGAATGGTCAGTTCTCTTTCTCTCTCTAAATTATTTGAGTCCTTTCAGTACAGCAAGTAAAAAAATGTATTAAGCCTTAATAACCTAACGGTTTGATAAAATAGCCATGACTAATGTACACCGTTGATTAAACTAAAGTTGCTAAGATGCATGCCACGTGTACTAATGAAACACACGCTGAGAATAATAATGTGGCTGGTGTTCAACATATATAATTATATATATAGAGAGAGAAAGAGAGATGTTGGGTGAAAGGTGATAGACGAGAGAATGAATTATATTGTGCAAGTTTATGTAGCAAATTTGAAAAAAAAAAATTCAAAGAGGGCTAATTCGAAAAACAAAATCTTTAAGTGGGGCTAATTTATAAATCCTTAAGATAATTTAAAAATAAAAAATAGACTAAAAATGTATAAAAAAAATTGAAGGAATCACGTACCTCTTTGAATCCCATGTAAATCCGTCAATATATATATATATATATATATATATATATATATATATATATATATATTTATATTATGGAGTATCCATTAAACTTAGAAGAAAGTGGCATGAGAGTCAAATGGAATCGAGAGTTAGAGAGAGAGATTAATTTATTGGCAAACCCTATACAAAATATTTTTAAATACTCTCGCGTAAAAAACTACGAAGAATATGGTATTGTATGTATTCGGTTTAAAATGCTATATCACCAATGGCCTAAACAATACGCAATGAACAATTTTGTAATGCTGGCGAGTCAATTGGGTGTTTCTTTTATATATGCGAAGAAAAAGTCAGAGAAACTACTAATACGTCTATTGCGTGTTGTAGTTTCCCACCGTGTTCCTATCTAACCGCTTACGTGGAAACAGGTTCAAACGGAGGAAAGGTGTGAAAAGAATAAAAGAAATAACAATGTTTAGATCAGCAAGCCTAAATAGCCTAATACTAGCTATAAATTAATTCCATATTCCAGCGGCAGCCACCAGGTTTTTCTTTTGAAAAGTCGTCGTAGCTAAATTTTTTATTCTTATTACTAATTGTCCAAGACATATAAAAGAACAAGCTTTGAGCAAACATCACATTTCCCACTGTCAAATGGCAATCCGGGGTGGATCTCTCATTCTCCTTTTTATCATCATCGTAGTTCAAGCCTCTAAACAATCCACTGCTCAACCTAGCTTCCTGTTCCACTTCTGCAAAAATGACATAGGAAACTACACAAACAGCAGCGACTACAAAGTCAACCTCGACACGCTTTTGTCAACCCTACCCACCTCAGACGGCAATGGCTACGGCTTCTACAACCTCTCCACCGACGACGCCGGCGACGGAGTCAACCAAGCCCACGCCGTGGGTCTCTGCCGGGGAGACGCCGAGCCCGGCCAGTGCCGGAGCTGCCTCGAGAACGCCACGCTGGCACTTCCTCGGCTCTGCCCGAACCAGAAAGAGGCGGTCGGGTGGTACGATCTCTGCATGCTCCGCTACTCGAACCGCTCACTCGCCGGCCGAGCGTCCGGCGATATATTCCACATGTGGAACACGAACAACGTGACTTCGGATGCGGACGGGTTCTTCGAAACCCTACAGACGCTGCTGAACGGGCTGAAGAACCGCGCGGCGTCCGGCGGGCCACTCCGGAAGTACGCGGCGGGGAACACGACGGCGCCGGGGTTCGCGACGGTGTACGCGCTGGTGCAGTGCACGCCGGAGCTGACGATGCAGGAGTGCAACAACTGCCTTGACGACGCGTATCGGGATATGACGAGGTGTTGCGCCGGTAAGATAGGTGGCCGGGTTGTGGGACCCAGCTGCAGCTTCAGGTACGAAAGTAACCTCTTCTATGACCCGAACATCGATGATCCTTCTCCGCCGCCTGTAGCGTCTCCGCCACCGCCGCCGGCTCCAACTAACACAACTACTCCTATACAGGGTATGTCAAGCAAATAATCCAGTGCTTTTTTTTTTCTATTTTTTTCCTTGATATATCGTTTAAACTATTGCGTCGATGAAAAATAAAATTATCATTATCATCTATCTTGTATCGGGGGACGGTGGCCTTTCTTTATTATTATTATTTTAATTATTATTTGTAGCGCTGATCCTGAAAACGTATGTAGTAAAAACAGATAGTGGATTTGTTTCTGTCTTTTGTTGAATCTTTTTCATGGCTCGATAGATAATTTGATAACCCAATGATTTTTTTCCGTGTTTCAGAATACGGTTAACCAACATGTTAACTAATCGATTACGATAAATTGGATGGATTTTGCAGTAGTCAAAGTTTGACCCTTCACAGCCAGTTTACAAATTTCTTAATTTTATATACAATAGATGCCTTCAATAATATCATTATATTTTAGTATTAGTAGTTGAAGTTTGACCCTTAAAATTTTCATTAAAGTACAGATAATAAAAATATATACATTAATTATTAAACTTTATGATATATCTACTTGTGTAATATGGTTCATGTTAAATCTTTATATTTAAAATGTTCGCCCCCTCTTAATCTAGAATTCTGGCTTCATCTCTGTATATATTTATGCAATCTGGCTTTAAATTGTTTCTTGATTTTGCAGGAAATGGGAGTAACACATCTAGAATAGTAATCATTGCCGCTGTTTCAAGTGCTCTGGCTGGCGCGGTGCTGCTGACCATCTTTGTCTGCGTGTGTTTAAGAATAAAAAAGAAAAAGGAGATCTCAAGTAAGCATAAAAAGCAATCTCATTCAATTTTTTGCAATTCGCGAAAAAGCTATTGGATTTGAATCTTGCATAACACGACAAAAAAAAAAAAATAGGCTAAATTTATCTCATTTTTGTCGTTTCGTAGCTGAGGCTCTCCCATTATACGATCACGATGACGAAATCCAAACAGCCGAATCTTTACAATATAGTTTCGAGAACATTCGAGTGGCGACCAATAACTTTGACGAGGCAAATAAGCTAGGACAGGGTGGGTTTGGTCCTGTTTACAAGGTACGTGCAATAATAAAACGAGGACATCAATTTTCTTTCTTGTTCGTATTTCGAATAATTTTGAAGCCATGGGAGGACTAGCCTAACAACTTTTCTTCCATGTGCATCATGTTTTTGATATCATACTCAGGGAAGGTTTCCAGACGGACAAGTGGTAGCTGTAAAAAGGTTGTTAAGGGGTTCGGGACAAGGAGACTTGGAATTCAAGAATGAGGTCACTCTGGTTGCCAAACTTCAACACCGCAATCTCGTAAGGCTACTTGGTTTTTGCTTGAAAGGAAGTGATGAGAGACTTCTTATCTATGAATTTGTTCCAAACGCGAGCCTCGATCTCTTCATATTTGGTAACTTGGCATTTTTCATACTTCTCCGTATTTCACACGAAATAAAAACTTCATTAAGTAGTCTTAAATTATGTTTTTGTGTATCATTTTTTCGTTTTTTTAGATCCAAGCAAGAGAGAAAACTTGGATTGGCAGAGGCGTTACAAAATTATCGGAGGCATTGCTCGAGGACTACTTTACTTACACGAGGATTCTCGTTTGACAATCATCCACCGAGATCTCAAAGCAAGTAACATTTTACTAGATGAAGAAATGCATCCCAAGATAGCGGATTTCGGGATGGCAAGATTGTTCCTAGTTGATCAAACTCAAGGAAATACAAGTCGAATTGTGGGAACATAGTAAGCTCAAGCATTCAACCAAATTTTGTCTCGAGAATCTTTTTTCTTTAAATACTAATTACTTCCTCGTGTTTCTTCTACAGTGGATACATGGCTCCAGAGTATGCTATGCACGGACAATTTTCACCTAAATCAGACGTATTTAGCTTCGGAGTGTTACTTTTGGAAATAGTGAGCGGACAGAAGAACAATTGTTTCCGTGACGGAGATCGGGTAGAAGACCTCTTAAGCTATGTAAGTAAAAAAAAAACCATTCAACAATAATTTTTTTTTTTTTTTTTTGCCAACTGTCCAAATAAACTGAAGCAATTTATTTGTTTAGGCATGGAAAAATTGGAAGGATGGTACAGCTACAAATATCGTTGATCCTGTGTTGAGAGACGCTTCGGGGACTGAAATAATGAGATGCGTACATATTGCTTTGTTATGTGTCCAAGAAAATGTAGCAGATAGACCGACGATGAGTGCGATTGTCCTCATGCTAAACAGCAATTCAATGTCTCTACGTGTGCCCTCGGAGCCAGCTTTTTTCATGCACAGCAGCATCGAAGCAGACTTTCCGCTCGATGAAGACTCAAGGGTGACCGAGGATTCGGATTATTCGAAGAAAGAGTCATCTCAAGTATCTGTAAACGAGGCTTCAATCACTGAGCCTTATCCTCGCTAGAAGTATGCTTATAATAGTTAACTTAGTGCGTACATTACACAACTTTTTTTTTTTTTTTGTTCCTTTTTGTTATTAAAATAGGCAGTAATTTTTCGGTTCGTATGTTTTTATTTTATTTTTATTTTTTTTAATTAAGTTTTTGGGTTTGTAATTTGTTGTATTCTTGTCCTTTTGGAAATGATTTGGCTACTTAATGTTGCATCCCCAGCATATGCGTCATTTGGGATTGGAGTAGTGCTCTGAAGTAAAATAAAGGCCATTTTTTATGTATACTCCTTGAGATGGGAATTAAACCTGCGTATTTGGCAGGAAACAGAAATCCATTAACATTGCGCATGTAATTCCGATTTTGACCGGAAATAATTATTATTTCCAGTGTTGATCGGAATTTCACCGCATTGAATTCTTGAAATCCGTATCTGCCAAACCAATGGAACGGAAATTTTCCTTTCATTGGTTGAAATTTCCACTTTCTATAAATTAAAAAAAATAATTAAAATCAACACAATTTCAAAGGATTAAAATGTAATATTTTTTTTAAATAAGGACTAAAATGTAAAAGTGAGAAATAAAGAATAATGTATTTAAAACGGCTCCTTAAAGCCTCTTCGAGGGTCAGTAGAGGAAATAATACCTTTATTTATATTCAAAATTATTTAAAGTTACAAATATAAATCTAATCATCAATGTCCAAACTTGAAAGATCGAAAACGAAATCATCCACGAGATCGAAGTTAACAAACGTCTCTTGAGTTTGTCTATCGTGTAGAAACCAATTTTTTTCAACAATTAATGCCTCCACCATCTCAGGAGCTAGACTACATCTTCTATCATCGATAATGCGACCGGAGCTACTGAATGCGGCCTCGGATGAAACAGTCGAGACAAGTATCGAGAATAGTTCACGAGCTATATTCTTGACAAGATGGGAAACATGTTTTCGCATTGCCTCCAGCACGCTAGGACGTCTAGTATATCTTGTTGCATGGAAATAAATCGGGACGTGTTGTATAGTGCGATCTCCTTGTTACTGGCCGAATATTGGGATCTTGATGAAGATGGCAATGGACTTGGAGATCTATGCACACCTTGTGCGTGTTGATATATTTGTTGAAACATGCATGTGCTTGTTGATTGGTTGCGTGGTGGACTTGGCTCATGTTGTGGTCCAATTCTTGATTGATAGGTCCTGAAAAGAGAATAAAAACCCTCCATGACTCTGGCGTGATAGCTTAAAATGTAATTTTCACCAGTCATATCCACTAAATATTGCAAAAAGTCCCTATATCCTTCAAAGTTGATTCGGGGGTCTAAAATGCACCCAAAGCCGTATAGAAAAGGAATTTTGCATGGACCCCTATATTTGTTATACTTTTCTTTCATGGCTATAATGCATGGTTGAAAAAGTGGAAAATGGTTCACATCATGAAGATGTTGTGCTATTATTGTTATGTTATGAATTGCTAAATACGAAGTAAGTGTATACACAGTAGATAATGCACAAGTTTCATCATAGAAAAGGTGAAGGAAAATCACAAAAAAATTTAGCCATTGCAATGTCGTCCTAGGTTATGTTAGCATTACCCGTATGATTGACGAATCGTATTATGACCTCGTAATAATAACTCGGTGAAAAGAGGTTCCTTAACATTAAGTACGTTGAATTTCACCTAATTCTATCGTCAAGATGGAATGTCCTCTCATTTAGTAAAAAATATGTCTCTTCAAACTCATCTACTCTAGGGTTGGAACTATTGATCAGGCAATGGCGTCCCTAATTTTGGTAATGCACGGGTCATAGGTTTCGGAATCGGCTTTGACTGTGAGGTTTATAATATGGGTTGCACACCTTTGGTGTAGAAGGTTGTCCTCACAAGGTATCTCTCATCTTAAGCCTCTAACCATGACGTTGTTATTTGTGGCATTGTCTAAAGTTATAAATATTATTCTATCACGTATACGCCACTATTCCATCACTCATAGTAAGATTTGTAGGATGCTATCGGCCGTGTGGCCTCCCTTAATTCTCCTAAAAGCTATGATTCTTTTGCATAAATTCTACGAGTCATCTATGTTGTGAACTACCGTACTCTCATGAAATCCACCACCAGACGTATCAGTCCATCTGAGTAGGTGTTTAATCACCAAACATAGTTACCAAATCTTTGTGTACTTTGTTGTACTATGCTTGTTTAATTGCTTGCTTAATTGTTCTTGCACCAGCAAATAGTTGTTCAACTAGTTGTTCAAATCGTTAGTTTAATAATTTACTCATTACATGTTTAGTAATTTCAAAGCTTTTCTAATCTAGCTGCACTTAGAGTCCTCAACCTAACTAGTTGAATTTATGATCCAACGAAGTCGCGCCCTTTCACTTTCATGGTTCTTAAAACCGTTTTCACTCGCTTTTGTATTTTACTTCAAAAACACAAAAATCTCTTCTTTTACATTTTCATAACTCAAAAGAGTTAGTATTTAGTTTACGTTGAAAATTAAGACGAGTTTCCTTTGATATTAATACTCGTGTTCTAACACGCTTTATTATTTGACGACATATGCGCTTGCGTCGTAAGTGGTTTTTCGTGAAACGAAAACTCACCATCACTAAAATAAATGGCCATTGCCATGGCAGCAATCCTGACATAAATGGTCATTGCCATGGCAGCAATCCTTACTAGAAATTAGAACTCAACAATCCAAGTCATCTCCTAACAATCATATATAATGTTGGTGTGTGGAGTCTAACCAGTCATCAAGCTGACAAACTAAATATATAATTAGTGAAAATCTGCAGCGACAAAATGGATGTAACTTTCACATTAAAAGTAAACCACTATAAATTCGTGTGTTATTTGTTCTTTACGTATTATTTATTTTATGATTTTAGCTCGGATTTGGGGATTTAGGCTCCGTTTGGAATCCGGAAAATAAGAGAGAAAGTGAAAGTAATAGAGAAAATGAAAATGTGAGAGAAAATAATAGAAAACGTCAAAATTCTAATTGTATTTGGAAGTCATGGAAAATATGATAGAAAATTGACGGAAAAGTAACGATGAGACCAGGGACGGATCTAACTTAAGGTCCAGGGTGGACTCCAGCCTCCCTTCAAATTTTCTATTTACATTTTTTGCCAATTTTTAAAAAGTTTTACATTTTTTACCCTAAAAACTTTATAATTTTGACCCATTTTTTTAAAAAAAATTAATTTTTACAATGAATTTTTTTAATTAGCCCCCCTCAAATATTTTTTATTTACATTTTTTGCTAATTTTTAAAAAAATTTACATTTTTACCCTAAAATTTACATTTTCACCCTAAAAATTTACACTTTTGACTCATTTTTTTAAAAAAAAAAAATTCATTTTTACCATGAGTTTTAATTAGCCCCTCTAAATATTTTTTTTTTCAAATAAGCCCCCTATTGAGTTTTTCTGGCTCGGTCCTTGGACGAGACACACAAATGTGATCCCCTCATAGACAAATTTGGAGAGATTCTCATTTTCTATTTGATTTTCGAAGGAAAATGAAATCCTCATTTTAGTTATACACTTTCACTCGCATTTTATATCATATTTGTTTCCACCCTATTTTCCTCAATCCAAACAACCTAAGTAAAATACGAGGGATTTCCATTTTCTTTTCCACGGAGCCTTAATCTTAACATATAATTCCAGTTGCTGCCACCTACAATACATATATACCGTGGTTGCTTGATTTTTACAAGCTCAAAAGAAAAATATGGTCAATGTAAAAAACTTCCGTAGTCCATACTCCATAGACCATATTTCTTTTTAGAAAAAGTGGTAACATTTTATTCTTATTTTTAATTGCCCAAGACAAAAGCAGCTTGAGCAAACACCACATTCCTCACGTATCCTCTCCAATGGCAACCCTTCGTGTGTCTCTTCTACTCCTTTTTGTTACCTTGGTAATACACACCTCTAACAAAACCACAGCTCAACCCAGTTTCCTGTACCACTTCTGCATAAACGACATAGGAAACTACACAAGCAGCAGCGACTACAAAGCCAACCTCGACACCCTTTTGTCAACCCTCCCCACCACAGACGGCAATGGCTACGGCTTCTACAACCTCTCCGTCGGCGACGGAATCAACGAAGCCCACGCTGTCGGTCTCTGCCGCGGAGACGCCGAGCCCGGCCCGTGCCGGAGCTGCCTCGAGAACGCCACGCTGGCTCTCCCTCGGCGCTGCCCGAACCAGAAGGAGGCCGTCGGTTGGTACGACCTCTGCATGCTCCGCTACTCGAACCGCTCACTCGCCGGCCGAGCGTCCGGCAATATATTCTACAGAACAGGAGAAACGTGACTTCGGAGGTGGACGGGTTCTTTAGAACCCTCCGGACGCTGCTGGACGGGCTGAAGAACCGGGCGGCGTCAGGCGGGCCCCTCCGGAAGTACGCGGCGGAAAACGCGTCGGCGCCAGGATTCTCGACGGTTTATGCTCTGGTGCAGTGCACGCCGGATCTGACGATGCAGGAGTGCAACAACTGCCTTGACGACACCTTTGGGTGTATTCTGAGATGTTGCGCCGGTAAGATAGGTGGCCGGGTTGTGGGACCCAGCTGCAGCATCAGGTACGAAAGTAACCTCTTCTATGACCCAAACATCGATGATCCTTCTCTGCCGCCGCCGGTGGTAGCTCCGCCACCATCGCTGGCTTTAACTAATAACGCAACTACTTCTACACAAGGTAGGACACAAGGTATGTTAAGTTATTATTCCAATACAGTTATTTATTATTTAACCATTATTATTATAAATAATGACCCCGTTTGGCATAGTTTGTTTTTAAAAAAAGTGTTTTTAGATTCAGTTTTTAAAAAAAATCTGTTTTTTCAAAAACTGACAAAATGTTTGGTAAACTGTTTATAAAACAGTTGTTGCTAGTAACAAAAACTGATTTAGCGTTTGGTAAAATAAATATATTATAGTAAAAAGACTAAAATAGACATGTTCTTAATAATTAAATAATAATTATTAATATGCTTATTTATATACATATATATGAATTATTTTGTACGAGAATGTTACAGTAATTTATATACCAAACTTAAAAACACTTTTTCTAAAAATTAAGAATCCTAGCTTTTACATCTCTCATGTACAAAATCTAAAATCGCTTTTGAAGTTTTTTGTAAAAATAATTTTACTAAACACCAAATAAGCAGTTTAGTTTTTTCTAAAAACAAATACAGAGTTTTTTAATCTAAACCAAACGTAGCAGGTGGCCTTTTTTTATTATTATTATTATTATCTATGCCGCCGATCTTGAAAACATAGTAAATAAAGTTGACCTTGAAAATTATGCGCAGCCCCTTAAATTTTTAACTTTACGGACCTGGTTTTTTAATAAAACATAGTAATTTGTATTCAATATTGCTAAAATCTCTGCTTAATATTTGTTGATTTTTCAGGAAATGGAAGTAACACATCTAGAACTGTTGTTATAGCTGTTGTTTCAAGTGCTCTGGCTTGCGCGGTGCTGACCATCTTTGTCTGCGTGTGTTTAAGAATAAAAAAGAAAAAGGATATATCAAGTAAGCATAAAAATCAATCTCATTCAATTTTTTATAATTAACGAGCTATTGGTTTCGTAACATGCATGCCAGCAACAAAGATTTTAGGCTGAATCTAACTGATTTGTATCGTTTCGTAGCTGAGCGCCCATTATACGATCATGATGAAGACATCGTAACAGCCGAATCTTTACAGTATAGTTTCGAAAACATTAGAGTAGCAACCAATGACTTTGATGAGGCAAATAAGCTAGGACAGGGTGGGTTTGGTCCTGTTTACAAGGTACGTGCAATAATAAAACGAGGACATCTATTTCCGTTCTTTGTTGATTTGAATAATTTTGAAGTCTTTGGAGACATCTAAAATGAAGACATCTATTTTCTTTCTTGCTGACATGAGATCTATGTATTTGATGTCATACTCAGGGAAGGTTTCCAGACGGACAAGTGATAGCTGTAAAAAGGTTGCTAAGGGGTTCGGGCCAAGGGGACATGGAATTCAAGAATGAGGTCACTCTGGTTGCCAAACTTCAACACCGCAATCTCGTACGGCTACTTGGTTTTTGCTTGAAAGGAAGTGATGAGAGACTTCTTATTTATGAATTTGTTCCAAACACGAGCCTCGATCTCTTCATATTTGGTAACATGCTTTTTTCGTACTTTCCCGTCTTTGGAAAAAATATAACTTCATTAAGTAGGATTTAATTTTGTATTTGTGTATCATTTTCATCTTTTTTAAGACCCAAGCAAGAGAGAAAACTTGGATTGGCAGAAGCGTTACAAAATTATCGGAGGCATTGCTCGAGGACTACTTTACTTACACGAGGATTCTCGTTTGACAATCATTCACCGAGATCTCAAGGCAAGTAACATTTTGTTAGATGAAGAAATGCATCCCAAGATAGCGGATTTCGGAACGGCGAAATTATTTGTTGTTGATCAAACTCAAGGAAATACAAGTCGAATAGTAGGAACATAGTAAGCTCAACGGTTCTAACAACTTTTGTCTCCATAATCTTACAAAATTGAATACTAATTACTTCCTCGCCTTTTCTTCTGAAGTGGATACATGGCACCAGAGTATGTTATGCACGGACAATTTTCACCTAAATCAGACGTATTTAGCTTCGGAGTGTTACTTTTGGAAATAGTGAGTGGACAAAAAAACAATTGCTTCCGTCACGGAGATTGCGTAGAAGACCTCTTAAGCTATGTCAGTAAAAAAAAAACATTCAACAATATTTTTTTGCTGACTGTCCAAATAAACTGAAGAATTTATTTGTTTAGGCATGGAGAAATTGGAAGGATGGCACGGCTTCAAATATTGTGGATCCTCTGTTGAGAGACACTCCGGGGATTGAAATAATGAGATGCATCCACATTGCTTTGTTATGTGTCCAAAAAAACGTAGCAGATAGACCGACGATGAGCGCGATTGTCCTCATGCTAAACAGCAATTCAATGTCTCTACGTGTGCCCTCGGAGCCAGCTTTTTTCACGCACAGCAGCATCCAAGCAGGATTTACGCTCGAGGATCCGGATTATTCAAAGAGAGAGTCATCTCGAGTATCTGTAAACGAGGCTTCAATCACTGAGCCCTATCCGCGGTAGAAGTATGCTAATAATAATCACTTTGCGTGCATTACAAGTTACTACACTTTTCTTTTCTTTTCTTTTTTATTTTGGTATTAAAATAGGCACTAGTTTTTGGATATGCATGTGCTCTTGTCCCGTTGGTAATATTTGGATATTCAATCATTTGTTTTAGAATGATGTTTATTTTATCATCTGGTTTACCACTTGGCTACCTAGCATATGCGTCATTTGAAATTTCGGAGTAGTGCTCTGTCTACGGAGGCTGCTCGACCTACCTTGTATTATACTATTCAAAGCAAGCATTACTTGAAATAAAAAAATTTACACAAAATATTTCTATTTTTATATATATGTTTTGAGATGCAACATTACATGACAACACAGGTGACATTTCTTCACATATTTTCATTCAATATAACTAACATTTAGTTGACAAATATTCCTAACATGAGATGAAGAAACATACAAACTAAACAAACGTTACAAAAGACTCGCATTAAAAAGAAAGTACCAAGGGATTTATTTTGAAGATAACAAGGAAATTCGAATTATACAAAAATCTCTTTTTTTACATTTTCATAACTCAAAAGAGTTAGTATTTAGTTTACGTTGAAAATTAAGACGGGTTTCCTTTGATATTAATACTCGTGTTCTAACACGTTTTATTATTTGACGACATATGCGCTTGTGTTGTAAGTGGTTTTTCGTGAAACGAAAACTCACCATAACTGACATAAATGGCCATTGCCATGGCAGCAATCCTGACATAAATGGCCATTGCCATGGCAGCAATCCTAACTAGAAAATAGAACTCAACAGTCCAAGTCATCTCCTAACGATCATATATAATGTTGGTTTGTGGAGTCTAATTCGTCAGCGAGTTGACAAATTAAATATTTAATTAGTGAAAATCTGCAACGACAAAGTGAACGTAACTTTTGCATTAAAAGTAAACCACAATAAATTCGTGTGTTATTTGTTCTTTACGTATTATTTATTTTATGATTTTAGGTCGGATTTGGGGATTTAATCTTAGTATATAATTCCATATATACCGTGATTGCTTGATTTTTACAAGCTCAAAAGAAAAATATGGTCAATGTAAATTACTTCCGTAGTTTCTAAAAAAAAAAAATTATTTCCGTAGTCCATACTCCATACACCATATATCTCTTGAGAAAAAGTGGTAATATTTTTATTCTTATTTTTAATTGCCCAAGACAAAAGCAGCTTGAGCAAACACCACATTCCTCACGTATCCTCTCCAATGGCAACCCTTCGTGTGTCTCTTCTACTCCTTTTTGTTACCTTAGTAATACACACCTCTAACAAAACCACAGCTCAACCCAGTTTCCTGTACCACTTCTGCATAAACGACATAGGAAACTACACAAGCAGCAGCGACTACAAAGCCAACCTCGACACCCTTTTGTCAACCCTCCCCACCACAGACGGCAATGGCTACGGCTTCTACAACCTCTCCCTCGGCGACGGAATCAACGAAGCCCACGCCGTCGGTCTCTGCCGCGGAGACGCCGAGCCCGGCCAGTGCCGGAGCTGCCTCGAGGACGCCACGCTGGCGCTCCCTCGGCGCTGCCCGAACCAGAAGGAGGCCGTCGGTTGGTACGAATTCTGCATGCTCCGCTACTCGAACCGCTCACTCGACGGCCGAGCTTCCGGCGATATATTCTACAGGTGGAACAGGAGAAACGTGACTTCGGAGGTGGACGGGTTCTTCAGAACCCTCCGGACGCTGCTGGACGGGCTGAAGAACCGGGCGGCGTCAGGCGGGCCCCTCCGGAAGTACGCGGCGGGAAACGCGTCGGCGCCAGGATTCTCGACGGTTTATGCTCTGGTGCAGTGTACGCCGGAGCTGTCGATGCGGGACTGCAACAACTGCCTTGACGACACCTTTGGGCTTATTCTGAGATGTTGCGCCGGTAAGATAGGTGGCCGGGTTATGGGACCCAGCTGCAACTTCAGGTACGAAAGTAACCTCTTCTATGACCCTAACATCGATGATCCTTCTCTGCCGCCGCCGGTGGTAGCTCCGCCACCGTCGCTGGCTTCATCTAATAACGCAACTACTTCTACACAAGGCAGGAAAGGTATGCTAAGTTATTATTGCAATACAGTTATTTATTATTTAACCATTACTATTATTATAATATCGGTGGTTTTATTTTTATTTTTATTTTGTATTATTATCTATGCCGCCGATCTTGAAAACATAGTAGAATAAAGTTGTCCTTGAAAATTAGTCGCAGCCCTTTAAATTTTTAACTTTTACGAACTGGGTTTTTTAATAAATTCCGCCGCCCTTTGAGGTTTTAATTTTTTTTTTTAATAAAAGCTTCAATTATATCACTATTAAAAAAAACTATATGAATTAGCCAAAAAAAAAAAAACTATTAGTGGTTCCATATAGTTATATATCCGCGTACTTGAATTTTTAAATTTCCTAAATAACTACTGTTTGATTAACTATAATTAATCAGATACTGATTTTATTAACATCATTAATTGATCATTTTGTCCATATAATTTTCTCTCGTTAACCATTAATGAGAGGGAGTTACTTGGAAAAAGTTGTCAATTAATTATTGTTAATAAATACAGTGGTAAATTAATTATCATTTATTAAATATATATTGGATATATAGCAAATAATAAATTTAATATGGCTTAGTTGCTTATAAACTAAAAAAATAGCCTAACTCATTTCTACGTTTTATAGTAATAGTTGAAGTTTGACCGTGAAAATTTTCTTTGACATTTATTCTTATTGACTTTGATTTTATTTTTTAAAATTTGCAGTCCTTTTTCAATGTGTTTTTTTTCAATAATTGCTATAATAATATTACAATTTTTAGGGTCAATAAACAATTGGTTGAAAATTATAAATTTTTAATATAAAAAATTATTTTCTTAAATTAGTAAATTACTAAAGATAAAAGAATTCGCAAGTACTGCTTAATAGAATTTGTAGTCAATTTTTTGTATTAATGAATTGAGTGTTGTATTTATAAATACCAATATAAACATTAAAGATATTCGTTAAAAAGGAAAATACAACATAATAATATATGACTATGATTGATAAGAATGATAAGAGTATAATCTCTAAATGGGATACGACTAAATTTAAAATTGGGCTCTATAGTTAACTAGTCAATAGCAAACTTCATTTTCCTTTTAAAAAAATAACAAATTTAAGTTTTGCTAAACAGTCAAAATTTAGTTAAATTTACAAAATAACCATTAACAATAATTAACGAGAATCAAATATCAAAAATATCCTTCAATAAACATTTCAAAATTAAAAATAAAAAACGAGTCATCAAATGAGATGACAATAACTACGTTTAATAACTCCTCATTCCTTAATTCTCTCTCTCTCTCTCTCTCTCTCTCTCTCTCTCTCTCTCTCTCTCTCTCTCCATTAACGATGAGTTTATCTCTCTGTTACTTTTTCTAATCAATGCGTCGTAGTCTCCTAGATTCATTCAGGTGCATTAAAAATTTCCCGACATTAACACAAATAAATAAATATAGCAAAATTAACACAAATTTACATACATCTACAAAAAATAACACAAATAAATATAAAAAGAGTGCAGTGGATAAATATCCATATGAAATGTTGAAAATAATCTTATATCCAACGTTTCATAATTTTTTTGTAAATAGCCACCATCAATTATTTACACCGCTTAAAGTACGCAAATATCTACCGAAACTTCTCACCTCAAATATGAATAATTTCTGGGTATTTACATATTTCAAAAGTGTAAATAATCACTAGTGGCTATTTACCAAAATTTTACTAGCAACTCCTCTACTTTTGCTAATGATAATGAAATAAACACAAATATACCGATCCGATTGCATAAACACCAATATACGGATCGAAACAATACCTCTGGGAAAATGGTTGATGGTACGAGAGAGAGAGAGAGAGAGAGAGAGAGAGAGAGAGAGAGAGAGAGAGAGAAAGAGAGAGAGAGAGAGAGTAGCCGGGGAAAAGCCTCCGGCAATGGATGATTTTCCTAGAGGAGCGAAGCGACCTACTAGGATGAGTCAAATATGAAAGAATGGAGGACTACGAAACCTTCAACTACTCCGAGGGCAAGTATATTGGGAACGGAAGAATGGCGTCATTTGCGGTTGAGGCGTTTAGATTTGGAACAGGGACTTGGTACCAGATTTGCACTGGGAGACTCATGGAGAGAGAGAGAGAGAGAGAGAGAGAGAGAGAGAGAGAGAGAGAGAGAGAGAGAGAAAGGACTCAATCTGACATGCATGTCCTTCATTTTCTTACGCCACTATTCAATATATATATATATATATATATATATATTTATAACAAAAAATTGGCTACGTAAGCCACATAAACTATAGGAATTGTAAATTAGCCAACATTTGGTAAATACTTTGTAAATAGCCAACTTGTATACGTAGCAGCCTATTAACTACATAAAATATATGTTTGGTTGTGTTAAAAAAATCTTTTATTAATCTGTTAATAAATTTACTTGGCTATTTACAGTAAATTAACCAAATGTGGGCTATATCTCAATCCACTATATCCGTGTGGCTATATAACTTAATAACCCTATTTATAAATATAAACCTTATTTTAACTTCTCTCTTTTATATCTATAATTGCTACATAAAAAGTAAGGAATATATAAATATAGTATATATATGGATCTTATTTTACCTTCTCTCTCTCTCTCTCTTTATATATATAATTGCTATATATAAAAGTAATGAAAGTCATTGTGATAATTAATAAACTTAAAGTAAAAAAAATCAACAATTAATGACACCATCAACTAAAACAAAAGACCGATTAAAATAACAAAAGGATAAAATTGGAATGCAAAATTTGAATTAATTGCCGCATCACTAAAGTTGGCTATGTTATTTAAAATCTTGAAACTTTGGCCACTTTACAATATCAATGTTTTAAGTGGTTTATTTCATACAATTTTTTAAAATTTGTATTCAATGTTGCTAAAATATCCTCTTAATATTTGTTGATTTTGCAGGAAATGGGAGTAACACATCTAGAACTGTAGTTATAGCTGTTTCAAGTGCTCTGGCTTGCGCGGTGCTGCTGACCATCTTTGTCTGCGTGTGTTTAAGAATAAAAAAGAAAAAGGATATCTCAAGTAAGCATAAAAATCAATCTCATTCAATTTATTTATAATTAACGAAAAAGCTATTGGTTTCGTTACATGCATGCCAGCAACAAAGTTTTTAGGCTGAATCTATCTGATTTGTATCGTTTCGTAGCTGATCGCCCATTATACGATCATGATGAAGACATCGTAACAGCCGAATCTTTACAGTATAGTTTCGAAAACATTCAAGTAGCGACCGATGACTTTGATGAGGCAAATAAGCTAGGACAGGGTGGGTTTGGTCCTGTTTACAAGGTACGTGAAATAATAAAACGAGGACATCTATTTCCTTTCTTTGTTGATTTGAATAATTTTGAAGTCTTTGGAGACATCTAAAATGAAGACATCTATTTTCTTTCTTGCTGACATGAGATCTATGTATTTGATGTCATACTCAGGGAAGGTTTCCAGACGGACAAGTGATAGCTGTAAAAAGGTTGTTAAGGGGTTCGGGCCAAGGGGACTTGGAATTCAAGAATGAGGTCACTCTGGTTGCCAAACTTCAACACCGCAATCTCGTACGGCTACTTGGTTTTTGCTTGAAAGGAAGTGATGAGAGACTTCTTATTTATGAATTTGTTCCAAACGCGAGCCTCGATATCTTCATATTTGGTAACATGCTTTTTTCGTACTTTCCCGTCTTTGAAAAAAATATAACTTCATTAAGTAGGATTTAATTTTGTATTTGTGTATCATTTTCACAATTTTTAAGACCCAAGCAAGAGAGAAAACTTGGATTGGCAGAGGCGTTACAAAATTATCGGAGGCATTGCTCGAGGACTACTTTACTTACACGAGGATTCTCGTTTGACAATCATTCACCGAGATCTCAAAGCAAGTAACATTTTGTTAGATGAAGAAATGCATCCCAAGATAGCGGATTTCGGAATGGCGAGATTATTTGTAGTTGATCAAACTCAAGGAAATACAAGTCGAATAGTAGGAACATAGTAAGCTCAACGGTTCTAACAACTCTTGTCTCCATAATCTTAAAAAATTGTATACTAATTACTTCCTCGTCTTTTCTTCTGAAGTGGATACATGGCACCAGAGTATGTTATGCACGGACACTTTTCACCTAAATCAGACGTATTTAGCTTTGGAGTGTTACTTTTGGAAATAGTGAGTGGACAAAAGAACATTTTTTTCCGCCACGGAGATCGCGTAGAAGACCTCTTAAGCTATGTAAGTAAAAAAACTATTCAACAATATTTTTTGCTGACTGCCCAAATAAACTGAAGCAATTTATTTGTTTAGGCATGGAGAAATTGGAAGGATGGTACGGCTTCGAATTTCGTGGATCCAATGTTGAGAGACGCTCCGGGGACTGAAATAATGAGATGTATCCACATTGCTTTGTTATGTGTCCAAAAAAACGTAGCAGATAGACCGACGATGAGCGTGATTGTCCTCATGCTAAACAGCAATTCAATGTCTCTACGTGTGCCGTCGGAGCCAGCTTTTTTCATGCACAGCAGCATCCAAGCAGGGTTTACGCTCGAGGATCCGGATTATTCAAAGAGAGAGTCATCTCGAGTATCTGTAAACGAGGCTTCAATCACTGAGCCCTATCCGCGGTAGAAGTATGTTAATTAAAATCACCTTGCGTGCATTACAAGTTACTACACTTTTCTTTTCTTTTCTTTTTTATTTTGGTATTAAATAGGGACTAGTTTTTGGATATGTATGTGCTCTTGTCCCTTTGGTAGTATTTGGATATTTAATCATTTGTTTTAGAAGGATGCTTATTTTATCATCTGGTTTACCCTTGGCTACCGGAAGCTATTTAATATTGCATCCCTAGCATATGCGTCATTTGAAATTTCTGATGAGTAGTGCTCTGTCTACAGAGGCAGCTCGACCTACCTTGTATTATACTATTCAAAGCAAGCATTACTTAAAATAAGAAAAATTTACACAAAATATTTCTATTTTTATGTATATGTTTTGAGATGCAACATTACATAACACAGGTGACATTTCTTCACATTATTTTCATTCAATATAACTAACATTTAGTTGACATATATAATATATTCCTAACATGAGATGAAGAAACATACAAACTAAACAAACATTACAAGACTCGCATTAAAAAGAAAGTACCAAGGGATTTATTTTGAAGATAACAAGGAAATTCGCATACCATGATTTGGGACATAGTTTTATATAACAAAACGGAAAGACATTTGGACTCGCGGATTCGTAGAAATAGCTGAATTTTAGTACAGCTCTGATCACTAGCGAGGGACAACGTCGGAAATAGAAACCTCGTTTAAGGAGTCTTTTCCCGAGTCTTTTTTAGAGTCAATGTTGGTTGCTCTAGAACTCACATCAAATTCTAAAACCTCGCCTTGGCCCATAAAACTCTGCACATAAAAGGCTGGCTTCGAGGGCACCGCAATGCTGATGGAGTGGCTGTTGAACATGAGAGCGATCAAATTCATCGTCGGTCTGTCGGCCACGTTCTCTTGAACGCACAGCAATCCCACGTGTACGCATCGAATAATTTCTGATTTTGAGCCGTCTGATATCGTGGAATCGATAATATTGGAAGCTGTCCCTTCACTCCAATTTTTCCAAGCCTGTATGATTATATGAAATAATGTTCAAGTTATTTTAAGCTCTTAAATCTTGGTGTAGAGTATGGTATGGACGTATAAAAAGAATATTAAAATCAGTGCTAATCAAAAGGACCTCAAAGTTATCATTTCTGCACTTACATAGGTTAGGAGGTCCTCTCCTTCTCCACTCTCATGGAAATTACTTATCCTTTGGCCAGTTACTATCTCCAGAAGTAAAACCCCAAAACTGAAGACATCTGATTTGACTGAGAATTTCCCCAGAAGTGCATACTCTGGAGCCATATATCCGCTGTAAAAATAAAAAAATTAATATGAGTTACAAGAGTGAGTTCATAAATTTCAGTAACTGAACCGGTGGAGAATTCATGAGCTGAAAAGATTAAGATGATACGTAGTGTAGGCTTCGTATATAGCGTGAAGTGTACACTTACTAAGTCCCGACGACTCGACTGGTATTGCCTTGAGTTTGATCGAAGTTAAACAAGCGTGCCATTCCGAAATCTGCGATCTTGGGGTTCATCTCTTCGTCCAACAAAATGTTACCGGCTTTGAGGTCACGGTGAATGATTCTCAAACGAGAATCTTCATGAAGGTAGAGAAGGCCGCGGATAATGCCTTGGATAATTTTGTTGCGTATTTTCCAGTTCAGTTCAGCTTGCTTTGTTGGATCTGTAAAACCAAGCCAAAAATCACGCATCAAAATGATAAAAGATATTTAACAAGGTGTGTATACTCATGAATTACTTCTTTTATTTTTCAACTCAATTTGAGATGGAACAGCATGAGATTAGTGAGCTTAAAAAGCCACTTCTTTATAAGGTCCTTAAATACTTCTTTCATTGTATATAGATTTTGAGATATAGCCTTATGACAGTTAACTGGTGTTATCACAAAACTTGAGAATTGAATAGTGGAGATTAAATTGGGACACAAGTAGAGGAAAATAAAACATAGAAAACAGAATCGTAAACAGGGGAACTATTGAATTAGTAAAACCATAGGAATCCTCAGTTCTTGCATAAATCACAGTAAAGTATGAGGTTTCAATTAGTAAAAGAACAAAAAGGGATACAAGTAGAGAAACTAGAGGAAATAAAAAACAGAATTATAAACAGAGGAACTATATAATTAGTCAAACCAAAGGAATCCTTAGTTCTTGTACAAATCGCAGCAAAGTATGAGGACACAGCATAAACTTACCGAAAAGAAAGCGATCCAGACTTAAATTGGGAACGTATTCATAAATCAGGAGTCTTTCATCATCTTTCAGACTGAAGCCTAGGAGTCGGACCAAGTTCCGGTGTTGCAACCGAGCAACTAAGATAACTTCATTCATAAACTCATTATCACCTTGTCCAGAACTCTTTGAAAGTCTCTTCACAGCAATAATCTGGCCATTTTCTAGTTCACCCTGGAAATTAATTCACATGTAAACTAAGTACAAGAACAAAGTCAACAGTCACTCATCATGCTCATACTGTTTAAGTAATTATTTCTTTTTATTCTAAAACCTTATAAACAGCTCCAAAGCCTCCTTCTCCAAGCTTGTTATCAACTGAAAAGTTGTCTGTCGCTGGTCGTACAATATCGAAGTCAAAACGTAAAGATTTTGCAATATCCATATCATCCGGAGCTTCAAAACAAAAGAAAAAGGTTTATTATTTGTAGAGGATTTTTCCAAAAAGGATTAAAATTACTGACAGAGTATATGACTTACTTCCACGATTCTGATTTCGCTTTCTAATTTTCTTTACATAGATACAAGCAACAAGGAGTGTAAGAAGCGCCAAAGTCGCAACTGGTATCGCAACTGTAATGGCAATTCTCTTTCCTGCAAATTGTAAACCGTTCTAAAATCGGCTTTGAGCCCTGGTATTATAGTTTAGAATTCAAAACTTGAGAGATATTAACAACTTCATTGTCTAAAGCACCCAAGTTTCAGATTTTTTTTTCTGTTACAAGTCTCAAATTCTAGTTTTATGTATATAATTTTGTATCAAACTTGTAAATCTTTGAGGGGACACTATGTTACATGTATGTAAATTAGTATACTTGCAGGACGAACCTTTGGATGACTTGGAAGAGGGTCTCAGATATGTCCTTGGTTGAAAGAATGGATTGACCTCATACCTCAAGTTACAGCTGGGCTTGAGAATTCTGGCCCCTTGCTTCCCCTCAAATTGCTGTGGAATGATATTCATGGCCTCATTCAGACAGAGACGGCACTGCCCCTCGTCCAAATCCGGCGTACATTGCACTGTCGCGTATATGGTCTCGTAGCCCGGAACCTTGGATTGACCCGATTCATACTTCATCGTTGAACCGCCGGAGGCAGCCAAGCTAGTCAAGTTGTCCAGCAACGGCTTGAGGGTAACTGCAAACAGATTCGCGTTCCAAACCTTGTTCAAGCTCGGGATAAGAGCCTTCGGTTCGTTCATCACGGTGGAGAAGATTGGCTTGTCCGAGTACCGAATCATGCACAGCATGTCCCAGAAAACCGCCTCTCTTTTTCTCGGACACTTGCCCAGCAACGTATCCCTGTATTTCGCGATACAGCCCTGGCACTCGCCCGGGGAGACATCGCCTCTGCAGAGCGCCATCGCGTTGACTCTCTCGGGGCTTTCTCCGACGGACGAGTTGTAGAAACCATAGTCGTTTCGTCTGGCGTTGGATGCGAAAGCGGAGACGGCGGTCCGGACGTTTTCCGTGAACGTCCTGTTCCGGGGATCGCTTCTGGCATCGTTACAGCTCCAGCAGTATTCGGCGCTCTCAGTGCACTCCGCATTGTTTCCCGGGGCAGAGGACTCGTCGTAGAACGGCCCGGTCTCGTAACGGAGCGTGCAGCTGGGCTTGAGGATCCTCGCCCCGCTTTTTTGGTCGCAGCAGGTTGGGATCCTCTGAACCGAGTCTTCTAGGCAGCTCTTGCACTTTTCCGTGGTCAAGTCGGGGGTGCACTGAAGCAGTGCGTAGATCGGCTCGGCGTTAGGGACTTTCTCGTTGCCGTAGGCATACTTGATGGCTGCAGAAGAAGCGTTGAAAACGAGTGTGTCAAGAAGAGGCTTGAGCACCTCCATGAACTCGTCAACGGCGTCGTGTGGGCTCGGTAACATCCTGATCGGCTCCTCCTCTTCGGTGGAAAAGATTAGCCTGTTCGAGTAACGGATCATACACCGCTCGCCCCACAGAATCGCCTGCTTTTTCATCAGGCAGCGCTCGCGAATCATGTGGGCCGTCTCGTTCAGGCAGCTCTGGCAGGTCGTCGCGTCAAGTTTCCCTCTGCAGAGACCGATGGCGTTGACCTTTTCGGGGTTTTGTCCCGACGAGACGTTGCGGAACAAGAAATTTTGGCCATCGGAGTTGGCGGAGGAGGAGGAAATGGAAGTCATGAGACTGTCGAGGTTGCTCTGGTACGTGCCGTTGAAGGTAAAATTTCCAGCTGGGCTGGAACAGTTCCAGCAGAACTCGGCGCTGCTGGTGCAGTCAATGAGCTGAGCCGTGGCTGGAGCGAAGAAAAGAACAAGTACGAGAGTTGGAAGAGTCATGAGAGGAACGAGGGAATAGTTTGATGAACGCATGTTCGGTCTTTGGCTGTATGGACAGTTTTAGTGTCGTGTGGATAAAATGAACTTTCAGTGTTGGTGTTATATAGGGACTTTATAGTGCGTTTGCACTAGACGGACGATGACTGATTTGCTGATGACGTTTACAATTCTTGTGCATTAGTTTATTTTCTTAGACGTATAGATTATTAATGACAGCATAAAATGTCACCTTTTTTTCTTTTCTTATTACCTAACTTCCACGTTTTTCTTTGCCATAGAAGTTTAATCTTGTCCCATGCCTACGCAAACTAATCAATGTATGTCGTGTTTATTTTACAGTTATGCCACCTATTACCTTTTTTTGTATATAGAATTTTACACGAAATTTCAGTTAGAAGTAAGGTAAAATTTAATATCTTTGTATACATGATAATAACATCTATAAATTTTTATCAGAGTGAATCTAACACTAAATATTCATAAATTATTTATTTCGTGTAAAATTTTGACAAAAAAAAAAAAAAAAAAAAACAAATAACACATTAAACTTCAAACACTCGTATGAAGCTCTTTCAAAATATCCAAAAACAATTGGTAGAAAGATTATAACAAGAAATCCAAATCGGAATGTGAATATGGCTAATCAGTCTCTCATCAAAATCAAACGAAGAAATAATCAACCATAGAATAAACATTTTTATCATCACACTACTAAGCCGTAAATGAACAAAAATACGTAAACAAGAATGATAACAGTAAAGACAACTGAACAAGAATTTAAAAACGTAAAAATCCAAAACCTACACCTTATTTGTTGCCTCCAACACTTCTCGCCTAGGACGACCTCCATCATAGCAAAAAATTTCAAACTTTTTGCACACCCGAAGCGTTACACCACCGCACTTTGACCACCATTTTCTCGAGGTAACCCCCAACTGACACTCGCAGCAAGCCACCAAACGCCCATCCATATTTGTTTTTGGGCATCAAATGAGCCTGTGTTCCAAGATCCTTTGACCAAGGCTGAAGAACAAAATCTCATCGTCGAGGAGCAGAGGACGGCAAAAAATTGAAAAAATGTATTCACCATTTCATGATGTCTTTTAAAGATGTTCTAAAGTAAAATGAAGGCATCAGACGTGTATAGCTTCGGGATCTTGATATTAGAGATTGTCAGTGGTCGAAAGAACACGAGCTTCAAATTCAACGACCAACATTTGAGCCTTATTGGTTATGTGAGTTATATCCATTTCTCTCTCTGACTCGAGTTTGTTTAAAATTCTTCAAAATGATTTTTTTTTTTCTTAAAACATTTGTCAGGCTTGGGGGTTGTGGAGTGAAGGCAGGGAAATAGAAATGGTGGACAAAGCACTGGAAAATGGCTAAGTGGTATTAAAAGTCAAAATACACATCAAGTGTAAAGTGGTAATTTGCATCTAGCGCCACCGATAAAGGATTTATTTACTCAATTATTATAATAATGGATCATGTATTTTAAATATATACTTAAACCGGTGAATAAAATTGAGATGTCAATTTTAAGTCGAGCATAATCATCAAATATAAATAAGTACATGACTCCATAATTTTAGCTGAACAAATTTTTGGGATGTATTACTAGTTTTGGGCTACATTTTTACTCACGTTATTGTAGACTCACATAAGTATTTGGATTTTTTTAGTGATATTAATATAGATTTTATATATTTTAGCATTACAACATATTTAACAATATGTGTTTTAGTTCTGATGAAAAAATGGTCAAGATTTTGATCCCAAAAAAAAAAAATTTGGTCAAGATAATAATAAATTCACATTTTTCTGCAAATCTGTGCCCCACCAATCAACTTCGTGGAATATGCTCTACCAAGACCATCTTATTTGTTGTTTCCATCTTCATTTACTCTCGTGGAAATAAATAAATAATTGCTCAATCAGACTTTTGAAAGTGGTGGGACCCATCATAGAAAAAAGCAACTTCTCGTTTATTCAACAAATATCAAAGTTTCAATCCATTTCCTGAAAACGTATCAGTCCGCGACATGTGGAATGTTAGAACGTAGTAATGCGTTGCTAGCTCCTTGTCGGCCGTTCCGATAATGCCTTAAAAATTAGGATTTTTGGCTTAGTTTTTTTTTACCTTGTATATAATTATATTATATGATAGTGCCATTTTAGTCTTTAAACTCTTTTTTTTAAGCATTTTGATCCTTAACCTATTGATTTTGTAGCATTTTGGTCATTTAAAAAAATATATTTTATTTTATGAAATTATATATTTATAAACTTAAAACATGTGTATATACTTAATTTTTTTTTTTGAATAGTGTGTATATACTAAATTAAATTTTTAGTGTGTATATACTAAATTAAATTGTTAATTTTACAAAGTAAATTTATTACATCATATTTTAACCCTAAAAGCACTAAAAAAGTTATACAATATTAGGTTTTTATAGCATTATATATGTTACTTTTTTAAAACTTTTTAAAATTATAAACAAGTTATTTTAGTTTGTAAATATGTTTTAAGTTGATTTGGTGTTGAATTTTATGAAAATGTTATAACTTTTATTAAAAAAAAGGATTAAAATGCTACAAAATCAATAGGTTAAAGACCAAAATACTTCAAAAAAAAAAAAAAGTTTAGGGGACCAAAACGCAAGTATCATAAAAGGTTAGAGACTATTTGAGCCAAAATTTCTAAAAATTATTCTAAACTACGACTTCTTCAATATTTTAGGATCAAAATCCAATAAATTTAAATTAATTCAAAAATATGATTTTCATATATATGTAAATACAAAAATACCTTCAATGAAATATCATTTATTTTCTTTTGTATTTAATTTTATTATTTACAGGATGGTCACAAAAGTAAAGTTAGAGATCATTTTTATTTGGTATGTGATGCTTAAAAAAAAACTTGAAAAACTTAACAATCTGAAGAAAAAAAAAAATAGTTTTAAAAATTTGGAAATTCGTCTGAACATTTATTAACATTTTGTCTTTTTATGGACACGAATGTCAATAAATCTTCAAACGATTCTGGAAAATTGTTCGAAGATTTATTGACATCGTTGTCAATAAATGTTATGTATATCAATAAATCTTGAACAACCAAATTCTTTGAAGATTGGAAAATGGCCTCAACTAGTAGCAATTATAATAACTTGGACCAAAATAGTAGCAACTATATTTTCGGACACTTTTACTAGTAACTATAGACATCAAAGTATACAGATGACATAAAATGTAGACTTACAAGTCTAGAATAAACAACAATTGTAGATATATAAGTCTACGGGTACTAGTAAAAGTGTCCAAAAACATAGGTGTTACTATTTTAGTTCAAATTATCAAAGTTGTTACTAGTTGAGACTATTTCCCTTGAAGATTTATTGACATTCGGAAAATTTATTTACATCAATATCGATAAATCTTCAAAGAATTTTCCAGAATCATTTGAAGATTTATTGACATTGATGTCAATAAAAAGATAAAATGTCAATAAATCTCCAAACGAATTTCCAGATTCTTAAAACTTTTTTTTCCCTTCAAATTTCCCAAATTATTAGGTATATACAAGGCTTTGGACATAGTAGAATCGTTAAACACGTTGATATGGACAAAAATCGCTCTCTCTCTATCTCTCTTCGCCTTCATCTTCATCTCCGCCATGATTTCTTCTTCTTCTTCTCCACCCAAAGCGACAAAGAAACATCAAAACTCAAACCCAAACCCTAACTCTAAAGTTAAAGCCATGACAAATAAATTTAAATCATCGTTGGTAAATGGGGAGATGCTCAAAACGAGATTGATTTCGGATGTGTAGTTGTTGATTTTCGTTTGGTTTGTTTGAATATTATGTTTTTCTAGATTTTCCAGGTTTTCACAAAAAAAAATCGTAATGTCGACAATATGATATAGATTATTAACGATCATGTAAATAAACTAGCCAGACGAAATATAAAAGAAACATGATATTTCATTGAGAGTAGTTTTGTACCAACAAATATAAGTAAATCATACTTTTGAATTAATTTTAACATATTAGATTTTCGTCCAAAAGTATTGAGGAAGTTATAGTTTGGGAATAATCCCCTCATTTAATTCGAAACATTACCATTTAATAATCTATCATTAGTTTTCTTCTAATTTTTTTAAGGTAGTTTTGCTGCTTGTGGATATTGAACTCAACATCTACTTTGAAAGTGGTGTGAAATTACCAATTAGACTATACTAAGCATCATTTCTTATAATTTATTTTAGTTTCCATTTATTTTGCACCATAAAAAACACAAACACTACGAATTATAGTTGTTGAAATCGAGCTCGTCAGTTCGCCTCCCGTGTAGCTCGTCACTTCGTCAGCTCGTCACTTCGGCAGCTCGTCAGCTCGTCACTTCGGCAGCTCGTCAGTTCGTCAGTACGCCCTTCCTCCTGACAAGCGTGCCTTCCTCCTGACAAGCGTACCTCGGAAGTCCTCACTCCTTGGAACTCATATCACATGGGAAATTGTGTTACATTTATTTGTCATCTATTTTCTATGTCTTATTTTCTGAGTATTATTTATTACTTTCTATTTCCTAGAAAGAATTATTACATGTAATTATTACACTCTCTCGTGTATCCACCATATGTATAAATAGGTGATACAAATTCATATCAAATATAAGAAAATATTCAAAGTCTCGGAACACTCTCTCTCTTCTCCGATTCTCTATCTTTCTTTATCAATTCAACATGGTATCAGAGCAGGGAAAATCAATCACCATGAACACCACTCAGACCACGCCCACTCAGTCGCAATCTGAATCCTTCTCCCAACATATCACGAGCCACAAACTCAATGGCCACAACTTCCTACAGTGGTCTCAATCTGTGCTCATGTTCATATCGGGACGAGGTAAAGATGACTACCTCACAGGCGTGGCCACATCTCCTATGATCGAAGATCCGATGTTCAAGAGTTGGAAGGCCGAAAACAGCATGGTGATGTCCTGGCTCATAAACTCTATGCATTCCGAAATCGGAGAAACCTTCCTCCTTTACCGAACGGCAGCAGAAATCTGGCAAGCAGCTAGAGAAATCTTCTCCAACTCAGAAGATATGTCCGAGCTGTTTGAAACTGAGAACACTCTCCACGACCTACGTCAAGGAGAGATGTCTGTTACTTAGTTCTTCAGCTCGCTCACACATCTATGGCAGAAGATCGACCTCTACGAACAGCACCAGTGGACCAGCTCCGAAGACTCAAAAATCTACCGCAAGATAGTGGAGACCAAACGTGTGTTTAAACTACTATCCGGTCTCAACCAAGACCTTGATGAGGTCAGAGGTCGGATACTTAGTACAAAACCACTACCATCTCTCTGTGAAGCCTTCTCTGCGGTCAGACACGAGGAAAGCATGAGGAAACTCATGATGGGAGTTATCCAATCGAGCTCAATTCCGGGCTCATCCTCAGACTCGTCCGCCCTCACCACGCATGGAGACGAAGTACTTGCGACCCGCGTCTCAACAGAGAGACCTCGCAAACCTCGCCCCTACTGCGATCATTGCAGACGACCTGGACACCTCCGAGAGAACTGCTGGAAGCTGCATGGGAAACCACCGAGCTCGAAGTCAACCCGAGACACTAAGGATCCGAACTCAGTCGGAAACTTAGTATCCACTTCATCCGCTGCCTCGACCTCGACCTCGGATTCTCCCTTCAGCAACGACCAGATCGCTATTCTCCAAAAGCTTGTCCAACAAGTCCAACTCAGTGGAGAACACTCGAGCATTGGTCCTCTAGGTAACTCTTCTAGAGCCCTCCATGTAAGCTCAGAGAATCCCACAACATGGATTGTTGACTCTGGTGCCTCTGATCACATGACTGGTAATCGAAGTCTATTCACAACTTACTCTGTTTGTAATAGAAACATATCAGTCACCATCGCCAACGGAGCCAAGACTCAAGTCACTAGTATTGGCACCGTGGTCTTGACGAAGTCCATGAGGCTAGACTCGGTGTTCTTTGTTCCTCAACTACAGTGCAATCTCTTATCTGTGCATAAGTTCAATCAAGACTCTAAGTGCCGAACTATTTTTGATGAAAGTTCATGTGTGTTTCAGGAACAGGTCACGGGGAGACAGATTGGTAATGCCGAGCTGAGTACCGGACTCTATGTCATCAAGCCAGATCAGTCCGCCATGTGTCAGCTCGCCCAACATTCACCCCAGTACAAAGAGATCATGCTCAATCACCTTAGACTAGGGCATCCAAATTTCATGTATCTCAAAAGAATGTTTCCTTCTTTGTTTATCAATAAAAATATTAATGCCATTCAGTGTGACATGTGTGAGTTCGCCAAACATTCTCGAAGCTCGTATCACCCCACCTCGTACAAACCATCTCGACCTTTTGCCACAATTCACAGTGATATATGGGGGCCCTCAAAAGTTCCCAATATCACTGGAGTTCGATGATTCCTTCTCTTTGTTGACGACCACACTAGACTCAGTTGGATATACATGATGAAACAAAAATCTGAAACATCCGATCTATTCAAAACCTTTCACAAAATGATCCAAACACAGTTCGACACATCCATTCAAATTGTCCACACTGACAACGCTCGAGATTACTTTAATTCTGAGCTCTGCGATTTCTTCAAAACACATGGCATAATTCACTCCAGCTCGTGCGTTCATACCCCGCAACAAAATGGGGTAGCCGAGCGAAAAAACCGACAAATTCTCGAGGTCGCCCGAGCCATCATGTTCTCCTCAAACGTCCAATCTCATTTTTTGGGAGAAGCAGTCCTCACAGCCACCTACCTCATAAACAGAATGCCATCTCGTGTCCTTGGCTATAAAATCTCATCCCAAGTCCTTCTAGAGTCATACCCACACTCTCGACTCATCTCAACTCTACCTGCGAAAGTATTCGGCTGTTCAGTCTTCACCCATTCTTATGACCAAGGTAAACTTGATCCAAAATCTCTCAAGTACATCTTCCTTGGCTATTCAGCAACTCAGAAAGGCTACAAATGCTATGAACCCCGGTCCCGTAAATTCATAGTCTCCATGGATGTATCATTTCATGAGTTAAGTCCTTACTTCACCAATTCAGCTCGTTAGGGGGAGAATAATGGAGATGACTTCCCAAATCGGCTCATCATAAACCCAGAAATTCCCAGCTCGCCCCACAGTCCATCTAGTTCGCTCCCAAATCCGACCTCACCTGTTCAAGAAATTCCCAGCTCGCCCCACAGTCCGACCTCACCTGTTCAAGAAATTCCCAGCTCGCCCAGTCCGACTCTGATCCCCAGTTCGCAAGCCTCTGAACCCTCTTCATGCGAACTGAACATCACCCAGAGTCCGGTACAAGCTCGCGAACTGAATGTCTCTCCGAACCTGAACCACGACACTATTGAACAAGGTAACATCTCATCTCCAGACTTACCAATTGCATTGAGAAAACCTGCTCGGTCGTGTGGTGAATACAGAATATAGGATTATGTGTATTATGGGAACCTATCTACGGGCTACCAAGCCTATGTGGCGAAGTTAGATGAAGGTAAAGTGCAACAATCCATCGAGGAAGCCCTTCAAAGTCCTGAGTGGCGAGATGCGAGTCATGCCGAGCTCCAAGCCCTCGAACAGAATGATACGTGGGATATCGTCGAGCTACCACCAGGCAAGCGAACTGTTGGATGTAGATGGCTCTTTACCATCAAACACAATCCAGATGGGACAGTGGAGAGATACAAAGCCCGCCTTGTCGCGAAAGGGTACACTCAAGCACATGGCATTGATTATCAAGAGACGTTCGCTCCAGTTGCGAAGTTCAATACCATCAAAATCCTCATTTCACTAGCAGCCAACTTAGATT
This sequence comes from Urtica dioica subsp. dioica, assembly GCF_054948205.1. Classification (NCBI taxonomy): domain Eukaryota; kingdom Viridiplantae; phylum Streptophyta; class Magnoliopsida; order Rosales; family Urticaceae; genus Urtica; species Urtica dioica. The sequence continues at coordinate 25,328,850 of NC_142764.1, forward strand.
GGCCTCTCATTCAGCTCGATGTGAAGAATGCGTTTCTAAACGGCGAACTAGAAGAGGAAGTCTACATGCAACTCCCACCGGGATTTGACAGTGATCAAGGAGCCAACAAAGTCTGCAAACTCAAGAAGTCTCTATACGGTCTAAAACAGTCCCCTCGAGCATGGTTCGGAAAATTCACCAATGTACTCAAGCGTTGCGACTACGAGCAGAGTCAAGCCGATCCAACACTCTTCTCAAAGATCTCAACACAAGGCAAGCACACCATCATGAGTGTGTATGTGGACGATATAGTCATCACCGGAGACGACCTAGAAGAGATCAAGAGACTGAAGCAAACTTTGTCATCTGAGTTCAAAGTCAAGGACCTCGGCAGCCTACGATACTTCCTCGACATGGAGGTAGCTCGATCAGAAAAGGGCATCTCTGTTTCCCAGCGCAAGTACACGTTGGATCTCCTCAAAGAAACTGGCATGCTTGACTGTAAACCAGTTGACACTCCGATGGATGCCAATGTGAAACTTCTAGCTCGCACCACCGAGGCCGCCACCGACAAAGAAAGATTTCAGCAGCTCGTAGGAAAACTCATCTACCTAACTCACACGAGACCAGATATTGGATTCGCAGTGAGTATGGTAAGTCGATTCATGAGTAATCCCTCGGAAACTCACATGGACGCAGTCATGAGGATTCTCCAATACCTCAAAGCTGCCCCAGGGACTGGTCTCTCCTTCAAGAAAAGACGAAGTCGAGGTGTCGAAGTGTTCACAGATGCGGAGTGAGCCGGATATGTTCCAGACAGACGATCAACATCAGGCATGTGCACATACGTCTGGGGAAATCTTGTTACCTGGCGAAGCAAGAAGCAGTCCGTTGTCTCAAGAAGTAGTGTTGAAGCCGAGCTCAGGTCTTTAGCAAGCGGAGTATGTGAAGGCATCTGGCTGAAGAGAGTTCTCGACGACCTCAAGATCATCATCGAATGTCCAATCAAGCTCTTTTGCGATAATCAAGCTGCTCTCAGCATAGCCAAAAATCCAGTCCATCATGACAGAACAAAACATATCGAGATCGACCGATACTTCATCAGTGAAAAGATTGAAGAAAAAATAATCGATATGGAATACGTTCCATCAGGTCGTCAGCTCGCCGACATTCTCACCAAAGCCCTTCCTCGAGCAACCTTCTCCGAGCTATGTAGCAAGCTTGACCTCCTCAACATATACAGTCAAGCTTGAGGGGGAGTGTTGAAATCGAGCTCGTCAGTTCGCCTCCCGTGTTAGCTCGTCACTTCGTCAGCTCGTCACTTCAGCAGCTCGTCAGCTCGTCACTTCGGTAGCTCGTCAGTTCGTCAGTACGCCCTTCCTCCTGACAAGCGTGCCTTCCTCCTGAAAAGCGTACCTCGGAAGTCCTCACTCCTTGGAACTCATATCACATGGGAAATTGTGTTACATTTATTTGTCATCTATTTTCTATGTCTTATTTTCTGTGTATTATTTATTACTTTCTATTTCCTAGAAAGAATTATTACATGTAATTATTACACTCTCTCGTGTATCCACCATATGTATAAATAGGTGATACAAATTCATATCAAATATAAGAAAATATTCAAAGTCTCGGAACACTCTCTATTTTCTCCGATTCTCTATCTTTCTTTATCAATTCAACAATAGTGAGTGTTTTTTTTCAACCAACTACGTCAAGGCTTTTTTTTTTTTTTTTTTACTTACTTTCTAATTAAGAATATTTCTTGAAGTGAGTATTGGTTTAGAAACTGAGCAAACCAACTCTTATCTAAAGATTATTATTTATTTGGCTAAATTTCATGCAACAATAAATTGCCTAAGTTACCTAAAGTTATCAATTTGATTATAATTCATATGCTTTAATGCTATATTTTATTTTATGATTTTATATCTAATTTTTCTTAGATTATATAATTTTTATTTATTTTATTGGTCATGCTTGGTTTTTTAAAAGTATCAATTGATTTTAATATTTATTGCCAACTTGTATATCGTAATTCGTAAGATTAAGAATGGATCAGAAATCACTAAACTCCACATTACCAATACAACAAGGCAAATAGCATTTTGAGAGGAACATATACATCCATGTCGGACGAGCCGAAGGAGAATACACAGTGAACTCAAGCCAGCAACAAGAAAGACTCAAAATAAGAAAAGAAAAAAGAAAAATGAAAAATAAAAGAGGATTACCAGAGTGAAAGAAGAAATCAAGATTCCTCAACGAGTAGACTAAAGAGAGATCAAGCGAGAAGAGTCCATCATAGAAAAGAACCATGCTCACAATTTAAAACAATCTTGGACTCATCTCTTGAGGTAACAATGTTATTCCTAGAAGTTGAGTCTAAATAGTGATTATTTCTCTGCCTCTCAATTGTTGCAACTGAAAAAAACATACACATTCCAATATTAGGGTTCTTCAATATCGTAAGGAAAAAAAAAACAAATATGAATACGTACAAAACATATATTTGATTCAAGTAATGAGAATGTGGATCAAACCAGATATCTGTAAATGGTTATATATATAGATATAGATATATATATAGATATAGATATATATATATATATATATATATATATATATATAGTAATATCATACGTAACACTATGATTCTTACGAGAAAAAAAGGATAAAAATAAAAACTCACCATAATATACAATAAAATTAGTAAAAAAAAAAATTGTACTACTTTTACTATCTATAATTCAACAATAAAAAATTTTGAAAGTCAAAATAAACGTCAATTGTGTGATATAACTGTATTAGATTTATGAAAACTTTTAGAAAAAAAAAACGAAAAATCTCTAACCATGAGGGAACTATAACAGCAACAATAATTTTTCACGTATCAATTGACTTTAGTTTATTAATTACTAATAAACATAAAACATGGGCCATTAAACGCGTTTCGAAATAACAAAAACGTTGGCTACATATATTACTTTTCTACGATTTTTAAGTAAAAGTTAATTACGTAAATTATATTCTTATTAAAATCATCACGTCAGATTATTTGGATATAATTAAAACATAGTTAAAACATTTATAGAAAATTGAACGTTTCAAGAAGTAATGACCTAGTTTGTTATAATTTTGTGAAAATATTATTAAATTTGTTTGAAGTTTAGCAGACATATCAAATTGTATATATTTGTGTATAAATCTTAAAGTTCAGATTTACTATTCTTATATATTTATACTATATTCAAACGTTAATTAACTCTAGTTTACTAAGTTACCAAAATAAAAATTATGCAGCATTTATGACGGCCACATTAAGGTCGCTATATATATTAGAAATTGACTATATCACTAGCGTTGACTGAGTTATGGAGCGGAAACCACAAACTGGCAGGATCCACATTTTGATTTATAATTTGGGAAGACTTGGTTGTTGCAGTACGACAAGTCTAGCACTTGATTTCCTGAAAAAAAAAAAAAAAATTGCATTTCATAAGACATCGTTAAATTGACTACAAGTCAATGATATAGAAAAAGTGCACTTGTTGGTTGTTCTTGTATGGACATTTTTGGAGGAGTGTGAAATAAAAAAGGAACTTTGAAAAATGTAGAGGGAGGGACCATTAGAGCAACTTAAATATATTTATATAAGTGTCAAATTTTTACATATAACTAAAAATAATATTCTTTAATTTTTCTACGATCCACATCAATTATTATAATACCTTACAAAAAAAAAAAAAAAAAAAAAAAACTTCAAAAGGAATATCACCAAAAAAAATTGTTCAAACTGGATCCGACTCTACTAAAAATTATAATGTGTTTTCTTAGTTTTTCAAAAAAAAAAAAACTGGAAGGACATCGGTGTTCAATATTAATTACTAATAAACATAAAAAATTTTGAAATTCAAAATAAACGTCAATTGTGTGATATAACTGTATTAGATTTATGAAAACTTTTAGAAAAAAAAAAACGAAAAATCTCAAACCCTGAGGGAACTATAACAGCAACAATAATTTTTCACGTATCAATTGACTTTCTATTAGGAAGCCAACAGTTTATTAATTACTAATAAACATAAAACATTGGCCATTAAACGCGTTTCGAAAAAACAAAAACGTTGGCTACATATATTAATTACTTTTCTACGATTTTTAAGTAAAAGTTAATTACGTAAATTATATTCTTATTAAAATCATCACGTCAGATTATTTGGATATAATTAAAACATAAAAACATTTATAGAAAATTGAACGTTTCAAGAAGTAATGACCTAGTTTGTTATAATTTTGTGAAAATATTATTAAATTTGTTTGAAGTTTAGCAGACATAACAAATTGTATATATTTGAGTATAAATCTTAAAGTTCAGATTTCCTATTCTTATATATTTAATTAATGGCAGCATTTATGACGGCCACATTAAGGTCGCTATATTAGAAATTGACTATATCACTAGCGTTGACTGAGTTACGGAGCGGAAACCACAAACCGGCAGGATCCACATTTTGATTTATAATTTGGGAAGACTTGGTTGTTGCAGTATGACAAGTCTAGCACTTGATTTCCTGAAGAAAAAAAAAAATTGCATTTCATAAGACATCGTTGAATTGACTACAAGTCAATGATATAGAAAAAGTGCACTTGTTGGTTGTTCTTGTATGGACATTTTTGGAGGAGTGTGAAATAAAAAAGGAACTTTGAAAAATGTAGAGGGAGGGACCATTAGAGCAACTTAAATATATTTATATAAGTGTCAAATTTTTACATATAACTAAAAATAATATTCTTTAATTTTTCTACGATCCACATAAATGATTATAATACCTTACCAAAAAAAAAAAAAAAAAACTTCAAAAGGAATATCACCAAAAAAAAAATTGTTCAAAATGGATCCGACTCTACTAAAAATTATAATGTGTTTTATTAGTTTTTCAAAAAAAAAAAAAAAAAAAAAAAAAAAAAAAAAAAAAAAAAAAAAAAACTGGAAGGACTACATCGGTGTTCAAAATTATTGATTTCATGAATTGACAAAATGTCATATCAGTACCACTTCAACAATATTATAATTTTGGGTGCCTGCATTATAATTTTTGGGTTTTTACTTAATCACATGATCATATGCTAGTATAATATTAGATTTACATAACATATATACACAACATTTTCTGTTTTTTTTACTTAATCAATTTAGTTATATACCAATAACCGTTGATAGGGTTGTAAGTGGTTCAATCTAATTTGAAATCGGCTAAATATAAATTGGACCGGTCTAAAAAATTGAACCGAATTAGAGAAAAGAAGAAAAAATTGGATTGGACCAATTGATTAAAATAGTCTGATCCGGTTCACACCTTTAGTTTGTTTTAGACTAGATTGTTTTATAACATTTTATCGGACCGTTTAAAATCGGCTGACCTGGTCCAAAATTTACCGTTTTAGCCTATGAGTAACTATTTCCCAGTGTTCATTACTCGTTTTTTGTTTCTTTTAGCTATTCTTTTTTCATTCTTATATGTGTTATCCCTATTAAGTACGAACTATTATTTAAATATCAATAACTTATTTTTATGACTCACGTACCAAAACTAGCTTGGTCTTAATTAGGGTCCGTAAGGAGATAGTCTGACACAGCTTTCTACGAGCTATGTTTCTAATATATACTAGTTTTTTAGCATCGCGCGAATGATTTTAGCATATTATAATGATAATAACAAGTAAAATTTGTAGAGGCTAATTTGTGTTATCAAGATTTGTAAACAATGGACACCAAAGAAACCAGCAATTAAGAAAAAACCCTTAAAAATCATAAACGAATAATAAAATGTAAAAATTTATTTTGTACATTGATTAGACTTTTATGGGTAAATAAGACTTGCGTGCGCTTTCCAATGAAATATGGAGACACATATAAGGTGAAGGAAAATAAATATCAAAGAGAAACTAATAAAGAAAATATAAAACTAACATACAATCAAAATAATGTATGTTATTGATATAGGCTACGTTTGTTTGGGATTAAAAAGCCTTGTTTTTGTTTTTAGAAAAAACAAAACTGTTTATCCGGTGATTGGCAAAACTGTTTTTACAAAAAATTTCAAAAACGTTTTTAGATTTTGTACATGAGATAGAAAAGCTAGGATTCTTAACTTTTAGAAAAAGTGTTTTTAAGTTTGCTATATAAATTACTGTAATATCATCGTAAAAAATATTATTTATATATATATGTATATAAATAAGCATATCATTAATTATTATTTAATTATTAAGAACATAACTATTTTAGTTTTTTTACTATAATATATTTATTTTACCAAACGCTAAATCAGTTTTTGTTACCATAAACAACTGTTTTATAAACAGTTTACCAAACACTTTGTCATTTTTTGAAAAAAATAGTTTTTTATAAAAGCACTTTTTTTAAAAACAAAGCTATGTTAAACGGGGCCATAGTATAATATAGCATTAGTAATTATGATTATAAAATAACATAAAAAAATCGCACAAAATATATTGATGAGAGAGAGAGGAAAAAAACAATATATATAAAAAAAATAAAAAATAGATTGGGAAAAAACTAAAAAAAACAAGAAAAAAAACGAACCAATGAAATATGGACACATATAAGGTGAAGAGAAATAAATATCAAAGAGAAAAAGAAAGATAATCTAATAAAGAAAATATAAAACTAATATACACTCAAAATAATGTATGTTATTGATATAGTATAATATAGTATCAGTAATTATGATTATAAAAGATAAAAAATCATACAAAATATATTGATGAGAGAGGGAGGAAAAAAAACAATATACATAAGTTTTTTTTTACAAAATAGATTGGGAAACCCCCCCCCCCCCCCAAAAAAAGGCAAAGGCAAAAAGAAAAAAGAAAAGAAAAGAAAAAAAAAAAAAAAAACCATACCGGCAAAACAAAGAAAAAAAAAAAGAATTATTAAATACATTTCTTTATATAATAAACTTAAGTCTTTCTCTTCCATTATAATGAATTATGCAGTTTATTCAAAATAATTAGAAGTACATATCCCGATGGTTTTACAATGCCTCCGACAAAACAAATGAAGTTCAATACTCCATATTGTCATTTAATTTTTTTTAATAACCTTATTTTAAGAAGATCTTTTCAGGTTTATATTTTTTTTTTATTCTTTGTGTTTTGAAATTTCTTTAGTAACCATATACTGATACACAATCACTTATATATTTGAAATATGTATTTTAAATAGTTCAAATGTTTTTTATTCTAGTACAATTACTTAAACATGAATAAATACTAAAATTTAATAATTCTTTCCTTAGTTTTATCAATGTTGATAATTCATTAGCTATATCATTTTTTTCTCAAGGAAATTTTTGTGCCCTGAATTCAATCTATGGATCCATCTAACGACCTGGCCGGTCTGCACTTACTTGATTTGTTATGGCTTTATATAACCGCCACTAAAATATTGTACTAGTTACATACGGCAATTATACCTAGAGTTCTACACCCCACATACCCTTTATTTTGCAACAAAATCATACGTATCACGATCACCGATACATTATTTTGCTATTTTCGTATTATTTGGCTTTCAGTTATAATTCCGTATTCATTTCATCCCAAAGCTGGTTTTTTTAAGTCGAGTAGCGTTCACCGTGGATGATTTTTGGAATTTTTCATAGGGATTGCGTTTACGTAATCACAGCCGTCTTTCTACATATGATACCATGACACCAAGATGACGTCATCCTTCTGCCCGCTATATTGAAACCTCGTTTCTGATCAGCTAATTGTCAATGTCAATAAAGGCGACACAGTGAACAAAACGAACCTCCTAACGGAACACACACAATCTGGACAAAGCCTATAATGGCGGCCATTTCGCTTGCTGTAAAAGGCAAACCATGCGTATACTGTTGTATAAAACGACATTTATTCCTTCTCTTACCCATCAACCTGATCATCAAACCAGAAGTATCTTCTTCTTGCCTTACTACAAGAATGACGAAAGTTGCGATCCTCGGCGCCGGAAACCTAGCTTTCACTCTCGCCGGTGATCTTCTTCTCCGGCATAAGAATACCTACGAGGTCACCGTATGGGCGCCCGAGAACCCATCGATTGAGCTTCAACGAGGTCGCCGAACTTGGTTGCCTCTACCTCCGCGGCTCTGCCAACGACGGCGCGTTCAAGCCCAACCTAGAAGATGATCTAGGTCGGGCGGTTTCTTCCGCCGAGTTCATAGTCCTCGCTGTGCCGACCCTCGGGCACGAGAGTATTCTCAACGCCTTGGCTCTATTCGACTTGAGCGCGTCGTTCCTTGTCGCTCTCCCCGGAAGTGGAACCACTCTAATCGCCAAGCAAATCCTAAGCTCCGAGCTGAGCCCAAAGGCGATAATCGAGACCACCACTTCTCCGTACGCGTGTCGCCGGAGTGGGGCCACGATAAACATGCTGGGAATCAAGTCCGCTTTTGAGACATCTGCCTCGGAAGATCTTTCATCGGCGTCAAAAGACAGAATATCTACACTCTTCCCCAATCGTCTCGAGTGGTACCCGAACATAGCGTCGATCTTCTTCTCGAACGCGAATCCGGTGGCCCACCCTGCGGGGATTCTCAACGCCAAGGAAGCTATACAATGTAGGCTTCGTCCACTTCCGAATTTCTACGGTAAGTTTGTCGCCGAAGCGATCGAGAGGGTTAACTCTGTAGACGCGGAGCGTCTCGCTATAGTCCGGGCGTTAGGGCTCAAGTCTGAAACCGACTTCGATTACTCCAAGAAGTGGTACGGGACGGACGCGCCGGGTCCGAGGGAATTTTACGAGATTTTCGAGGGATACGCGGATATCGAGACCCCGACGACAATGAATCATCGCTACCTGACTGAGGATGTTAAGTACATTATGGTTCCTTGGGTGGCGATAGCGAAGATCTGCAACGTAGACGTCAAAACTATGGAGTCGATCGTTCACGAGGCGAGCCGTGTACTTGAAGAAAACCTTAGCCAGACGGGCCGAACCCTGCGGTCCATGGGGCTCGATGGAGCGGGTCCCGAGGAAATATTGCGTGCACTCAACAGAGCAGAAACGTACGTGAGCGAGCAATGGTTATAACGGCGAGCCAAAACACCAATAGAATATTGCTGATATCGACGTTCGCTTATAGTAATGAGTTTGTCCGTTCATGGTTACGTATGTACGTGTAGTGCCAGCGCCATCAAAGGAAGAATAAGTTTCAATAGAATTTGTGTAGTGGCGTGATACCACCTTTAGGCCGTCTTGTTTTAATAGTCTTTATTGTCTTTTATTAATTATGAATACGATTTACGTCATGCTCGATTCAAATATAAATAATTTGGCTTTTTTTTAATATGATTTATTTTTAAAAAAAGGGAGAGTGAGAATATTAGGAGAATAGCCAAAGTTTGAATAAATTAAGTGAATAGTCCAATTAATATTTCACTACCTAAATTACCCTCATATATAAGAGCAAAACTCAATTTTCCCAAAACCTAAACCTAAACTCGTTCTCATCTTCGTCCATTTCACGCCACCAATCCACTTCACGCCGCCGATCCATTTCACGCCACCGCGTCGTCGCCAATCGTCCTCCATCCTCGTTGCTAATCCCTAACGTCGCCGGCGAGATCCGCCATAGACGCCGTCGAGATCCTAGATGGCGTCGATTCCGTCGAGCTCCGGCGGCGGCGATGCTCGGAGAATCGACGGCTCAGATTGACTCGAAAATCGGCGGGGAGAGGAATCGGCGCACTACAACAAATTTCACCATTACCGACGATTTTTTTCGTCGCTAATAACCCCATAATCGTCGCTAAATCTCTTTAGCGACGATTTTAGCGACGATTTTTATCGTCGCTAAATGTCCGTGCCTAAATATATTTAGCGACGAATTAATCGTCGCTAACTATTTACCGACGATATTAGCGACAATTTTTTCGTCCCTAAATGTTTAAACTAGGAGTTTTTTTAATTATTTAGCGACGACTTAATCGTCGCTAATTCCCGCGGGTGAATTTCGCGCGCGAATTAGCGACGATTAAGTCGTCGCTAATACGTTAATTTTTTAATAATTAGCGACGACTTTGTCGTCGCTAATTACAAACTTTTTTTTTCGATTTATAAAATTATTAATTTTTATCGTCGTTAATTATTTATTTTTTATTTTGTTTTTCGTTTATGAAATTCTAACATTAAAAATAAAATAAAAATCAAATTATATTATCGAAATGAACTTATATATAAAATACGGTTACGATTTCGATTATCGACAAGTATGCAAATAAAAATCTACTATATACAAAATATGTGATAAAACACTAGTCGCGACCTTTGCTTCGTCGTCCCGCCACTCGTTTTCCCCCGCCTCGATGTGAAACGCTCTTCTGCTGGCGCTGAAACTCTGCATGGTGCGGCACAAAATCCTTGTCAAGACAAGTCACACAACCAAACACGAATCAAACTATAACTTGTCACAAAATCCTTAGACTTGTCATAAAAATTTCTAGACTTGTCATTAAAATTTTCTAACTCGTCATAAAATTTAAATTTCAACTTCAAGATTAACTAGCAAAAAGTCGAGCCCGAACAAAAAAAAAATCAATCTCAAATCATTATTCTTGATTTCAAAACTCAACTATCAAATCCATTTTCAAATTAATTCCTAATCCAATCACAACTTCAAAAATCGAACGCGAAACGGAATAATCACATTTCATCAATCTCATCAAAATCACAAACAAGCGAATCCTCATCAAAATCACCAAAATAAATAACCCGAGGCTCAGAATCACAAAACGCAATCGGTCAAGACAAGTCCTCGGCCAAAAATAACAACACGGCTAACTCAAATCCTCGGCCAAGATAACACATGGCAAAAACGAGCACTCGGCCAAGACAACAAACAAGTCTCAATAATTCGAAATTCACAACAATCATCACAGCCTCATAATCAACAGAATTTTAAATAGCATTCCAAACAAAACCTCAAAATTCACACGTCCAACACAATTCCAAACCAAAATTCGTCCAAAAAAATTCAACAAAAATTAAAACATGCCCTACAATCATCATCCAACCATTAAACACTCTCATAAACGTCTCATGATCACAAACAAGCCTTAAGAAATCAAAAAGGCCCAAAAATTAACAAATATTTATAAAACTAATTTCAATATTTATAAAATTTATAACAAATATATAATTCATTTATAACTAATTACTTCATTTATAATTTATAAAATTTATAACAAATATATAATTCTAAAAATATAAATTATGTAAATATAACTAATCAAAATAAATTTATAACTAATATATAACTAAAGTTATATATATATAAATAACTAATATATATAACTACTATATTAATTCTATAACTAACTAATATATATATATATATATATATATATATATATATATAAAGTTTTTTTAAAAAAAACTTACCGATCCACGGTCAGAGGGAGAGCGCGCGGCCAGAGAGAAGGGGAAGCGGCCAAGGATGGCGTCGGCGGGGAAGCGGCTACGGCGTCGGCGGCAGAGCGGCAGAGTAATGGCGGAGCGCGGCGGAGGAGCTGCAATCGGAGAGAGATAGGTAAGGAGAGAGCTGTGAGGAGAGAGAGAACTGAGGAGAGAGAGAGAGAGAGAGACTTACCGGAGAGGACGACTTCGGCGTCGACGGCGTCGGCGGCACACGGCGGAGGAGGGCACACGGCGGACGAACGGCAGGAGAGGCGAAACTGAGAGAAAACTCGATTTAGGTCAAGGAAAAACGAAATGGGGAAACTGATTCGCGATCTGGTATTTAAAGACATTTAGCGACGATTAAATCGTCGCTAAATGATTAAAATTCGTCGCTAAATCATTTCGTTGTAATTAAATGTGAGGGATTTTTCCCTCTTTAAAATTCGTCAAAATTCAAAAACATTTAGCGACGATTAAATCGTCGCTAAATGATTAAAATTCGTCGCTAAATCATTTCGTTGTAATTTAATGTGAGGGATTTTTCCCTCTTTAAAATTCGTCAAAATCAAAAACATTTAGCGACGATATTATCGTCGCTAATTGTATAGCGACGACAAAAAAACATTTAGCGACGATATTATCGTCGCTAATTATTTTCCCGGGAACTTAGTGACGACAAAAAAGAATTAGCGACGATAAATTCGTCGCTAATTATCTTTGCCGCCAAACTTTAATATTTTTTGCACCAAAAAATTAGCGACGATAAAATCGTCGCTAAAAGGGTGATTAGCGACGAATAAGTCGTCGCTAAATGTGGTATTTCTTGTAGTGACGGCGGAGAGGAAATCGGCGGCGATGGAGGGGATTGAGGAGAGGCACTTTGTAAATTCGCGAATCGGTTAATTTAATTAACCTACTAGAGTGAGTTAGGTTAATTAATTAACTGATTCATGAAGGATTTGAAATTCACAAAAAATTTACAAAAATCATAACTTAAGTCAATTGATATAATTCAAAGCATTCAATTAATTAACCTAATTCCGAATTCAATCATTTAGTAAATTAACTTTACTCACAAAAAAATCAGAACCTAAACTAATATTCAACCAATAAGATAATTAATTAACCTAAATCACTCCAGTAGGTTAATTAAATTAACATATTCGCGAATTTATCAAGGACGTTATGGTCTGAGCCGAAAATATGAGATATTTGCTTAATAAAATGAAACGTGGGCTATTCCTCCAATAAGAATGACAAACTTGGCTAGTTACAACAAATTTCACTTTAAAAAAACTAGCGAAATGGTAAGTGCATTTTGACGAAATTGAAAAAAATGGTTATTTATTCAAAAGAAAATGTCTACAAATACAAATAGATACTAAACTAATTGATTATTGAAAATAGTTAAAAAATTATTTGTCAAAATTACACTGCACACTATCATAAAGTTTGCGTCTTCCAAGAGAACTCCAGCTGGTTAGTCTGCCCACGACGGAACTCTGGCTGAGAACGCCATCCCGATGCGTCAGAGGCGATATGAAGAAGGAACCTCCCGGCCATCGAGCACAGGCCATGTGAAGAGAGAGAGTAAACTTGAAGAGAGAGAAAAGAAGATTAAAAATTAGACTTCCTTAGAACCCTTGTTTTGATCTATAGTCAAACACAGAGCTGGTAAATAAAATCAGTCAAAACATGATCGAATTACGTTACCTTGTTTTGTTTGTTTCAATATATAAGAGTACATGACCTTACTACTTCCAATATTAATGAAATGTAGCAAAAAAAAACATTTATGCATCTCCTTTAAACATACGTAAATTCTTGGAGTATAGTTAGTGCAAGCTGTTTAGTGTTGATGCATCCGTATGTGAAGTCGAAGTCTCTTGTTATTGACTGTTTAGTGCTCAAATTCAATCTGCATATTTTCTTTTGGTGTAATCATCATTTTCAGCTTATTACGGCAAGCGTGATTTTTGTTCGATCGGATTATGATAAATGATTTTTTTTTTTCTTTTCTATTGGCGCGTATCTAAGTTGGGCTTGAATATCTACCTAAATCTCTCAAGAATATAGTCTGCAATAAATTCAGCTTGATTCCTGTAACAAATTACCAGAGAATAATTGAGCATGGTAACCAACATTTCTTATTTGTAATCAATATGTTTGTGATCAATGTTTCATCTTTTCCTAATCCATTTGATTTTTTCTTTGGGTTATATTATACTTTAAGATTCTTCAGTTTTAATTAAAATATTCCAGTTGAGTTTTTTAATTAAGATTTGCTTTTATTTGAAACGTGAGCAGTACCATGCAAATTTTATAAAGTTGCTTAAATTATCAAGGATAGTCCAACATCGACTGTGTATTACGATCTTGAGCTCTTTATAAGGCTTGTGGGTTACTCTTCTAATTACCAAGCTTGGTTTTAGATGGAACCACACACCTTTAAGAATTATAAAGAACCCAGAATCGTAATACCGGTCGATGTGGGACTATCCTTGATATAAATAGTCAAAATTAGTATACAAAGCAAATTATACATAAATGAGAAGAAAAAAATAAACTGTTCACGTAGACCTAGACCTATGTTAACTCTCTCTTAAATGAAGATTAAGGTATCAAGTCATCCCGTCGAGTCGAGCATTGTGTGGGACCCTCCAAGTGTGACAACAGGAACCAGAAAATCTTGCCAAATGAGCCAAGAACGTCATTCGGGCCCATCATTTTCCCAAAGAATCTTGGGCCAAGAGGGAAAGGCTCACTCACGAAGCCAACCGTCCAAAACCAGGAGAAGAAATCTAATAGTAATGCATTAAAGAGAAATACAATAGTTTGCAATCCATTATTGCTCGAAATAAAAGGTTTCTAATTAGATAATTTGATGCAAAATTGAGCGGGAATTTTTATTGAATTTTTTTGGTCTTTTTGCTAGCGTAAATAATTTCACGTGATCAGTTACTTAAAATTTACGAAACGTTAACTATATTACAAATTTCAATATTTCATATAACTATTTATCTATTAGACTCAATGATATTTGAGATTAAATAAAATTAACCGGGTAATTAATCTAATTTTTTGGGAGTAATTTGCTTAATTATAAATAAATGATTTTATCACAAAATTTTAGCCTACTACACATCACACGCCCGATTAACACACATTTTGCTCCGACGCGCTGATTTCATTACCCAAAATATTATTTATAAGCGTGAAAAAAAAAAAAAAAAATTGGTATTGTCATATGGGATAATCCCACGGCAACCCGGGCCACCCTCCTCGTGTTTTAAATAACGTTTACCTACGTGGCGCGGAGGTGGCCAATAATAATCGTCGCTTTTTTTTTTTTTTTTTTTTTTTAAAGTAATGTTGAATTTTTTAATGACTTGTAAAAAAGCGATGTTTTTTTTTCCTACGTTTTCTAAGCGACGTTAATATATATTGGCATGTGTTTGCTCTGGTGGCGTCGCAAGACATTTTCCACCACTATCTGAAGTGATGATGAGCAAGTGTGTGTGTGTGTGTGTTTTTTTTTCCCTTGAATAGCATATATAAATCTCTCATCAGCTACTGCACAAGAAAAATTTAGGATGCTGCATCGCACGACACCTGTTTGTTAAAATGCCTCAATCAAGGTTTTTTTTTTTTTGGTTGTGAAGTCGAGTTGTTCTCACATAGAAGCATTTTCTGGTGGTAGTCTAGGCCGTTTTTCGAGTCGTGAACTTTACGTTTTTCTTGGCTTTCCTTACATTCGTTGTCTTTATCTGTAGTCTTTGCTTTTTATCAAGTTTTTATTGCTGCTATAAAATTAAGAGGAGAAAAACAAGCACAGAGCTGATTAAAAAATCAGTCAAAACATGATCTAATTCTTCTACAGAACAAAACATGTACAGAGCTGGACAGAAACCACTAATATCCAAATGTTGCGTTGTCTTGTTTTGTTCGTCTTAATACATCAAGAATACATTACCTGAAAATGGAAAATTGCTATGAACTAATGGAGAAAGAAAAAGGTATATGTTGTCAATACCGAAAGAAATCCCTCTTGAACAAAGCTTTTTTCCTTTTACATATGCTACTCAAGTAAGACTCATTCGAATCCAACACCAAGTTAATATGATAAACACCACACATATATACATGTATGGCTGTTTTTGGAACACCGTTTGATAATCCGGGGAATCTTGTTTTGAAATTCTAGATGACTAGGCACCTGCAAAGAAAGAATAAGAAAAATCACTTGAAGTATAAAAACAACTGGACAAAATATACAAAGTTAATAGGTTAAAGAAAATGAAATGGTATGCGCAACCAGTATCAGCAATGAATTCAAATAAAATAATCAGGAAAATAAAAACTGCGATGTTTGAGACGGTACTAACGGGGGTGTATTTCAGTAATTGTAGCCTCATCTACCGAGGCTTGACTAGAGTCGGTCTGAGATTGATTTTGAAGTGGAATGATAGCGCTGCTTCCCATGAAGAATCCAGGCTTTGCAGGTACAGCGAGAGTGTCGTGGGACCGGCTGTGGAGCATGTGAACCACCAAATCCATGGTGGGTCGGTCTGATATATTTTCTTGGACGCACAAAAGCCCTATGTGTATGCATTTCATTATCTCATCTGTTCCAGACCCGATCGGCATTTGCGGATCGATTAGAGTTGACGCAGTCCCATCGCTCCAATACTTCCATGCCTGAAAAATTCAAGATATCTATATAAAATATGTACAGGAAAACTTTGATGGTTAAATAGCGCTTCTATTTGGATTTCATAGCTACACCCACATAGGTCAAGAGATGGCCTTGATCTTCATCTTCATGTCGGAAATTTCCGTTCTTTTGCCCGTTTATTATCTCCAGGAGTAGTACTCCGAAGCTAAATACGTCGGACTTGACAGAGAAGTGCCCTTGAATTACGTATTCCGGTGCCATGTATCCGCTAAATTGAGATCAAGGAACAAAAAATTAATATTCGATAAAAATACTTTGTTCCGAATAGATGAGAATTGTGCTTACTAGGTCCCTGCAGCTTTCTCTGTCTTCCCCTGAGTTTCATCCAAAGCAAACAATCTCGCCATTCCGAAATCCGAGATCTTGGGGTTCATTTCATCATCCAACAGTACGTTCCCAGCTTTCAAATCGCAGTGGACGATCTTGAGACGAGAGTCTTCGTGAATGTAAAGAAGCCCACGAGCGATGCCTTTGATGATTTTATAGCGGCGATCCCAATCCAAGAGCGCGCGCTTTGTTGGATCTGCATATTCCAGTTCATACAGATTCAGAGCAGGTTTATTTGAGTCAGGTTCAGTCTTAACAAATTAAAAAAAGGCAAAAGTAAAAGATGGCGTTGAGACGTACTAAATATGTATTTATCGAGACTTGAATTCGGAACATATTCATAAATTAGAAGTGTTTCCTTTTCATGCAAGCAGAAACCAAGAAGTCTGACTAGATTCCGGTGTTGCAGCCTAGCAAGCAACGTCACTTCATTCTTGAACTCCTTGTCGCCTTGGTCGGAGGTTTTCGAAAGCCTTTTCACCGCAATAAGTTGGCCGTTGGATAGTTTACCCTGAAAACGTACGAAAATTAGTTGTAGTGAACACCTCAAAACAATGACTACAGTTTTGTTTTTTATTTTTAGTTTACTATACAATGGCTTCATTCATACCCGGTAAACATCACCAAATCCACCGCGTCCAAGCTTGTTTTCTTCAGAAAAATCCTCTGTAGCAGCTCGTATTGTGCCCAAATCGTACTGCAAAGACTCTGCCCCCGTTATTTCGTCGTATTGGCCTTGTAAACCAAATAAGAAACATGTTACAAAAATGGAATGTCAACCAGTTTCAGGTTTAAATGCGACACCAAAAACCGTTAGTTTTTTCTCGGCTTACTTGGGAGCTTGACATGAGTTCTCCTCCTCCTTATGATAATGAACATGCAAAGCAGCACGGCCACACCGACTGAAACAGCAACTCCAATAATAATATTCCTTGTGGTGTCGTCCATTTTATCTGATAAGAAATAATTGGATCTCCTAATTGTTATCATACAACTGATTTTTGATCTCATATGTCTTATTTCGATTTAATTAGTACTTGATTTGTCCTTCAAAATGTTGGCTATTATGATCAATGACTAGCTTGTGACATTACACACCTGGTTGTGGGGGCGGGGAACTAGGCGGCCCTTCGAGTGGAAACGATATAGCAGTCAGATCAGTGGTTTGTTCGAAGAACTTCGTAACCTCGTACCTCAAAACGCAGCTTGGTCTGAGAAGCTTCACGCCTTGAGCTCCTTCGCAACACTGTTGCATCTCCGTAACAGAATCTTGAAGACACTCACTGCATTTCTGTTTGTCGAGATCGGGAGTGCACTGCGCGAACGCGTATATCCCATCGTACCCATCCACATCAGCCCGTCCCGAATCGTATTTCCTCCGAGAATCTCCCGAAGCGGCTGCCGCGGTCAGTTTAGCTAGCAGAGGGTCGAGCGCGGCCTTGAAAGACTCCGGTTGGATCACTTTGTTCGGGTTCGATGCATGTTTTCTCGGCTCGCCTTGCATCGCCGAGAATATCGACTCGTTCGAGAACCGAACCATGCAGCGCTCGTCCCATGCGATTGCCTTTTTCCTGTTCATGCAGTACTGATTGGCATCGGAGATGAGTGTCTGGCTGGAATTGTGAACGCATTCCTGGCAAATCTCGGGCGAGATATCTCCTCTGCACATCGCGATGACGCTGACTCTGTCTGCACCGTCCGCCGAGGAGACATTGTAGAACCCGTAAGGGTTTCGGTTCTTTATCGAGGTGATCGATGATAGTATAACTCCGAGGTTTTTGGCGTAGACGCTGTTTGAGTTGGTCTCCACTGGGAGGCCGTAGCAACTCCAACAGAAGTCGGAGTTCTGGGAGCAAGATGTCAACTGAGGCATTGTGGATTCCGTGTTGTTGTAGAAAGGCTCTCCGGTCTCGAATCTGAGAGTACAGCTGGGCTTGAGAACTCGTCCGCCTAGTTTTCCTTCCGGAATTTTTGAGGCGGAGTCGTTCAAGCAGGCATTGCAATCGGTCTGGCTCAAGTCGGGAGTACACTGGAGCAGAGCGTGCACGTGATCGCCGTTCGGCAATGCCGCGCTATTGAAGGCGAACTTGGTGGCACTCGACGCGGCTTTCTCGACCAGGTCATTGAGTAGAGGCGTCAAAGCCTCCTTGAAGGTTGAGTTATCAGGAACAGTTTTCGGGTTCTCCAAGACCTGTCTCGGCTCGTCTAATTTGATGGAGAAAATAGGCCGGCTTGAGTATCGGATCATGCAAAGCATGCCCCACAAGATACCCTCTTTTTTCTTCGGGCACCGCTGCAACACCTTTCGACTCGTCTCGTTTAGACAAGTCGCGCAAATGGAGGCACTGACGTCTCCTCTGCAGAGCCCGATCGCGTTGACTTCGTCCGGAGGTTGACCGGAGGAAGCGTTGCGGAAAAATTCAATGTCGTTCTGGCCGGATTTAATGACTGTGGAGAATAAGAGGGTGTTGAGGTTTTCCTCGTAGACGCTGCCGGCGGTGAAGTCTCCGATGGAAGAACAGTTCCAGCAGAAATCTGCGGTGTCCGTGCAGTTTTGGGCAACGCATTTGGGAAGAAATAAAGCGAGCGTGAGCGTGATCAAAATTGGGACGAGTAACACAGCTCGGACATTTCTGATGGAGGAACTCATTGTGGTTTTGTTTTTTTTCTTAAAAAGTTTTTTTTGTTTTTTGTTTTTTGGCTGCATTGTTTAAAAACCTGAAGTTCTTTGGGATTATATATAGCTGCCTTATATAAATATTTTTATTTTATTTTATAAAGGAATGGGTCAACTCATAAGTTGAAATGTCTTCTGGGTCTCTTGTGTTATAATCTTCCGAGTTTCTGTCTTTCCGAGAAGATGCGTTTGTATACTACTATCATCACCGACTAATTTGAACAAGACAGAAGAGTTATCTTTAAAGCTTCTCTTTCGTGTATCTGTGTTCGCAAGTTGCGGTGGTCACATGGCTTTAGATTTCGAAGACTTATGTCACTGTCACTGTGGTCCTACTCAAAATCAAGGCGCTCTATCACAGTAGATAAATCATCTAAACAGATTGTATATATCGTGGCTGTTTTCCGTATCGGATAATATGCCGTAATAGTAGCCGCGTATATATGTATAAAAATTGTGTGTATATGATAATTTTGCTGGCGTATACATGTTACTTTCCTTTAAGTTCTACTTTTCCTTTATTCTAAACCCCTAAGTTTAATTCTCTGTTTTCCAACTAATTATAATTATTAGGGGTGGCAATTTGGTCCGGACACGAAACACGAAACGGTTACGACACGATTTAAATCGGATTTGGATCTTAATAAATGGGTCGGTTCTTAATTGGATCAAATACGCTAACACGATTAAATAATGGTTCAAAACGACACGATTACGGTAACACGATAAAAAGCCGATTAACACGATTATTAAATGGTCGACACGAAACACGATTACGACCCGCACGAATATGATCCAATTAACACGATTACGAGTAATAACACGATTACGATCCATTTAAACACGATTAATATTATATATGTAAAATTATAAATTTATAACTATAAACATAAAATTGATATTAGAAAATATGATATAATAAAATAAAGTATATTCGTATAAATATCAATTCACGTATGATAATATATAGTCAATAGTATAACAATTGACTTAACCGGAGCAATAAGAATCACAATTCATATCGAGCAATCAAAATTACTATAGTATCATAATAACATATTAAATTCAATTTTATTTGATTTCAATTTTAATTCAATTCATATCGAACAATCACAATTCACAATCACAATAACTATAGTTTCATAATAATGTATCATATTCAATTTTATTGAATTTCAATTCATATTGAAAAATCACAAGTTAAAATTGACAATCACAATAACTATTATCTCATAATAACGTATCATATTCAATTTTATTTTATTTCAATTCAATTCAATTTATATCGAACAATTTCAATTCACAATCACAATAACTATCATCTCATAATAACGTATCATATTTAATTTTATTGGATTTCAATTCAATTCATATTGAAAAATCACAATTCAAAATTGACAGTCATAATAACTATAGTCTCATAATAACGTATCATATTTAATTTTATTTTATTTCAATTCAATACAATTCATATCGAACCATTACAATTCACAATCACAATAACTATCATCTCATAATAATGTATTATATTCAATTTTATTTGATTCTAATTCAATTCAATTCACAATCACAATAACTATCATCTCATAATAACGTATCATATTCAATTTTATTTGATTTTAATTCAATTCAATTCACAATCACAATAAATATCATCTCATAATAACGTATCATATTCAATTTTGTTTTCGCACACGCAAGTGCACGTGGTCGCAATAGTAATAAATCGTAAGAACGAGTCGATCCCTCGAGGATTAGCTAAATATGGAATTCGATAATCACAAGCTAATATAGAACTTAAAATAGTTGATTGGATTGTTATCACAAAATTTCACTAACACGTCACAAAATTTAAATTACTAGTATGCACAAAAATTCTATTGGATAAAGGGAAGGACTACGGTTCACGGGTTCACAAAACAACTTTGATTCGCTGAATTAAGAAAAGAAACAAGCTATTGAGATTCACACTTTTTACTACTCATACTCACTTTAATAGAATTGATAAATCTCTCTCAAGCATCTAACAACCTAAACCGATACCGGAATATCATCTTTCGATCTCAACTCCTAACAAGCACGGCTAGCATAAAAACAAGAGTATTCTCACGAGTCTAGAACAACCTAGCTATATCTAGCCTAGGAATGAATTCTAGTAATCCACACAAAAACACAACAACACAATCTTTCTCAAGCATTAGAGTTGAATATAAAACAAGCATGAGGTAGCTAATTTCATACAAGGCATTACGCATGGATTTGAACTAAGCAACATGACAAGAACAACAACAATAAAATCAATCTAGCATTAGGAATCCATAACCGTCAAGAACTCGCTACACCATAGCCCTATGGAGGCTTAGTTCATGGTGATACGAAGAACAAAGCAAACATAAACCAGGAACAATGAAATCAACATAATCTTTATAAATAAATGGAGTTCAAGAGAAAGAGATAGAGGAAGAGGATAAAACTATGGTGGTGGTGGCTGGACGAATTCCGGTGAGATGGCACTCCGATCTCCTTCTTCTCCAAAGCAAAACCAAGAGAACCTCTAAGGAAAAAATGAAGAGCAAAGAATAGCTCTCTCTCACATGAGATGAGATGAGATCTCCCAAGCCTTTGCATGCCTTAGTATGATTGTATTTGTGTTATTAAGGCTGAATGGGGTCATTTTCGGAGCCATATGAACCTTTCATTTTGATCCAATGGCCAAAATCCGCTCAGAAACGCAACATTGGAAAGAGTTGATTTCGGGACCGCGCGGCGCGCAGACCATTTTTTCAGCTTCGCGCGTACGACTCTGGAGGCAAAAATGGCGAAATTTTCGTCCGCGCGGCGCGCGCTTCCGGTTCGCTGCACACCGTTTTTTAAACGGTCGTAACTCCTAGCTCCGACGTCCGATTTCCGCAAATAAACATGCGTTGGAAAGCTAAGAGAGATATATATCCAATTCTGGAAGTGGATCATCCAAAATCATCATTTAAAAATCCCAAAATCGTTCGGAAGAGGACGTCGTTCCTTGTTTCGTTCCAAGTTGTCCAAATGTGTATGAATCTCCTTGAAATTGTTCGGAATCGTCACATGATGCGCTAATAACCTCCTCAAGACCCAATTGACCTCTTAAACCTGAAAATCACTCATAAACACACAAAAGCTATCAAAAACACTTGAGGACTCGTTAGTTTTTAGTCCGGGAAATATGAGTTTTACGCGTAATAAACGCACCTATCAAATAACTATCATCTCACAATAACGTATCATATTCAATTTATTTTTTTTCAATTCATAATCACAATAACTATAGTCTCATAATAACGTATCATATTCAATTTTATTTGATTTCAATTTAATTCAATTCATATAGAACAATCACAATTTAAATTTGACTATCACAATAACTATATGCTCATAATAACGTATCATATTCAATTTTATTTGATTTCAATTATAGTAAAATGACTTATACCTCTATTTGTTTTAAATTTGCCAAAATTTTTGTGTGACAAAATAAGAAAAGAATAAAGGAAAAACAAAAGTATTAATTAGCCACGTGACTCAGTCTCAACGTATCGGAAGTTAGTGCAAAAAGAAAGAGGACAATTATAATCTTATGACTATTATGTTTTTGATAATTATATCACAATTAATTGAGTCCGAATGTCTAAACACGGTTAAAACACGATTAAATACCCATTTAACACGACTATTAAACGGTTATGGATCTGTAAAAAAAATAAACGGTCGGATTTGGATCTAGATATCAAACACGATTAATAAATGGTCGGATTTGGTTCTAGCAATTATTTATGCAAACACAATTAACACGACACGATTACGACACGAACACGAAATTACCATCCCTAATAATTATTCATATGACGCGTTTCAATGAATACTAGTCATATGGAATTAGGTCTCACATATAGTAGGAAATTTCTACAACAAACTCTTGATAATATCGATTTTTCTTTGAATGGGCAGGTAGCTAATTGCCAAAAAAAAATATATATATAATAATAATAATATGTATATAATAGCCGATGTTCATTTATATCATAAAATAGTCGCAAGCTATTATAAACGGGTCTTAAATAAATTAAAAAAATACCCTTTATTAATGAATCATAATCAAAATATAAAGAAAACAAAAAAAGGAAATAAATCACAAAATATATAAAATAGCAAGAGGTCCGTCTTTTTGAATTCTCAAATTCAAAAATCTCGATCTTTTTTAGAAAATATAATATAAAAACTCAGAAATAACTCGATATTGAAATATCTTTTCTTTTCATTCACTAGATTTTTCGCGTTAGGTCGATATCAATAAGTCTATTAATAAAGTCGCAAGAGCACACATTAATTCAACTATTTGTAGCTTTTTATAATGGGTTAGGTCGATATCAATAAGTCTATTAATAAAGTCGCAAGAGCACACATTAATTCAACTATTTGTAGCTTTTTAGAATGGGTTAGGTCGATATCAATAAGTCTATTAATAAAGTCGCAAGAGCACACATTAATTCAACTATTTGTAGCTTTTTATAATGGTTCATATCAAACGTAAAAATTAAAACAAATACCAACAAATTTTAAAATAATTTTTTATAACAAAATAAAACATTAATATCAATGAACGAAAAAATAGACTATGAATAAAGAGTACAAACCATGGTTTCAAATGTCGCCGGTTTTCCACGATTTTCGCCGGAAAATTCGTTTTCCCCGTCCAAACGGCCGACGATGTGGAATATGTCGTTTGTCGTTGTTACGTCGTTGGATTTTCGGCGAAAACGACATCTCGTTTCCATGGATTTTCGGCCGTCCAAGTGCAGCGTGTTTTCCACACTTTTCCGGCGACAGTCGGCGAAAATTGGTGAGAAAGTTCGTCGTTTTTTTTCTTTCAAAAATCCAGATTTTTTTTTCCTTGATTTGGTCTGTAAAATGATTTTTTTTTAACATAATGTCCTTCATTAAAGTTATTTGAAATGTTGTGATCTATGATATATATTTTTTTCCATATTTAACCACCATTTTTTCCGGCGAACCTCCATTTTTTCCTGCAAACCATCATTTTTTCCGGCGACATTTTTTTTGTGTTTTTCTCTTTTCAATTAAGTTTATGACTGAAATAAAATTGTTTGAATTGTTGATATGAAATTGTTGGAATATTAATTAATTGAAATGTAATTGTGATTGTGTGAAATGAATGAAATGTTGATAAATCGAAATGTTGGAATTGTGATTGTGTGATATTAATTGAAATGTTGATATGAAATTGTTGAAATTTATTGACATGTTAAATAAAATTTTGTTGACATATTGAAATGAAATTGTTAGAGTTTGAATTTAAATTATTACTCTTTGAATTGAAATGAAATCGTTAGAGTTTGAATTTAAATTATTACATTTTGAATATTGAAATGAAATCGTTAGAGTTTGAATTTAAATTGTTACATTTGAATTGAAATAAAATCGTTAGAGTTTGAGTTGAAATTGTTAGAGTTTGAATAGAATTTATTGATATGTTTAAATGGAATTTTGTTAACATATTGAAATGAAATTGTTAGAGTTTGAAATGAAATCGTTAGAGTTTGAAATGAAATCGTTAGAGTTTAAAATGAAATCGTTAGAGTTTGAATTTAAATTGTTAGATTTTGAATTGAAATGAAATCGTTAGAGTTTGTTTTGAATAGAATTTATTGACATGTTGAAATGGAATTTTGTTGACATATTGAAATGAAATTGTTGGAGTTGAAAGTAATTTAAATGAAATTGATTTAAATTTTTGAAATGAAATGGATTGAAATTTGGACTATATTTACAAATATATATGTATTCGTTTGTTTCGCCACTTTATTTTCGTCCGGTTTTCCGTCGGCACGTCGGTTTTCCATCGAAAACAGCATTTAAAAACGGTATTTCATTTGTTTTTTTTCACATTGTCACTACAACAAACAATGGCAACAACCACAATTTTTATTCTCGGGAATAGCCACAACAAGTTGTGGCTAAATAGCCGCGACTTTAGATGAAACAACCACGACTTGTCGTGGCTGTTGCTATTTTCATCTATTCATTAGAGCGGGCTTATTCTCGCGCTCATTATTTGAGATTATAAAATAGCCATGACAATTGTCGTGGCTGTTGCTAATTTCATATTTTCATTGGAGCGGACTTATTCTCGTGCTTATTATTTGACATTTTTTGGATAGTCACGACAACAGCCGCGACTTGTCGTGGCTATTATTAGGTTAGTATTTATTTTACTCCTCTTTCTCTTCTTTATTTTCGTTACAAATAAAAAAAAACCCCTTGAAAAACACTCACACCCTTTGTAACTCTCCGTCTCTTCTTCTTCTCTTCTTTATTTTCTCTTCTTCTCTCTCACGGCCCTCGAACTCTCCGACCCGGCCCTCTCACAACAAAAAGGCGCAGCGCCGCCATTCCACCCCGACGACTCTCTGTAACTCTCCGACCCTCACAACCGTAACGCTCAGCTCCGCCGTTCCAAATCCACCCCCAAATCCAAATCCCCGACCATGACCAGACTATCCCTAATCAGTTCGAACACCACCAAATCGAAGCCCTAGAAATTTATCAACCCCAAATCGAAACCCTATAAATTTCTTAACCCCAAATCGAAGAACTCCGACCACTGCCGCCGCGCTCGGACCACCGCCAGTCCTACGACCTCGATCGGGCTCCGCCGACGACCTCGATCAGGCTCCGCCGACGACCTCGAACTTCATTTTCATACCAGGCTCCGCCGACGACCTCGATCATCCTTTTCAGACCAGAAGAGAAGAAATAGAAGAAGAGAAGCGAGAAGCCCCGAGGTACAATCTTCACAACATCCTTCATCTGATTGGATTCTTTTTTTTTTTTTTTTTTTTTTTTTTTTTTTTTTTCTCGGTAACCCTGTAGTTTCTCTTGATGAGTTTATGGACATTCATTTGCACAACATAATTGCTATTGGTTTGCCGCTGTGAGTTTTCCTCTGTGAGTTTATGGACATTCATTTGCACAACATAATTGCTGCGGTAGTTTCATTTTTTTGTTCTTTGTGATCGTTTTACTTTATTTTCTTGTGTATGCTTCGTTGAACTTGGAATCTAATTGTGTTTGATTTTGATAACAAAATTGGTAATTCCTCTGATTGATTAGGACCATACTAATGAATATAATTTTTTTTTCTTATGTTAATGATCTGTATTTACATTTTATGTTGTGGATCTGAAATGGTTTGATCCGATCTAATGTGTACGATAGTTAACCTCTTGTTTGGTAAAGCATGTACAGTTTTTTAGAGAAGACATATCTCAAGATTAAAGTGAGATTGTTGAAACGAATAGTTACTTCATCTTACTTAGTTTGATTTTATAGTAACAGAATGCTATATATGAGAGTTTATTACTGCAAGAGAGCATGGTGTGTGCTTGTGTATTACTGCAACCCTGTTTTAGTTCTCTTATTTTTATATGTGATAGGATTTATAGAAACAAGATGTAATATATGAGAGTTTATTACTACAAGAGAACATGTTATTATGTGATAGGATTTAGTTGTGGAATTTCTTTTGTTTTTTGCCACCTTTGAAAACAGGTTTAGATTAGTCAAGACTTTGTCCCGGGCCAAGCCGCTGTCCCGCCAAGTCGCTGTTCCGCACCAAGCTGCTGTCCCGTGCCAAGCCGCTGTCCCGCCAAGTCGTTGTCCTGCACCAAGCTGCTGTCCCGCGCGAAGTCGTTGTCCCGCCAAGCCGCTGTCCCACCAAGTCGCTATCCCGCACCAAGCTGCTGTTGCGCGCCAAGCCGCTGTCCCGCCGTCGCTATCCCGCGCCAAGCCGCTGTCCCAGGCCAAGCCGCTGTCCCGCACCAATGATTTTACTTTACTTTGATAGTATGTTAAATTTTGGTTTATTAGCGCCGCGAGCGTTATTTATTTTAATTTGTTAGTACATTGTATTTTAGTTTATTAGTATGAGACATTTTATCATCATATGAATGAAATATATATTATTTTGGTTTATAAGATTTTATTTGTGTAATTATTTTTACATTTGAAACATTGAAAAATTGGTGGGAAAAAAGATTACCCGGAAAAATGGCCGGAAAAATAGGTTTCCCGTCAAAATAATGTGGTCGAAATCAGCCGCGACAACAGCCACGACTAGTCGCGGCTGTTTTGTCGCGGCTAATATTAGCCACGACTTGTCGTGGTTGTTTATCAACAGCAACGAAGCAACAGCCACGACTTTTGTCGTGGCTGTTGTCGCGGCTGAAGTACCAACAGCCACGACTTTCATAGCAACAGTCACGATTTTTGTCGCGGCTGTTGCCAGTTTTTGTTGTAGTGTGTTTCCGTTCGGTTTTTCGTCGACATGCCGATTTTCTGTAAATCAGGAGGCTCGAAACGGCAACGGAAACGGCATTTAAAACCTTGGTACAAACATATAGCCAACAAGTCCTTTGGAAAGAACCTTTGCCTCTATGCGTCTCTCTTCGCCACTATCGTGCTTGTCATGAACGCGTGTGTGTGAGAGAGAGGAAGGAAAAAAAAATCAAAACGCCTATTAAATGAAATCCCAAAAAGTAAGTGCCAAGGGTTTTTTTTTTTTTTGTTTATTTTAGAGTCTAAATTCATAAGGTTATATAAGATTATGAATTTGTTTTTTACTATTTTATTGAAAATCATGAAACAAGGGTCCTTTTGCAATCCTAAAAAAGTTTGAAGTGCATTTTTCTAACTAAAATTTACATTGAATCTCCCTTTTTCTCCTTACTAATTTCTCCTTTGGATTCTGATTGAACAAAATCCTTGAACAAAAATAAGCAGACACTGTAAATTTCAGGACCCTAATTCTCAAACACTTTTGTTCGACCTTATACAAAGCAAAGACTATAGTGAGCACGACAAAGTCTGATGTAAAGCAAACAGCCACAGTATCCAAACCTTTTTGTTCGATATTTATCTGAAGTGATTCTTTCTTCTTCTTTTTTATTCATTTTTTGGGTACGGTCGGCGTCGCCGAAGATTTTATAAAGGAATGGGTCAACTTTAAGTTGAAACTTGA
Source organism: Urtica dioica subsp. dioica (assembly GCF_054948205.1). NCBI lineage: Eukaryota > Viridiplantae > Streptophyta > Magnoliopsida > Rosales > Urticaceae > Urtica > Urtica dioica. Next base: position 25,357,132 of record NC_142764.1, read on the forward strand.
AAGTGTCTTCTGGGTCTCTTGTGTTATAAGCTTCTGAGTTTCCTGTCTTCCCGAGAAGACGCGTTTGTAGACTACTATCATCACCGAGTAGTTTCAAGTTTCAACAAGACAAAAGAGTGATCTTTAAAGATTCTGTGTTCCAACTTCCAAGTTGTGGTGGTCACATGGGTATAGATTTCGAAGACTTTATGTCACTGTCACTGTGGCCCTACTCATAATCAAGGCGCTCTATCACAGTAGATGAATCTGTAGGAAATACGATCAACACCAATTAGGCAGTATTTTATCCTAGCTTGATCTACACGCAACACAGACGAACCAAATAATAAGATGAACAATAAAGAAAGAAGAACACCGGATTGTTGACGAGGTTCGGCGTTAATTAGCCTACGTCCCCGCGAACTCCTTCAGGTAAAGGTAGTCCGATTTGCACTAATCACCAAGAACAAATACAACCGTACAATCCACACTTCCTCTGAGTTCGATCTAATACAAACACACATTCGAGCTCGGCTTTTCTCTCTCTAAGAATCTCACTCATAGCTTGCCTCTTTCTCTCTCAAGTGTTTTTCAGATCTAAAACTCTCAATCAATTGTTACATTCACATTACAACGAAAACCAGAACTTAAAGACTTCATAACAGACTCGTAACCGTTTTCATCCTCAGCGTCAATCTCAGCCGTTGAAGATCTTCTAATCCTCGCCATTCACTTGTCCACGTCACTGAGCACGTCTTCACACGGCGATGATACCAGCTCGCTCAACTTAGCTCGCCCAGCTCGCTCAACTTAGCTCGCAGCTCGCTCAAGTTGTAGCTGAATACAACAGAATCATCTAAACAGATTGTATATATCGTGGCTGTTCTCCAACCATGTTACTCATGATATCGATTTTTCTTGGAATGGGCAGGTAGCTAATTGCCAAATAATTATACTAATATGTATAAAATAGCCAATGTTCATTTATATCATAAAATAGTCGCAAGCTATTATAAACGGGTCTTAAATAAAATTAAAAAACACCCTTCATTAATGAATCATAATCAAAATATAAAGAAAACAAAAAAAAACAAGGAAATAAATCACAAAATATATAAAATAGCAAGAGGTCCGTCTTTTTGAATTCTCAAATTAAAAAATCTCGATCTTTTTTAGAAAGCATAATATAAAAACTCAGAAATAACTCGATATTGAAATATCTTTTCTTTTCATTCACTAGATTTTTCGCGTTAGGTCGATATCAAAAAATCTATTAATAAAGTCGCAAGAGCACAAATTAATTCAACTATTTGTAGCTTTTTATAATGGTTCATATCAAACATAAAAATTAAAACAAATACCAACAAATTCTTTTTCTTACATATGAAATGAATAACACAAACATTTAAAGTAATTGTTTATAACTATGTCAAAACATTAATATCAATGAACGAAAAAAATAGACTACGAATAAAGAGTACAAACATATATAAATTTATTTATAATTGTTAGTAGTGGTTTATTGGCATGAAATGACATTCTTCCTAACTCTGTTTGACTCGTTGATGGCCAACAAGTCCTTTGGAAAGAGCCTTTGTCTCTATGCGTTTCTCTTCGCCTATGTCGCGCTTGTCATGAACGCGTGTGTGTGTGTGTGTGTGTGTGTGTGTGTGTGTGTTTGTGTGTGTGTGTGAGAGAGAGAGTTGAAAAAAATCAAAACGCCTATTAAATGAAATCCCAAAAAATAAGTGCTAATGGTTTTTTGTTTATTTTAGAGTCAAAATTCACAAGGTTATATAAGATGATGGATTTGTTTTTTACTATTTTATTGAAAATCATGAAACAAGGGTCATTTTGCAGTCCTAAAAAGTTTGAAGTGTATTTTTCTAACTATATTTACATTAAATCTCCCTTTTTTCCTTACTAATTTCTCCTTTGGATTCTAATTGAACAAAACCCTTAAACAAAAATAAGCAACAGTGAATTTCAGGACCTTAATTCTCAAAACACTTTTGTTCGACCTTATACAAAGCAAAGACTATAGTGAGCACGACAAAGTCTGATGTAAAGCAAACAGCCACAGTATCCAAACCGTTTTGTTCGATATTAATCTGAAGTGATTCTTTCTTCTTCTTTTTTATTCATTTTTCGGTCGCCGCCGAAGATTTTTGTTGACCATATCTGTTGTATTTGAGTTTTAATTCGATTAATCAATTCAATTTCTATGAATAAGTTACTGTTGTACGAATTTTAATTGACACGGGATATTAATTTTTACATTGATTATATAAATCCGATATTTCTTTACAAACTGGTTTGTAAAATCATTATTTTCTTTTGTAAGTTGTAATACTTGTTAACAACATAAATTAATCGTATTAAAAAAGTTCTATCATAATTATTGGAATCGATCATAAAATCCTAAAACGACAATAAATTTAATAGGGTCCATTAGGAAAATATCCAACTTAAACATTTGACATTGTTGAATACCCAACGTTTGATAAATATTAGGTAAATAGTCATTTTCATGTATTTACAGACGTAAATAATCTTAGATAAATAGCCACCTCCATATATTAAGTTAAATCATTATTTACGGTTATTTATCTAAGATTTACCAAACGTTAGCTATTTAGCAATGTCAAATAGCTAACGTTTACGGTTATTTATCTAAGATTTACCAACCGTTAGATAAATAGATAAATAGCCACCTCCATATATTAGGTTAAATTATTATTTACGGTTATTTATCTAAGATTTACCAAACGTTAGCTATTTAGCAATGTCAAACGTTTAAATTGGTTATTTTTCTAATTTTCTGTAAATTTAACTATGGAAAAACTATAACCAATGAAAACGGAATAATGAAAAAAAATATAATTAACAGAGATACTGAACACACATAAATGAAAAAAAAAATACATGGATTAAAACCCTTGGAATAGAATCCTAGTTGAAATTGCAAACTAATCAAGTTTTAAAATGTTTAGAAAATAGCCAAAAATTATGATGTGGTATTATGCTTGTTTTTCTTATTATGACTTAACCCTTTATAAATACTCGATTATCAAAATCCTGCTTTTATTTTAAGGAGGATAATAGAATACTATGTTTTGATTTGAAAAATCAAGTCTTTCTTTCCACGTGTGTAGTAACAGATTGTATAATTAAATAAAGAACAGATAATTAGGTAATTACTAAGCCACTTAGACTTTACGATTTGTTGTTTAGTCAACTTTTAGTAAATTTTAGATAAATAACTATATACATGACGTGGCATCATGTTGACTTTTTGTTTTTCTGCGATTATATGAAATGGATTATGAAATGTTTATGCATTTGACTTTGAAATATTAATATGAGATCTTACGGTTATTTATTTCAAATCAATAATTAATGTATATTCTCTCTCTCTCTCCCTCTCTCTATCTCCCTCTCTCTCTCTCTCTCTCTCCCTCTCTCTCTCGTAGATCTACATTTTTCTTGCTCACGGAACTCTGACTCACACCCGGAGTGGAACCACGGAGTGGCCGGAGCAATCTCGGCGGCAGCGTTCGGATCAGTGCAGATGTTGAGTATATATGCTTCATCAGAGGGCTCGTCCGGGTCATCGAGAATGAGTCTCTCTAGAGAGTCTTCGCTATGTTTGGAGACGTCATCAAAATCGAAGGTCCGTTTGATGCAAGAGATCGGATTTGGTCCGGTCGAAAGCCCCGATTGATACATCTAACGTTTGACTATTGTTGAAATTATATAATGTTTTTTTTTCTTCTTTTTGCTGTCTTTTCTTTGTTTAGTACTCGATTCAATTGTCATTGCTATTCGGCAAAGTGAGGGTAAAAGGGAGAAAAAAAATTATCTCTTCTGACGAGGTCTTATTTGTGACTTTTTTTCGAAAAATAAATATAGTTGAAATAATGGTATGTTCACCTCGGAGACCACAGCGATGAGGAATTCATCATCGCCCTCCACGACATTGGCCTCCTTCTTCTTCTTTGGCTTCCTACAATCGGTAGCACGGTGACCTTCTTTGTCACAGTTGAAGCATTTGCCAACGAATCTTGGTTGATGCTTCTTCTTCTTGAACGTCCTTCTCTTTGGCACAAGCTTGTGGGCGGGTTTCTTTCCCCTCAAGCTCTCGCCATGTTCAACGACATTGACCTTCTCGGAGTGGGTCTTGAACCACTACTACAAATTTGGTTTTCTGATGAGCATGACTTTCAGATGCGACTAGGCCTTCTCGGAGTGGGTCTTGAACCACTACTATAAATTTGGTTTTCTGATGCGCATGACTTTCAGATGCGACTAGTCGCACCTAAAAGTTGCATCTAAATGACTTTCGGGTGCGACTAGTCGCACCAGATTGTCAACCCAAAGTCCAAAAAATTTCGCTAAAATTATTTTTTCTTTTGAGTATCAGGTGCGACTAGTCGCACCTGATAGTTAAAAAAACTTTCAGGTGCGACTTTGTCGCACCTGATAGTTAAAAAACTTTCAGGTGCGACAAAGTCGCCCCTGATAGTTAAAAAACTTTCAGGTGCGACAAAGTCGCCCCTGATAGTTTAAAATTTTAAGCGGGCCAATTCTCCCCCTTATTTTTTCATTCAGTTTTAAAATGGGAAAGAATTTAAAAGAAAAGAATGGACACGGGAAAGAGAAAGAGAAGAAAGAAAAGAAAAGGAAAGAAAGAAAAAACAGGAAGAATAAGAAGAGGGTTGAACCGAGAGAGAGAGAGAGATAGAGAGAGAGAGAGACAGAGAGAGAGAGAGAGAGAGAGAGAGAGAGAGGAAGAAGATGAGAGAGAGAAGGAGAGCGCGCCACCAGCCTAGATGAGAGAAACGCCGGCCAGGAGCTCCTCCACCAAGCCGCGCGCGCGTCCCAGCCGAGCAGGTGCCACCGCCGCGAGCTCGCCGTGGCCGCCGCCCGAGAAAAAGACGCCGGGAAAGAGAGAGACCACACCGGGGAGGCCGAATCCCTTGAAATAGGTGAGAAATTATGTCATCCGAAATGGATTTTTTGGATCTAGGGTTTGAAATTCATTTTGGGGGTTTTTAATTTCAATGAGAAATCTCGAAGAATTGATTGAGTTTTGATGTTTAACTAGGCTCGGTGGTGATGTTTATTGCTTGAAATTGTGAAATATAGATGATTTTGTTGGAATTTCCATTGAATTTTGGACGGGAATTAGGTATTTAGGGTTTTGAATTTGAATAATTAGGGGTTTTGATTTTCTGGACGTGATTTGATGTTATTGTACTCGAAAATATGATTTGGGATTGAGTAATCAAGGTTGTTCTTGATATTTGGACGATTGGGTGACCTTGGATTGTTTTGGCCGTGTGTGGATTCCTTTGGCCGTGTGGAATTTTAGTCTTGGCCGTGGGGGTTGTTTTTGGCCGTGTGGGTATATGAGTGTGTTGTTGTTTTAGCTTTATGGTCGGGAATTGTTGCTAATAATGAGTTGTTATTGATATGGTTGTTTCGAAAGAAAATTTGATAGCTCGGAACTTTGATGGTGATTTGAATTGTTGATGAGTTTGTGTTGTTTGAGTTTGATTATCGAGGGTCTAGACTCGATTAGGGCGGACTACGCAGAGCCCACGGTGATGGTTCGGGACGACGAGACGCGGCCCGATACATGACGGAGCTATCGCGCGAGTGTCGACGAGGCGAGACCGAATTCACGGACATTTTGGTAAGAAAATCAAACCCGAATGGATTTGTGAGAACTAGGTTAAAATTAAGTTTAGGTTAAAATTAGTTTAGGTTAAAATTAAGTTTAGGTTAAAATTAGGTTTAGGTTAAAATTAAGTTTAGGTTATAATAATGTGATTAGTTTAGGTTAAAATTAAGTTTAGGTTAAAATTAGTTTAGGTTAAAATTAAGTTTAGGTTAAAATTAGTTTAGGTTAAAATTAAGTTTAGGTTAAAATTAGTTTAGGTTAAAATTAAGTTTAGGTTATAATAATGTGATTAGTTCAGGTTAAAATTAAGTTTAGGTTAAAATTAGTTTAGGTTAAAATTAATATATAATCAGCATATTAATTTTTTTAAAAAAAGATAAAGAGCATCAGATGCGACTTTTCGCACATGATAATCAAGACTTTCAGGTGCGACTAGTCGCACCTGAAAGTCTTGATTATCAGGTGTGACTTGTCGCACCTGATAATCACGAGGATTATCAGGTGCGGACTTTCAGGTGCGACTTTGTCGCATCTAAAGTCGCACCTGAAAGTACTTTCAGGTGCGACTTTTGCACTTCCAGGTGCGAAAAAAGTCGCACCTGATGCTATATTTTGTACTAGTGAACCTCTTGTCGGAGCCGCTGTTGTGTTCTTCAATTCGGAGACGAACAACCAAGTCTTCAAAACTCATCTCATTTCGCTTGTGCTTGAGATATTTCATGAAGTCCTTCCACCCCGCGGGTAGTTTCTCGATGGCAGAGGCAACTTGGAATGACTCGCTAATTGTCATCCCCTCGGCATGAATCTCGTGGATGAGATAAGTTGTAGCTCTTGGACTTGACTCACCACGGTCTTCGAATCCACCATTTGAAAATCGAGGAAGCGGCCCACGATATACTTCTTAGAGCCCGCGTCTTCGGTTTTGTATTTCCGATCCAATGATTCCCAAAGCTCTTTGGAGGAGCGTTTGGCGCTATACTCATTGTACAGCGAGTCGTTGAGACTATTCATCACAGAATTCCGACACAGGTAGTCGGATTCCTTCCATGCGCTAAACGCCATTAGAACATCACGATCTGTTTCGTCTTCGCGAGGAGTCGGTGGATCTTCGGTCAGGAACCGTGCAAGACCGAGCGTTGTCAAGTAGAACAACATCTTTTGTTGCCAACGTTTGAAGTTCAACCCCGTGAACTTCTCAGGCTTCTCGGCCGGTATGACGGCGGGCACGCGTGCCACGGAACCGCTCGAACCGTTCATGGCCATCGAAGCCATTGGTTGGACAAGACCCGCAGGTCTGTTCTGGGCCGTAGCCGCCATCGAGTCTTGACCTAAGGTCATAGGAATTTGACCAAACATCATGGTAGTCGGGGTGTTCACCACGGAGGGATTCTCGGTGAGGCTCCCATCACCACTCTCATTCGTCGCGTCGTTTGTGTTAGTCATTTTCTACAAAATAAATCAACAAAATTAGTAACCTATAAAACCAAATCTGGAAAAGAAACAAAAGATGAAAATACTTCTCTTCCTCGCAAGCTGTCTTAAAAAAAAATAAAAAGCTTCAAGATTGTTAGCAATATTACAAATAATATTGATAGGAAATTAAAGACACATGCAAGAAAAAAAATAGAACATAAACCGGAAATGGACATTCGCCTGACACAGGTTCAGTTCTCATGGTTATGTTCATTTTGGCCCTGAACATTCGCCTGGTTCTGCAAGAGTTTCTAAAGAATTAAGCCCAATTAATTCTCTTTCGAAGCTACCTCACTTCTCTCTCACATAGGTGATTCTTTTATCAAGAGTAATGCGCATTACTCATTCGGAATCTCAATAATCCGATTTCACAGAATCATTAAAAGCTCTAAGCTTAATCTCGTACGGGAGTCACTGTTTTAATAGGAATATGATCAGGGGTTAACCCCACAGTGACCTCACTTAGCCATTGACAGTTAGGTTTTCCCTTTGAACCAATATCTTGGGATCTCCAGTCATCATGGTTGGGTTTCCTTTGCCTTGGCTTTATTTTCCATGGGCTTTAGTCCCATTCCTTTAGATGTCTTCTCTACTAGGTCCCTATTTCATCATTTGGTTAGCGGATCCGCAATGTTCTCTTTGGACCTAACATAGTCAATACTTATGACTCCAGACGAGAGAAGTTGTCTAACGGTATTGTGTCGTCGACATATATGTCTAGACTTACCATTATACATCACACTATGTGCTCTACCAATAGCAGATTGGTTATCACAATATACACATTTTGCAGGCACAGGTCTAGTCCAATCAGGAATATCTTCTACGAAGTTCCTAAGCCATTCAGCTTCTTCGCCACATTTATCCAACGCAACAAACTCAGATTCCATCGTGGGTCTAGTTATCACAGTTTGTTTGGAGGATTTCCAAGATATAGCCGCACCTCCCAGAGTGAATACATATCTACTAGTGGCTTTAGAATATTGAATATCAGATATTCAACTCGCATCAGTGTAACCTTCAATGACCTCAGGATATCTTGTATAGTGTAGACCGTAATCACGAGTGAATCGTAGATACCTCAGTACTTTCCACGATTGCTTTCCAGTGTTCAGCACTTGGATTACTCGTATATCGAGCTAGTCTACTAACGGTGTAGGCCAAATCAGGTTTCGTACAACTCATCAAGTACATGAGACTGCCTATCACTCTCGCATATTCAATTTGGGAGATGCATTCACCTTTATTCTTAGACAAGTGTTGACTAATGTCAATAGGAGTTCTAGAGACTCCAGAATCGTTCTTTCCAAACTTGTCTAGAATTTTATCAACATAGTGTGATTGATCTAGGACAATTCCACTAACCGTACGAGTAATCTTGATCCCTAAAATTACATCAGCAACTCCTAAATCTTTCATATCGAATCTTGAGTTCAAGAGATATCTTTCGATGACTGAACCATGCGATTATTGCTACCCACAATCAGCATGTCATCAACATATAAACATAAAATCACATAACCATGATCAGTGACTTTAATATACACACATTTATCACACTCATTAATTTTAAATCCATTTGACATCATCACAGTGTCAAATTTCTCATGCAACTGCTTTGGGGCTTGTTTAAGGCCATAAAGCGACTTGACCAATTTACACACTTTCCTTTCTTGTCCACGAGCAATACAACCCTCGGGTTGAGTCATATGAATCTCTTCTTCGAGATCTCCATTAAGAAAAGCAGTTTTTACATCCATTTGATGAATTTCTAAATTTCGTAATGCAGCAAATGCAATTATCACTCTTATGGATGTTATTCTCGTCATGGGAGAATATGTATCAAAGTAGTCAAACCCTTCTTGTTGTCTATACTCTTTGATTACAAGTCTTGCTTTGTACTTATCAATAGTACCATCGACTTTCATCTTCCTCGTGAAGATGCACTTAGAACCAAGTGTTTTACTTCCAGGAGGAAGATCAACCAACTCCCAAGTATGGTTTTGCAAGATAGAGTCTATCTCACTTCTTATGACATCTTTCCATAAATGACCCTCAACGGAGTTTACAGCCTACTTGTAGGTTTGAGGTAGAGCCTCTAGCATATAGGTCAGAAAATCAGAACCAAATAATGATTTTTCTACCCTTACTCGTTTGCTTCGTCTAAGTCCCTCGGACTCTATCTTGTCCTCAGACTCGTCATCATTTTCTTGAGTTATTTCCTCAATATCGTCAAGAAATCGGTTTGATGAACTGGGTACATCTTCCTTAGACTTATAAGGAAACACGTGTTCAAAGAACGAAAGCGGTTTTAGATTCCATAATTGAATCTTTGTGTATATCGGGGTTTTTCGAGTCATACACAAGGAATCTATATGCATTACTATGTTGTGCATATCCAATGAAGACACAATCTACAGTTTTTGGTCCTATCTTCATTTTCTTTGGAGGAGTAGCCATTACTTTGGCCAAACAGCCCCCACATTCGCAAATATTTATAGGAAGGTCTATTTCGTTTAAATAACTCAGACGGAGACTTATCCTCCTTCTTTCGGGGTATCTTGTTCAAAGGGTAATTTGCACACAAGATTGCTTCCCCCCACATTTCTTGGGGTAACCCAGAACTCAACAACATCGCATTCATAATCTCCTTGAGTGTGCGATTCTTTCGTTCGGCAACGCCGTTTGATTGAGGAGAATAAGGAGGAGTGACTTCGTGAATAATACCATGTTGTGCACAAAATGCCCCAAAAGGCTCAAAATATTCACCTCCTCGGTCACTTCGGACCTTTTTAATCTTCTTATTAAGTTGATTCTCAACTTCTAATTTGAACATGGTAAATTTCTCAATTGCCTCATCTTTGCTCTTAAGCAAGTAAACGTAACAATATTTTGTACAATCGTCAATAAAAGTCACAAAATATTTATTACCACCTCTTGTTGGCATGAACTTTAAATCACATAAATCGGTATGGATTAAGTCAAGAGATTCGTAATTAACTTTCTCAACGTGTCATAATTCACATGACCTAGTCTACCATGACATAAATTAGATGACTCAATCATATAAGCGGAATAATTATTCTTATTAATTTCATTGGCCTTGATGGCAATTACATTCGTCTTGAACATCTCATTCTTAATATAGCCTTTGCCACATACATCTCATTCTTAGATAGTACAATCTTTTGAGACTCTAAAACCATTCAAAACCCATGGTTGCACAGCACAGTTTGATGGGAATTTTCTTAACTAAAGAAAAATTCTACACGACGCAAGCGAACGTGTCGTCAAGTAATAGAGTGAAAAAGCACGGATATCGATCCCACAAGGACTCTAGACTACTTCCGACGCAAACTCACTAGCTTTCTTTTTCGAGTTATGGAAATGAAAAAATGGGGGTTTTTGATTGTTTTGAGAACAAGACGAAATGTAAACAAAAGTGAAAACAATATTTAAACACAAGTTTAAATGAAGGGGCACGATTTTGTTATTTCATCGAGTCGGTCGGTCAAGATACAATTCTAAGCTCGGGTTTAGAGTGTTAAAACTTAGTCTCAATCCCTCCTATAACATTCACTAATCTCTCTCGAGTCTTTAGGAATCTAGCTATGTGTCGAACTTACACCTCTCGGTTTGTGTTCTATTAAAGCATAAAACCGCATTTAGCCCGGGATTTCAATCAACTACAACTACCCCTTAGTCTTTCTATAGCTCTAGGAAGGTTAAAGATGGGATGGGTAGAGCTCACTCGTTTATTACCTTTCAGTGTCTAAACTTGTCTAAGATTCACTAACTAGGTAGCTACTCTAATTAGCGCTAACACACACCCCATACGCATAGAATTTCACTCTCAACCCAACCATGAAGCACCAATCTAATCCAAATGTTTGACCAACCAACTCAACTACTCAACTACATCGCACCCCAAACCTACTTAGCTACTCGTGATTAAGAATAAACAAAGTAAAATTGAAATAAGTAAAAGAGGTAAAACAATAAAGAAACAAGACATTGAATGCTAATCTCAACAACCAATTAAAGCTTTCATTAAACTCAAGCACTACTTCAATATTCCACTTAGATAAAACAATAAAGTAATCACAAAACTAAATGCTCAATAGATAAAAGTAATCAACAAAAACTCAAATAGAATACTTGAAAGCTTAAAATATGTTCAACAAAGCAATAAGTGGAGTAAATAAATAAAGAACAATAAATAAAAGAAATAGAGTTAAGGATGAACAAATGGAGATGATGAGGATGATGGAGGTTGTCACTTCTCCCTCTTCTTCTTCATTCCCAAGCTCAAGAACAAAATGAGCGTCAAACCCTAGCTTTCTCTCTCAAGTTTCAAAAACAAAGTAAAAGTGTTCTATTCTAAAGCTTGTCCCCCTCTCTTTTGAACAAGTGTATACGAGGGTTTAAGAGAGGTTTTCGGAGCAAATATGGGCCCTTGGATGATTTAAAAGACGAGCTCCAAAAATACTGAAAAAGTAACTGGCGCGGCGCGCCACATAACAGGCGCGCCGCGCCACTCGTAAAATTCTGAAGGCGCGTCGCGCCTCTCTTGCGCGTCGTCTGCCCGAGCTCTCGGTATAAAATTTAAGCAACAGGCGCGGCGCGCCAACCTTGTAACGTTGACTTCTTGTTGACCGTCGTTGACTTTTGTTGACTTGACTTCAAAAGGCCATAACTTCCTCGATTTAGCTCCGATTCAGCCCGTTTTCGCACCACAACTTTCTCTCATTCTCTTTATCCTGAAAACATAATAAAACTACAGAATAACATCAAAAACACTAAGAACAAGTTCCGATCCTTATCTAAGAGCCATAGATAAGTGTGAATGAATCTCACTTATCACAGTTCCAGAGATGAGATTCTTCCTTATATCGGGCACATAGAGCACGTTTGTGAGCTTCAACTCCTTCCCAGATGTCATCTTCAGAAAGACGTCACCTTTTCCCTTGACTTCAGAGGTGGCAAGGTTGCCCATGAACAACTTCTCTCCATCTTTCATCGACTCGAAGGTAGAGAATGAGTTTCTATCAGAGCATATGTGACGGGTTGCTCCAGAATCCAGCCACCATTCCTTGGGGTTCGAGTCCATCATGTTCACCTCGGAGACCACAGCGACGAGGAGTTCATCATCGTCATCCACGACATTGGCCTCATTCTTCTTCTTTGGCTTCCTACAATCGGTAGCACGGTGACCTTCTTTGTCACAGTTGAAGCATTTGCCAACGAATCTTGGTTGATGCTTCTTCTTCTTGAACGTCCCTCCCTTTGGCCCAAGCTTGTGGGCGGGTTTCTTTCCCCTCGAGCTCTTGCCATGTTCAACGACGTTGGCCTTCTCGGAGTGGGTCTTGAACCTCTTGTCGGAGCCGCTGTTGTGTTCTTCAATTCGGAGACGAACAACCAAGTCTTCAAAACTCATCTCATTTCGCTTGTGCTTGAGATATTTCATGAAGTCCTTCCACCCCGCGGGTAGTTTCTCGATGGCAGAGGCAACTTGGAATGACTCGCTAATTGTCATCCCCTCGGCATGAATCTCGTGGATGAGATAAGTTGTAGCTCTTGGACTTGACTCACCACGGTCTTCGAATCCACCATTTGAAAATCGAGGAAGCGGCCCACGATATACTTCTTAGAGCCCGCGTCTTCGGTTTTGTATTTCCGATCCAATGATTCCCAAAGCTCTTTGGAGGAGCGTTTGGCGCTATACACATTGTACAGCGAGTCGTTGAGACTATTCATCACAGAATTCCGACACAGGTAGTCGGAATCCTTCCATGCGCTAAACGCCATTAGAACATCACGATCTGTTTCGTCTTCGCGAGGAGTCGGTGGATCTTCGGTCAGGAACCGTGCAAGACCGAGCGTTGTCAAGTAGAACAACATCTTTTGTTGCCAACGTTTGAAGTTCAACCCCGTGAACTTCTCGGGCTTCTCGGCCGGTATGACGGCGGGCACGCGTGCCACGGAACCGCTCGAACCGTTCATGGCCATCGAAGCCATTGGTTGGACAAGACCCGCAGGTCCGTTCCCGGCCGTAGCCGCCATCGAGTCTTGACCCAAGGTCACAGGAATTTGACCAAACATCATGGTAGTCGGGGTGTTCACCACAGAGGGGTTCTCGGTGAGGCTCCCATCACCACTCACATTCGTCGTGTCGTTTGCGTTAGTCATTTTCTACAAAATAAATCAATAAAATTAGTAACCTATAAAACCAAATCCGGAAAAGAAACAAAAGATGAAAATACTTCTCTTCCACGCAAGCTGTCTTTAAAAAAAATAAAAAGCTTCAAGATTGTTAGCAATATTACAAATAATATTGATAGGAAATTAAAGACACATGCAAGAAAAAAATAGAACATAAACCGGAAATGGACATTCGCCTGACACAGGTTCAGTTCTCATAGTTATGTTCATTTTGGCCCTGAACATTCGTCTGGTTCTGCAAGAGTTTCTAAAGAATTAAGCCCAATTAATTCTCTTTCGAAGCTACCTCACTTCTCTCTCACATAGGTGATTCTTTTATCAAGAGTAATGCGCATTACTCATTCGGAATCTCAACAATCCGATTTCACAGAATCATTAAAAGCTCTGAGCTTAACCTCGTACGGGAGTCACTGTTTTAATAGGAATAGGATCAGGGGTTAACCCCACAGTGATCTTACTTAGCCATTGACAGTTAGGTTTTCCCTTTGAACCAAGATCTTGGGATCTCCAGTCATCATGGTTGGGTTTCCTTTGCCTTGGCTTTATTTGCCATGGGCTTTAGTCACATTCCTTTAGATTTCTCTCTCTCACCATTAACGATGAGTTTATCTCTGTGCTTCAACTTTTTCTCATCAATGCGTCATAGTCTCCTAGATTCATTCAGGCTGCATTACAAATTTACCGACATTAACACAAATAAATAAATATAGAAAAATTAACACAAATTTACATACATATACCAAAATTAACACAAATAAATATAAAAAGGATCCAACGGATAAATAACCATATGAAATGTTGAAAATTGTCATATAGCCAACGTTTCATAAATTTTCTGTAAATAGCCACCATCAATTATTTACACCGCTTAAAATACGCAAATATCCACCAAAAATTATCACCTCAAATATGAATAATTAATGGGTATTTACATATTTCAACGGTGTAAATAATTACTAGTGGCTATTTACCAAAAATTTATGAAACGTTTGTTAACTAGCAATTCCTTTACTTTTGATGGCTTAGTTAGCTAATTATTTTATACAGAAATAATAGTTTTCATAGAAAACTTAATGATAATGAAATAAACACAAATATACCGATCCGATTGCATAAACACCAATATACGAATCGAAACAATACCTCTGGGCAAACGGTTGATTGTACGAGAGAGAGAGAGAGAGAGAGAGAGAGAGAGAGAGAGAGAGAGAGAGAGAGTAGTGCCGGGGAAAAGCCTCCGACAATGGACGATTTTCCTGGAGGAGCGAAGCGACCAACTAGGATGTTCAAATATGAAAGAATGGAGGGCTACGAAATCTTCAACTACTCCGAGGGCAAGTATATCGGGAACGGAAGAACGGCATCATTCGCGGCCGAGGCGTTTAGATTTGGAACAAGGACTTGGTACCAGATTTGTATTGGGAGACTCATGGAGAGAGAGAGAGAGAGAGGACTCAGTCTGACCACTATTCAATATATATATATATATATATATATATATATATATATATATTTATAAATATAAATCTTATTTTAACTTCTCTCTTTTATATCTATAATTGCTACATAAAAAAAAGTAAGGAATATATATATATATATATAGTATATATATGGATCTTATTTTACCTTCTCTCTCTCTGTCTCATTATATATACATAATTGCTATATATAAAAGTAATGAAAGTCATTGTGATAATTAATAAACTTAAAGTAAAAAAAAAAATCAACAATTAATGACCCCATCAACTAAAACATAAGCAAAGACCGATTAAAATAACAAAAGAATAAAATTGGAATGCAAAATTTGAATTTATTGCCACATCACTAAAGTTGGCTATGTTATTAAACATTTTGAAACGTTGGCTACTTTACAATATCAACATTTTAAGTGGTTTAGTTCGTACAATTTTTAAAATTTGTTTTCAATGTTGCTAAAATCTCTGCTTACTATTTGATGATTTTGCAGGAAATGGGAGTAACACATCTAGAACTATAGTTATAGCTGTTGTTTCAAGTGCTCTAGCTTGCGCGGTGCTGACCATCTTTGTCTGCGTGTGTTTAAGAATAAAAAAGAAAAAGGATATATCAAGTAAGCATAAAAATCAATCTCATTCAATTTTTTATAATTAACGAAAAATTCTATTGGTTTCGTAACATGCATGCCAGCAACAAAGTTTTTAGGCTGAATCTATCTGATTTTTATCGTTTCGTAGCTGAGCGCCCATTACACGATCATGATGGAGACATCGTAACAGCGGAATCTTTACAGTATAGTTTCGAAAATATTAGAGTAGCAACCGATGACTTTGATGAGGCAAATAAGCTAGGACAGGGTGGGTTTGGTCCTGTTTACAAGGTACGTGCAATAATAAAACGAGGACATCTATTTCCTTTCTTTGTTGATTTGAATAATTTTGAAGTCTTTGGAGACATCTAAAATGAAGACATCTATTTTCTTTCTTGTTGACATGAGATCTATGTATTTGATGTCATACTCAGGGAAGGTTTCCAGACGGACAAGTGATAGCTGTAAAATGGTTGTTGAAGGGTTCGGGCCAAGGGGACTTGGAATTCAAGAATGAGGTCACTCTGGTTGCCAAACTTCAACACCGCAATCTCGTTAGGCTGCTCGGTTTTTGTTTGAAAGGAAGTGATGAAAGACTTCTTATTTATGAATTTGTTCCAAACGCGAGCCTCGATCTCTTCATATTTGGTAACATGCTTTTTTTCGTACTTTCCTGTCTTTGAAAAAAAAAAACTTCATTAAGTAGGATTTAATTTTGTATTTGTGTATCATTTTCATCTTTTTTAAGACCCAAGCAAGAGAGAAAACTTGGATTGGCAGAAGCGTTACAAAATTATCGGAGGCATTGCTCGAGGACTACTTTACTTACACGAGGATTCTCGTTTGACAATCATTCACCGAGATCTCAAAGCAAGTAACATTTTGTTAGATGAAGAAATGCATCCCAAGATAGCGGATTTCGGAATGGCGAGATTATTTGTTGTTGATCAAACTCAAGGAAATACAAGTCGAATAGTAGGAACATAGTAAGCTCAACGGTTCTAACAACTTTTGTCTCCATAATCTTAAAAAATTGTATACTAATTACTTCCTCGCCTTTTCCTCTGAAGTGGATACATGGCACCAGAGTATGTTATGCACGGACAATTTTCAGCTAAATCAGACGTATTTAGCTTCGGAGTGTTACTTTTGGAAATAGTGAGTGGACAAAAGAACATTTTTTTCCGTCACGGAGATTGCGTAGAAGACCTCTTAAGCTATGTAAGTAAAAAAAAACCATTCAACAATATTTTTTTGCTGACTGCCCAAATAAACTGAAGCAATTTATTTGTTTAGGCATGGAGAAATTGGAAGGATGGTACGGCTTCGAGTATCGTGGATCCTCTGTTGAGAGATGCTCCGGGGACTGAAATAATGAGATGTATCCACATTGCTTTGTTATGTGTCCAAAAAAACGTAGCAGATAGACCGACGATGAGCGCGATTGTCCTCATGCTAAACAGCAATTCAATGTCTTTACGTGTGCCCTTGGAGCCAGCTTTTTTCATGCACAGCAGCGTCCAAGCAGGGTTTACGCTCGAGGATCCGGATTATTCAAAGAGAGAGTCATCTCGAGTATCTGTAAACGAGGCTTCAATCACTGAGCCCTATCCGCGGTAGAAGTATGTTAATAATAATCACCTTGCGTACATTACAAGTTACTACACTTTTCTTTTCTTTACCTTTTTTGTTTTGGTATTAAAATAGGCACTAGTTTTTGGATATGTTTGTGCTCTTGTCCCTTTGGTAATATTTGGATATTTAATCATTTGTTTTAGAAGGATGTTTATTTTATCATCTGGTTTACCACTTGGCTACCGGAAGCTATTTAATATTGCATCCCTAGCATATGCGTCATTTGAAATTTCGGAGAATTGCTCTGTCTACAGAGGCTGCTCGACCTACCTTGTATTATACTATTCAAAGCAAGCATTACTTAAAATAAGAAAAATTAACACAAAATATTTCTATTTTTATATATATGTTTTGAGATGCAACATTACATGATAACACAGGTGACATTTCTTCACATTATTTTCATTCAATATAACTAACATTTAGTTGACATATATTCCTAACATGAGATGAAGAAACATACAAACTAAACAAACATTACAAAAGACTCGCATTAAAAAGAAAGTACCAAGGGATTTATTTTGAAGATAACAAGGAAATTCGCATACCATGATTTGGGACGTAGTTTTATATAAAAAAGCGAAAAGACATTTGGATTCGCGGATTCGTAGAATTAGCTGAATTTTAGTACAGCTCTGATCACTATCGAGGGAGAAATTCGGAAATAGAGACCTCGTTTAAGGAGAAATTTTAGAAAACAAAACTATAAAATATGTTTGGTTATTAATTTAGAAAACAGATTTAGAATCATGTTTTTTTTTCTTAAAAATTTGTTTAGAAAACAGAAAACAATGAAAAAATGTGTTTTCTATTTTATCTCTCTTATATTTTAAATTAAACTCTAAAACAATTGAGTGTAAAACATAACCAAACAACATTTTAAAATATTCTGAAACGTACTTCTAAATCTGTTTTTTAAATTTAAAATTAGAATCAGAAAACAAAATTTAAAAAAAAAAAAAAAAAACTTTAGAATACTAAACCAAACAACCTCTTAAATTTTTAAAATTTGGTTGCAACAGTAAAAACTTATTAAATACATTTCTTTATATAGTAAAATTTAGTCTTTCTCTTCCATTATAATGAATTATTCAGTTTATTCAAAATAATTAGAAGTATATCCCGATGGATTTACAATGCCTCCAACAAAACAAAATAAGTTCAATACTCCATATTTTCATTTTAATTTTTTTTTATAAATTATTTTATTTAAGAAGATCTTTTCAGGTTTATATTTTTTTTTATTCTTTGTGTTTTGAAATTTCTTTAGTAACCATATACTGATACGCAATCACTTATATATTTGAAATATGTATTTTAAATAGTTCAAATGTTTTTTTTTCTAGTAAATTCATATATGAATAAATACTAAAATTTAATAATTCTTTCTTAGTTTCATCAATGTTGATAATCCATTAACTATATCATTTTTTCTCAAAAGGAAATTTTTATGCCCTGAATTCAATCTATGGATCCATATAACGGCCGGCCGGTCTGCACTTACTCGATTTTGTTATGGATTTATATAGGGACATTTCCTTATGTATGACTAAATTAAGGTTCATTTCCAATTTCTTACTTTTTCCAAAAATTTAACAAACTAGGATTAGTAAAAAAAAAATTAGGGTGTGCTCGATGGGCTGAGCGGGAAAAAGAGAAAGAAAGAGAAAAAATAAGAGATTTTATTGGGGAAGATGATACGTTGGTAATTAGTATGAGGGTATAATAGGTAGAATTTTGTTATCTCTCATTTGACTTTTTTTTACTAGTCCTAATTTGATAATTTTTTTAAAATAGTAGGAAATTGAAAATGAGCCTTAATTTAGTCATACTTTTATCAATGTTGATAATCCATTAACTATATCATTTTTTCTCAAGGAAATTTTTATGCCCTGAATTCAATCTATGGATCCATATAACGGCCGGCCGGTCTGCACTTACTCGATTTTGTTATGGATTTATATAACCGCCACTAAAATATTGTACTAGTTAAATACGGCAATTATACCTAGAGTTCTACACCCCACATACCCTTTATTTTGCAACAAATTCACACGTATCACGATCACCGATACATTATTTTGCTATTTTCGTATTATTTGGCTTTCAGTTATAATTCCGTATTCATTTCATCCCAAAGCTGGTTTTTTAAGTCGAGTAGCGTTCACCGTGGATGATTTTTGGAATTTTTCATAGGGATTGCGTTTACGTAATCACAGCCGTCTTTTTACATATGATACCATGACACCAAGATGACGTCATCCTTCTGCCCGCTATATTGAAACCTCGTTTCTGATCAGCTAATTGTCAATGTCAATAAAGGCGACACAGTGAACAAAACGAACCTCCTAACGGAACACACACAATCTGGACAAAGCCTATAATGGCGGCCATTTCGCTTGCTGTAAAAGGCAAACCATGCGTATACTATTGTATAAAAACGACATTTATTCCTTCTCTTACCCATCAACCTGATCATCAAACCAGAAGTATCTTCTTCTTCCCTTACTACAAGAATGACGAAAGTTGCGATCCTCGGCGCTGGAAACCTAGCTTTCACTCTCGCCGGTGATCTTCTTCTCCGACATAAGAATACCTACGAGGTCACCGTATGGGCGCCCGAGAACCATCGATTGAGCTTCAACGAGGTCGCCGAACTTGGTTGCCTCTACCTCCGCGGCTCTGCCAACGACGGCGCGTTCAAGCCCAACCTAGAAGATGATCTAGGTCGGGCGGTTTCTTCCGCCGAGTTCATAGTCCTCGCTGTGCCGACCCTCGGGCACGAGAGTATTCTCAACGCCTTGGCTCTATTCGACTTGAGCGCGTCATTCCTTGTCGCTCTCCCCGGAAGTGGAACCACTCTAATCGCCAAGCAAATCCTAAGCTCCGAGCTGAGCCCAAAGGCGATAATCGAGACCACCACTTCTCCGTACGCGTGTCGCCGGAGTGGGGCCACGATAAACATGCTGGGAATCAAGTCCGCTTTTGAGACATCTGCCTCGGAAGATCTTTCATCGGCGTCAAAAGACAGAATATCTACACTCTTCCCCAATCGTCTCGAGTGGTACCCGAACATAGCGTCGATCTTCTTCTCGAACGCGAATCCGGTGGCCCACCCTGCGGGGATTCTCAACGCCAAGGAAGCTATACAATGTAGGCTTCGTCCACTTCCGAACTTCTACGGTAAGTTTGTCGCCGAAGCGATCGAGAGGGTTAACTCTGTAGACGCGGAGCGTCTCGCTATAGTCCGGGCGTTAGGGCTCAAGTCTGAAACCGACTTCGATTACTCCAAGAAGTGGTACGGGACGGACGCGCCAGGTCCGAGGGAATTTTACGAGATTTTCGAGGGATACGCGGATATCGAGACCCCGACGACAATGAATCATCGCTACCTGACTGAGGATGTTAAGTACATTATGGTTCCTTGGGTGGCGATAGCGAAGATCTGCAACGTAGACGTCAAAACTATGGAGTCGATCGTTCACGAGGCGAGCCGTGTACTTGAAGAAAACCTTAGCCAGACGGGCCGAACCCTGCGGTCCATGGGGCTCGATGGAGCGGGTCCCGAGGAAATATTGCGTGCACTCAACGGAGCAGAAACGTACGTGAGCGAGCAATGGTTATAACGGCGAGCCAAAACTCCAATAGAATATTGCTGATATCGACGTTCGCTTATAGTAATGAGTTTGTCCGTTCATGGTTACGTATGTACGTGTAGTGCCAGCGCCATCAAAGGAAGAATAAGTTTCAATAGAATTTGTGTAGTGGCGTGATACCACCTTTAGGCCGTCTTGTTTTAATAGTCTTTATTGTCTTTTATTAATTATGAATACGATTTACGTCATGCCCGATTCAAATATAAATAATTTGGCTTTTTTTTTAATATGATTTATTTAAAAAAAAAAAACTAGCGAAATGGTAAGTGCATTTTGACGAAATTGAAAAACTTGAAAAAAATGGTTATTTATTCAAAAGAAAATGTCTACAAATACAAATAGATACTAAACTAATTGATTATTGAAAATAGTTAAAAAATTATTTGTCAAAATTACAGTGCACACTATCATAAAGTTTGCGTCTTCCAAGAGAACTCCAGCTGGTTAGTCTGCCCACGACGGAACTCCGGCTGAGAACGCCATCCCGATGCGTCAGAGAGGCGATGAAGAAGGAATCTCCCGGCCATCGAGCACAAGCCATGTGAAGAGAGAGAGAGTAAACTTGAAGAGAGAGAAAAGAAGATTAAAAATTAGACTTCCTTAGACCCCTTGTTTTGATCTATAGTCAAACACAGAGGTGGTAAATAAAATCAGTCAAAACATGATCGAATTACGTTACCTTGTTTTGTTTGTTTCAATATATAAGAGTACATGACCTTACTACTTCCAATATTAATGAAATGTAGCAAAAAAAAAAAAAACATTTATGCATCTCCTTTAAACATACGTAAATTCTTGGAGTATAGTTAGTGCAAGCTGTTCAGTGTTGATGCATCCGTATGTGAAGTCGTAGTCTCTTGTTATTGACTGTTTAGTGCTCAAACAATCTGCATATTTTCTTTTGGTGTACTCATTATTTTCAGCTTATTACGGCAAGCGTGATTTTTGTTCGGATTATGATAAATGAATTTTTTCTTTTCTATTGGCGCGGATCTAAGTTGGGCTTGAATCTCTACCTAAATCTCTCAAGAATATAGTCTGCAATAAATTTAGCTTGATTCCTGTAACCAAACCAGAGAATAATTGAGCATGGTAACCAGCATTTCTTATTTGTAATCAATATGTTTGCGATCAATTTTTCATCTTTTCCTAACCCGTTTGATTTTTTCTTTGAGTTATATTATACTTTAAGATTCTCCAGTTTTAATTAATTTAAATATTTCAGTTGAGTTTTTTAATTAAGATTTGTTTTTTTTTTTTAAACGTGAGCAGTACCATGCAAATTTTATTAAGTTGCTTAAATAGTCAGAATTAGTATACAAAGCATAATTTATTAACATCCAACAATTTATTAATTACTAATAAGCATAAAACATGCGCCATTAACGCGATTCGAAAAAACATAAACATTGGCTACATATATTACTTTTCTACGATTTTTAAGTAAAAGTTAATTACGTGAATTATATTCTTATTAAAATCATCACGTCCGATTATTTGGATATATTTAAAACATACTTCAAACATTTATAGAATATTGAAAGTTTCAAGAAGTATAGTGAGTGTTTTTTTTTCAACATTTATATATATATTTACTTACTTTCTAATTAAGAATATTTCTTGAAGTGAGTATTGGTTTAGAAACTGAGCAAACCACTCTTATCTAAAGATTATTATTTATTTGGCTAAAATTCATGCAGCGATAAATTGCCTAAGTTACCTAAATTTATCAATTTGATTATAATTCTAAGTTATATCCTTTAATGCTATATTTTATTTTATGATTTTATATCTAATTTTTCTTAGATTATATAATTTTTATTTATTTTATTGATCATGCTTGGTTTTTTAAAAGTATTAATTGATTTTAATACTTATTGCCAATTTGTATATTGTAAGATTAAGATTGGAGAGAAATCACTAAACTCCACATTACCAATACAACAAGGCAAATAGCATTTTGAGAGGAACATATCCATGTCGGACGAGCCGAAGGAGCAATACACAGTGGACTCAAGCCAGCAACAAGAAAGACTCAAAATAAGAAAAGAAAAAAGAAAAATAAGAGAGGATTACCAGAGTGAAAGAAGAAATCAAGATTCCTCAACGAGTAGACTAAAGAGAGATCAAGCGAGAAGAGTCCATCATAGAAAAGAACCATGCTCATCATAGAAGTTGAGTCTAAATAGTTGATTATTTCTCTGCCTCTCAAATGTTGCAACTGAAAAAAACATACACGTTCCAATATTAGGGTTCTTCAATATCGAAAGGAAAAAAACCAAATATGTATACGTACAAAACATATTCAAGTAATGAGAATGTGGATCAAACCATATATCTGTAAATGGTTATATATATATATATATATATATATATATATATATATATATATATATATATCATACGTAACACGATAATTCTTACGAGAAAAAAAGATAAAAACAAAAACTCACCATAATATACAATAAAATTATTAAAAAAAAAAAATTGTACTACTTTTACTATATATCTATAATTCAAGGATCAATAAAAAATTTTGAAATTCAAAATAAACGTCAATTGTGTGATATAACTGTATTAGATTTATGAAAACTTTTAGAAAAAAAAAACGAAAAATCTCTAACCCTGAGGGAACTATAACAGCAACAATAATTTTTCACGTATCAATTGACTTTAATATAGGAAGCCAACAGTTTATTAATTACTAATAAACATAAAACATGGGCCATTAAACGCGTTTCGAAATAACAAAAACGTTTACATATCTTACTTTTCTACGATTTTTAAGTAAAAGTTAATTACGTAAATTATATTCTTATTAAAATCATCACTACGTCAGATTATTTGGATATAATTAAAACATAGTTAAAACATTTATAGAAAATTGAACGTTAAATATGTGACCTAGTTAAAAACGTTTCAAGAAGTAATGACCTAGTTTGTTATAATTTTGTGAAAATATTATTAAATTTGTTTGAAGTTTAGCAGACATATCAAATTGTATATATTTGTGTATAAATCTTAAAGTTCAGATTTCCTATTCTTATATATTTATACTATATTCAAACGTTAATTAACTCTAGTTTACTAAGTTACCAAAATAAAAATTATGCAGCATTTATGACGGCCACATTAAGGTCGCTATATCCTATATATATTAGAAATTGACTATATCACTAGCGTTGACTGAGTTATGGAGCGGAAACCACAAACTGGCAGGCACTACTACAAATTTGGTTTTCTGATGCGCATGACTATCAGGTGCGACTAGTCGCACCTAAAAGTCGCATCTAAATAGCTTTCGGGTGCGACTTGTCGCACCAGATTATCAACCCGAAGTGATAAAAATTTCGCTAAATTTGTTGTTTGCTTTTGAGTATCAGGTGCGACTAGTCGCACCTGATAGTTTAAAAAACTATCCGGTGCGACAGAGTCGCACCTGATAGTTTCAAAATTTTAAGCGGGCCAACTCTCCCCCTCATTATTTCATTCGAGATTGACGTGGCATTCTGGATTTTTTTGTTATTATTAGGTGCGACTAGTCGCACCTGAAAGTTAGGTTTTTGAGTATCAGGTGCGACTAGTCGCACCTGAAAGTTAGGTTTTTCTATAAAACAAAATCGCCTGCACTTCGTCTTCCTCATTTCGAAACCGCCGCTCCAAACAGAAAAAAAACCCTCTCTCTCTCTCTGCCACCTCCGCCGCGCTCCGCCCTATCCACCACCTCCGCCGCTTCTCTCTCTCTGCCTCACTTGCGTCACCAGTTCACGCCGCCCATTTAAAAAAAAAAACCTCTCTCCGGCCTCTGTAACTCAGCCGCGCGCGCTCCACACCCTCCGCCGTGCTCCGCCGCCGCTTCTCTCTCTCTCTTCTCCTTCTCGGTTGCGCTCGGCCAGCAGCTCCTCCACCAAGCCGCGCGCGCCACCTCCGCCGCACTCCGACGCGCTCCGCCGTCAGGAACGCTCTCACCGACTCACCGACGCGCTCCGCCGTCAGGTACGATTCTCTCTGCCTCGCTCTCTCTCTCTCTCTCTCTCAATGTTTAAACTCTCTCTCTGCCTCGCTCTCTCTCTCTCTCAATTAGTCGTGCGCTCAGCCCCGGCCCCGGCCGCTGCCTCCGACGCACTGCGCCGCTGTAGCTCCGCCGCGCTCCGCCGTCTTCTCCGCCTCGCTCAACCCCTCTCTGCCTCTCTGCCTCGCTCCCTCTCTGCCTCGCTCTCTCTCTGCCTCACCGTGCGCTCACAGCCTCCAGGTTAGTATTTTTTTTTCTGTTTAGGTATTATATATTAGTTTATATATTATATGTAAATATATATTGTATAGATTTAATTTATTGTATATTGTATATGTGTAAATATATATTGTAATTTGTATATGTTGTTAAGAATTAATTAGATTAATTTTATGTGTTAGGAATTAATTTGTATATGTGTAAATATATATTGTATATTGTATATGTTGTAATTTTAATTAGATTAAGTTTATGTGTTAGGAATTAATTTGTATATATATGTGTAGCTTAATTAGTATTAATTTGATATAGTATAGGTTAGTGTTTTTTGACATAGTTTGTGATATAGTATAGGTTAGTGTTTAGTTTAAATTTGTTTTGTTTTAATTAGTTTTGATTTATTGTAATTTATCAATTAGGAATTGTAATTAGTCTAATAATTACATGAATAGGTTGTTTAGTTTAAAATTATTTAATGAAATTAAAATTGTAATTGTAACATGCTACTTTGAAATTGATTAGTAAATGTAATTGATAATGTCACATGTTTAATAATTTGATTAGTTTAGGTTAAATCTAAGTTTTATTTGTGTTTTGTGACATGTTTTGATGTTTTGTGACATGTTTAGTATAAAATGAAGTTTAAGTTAAAATGAAGTTTAAGTTAAAATGAAGTTAATGAATTTGTGATTAGTTTCATTTGATTTAACATGAAATGAAATTGTAAGTTTAAATAAGACTACTGGAGACACGAGTGCTTATACTGCGAAACAGTGGTTTAAAGAGGAGCCGTACGTACTCGCGACTCAAGTGAAACAAGTTTTTTACATCGAAGATCTTATTAAAGGCGGCGACTGGGAAATCGTCCAGGAATGCAATCATCGAGGGATTTGGGACATTCCTGAAGTTGACCCCTCCAACCCAGCCTCGATCCCATTGACTATAGAGTTGTCAAACATCGAGCGTTTGAATCATCGACACGAAATCGATGAAGCTGAGTTAGTGACTGTCGTTGACGATGATGAAGAAGACGATGATGAAAATGAGAGACAAGTCGTTTTTGAGGGAGAAGATGTTGATGAATGATTAATATCTTTTTTGTATGTTTATTTACTATATAATGTAACCACGGTTTTCCTCCGCCATATGTGAAGTTTGTTAATAATAAAATCCGTGGTGCCGTCCACGTTTTTTTTAAACAGAAAACTAATATTTATTTACTAATATTGTTCACATCTTACAGGATGTCAGATGCAGATGGAGCAGGTGGAGATGAGTCTCCGCTACACCGTTCAGGAGCAGGTGGAGATGAGTCTCCGCTAGAGACACCGGGTTCCCAAGGTCCTAAAAAAACAAGGGGACCAACAACCGGGTCTACTTCGGCAAAAGCAGCGCATGGGGTACCCGGTGCGAAAGTTGTTAGGTACGACCCAATCAACCAAACTTTCTACCAGGACGTAAGAAAAACAATAAAAAAGGTAAGAGTATTCAACAACCGCGTCGGCGCTTTGGTGAAAGTCCATATCCCGGTCACACTTCGTGATTGGAACGAAGTGACGCCCCAGATGTTGGGCAATATTCTGAGCGCACTTCATTCCGAGTACACTTTCGTGTACAAGGATGATGAGACCGAGGAGCTGCTTCCGGCGGATTGCTATCGTCATCAGATTGACCAGACTATCATTCGCGATGCAAAGCGTATGAGGCGCAACCAAAAATCTAGATTATCAGGGACTTTCTTAGGAAAATGTTGTGGGCAAATGAATGTCGCCAAGAAAGAAATCCCAAAAGGATATCAAAAAGACGATTGGGAGAAAGTGATAGAGGAGTTCGCAACTGACGATTGGAAGGTAATGTATAATTCAAAAAATTATGTTATCTTCTATGAAATCGAATTATAACGCAATTTAATATGTGCAGAAAAAGTCTACTCGCAACAGAGACAATTCAAATAACAAGAAAACGAAGTCCACACAAGGGTCGATTTCTTTTTTGGCTCATCGACATTTGAACGTAAGTTTATTCTAATTTTGTAATATTTTTTTTGCAATAAATACATTACTCATATTTTCATAACAACGGCAGAGTAGGGAAGATGGGACTTTGGCATCGGCGTTAAACACGTGGGAGAAAAAACATCAAGATGATCAAGGCAATTGGACGACAGCTTGGGCGCAACAAGCATTTGTAAGTTACTTGTGTTAATTACTTAATAATCAAGTTTCGATAATCTTAATAATTTTTTTAACATATGTTTGAAGGCGCGAATTATGACTCAAGTCGAGGATATGCAGCGACAAGCAGCGGAGTCAGGCCAAACGTTTGACATAGACCAGGCGGAGCAGTACGCGATGGATACTGTTCTCGGGCAACGTCGAGATTGGTATGTCGGGATAGGTCCCTCGATCCCGAGATCCTCGTATCTCTTGGCTCAGGCTCAGGACGACAGCTCGTCCTCAGGTTCTTCATCGACGCGCGTTCCAGATCCAGTGATTAGCGAGCTACAAGCAGCGTTGGCCGCACAACAAGCTCAGATGGAGGCGTTTCAGCGACAGTTCTTTGCCTACACACAGCAGCATCCGTCTCCCATGCAGACATCTCCCGCGATGATGCACCCTGGGACGACGCCGCCATCAGCTTCAATGCCGAATGTTCAGACGCCGCCATCCGCTTCAATGCCAAATGTTCAGACGCCGCCATCCGCTTCAATGCCAAATGCTAATCAGACGCCAGGTTCGGTAGAAATGGTGCGACATCGTTCGAGCGGCACCGCACGAGGAAGATCTGGCGGAAGAGGAGGCCGTGCGTTACAGAATTGGAAGACTTCGACTGAAAAAGGGAAACAAAAAGAATAGATTGTAATTTTTTAAATTTATTGAACGTAAATTATTAAATTTTATGAATTTAATATTAGAATTTCTATTAAATTATTTATATAATTATTCTAATTAATATTATTCAAATTATTTATT
Source organism: Urtica dioica subsp. dioica (assembly GCF_054948205.1). NCBI lineage: Eukaryota > Viridiplantae > Streptophyta > Magnoliopsida > Rosales > Urticaceae > Urtica > Urtica dioica. The sequence continues at coordinate 25,385,051 of NC_142764.1, forward strand.
TATTTTAACAAAAAATTTATTTAATTAATTTTTTAAATTATAATTTTTATATATTTAATAGGCTGATTCTATTAGAATCAGCATTTAAAAAAAAAAAACTACAGACAATCAGATGCGACAAGTCGCATCTGATACCTTCGCGGGAAAAGTATCAGATGCGACTAGTCGCATCTGATTGTACTGGTACCCGCCAAATATTTCGCGGGGAATTACTATCAGATGCGACTAGTCGCATCTGATACTCTTCCCGCGAAAGTATCAGATGCGACTAGTCGCATCTGATACTATAATTCACGCTTTAATTTTTTATTTTGAGGGATATTTAGGTGCGACGTTTGGTGCGACTAGTCGCACCTGATAGTGATGACTTTCAGGTGCGACAAGTCGCACCTAATATCATCAGGTGCGCACTTTCAGATGCGACTTTGTCGCATCTAAAGTCGCACCTGATGATTCTTTCAGGTGCGACGCGGATGCTTTCAGGTGCGACTTTTGTCGCACCTGATGCTATTAATTGTACTAGTGAGGATCCACATTTTGATCTCTTTATAATTTGGGAAGACTTGGTTGTTGCAGTATGACAAGTCTAGCACTTGATTTCCTGAAAAAAAAAAAAAAAAAAAAATTGCATTTCATAAGAGATCTTTAAATTGACTACAAGTCAATGATATAGAAAAAGTGCACTTGTTGGTTGTATCTTGTATGGACATTTTTGGAGGAGTGTGAAATAAAAAAGGAACTTTGAAAAATGTAGAGGGAGGGACCATTAGAGCAACTTAAATATATTGATATTTTTTTGTTGAAGGCAGCTTTGCTGTAGTTGGGATTGAACCCACGACTTCTACACAAGAGGTGGCGTGGAATTATCATTAGGCTATCCTAGGTACCACACTTAAATATATATTGATATAAGTGTCAAATTTTTACATATAACTAAAAATAATATTCTTTAATTTTTCTACGATCCACATCAATTATTATAATACCTTACAAAAAAAAAAAAAAAAAAAAAAACTTCAAAAGGAATATCACCAAAAAACATTGTTCAAAATGGATCCGACTCTACTAAAAATTATAATGTGTTTTATTAGTTTAAAAAAAAAAAAAAAAAAAAAAAAAAAAAACCTGGAAGGACATCGGTGTTCAAAATTATTGTTTTCATGATTTGAGCAAGTGTGTGTGTGTGTGTTTTCCCTTTAATAGCATATATAAATCTCTCATCAGCTACTGCACAAGAAAAATTTAGGATGCTGCATCGCACGACACCTGTTTGTTAAAATGCCTCAATCAATCTATGTTAAAGCAATTTCATTTAGAACTTAAAGATGGTTGTGAAGTCGAGTTGTTCTCACATAGAAGCATTTTCTGGTGGTAGTCTAGGCCGTTTTGCGAGTCGTGAACTTTACGTTATTCTTGGCTTTCCTTACATTCGTTGTCTTTATCTGTAGTCTTTGCTTTTTATGACGGCCACATTAAGGTCGCTATATTAGAAATTGACTATATCACTAGCGTTGACTGAGTTACGGAGCGGAAACCACAAACTGGCAGGATCCACATTTTGATTTATAATTTGGGAAGACTTGGTTGTTGCATATGACAAGTCTAGCACTTAATTTCCTGAAAAAAAAAAAAAAAAAAAAAAAATTGCATTTCATAAGACATCGTTAAATTGACTACAAGTCAATGATATAGAAAAAGTGCACTTGTTGGTTGTTTTTGTATGGACATTTTTGGAGGAGTGTGAAATAAAAAAGGAACTTTGAAAAATGTAGAGGGAGGGACCATTAGAGCAACTTAAATATATTAATATAAGTGTCAAATATTTACATATAACTAAAAATAATATTCTTTAATTTTTCTACGATCCACATCAATTATTATAATACCTTACAAAAAAAAAAAAAAAAAAAATCTTCAAAAGGAATATCACCAAAAAAAATTGTTCAAAATGGATCCGACTCTACTAAAAATTATAATGTGTTTTATTAGTTTTTTTATTTAAAAAAAAATGGAAGAACATCGGCGTTCAAAATTATTGTTTTCATGAATTGACAAAAAATAATTGTCATATGAGTACCACTTCAACAATAGTATAATTTTGGGTGCCAGCATTATAATTTTTGGGATTTTACTTAATCACATCATATGCTAGTATAATATTAGATTTACATAACATATATACACAACATTTCTGTTTTTTTAATATACATATATATATATATATACACATTGTATGTTTTTTTTAATATTAAAATCCTTGAAATTATTTTTTGCAATTTAAATACTTTGTGTTACACGGGGCGGGGCGGGACTTGATAATTATTGAATTGACTGAGGGTCAACCATAAAGAAGATTGTAGTATTAAGTTGTAAGGACGGTTTTGGAGCCTTGGAAAAAATAACAAACATTTAATATATATAGACAAACTATTATTGCTTTGGGCTTATGAGTATTGCACATAAGTACGTATTAGCCTATTGTGTTGATGACAAAAACGAACACTTATACATGTCTATCAGAGTACGCTGACTAGAAACACGCCAACTACATGAAAATTTAAGCCAGATTAATATCCGTAGATAAATCTTATTACACGATGAATAATAAATAAATAGATATTGATGATGGGTGATAAACATATAATGAGTGTAAATTAAAAAAGTTTTTTTTTTCTCCATTTTCTAATTTGTCTCATAAAGTCTTTGATTTCTTTGACGGTGGTATGACCAAAACCAGAATTTAGTTATATACCTATAACCGTTGATAGGGTTGTGCGTGGTCCAATCTAATATGAAATCGGCTAAAAATAAATTGGACCGATCTAAAAAATTGAACCCAATCGGAGCAAAATAAGAAAAATTAGATTAGACCTATTGTCGCTTCTAAAAACCCGTTTCTAACGGTCAGTCGCTTTTAAAAATTAGAAGCGACACTTTTAGAAACGATTGTCGTTTCTAATCTCAAAAATCTAGCGCCGGAAATAGCTCCCATGAAATACTGGAAAGAATTTAGAAACGATATTAGAAGCGGATTGTCGCTTCTAAATTTTCCCACCATTTCGAGAAATGTTTGAAAGCGACATCAGAAGCGTTGTTGTTTATTTTGTTTTAAACAGACCGTTTTACACCATAGTTTCATTAGGTATAGCAAAATAGACAATTGAGAGTACTACGACTTTTAATCCTGCCTCGATTAATTTTAATGCAGCCTTCATAAAGCTTACATTCTGTCTTTATAGTTCGTTGAGATTAAATTTAATCCAGCCTAGATTAATCTTACTTAGGCTGCTAGTTTGCTTATCGTTTACAAACTATGGCTATTTTGCAAAAACTTAAGTTCTATTTGGTTATATAGCCGCTTGACCCTTGATTTAATTGGTTTGTATGTGAAGTGCAAATTTCTGTTTTTATTTTTTTTAAATATCAATCTATGTTACAGCGATTTCATTTAGAACTTAAAGATGCCTTGTTATGACGAGTTGTTCTCACATAGAATCATTTTTGGGTGGTAGTCTAGGCCGTTTTGTGAGTCGTGAACTTTGCGTTTTTCTTGGCTTTCCTTACATTCGTCGTCTTTATATGTAGTCTTTGCTTTTTATCAAGTTTTCATTGCTGCTATAAAATTAAGAGGAGAAAAACAAGCACAGAGCTGATAAAAAAAAATCAGTCAAAACATGATCTAATTCTTCTACAGAACAAAACATGTACAAAGCTGGACAGAAACCACTAATATATTGCGTTGTCTTGTTTTTTTGTTCGTCTTAATATATCAAGAATACATTACCTTAAAATGGCAAATTGCTGTGAACTAATGGGGGAAAAAAGTACATGTTGTCAATACCGAAAGAGATCCCTCTTGAACAAAGTTTTTTCCTTTTACATATGCTACTCAAGTAAGACTCATTCGAATCCAACACCAAGTTAATATGATAAACACCACACATATATACATGTATGGCTGTTTTTGGAACACCGTTTGATAATCCGGGGCATCTTGTTTTGAAATTCTAGATGACTAGGCACCTGCAAAGAAAGAATAAAAAAATCACTTGAATTATAAAAACAACTGGACAAAACATACAAAGTATCAGCAATGAATTTAAATAAAATAATCAGGAAAAAAAAAAACTGCAATGTTTGAGACGGTACTAACGGGGGCGTATTTCAGTAATTGTAGCCTCATCTACCGAGGCTCGAGTAGAGTCGGTCTGAGATTGATTTTGACGTGGATTGATAGCGCTGCTTCCCATGAAGAATCCAGGCTTTGCAGGTACAGTGAGAGTGCCGTGGAACCGGCTGTGGAGCATGTGAACCACCAAATCCATGGTGGGTCGGTCTGATTTATTTTCTTGGACGCACAAAAGCCCTATGTGTATGCATTTCATTATCTCATCTGTTCCAGACCCGATCGGCATTTGCGGATCGATTAGAGTTGACGCAGTCCCATCGCTCCAATACTTCCATGCCTGAAAAATTCAAGCTATCTATATATATTATGTACAGGAAAACTTTGATGGTTAAATAGCGCTTCTATTTGGATTTCATAGCTACACCCACATAGGTCGGGAGATGGCCATGATCTTCATCTTCATGTTGGAAATTTCCGTTCTTTTGGCCGTTTATTATCTCCAGGAGTAGTACTCCGAAGCTAAATACGTCGGACTTGAAAGAGTAGTGCCCGTGAAAGTATTCCGGTGCCATGTATCCTCTAAATTGGATCAAGGAACAAAAAATTATTATTCGATAAAAAAATTTGTTCCGAATAGATGAGAATTGTGCTTACAGGGTCCCTGCAGCTTTCTCTGTCTGCCCCTGAGTTTCATCCAAACCAAACAATCTCGCCGTTCCGAAATCCGAGATCTTGGGGTTCATTTCATCATCCAACAGAACGTTTTCAGCTTTCAAATCGCGGTGGACGATCTTGAGACGAGAGTCTTGGTGAATGTAAAGAAGCCCACGAGCGATGCCTTCAATGATTTTATAGCGGCGATCCCAATCCAAGAGAGCGCGCTTTGTTGGATCTTCATATTTCAGTTCATGCAGATTCAGAGCAGGTTTATTTAAGTCAGGTTCAGTCTTAACAAATAAAATAAAAAAAAAAGTAAAAAGTAAAAGATGGCGTTGAGATGTACTAAATATGTATTTATCGAGACTTGACTTCGGAACATATTCATAAATTAGAAGTGTTTCCTTTTCATGCGAGCAGAAACCAAGAAGTCTGACTAGATTCTGGTGTTGCAGCTGAGCAAGCAACGTCGCTTCATTCTTGAACTGCTTGTCGCTTTTGTCGGACTTTTTCAAACACTTTTTCACAGCAATAAGTTGGCCGTTGGATAGCTCACCCTGAAAACGTACGAAAATTAGTTGTAGTGAACACCTCAAAACAATGACTACAGTTTTATTTTTGAATTTAGTTTACTATACAATGGCTTCATTCATACCCGGTAAACATCACCAAATCCACCGCGTCCAATCTTGTTTTCTTCAGAAAAATCCTTTGTAGCAGCTCGTATTGTGCCCAAATCGTAAATCTTGTTTTCTTCAGAAAAATCCTTTGTAGCAGCTCGTATTGTGCCCAATTCGTAGTGCAAAGACTCTGCCCCCGTTATTTCGTCGGATTGGCCTTGTAAACCAGATAAGAAATATGTTACAAAAATGGAATGTCAACCAGTTTCAGGTTTAAATGAGACACCAAAAACCGTTAGTTTTTTCTCGGCTTACTTTGGAGCTTGACATGAGTTCTCCTCCACCTTATGATAATGAACATGCAAAGCAGCACGGCCACAGTCACACTGACTGAAACAGCAACTCCAATAATAATATTCCTTTTGGTGTCGTCCATTTTATCTGATAAGAAATAATTGGATCTCCTAATTGTTATCATACAACTGATTTTTGATCTTATATGTCTTATTTCAATGTTAATTAGTACTTGACTTGTCCTTCAAAATGTTGGCTATTATGATCAATGACTAGCTTGTGACATTACACACCTGGCTGTGGGGGCGGGGAACTAGGCGGCCCTTCGGGTGGAGACGATATAGCAGTGGATTCCATGTTCTTGTCGAAAGGCGCTCCGGTCCTGAATCTGAGAGTACAGCTGGGCTTGAGAACTCGTCCTCCTTCTTTTCCTTCCTGAATTTTTGAGACGGAGTCGTTCAAGCAGGCACTGCAATCTGTCTGGCTCAAGTCGGGAGTACACTGGAGCAAAGCGTGCACGTGCTCGCCGTTCGGCAATGCCGTGCTATTCATGGCGAACTTGGTGGCACTCGACGCGGCTTTCTCGACCAGATCATTGAGTAGAGGCATCACAACCTCCTTGAACCCATCAGTAATATTTTTCGGGCTCGCCAAGATCTGTCGCGGCTCGTCTAATTTGATGGAGAAAATAGGCCGGCTTGAGTATCGGATCATGCAAAGCAGGCCCCACATGATCGCCTCCTTTCTCGTCGGGCACCACTGCAACAAATTTCGACTCGTCTCTTTTAGACAAGTCGCGCAAAGGGAGGCATTGACGTCTCCTCTGCAGAGCCCGATCGCGTTGACTTCGTCCGGAGATTGACCGGAGGAAGCGTTGCGGAAAAAGTCGATGTGGTTCTGGCCGGATTTAATGATTGTGGAGAGTAAGAGGGTGTTGAGGTTTTTCTCGTAGACGCTGCCGGCGGCAAAGTCTCCGATGGCAGAACAGTTCCAGCAGAAATCTGCGGTTTGCGTGCAGTCTTGGGCAGCTTTGGGAAGAAATAAAGCGAGCGTGAGCGTGATCAAAATAGGGACGAGTAACACAGCTCGGACATTTCTGATGGAGGAACTCATTGTGGTTTTTTTTTTTTTTTTTGGCTGCTTCGTTTAACAACCTGAAGTTCTTTGAGATTATATTTTATAAAGGAATGGGTCAACTTTAAGTTGAAACTTGAAAGTGTCTTCTGGGTCTCTTGTGTTATAAGCTTCTGAGTTTCCTGTCTTCCCGAGAAGACGCGTTTGTAGACTACTATCATCACCGAGTAGTTTCAAGTTTCAACAAGACAAAAGAGTGATCTTTAAAGATTCTCTTTCGTGTATCTGTGTTCCAACTTCCAAGTTGTGGTGGTCACATGGCTTTAGATTTCGAAGACTTTATGTCACTGTCACTGTGGCCCTACTCATAATCAAGGCGCTCTATCACAGTAGATGATTCATCTAAACAGATTGTATATATCGTGGCTGTTCTCCAACCATGTTACTTTCCTTTTAAGTTCTACTCTTCCTTTATTCTAAAGCCCTGGTTTAATTCTCTGTTTTCCAATTAATGATAATTATTCATATGACGCGTTTCAATGAATACTAGTCAAATGGACTTAGGTCTCACATATAGTAGGAAATTTCTACAACAAACTATTGATGATATCGATTTTTCTTGGAATGGGCAGGTAGCTAATTGCCAAATAATAATAATAATATGTATAAAATGGCCAATGTTCATTTATATCATAAAACAGTCGCAAGCTATTATAAACGGGTGTTAAATAAATTTAAAAAAATACCCTTCATGTCTTCGTGTTCTCGTCGGATTCTCCGTCTTCTATTCGTTCTCTTCTCTTGGTCTTGATTCCTTTTTCTCTTCTCTCCGCCTTTGTCTTTTTATTTTTCTGGGTCTTTTCCGATCTTTTGAGCGCTTTGAGAGCTTTTGGGAATTTTGGGAGATTTGAGAGTTTTGAGAGCTTCTGGAGGTTTGTGAGATTCGAGAGCTTTTGTTCTCTTGAAATTTTTTGGATCCCCTTTTCTGAAAATATGAAAGGGTATATATACGATTTTGAATGTGCAAAGTTATGGAAATTTGGTCGGAGGGGTTCTCCGATTTTAGATCCCCTTTTCTGAAAATATGAAGAGGTATATATAGGATTTTAAATGTGCAAAGTTACCATTTCGCTTTCGCTATTTAACTAGCAAAAGCGAAATGGTAAGTGCATTTTGACGAAATTGAAAAACTTGAAAAAAAATGTATACAAATAGATACTAAACTAATTGATTATTGAAAATAGTTAAAAATTTATTTGTCAAAATTACACTGCACACTATCATAAAGTTTGCGTCTTCCAAGAGAACTCCAGCTGGTTAGTCTGCCCACGACGGAACTCCGGCTGAGAACGACATCTCGATGCGTCAAAGAGGCGATGAAGAAGGAACCTCCCGGCCATCGAGCACAAGCCATGTGAAGAGAGAGAGTAAACTTGAAGAGAGAGAAAAGAAGATTAAAAATTAGACTTAATTAGACCTCTTGTTTTGATCTATAGTCTAACACTGTCGGTGGATCAAGCGCGCATCGGACACGAACGATCGCTCTGATGCGACTCGTTTGAGATGATTCCACCATATAACCATATCAATGCGGAAAAATAATTAATTACGCTGATCATAAGCTAATTAAATTATGGTTATAATTAACAAGATCTAGTTATGTTTAATTAATTTAATTCACGAGAGCATATAAGTTAAGCAACCGATATAAGAGTAATCGAGTACTTACATTGATTTCCGGTTCAGCTACAGAACGGTCCAATCCAATCGCGTACTCCTTGCGTCGTCTTGATGAAGGACTCGAGGATGACACCTTAGTCTTCCGAAACGTAATCTCCGAGACGAATACGAAAGATGAGTGTGCACAGTCTTTATCTCACTGGATCACGAAACTAGGTGTTTCGAGATCTCTCTCTTATTTTACTAAGAATGGAAACGAATTTCCGAGGGGAGGGAGAGAAAATTTCGCACGGCCAAGGGAGAGCAACGAAATTATTAGGTTAAAATCCTTAATTTTTGCCTTCTCATGAACCCATATTTATAGTAGTAAAAGGAGATATTCATGGAATCTTCCAGAATATTTTATTTCATTTTATTGTGTTCACACTGGTGGATTAAATCTAGGCCCTTGGATCTCAACAAGTGAATCCTACTTTTTCTCTCATCCACCATATTAATATCTATGGGATATTATTCTTTTATTTAAATAGAGAATAATTTATTTAGTGAGATAATAAAGGAGAATATATTATTCTCCTAAATATTCTTCTAAATACTTTCCTTTAAATAAGGAGAAAATATAGGACAATATCTTATATTTTTTTCTCTCCTTTATTTAAACAACTAAAGAGAAAATATTGGTAAATACCAATATTATAAAATTCGAATTTTAGGCACACGGCCAAGGGGGAATTTGCGCAAACCCTAGTGCAAAAAATTCCCAAATCCGATTTTCATATTTTGTGCAAGGCCCAATTGCTTAAAACCCAATTAATTATTTATTTACTTGGTCCAACAATAAAAAAATAATTAATAATTGTTTATTTACTTGATCAAACAATAAATAAACAATTCTACCATAAATATTTATTTAATTCTGCGAATACCCGTTTTCCAGAATTAATGCTGTCAATCACAATTACAGCAAGTGAGATTAATAATGATAAACATTATTATACGAAAGTTCTTATCCGCCTTTATCAGAGTCGAATCGGGGACTATGGACCTAGTAATAGGAGCTTAACAAATCCGATGAAAAAGACGAAATAGTCCTTTCTCTTTTGTCAATCGATTCGTCTAATCTTGGTCAAATACTCCACCTTGTAAGCCAAGAGTGAACTCTCCTTTATACTAGAATTATATTTACTCATCGTGACGAGTGTCCACTGATATAGTCAGTTCGTGATCAAGATCCTCCAGGTTCAACCCGTGTCAAGAGAAATCAATTTTTCCGTTATACTTCTCTTGATACATATCAGCCCTAAGCATTGTTGCTTCCCCAGCGAAAGATTCTTTCGAACGTTACTTACTTCAAAAGTGCTAGCAATCTATCGGTTCTGGAATCAACCCTTAGGTGAGAGAACATTAACCTTCTTTCAGGAAGGCTGGATTCCGTATCTGTAAATCATTTCCCACTCGAATCATGCTCTGAGAAACTCCCAAGACATAAGCTGTGATTAGCATGAATAACCTTTTAGCGAATGAGTCAAAGAGCTCAGTAACATAACCCAGTGTCCATGATCACTTCAGGATTTAGATCAAGTCTCACTGTGACCATCATAGTGACCTCGGTTAGTGTGTCGTAACGGTCATTAAACGACACATCTACAACCAAGACCTGTCCAAGTCGTACACTTACCACAAGTGTAGAATGCTCCCACATAGTGATCAGCCTTCACCTATGTGTTCCACATATATGACTTTAGATATAGCTTTCCAGGCGTATATCAGTCATTGACCATGTTTTAGCACACCGCCCGAACTCAGGTGCCCAGCACGTGACTCAGTTAGATACGGAGGCTATGGAAGATAGTTGTTATTGATTCTAATTGTTTAGAACTCAACCCACTAATCATATAATGCTAATAGAGTAATCTTATTATCGAATTTAGTAATCATTATCTTCAAGTGAGCAATATTCCCAACAAACACAGAGCTGGTAAATAAAATCAGTCAAAACATGATCGAATTACGTTACCTTGTTTTGTTTGTTTCAATATATAAGAGTACATGACCTTACTACTTCCAATATTAATGAAATTTTGTTAATGCCGGGGTTGATATAACTCACTCTTTCTCTTTTTTTTAAAGTGTATCATTTAATGCATTTCTGTTGTCTACGTGCAGCTATTTATGAGTTAGTTGTCTTAAGGGTATAATATAGGTATTAAAAAACAAAACCCTTTCAGTATTCAATGAAGAAGGGCTTCGAAACAAAATAAAGCGATACAATTCATGCTAATTGGGAGAACTCGATGCTTTGGTTCATGACTTGTTCTTTACCTATAAGAAAATGTAGCCTCGTCTATTAAAAAAAAAATTATGCATCTCCTTAAACATACGTAAATTCTTGGAGTTTAGTTAGTGCAAGCTGTTTAGTGTTGATGCATCCGTATGTGAAGTCGTAGTCTCTTGGCCGGCTGAAGAGTTTGGGCCGCCAATGGCCGGCTGAACTTGGGTTGGCCATTGGTTTGGGCCGGCCAATGGCCGAGGCAAGGTTTTGCAGTCCGGTGGCCATCCAAAGCCTTGCGCTGGTCGTGTGGGTTGAAGTGATGCTTTTTCGCTCGTCGGTCCGGGACGGGCCGACAACAGTTTGCAATCCATTATTGCTCAAAATAAAAGGTTTCTAATTAGATAATTTGATGCAAAATTGAGCGGGAATTTTTTATTGAATTTATTTGGTCTTTTTGCTAGCGTAAATAGTTTCACGTGATCAGTTACCTAAAATTTACGAACCGTTAACTATATTACAAATTTCAATATTTCATATAACTATTTATCTATTAGACTCAATGATATTTGAGATTAAATAAAATTAACCGGATAATTAATCTAATTTTTTTTGGAGTAATTTGCTTAATTATAAATGAATGATTTTATCACAAAATTATAGCCTACTACACATCACACGCCCAACGCCCGATTACCACACATTTTGCTCCGACGCGCTGATTTCATTACCCAAAATATTATTTATAAGCATGAAAAAAGAAAAAGAAACATTTAAATGGTATTGTCATATGGGATAATCCCACGGCAACGTGGGCCACCATCCTCGTGTTTTAATTTTTAAATAACGTTTACCTACGTGGCGTGGAGGTGGCCAATAATAATCGTCGCTTTTTTTTTTTTAAAAAAAAGAAATGTTGAATTTTTTAATGACTTGTAAAAAAGCAATGTTTTTTTTTTCCTACGTTTTCTAAGCGACGTTAATATATTTGTGTAGTATTGGCATGTGTTTGCTCTGGTGGCGTCGCAAGACATTTTCCACAACTGGCAGGATCCACATTTTGATTTATAATTTGGGAAGACTTGGTTGTTGCAGTATGACAAGTCTATCACTTGATTTCCTGAAAAAAAAAAAAAAATTGCATTTCATAAGACATCGTTAAATTGACTACAAGTAAATGATATAGAAAAAGTGCACTTGTTGGTTGTTTTTGTATGGACATTTTTGGAGGAGTGTGAAATAAAAAAGGAACTTTGAAAAATGTAGAGGGAGGGACCATTAGAGCAACTTAAATATATTAATATAAGTGTCAAATATTTACATATAACTAAAAATAATATTCTTTAATTTTTCTACGATCCACATCAATTATTATAACACCTTACAAAAAAAAAAAAAAAAACTTCAAAAGGAATATCACCAAAAAAAATTGTTCAAAATGGATCCGACTCTACTAAAAATTATAATGTGTTTTATTAGTTTTTAAAAAAAAAAAAAAAACCTGGAAGGACATCGGTGTTCAAAATTATTGTTTTCATGATTTGACAAAAAATAATTGTCATATGAGTACCACTTCAACAATAGTATAATTTTGGGTGCCTGCATTATAATTTTTGGGTTTTTACTTAATCACATCATATGCTAGTATAATATTAGATTTACATAACATATATACACAACATTTTCTGTTTTTTTTAATATACACACACATATATATATATATATACACACACATTGTATGTTTTTTTAATATTAAAATCCTTGAAATTTTTTGCAATTTAAATACTTTGTGTTACACGGGGCGGGGCGGGACTTGATAATTATTGAATTGACTGAGGGTCAACCATAAAGAAAATTGTAGTATTAGGTTGTAAGGACGGTTTTGGAGCCTTGGAAAAAATAACGAACATTTAATATAGACAAACTATTATTGCTTTGGGCTTATGAGTATTGCACATAAGTACGTATTAGCCTATTGTGTTAATGACAAAAACGAACACTTATACATGTCTATCAGAGTACGCTGACTAGAAACACGCCAAATACATGTCTAAAAGCCCGTTTCTAAACGTCAGACGCTTCTAAAAATTAGAAGCGACACTTTTAGAAACGATTGTCGCTTCTAATCTAAAAAATCTGGCGCCGGAAATAGCTCCCGCGAAATACCGGGAAGAATTTAAAAACGATATTAGAAGTGGATTGTCGCTTCTAAATTTTCTCACCATTTCGAGAAATGTTTGAAAGCGACATCAGAAACGTCTATTGTTGTTGTTTATTTTGTTTTAAACAGACCGTTTTACACCTTTTAGTTTGTTTTAAACTAGATTGTTTTATAACATTTTATATTGGACCGTTTTAAATCAGCTGTCCTGGTCCAATACCGTTTTAGCTTATGAGTAACCATTATTTCCCAGTGTTCACTTATTTCTATTTCTCCTTTTAACTGTTCTTTTTTCATTCTTATATGTATTATATTAAACATCTAAGTACGAACTATACACAAATAATTTAAATATCAATAACTTATTTTTATGACTCATTGATGACAAAGCTTTCTATGAGCTATGTTTCTATATATATATATATATATACATATATATATAATCATATATTCCATTCTTAAATGATCATGGTTGACAGCACTTGATACAAGTCTTTAGTTGACGAGACTAAACGACATAGGAAAGTACTGTTTGGTTTTGCTGTATGGAAAGTTTTTGGAGCCATGTGGAAAAAAATGAGAACTGAAATAAATGTCATATGGGATAATCCCGCAGCAACGCGGGCCACCATCCTCGTGTTTTAAATAACTTTTACCTACGTGGCGCGGAGGTGGCCAATAATAATCGTCGCTGAATTTTTTTTAATGACTTGTAAAAAAAAGCGATGTTTTTTTACCTACGTTTTCTAAGCGACGTTAATATATTTGCGCAGTATTGGCATGTGTTTGCTCTCGTGCCGTCACAAGACATTTCCACCACTATCTGAAGTGACGATGAGCAAGTGTGTGTGTGTTTGTTTTTTTTGTTTTTTTTTTCCTTTATTAGCATATATATATAATTCTCTCATCATCTACTGCACAAGAAAGATTTAGGATGCTGCATCGCACAACACCTGTTTGTTAAAATGCCTCAATCAAGGTTTTTTTTTTTTTTTTTTCGTTGGGGGTTGTTTTTGTTTGATTTAATTGGTATGTATGTGAAGTGAAAATTTCTGTTTTTATTTTTTCAAAATATCAATCTATGTTAAAGCGATTTCATTTAGAAGATGCCTTGTGAAGTCGAGTTGTTCTCACATAGAAGCATTTTCGGATGGTAGTCTAGGCCGTTTTGCGAGTCGTGAACTTTGCGTTTTTCTTGGCTTTCCTTACATTCGTCGTCTTTATCTGTAGTCTTTGCTTTTTATCAAGTTTTCATTGCTGCTATAAAATTAAGAGGAGAAAAACAAGCACAGAAAAAAAATCAGTCAAAACATGATCTAATTCTTCTACAGAACAAAACATGCACAAAGCTGGACAGAAACCACTAATATATTGCGTTGTCTTGTTTTTTTGTTCGTCTTAATATATCAAGAATACATTACCTTAAAATGGCAAATTGCTGTGAACTAATGGGGGAAAAAAAGTACATGTTGTCAATACCGAAAGAAATCCCTCTTGAACAAAGTTTTTTCCTTTTACATATGCTACTCAAGTAAGACTCATTCGAATCCAACACCAAGTTAATATGATAAACACCACACATATATACATGTATGGCTGTTTTTGGAACACCGTTTGATAATCCGGGGCATCTTGTTTTGAAATTCTAGATGACTAGGCACCTGCAAAGAAAGAATAAAAAAAATCACTTGAATTATAAAAACAACTGGATAAAATATACAAAGTATCAGCAATGAATTTAAATAAAATAATCAGGGAAAAAAAACTGCGATGTTTGAGATGGTACTAACGGGGTTGTATTTCAGTAATTGCAGCCTCATCTACCGAGAGGCTCGAGCAGAGTCGGTCTGAGATTGATTTTGACGTGGAATGATAGCGCTGCTTCCCGTGAAGTATCCAGGCTTCGCAGGTTCAGCGAGAGTGTCGTGGGACCGGCTGTCGAGCATGTGAACCACCAAATCCATGGTGGGTCGGTCTGACATATTTTTTTGGACGCACAAAAGCCCTATGTGTATGCATTTCTTTATTATCTCATCTGTTCTAGACTCGATCGGCATTAGCGGATCGATTAGAGTTGACGCAGTCCCATCGCTCCAATACTTCCATGCCTGAAAAATTCAAGATATCTATATATATTATGTACAGGAAAACTTTGATGGTTAGATAGCGCTTCTATTTGGATTTCATAGCTACACCCACATAGGTCAAGAGGCCATGATCTTCATCTTCATGTCGGAGCAGTCGGATTTTGTTCTTTCACCCGCTTATTATCTCCAGGAGTAGTACTCCGAAGCTATATACGTCGGACTTGACAGAGAAGTGCCCTTGCTCTTCGTATTCCGGTGCCATGTATCCGCTAAATTGAGATCAAGGAACAAAAAATTAATATTCAATAAAAAAAATTGTTTCGAATAGATGAGAATTGTGCTTACGGGGGTCCCTGCAACGTTCTTTGTCTGCCCCTGAGTTTCATCCAAAGGAAACAATCTCGCCATTCCGAAATCCGAGATCTTGGGGTTCATTTCATCATCCAACAGTACGTTCTCAGCTTTCAAATCGCGGTGGACGATCTTGAGACGAGAGTCTTGGTGAATGTAAAGAAGCCCACGAGCGATGCCTTCGATGATTTTATAGCGGCAATCCCAACCCAAGGGCGCGCGCTTTGTTCGATCTTCATATTTCAGTTCATACAGATTCAGAGCAGGTTTATTTGAGTCAGGTTCAGTCTTAACAAATAAAAAAAAGGCAAAAGTAAAAGATGGCGTTGAGACGTACAAAATATGTAGTTATCGAGACTTGAATTCGGAACATATTCATAAATTAGAAGTCTTTCCTTTTCATGCGAGCAGAAACCAAGAAGTCTGACTAGATTCCGGTGTTGCAGCTTAGCAAGCAACTTCACTTCATTCTTGAACTCCTTGTCGCCTTGTTTGGACGCTTTCGAAAGCCTTTTCACAGCAATAAGTTGGCCGTTGGATAGTTCACCCTGAAAACGTACGAAAATTAGTTGTAGTGAACACCTAAAAACAATGACTACAGTTTTGTTTTTTATTTTTAGTTTACTATACAATGGCTTCATTCATACCCGGTAAACATCACCAAATCCACCGCGTCCAAGCTTGTTTTCTTCAGAAAAATCCTTTGTAGCATCTCGTATTCTGCCAAAATCGTAGTGCAAAGACTCTGCCCCCGTTATTTCGTCGTATTGGCCTTGTAAACCAGATAAGAAATCTGTTACAAAAATGGAATGTCAACCAGTTTCAGGTTTAAATGAGACACCAAAAACCGTTAGTTTTTTCTCGGCTTACTTGGGAGCTTGACATTAGTTCTCCTCCTCCTCCTTATGATAATGAACATGCAAAGCAGCACCAGCACGGCCACACTGACTGAAACAGCAACTCCAATAATAACATTCCTTCTGGTGTCGTCCATTTGATCTGATAAGAAATAATTGGATCTCCGAATTGTTATCATACAACTGATTTTTGATCTTATATGTCTTATTTCAATGTTAATTAGTACTTGACTTGTCCTTCAAAATGTTGGCTATTATGATCAATGACTAGCTTGTGACATTACACACCTGGCTGTGGGGGCGGGGAACTAGGCGGCCCTAACGATATAGCAGTGGATTCCAGCTCCTGGTCAAAAGGCGCTCCGGTCCTGAATCTGAGAGTACAGCTGGGCTTGAGAACTTGTCCGCCGTCTTTTCCTTCCCGAATTTTTGAGACGGAGTCGTTCAAGCAGGCACTGCAATCTGTCTGGCTCAAGTCGGGAGTACACTGGAGCACAGCGTGCCGGGGCACGCCGTTCGGCAATGCCGTGCTATTCATGGCGAACTTGGTGGCACTCGACGCGGCTTGCTCGACCAGATCATTGAGTAGAGGCATCACAACCTCCTTGAACCCATCAGTAATAGTGCTATTCATGGCCAAGATCTGTCGCGGCTCGTCTAATTTGATGGAGAAAATAGGCCGGCTTGAGTATCGGATCATGCAAAAAGCACGCCCCACATGATCGCCTCCTTTCTCGTCGGGCACCACTGCAACAAATTTCGACTCGTCTCTTTTAGACACGTCGCGCAAAGGGAGGCATTGACGTCTCCTCTGCAGAGCCCGATCGCGTTGACTTCGTCCGGAGATTGACCGGAAGAAGCGTTGCGGAATAATTCAATGTGGTTCTGGCCGGATTTAATGATTGTGGAGAGTAAGAGGGTGTTGAGGTTTTTCTCGTAGACGTCAATCTCAGCCGTTGAAGATCTTCTAATCCTCGCCATTCACTTGTCCACGTCACTGAGCACGTCTTCACATGGCGATGATACCAGCTCGCTCAACTTAGCTCGCCCAGCTCGCTCAACTTAGCTCGCCCAGCTCGCTCAAGTTGTAGCTGAATACAACAGAATCATCTAAACAGATTGTATATATCGTGGCTGTTCTCCAACCATGTTACTCATGATATCGATTTTTCTTGGAATGGGCAGGTAGCTAATTGCCAAATAATTATACTAATATGTATAAAATAGCCAATGTTCATTTATATCATAAAATAGTCGCAAGCTATTATAAACGGGTCTTAAATAAAATTAAAAAACACCCTTCATTAACGAATCATAATCAAAATATAAAGAAAACAAAAAAAAAACAAGGAAATAAATCACAAAATATATAAAATAGCAAGAGGTCCGTCTTTTTGAATTCTCAAATTAAAAAATCTCGATCTTTTTTAGAAAGCATAATATAAAAACTCAGAAATAACTCGATATTGAAATATCTTTTCTTTTCATTCACTAGATTTTTCGCGTTAGGTCGATATAAAAAAATCTATTAATAAAGTCGCAAGAGCACAAATTAATTCAACTATTTGTAGCTTTTTATAATGGTTCATATCAAACATAAAAATTAAAACAAATACCAACAAATTCTTTTTCTTACATATGAAATGAATAACACAAACATTTAAAGTAATTGTTTATAACTATGTCAAAACATTAATATCAATGAACGAAAAAATAGACTACGAATAAAGAGTACGAACATATATAAATTTATTTATAATTGTTAGTAGTGGTTTATTGGCATGAAATGACATTCTTCCTAACTCTGTTTGACTCGTTGATGGCCAACAAGTCCTTTGGAAAGAGCCTTTGTCTCTATGCGTCTCTCTTCGCCTATGTCGCGCTTGTCATGAACGCGTGTGTGTGTGTGTGTGTGTGTGTGTTTGTGTGTGTTTGTGTGTGTGTGTGTGAGAGAGAGAGAGAGAGAGAGAGAGAGAGAGAGAGAGAGAGAGAGAGAGAGGAAAAAAATCAAAACGCCTATTAAATGAAATCCCAAAAAATAAGTGCTAATGGTTTTTTGTTTATTTTAGAGTCAAAATTCACAAGGTTATATAAGATGATGGATTTGTTTTTTACTATTTTATTGAAAATCATGAAACAAGGGTCATTTTGCAGTCCTAAAAAGTTTGAAGTGTATTTTTCTAACTATATTTACATTAAATCTCCCTTTTTTCCTTACTAATTTCTCCTTTGGATTCTAATTGAACAAAACCCTTAAACAAAAATAAGCAACAGTGAATTTCAGGACCTTAATTCTCAAAACACTTTTGTTCGACCTTATACAAAGCAAAGACTATAGTGAGCACGACAAAGTCTGATGTAAAGCAAACAGCCACAGTATCCAAACCTTTTTGTTCGATATTTATCTGAAGTGATTCTTTCTTCTTCTTTTTTATTCATTTTTTGGGTACGGTCGGCGTCGCCGAAGATTTTTTTGTTGACCATGTCTGTTATATTTGAGTTTTAATTCGATTAATCAATTCAATTTCTACGAATAATTTATTCAATTTCTATGAATAAGTTACTGTTGTATTTCAATTCGATTAATTTTTACACTGATAATATAATCTGATATTTCTTTACAAACTGCTTTGTAAAATCATAATTTTTTTTGTAAGTTGTAATAATTGTTAACAACATAAATCGTATTAAAAAAGTCCTATCATAATTATTGGAATCGATCATAAAATCCTAAAACGACAATAAATTTAATAGGGTCCATTAAGAAAATAGCCAACTTAAACGTTTGACATTGTTAAATATCTAATGTTTGGTAAATCTTAGGTAAATAGTCATTTTCATGTATTTACAGACGTAAATCTTAGATAAATAGCCACCTTCATATATTAGGCCACATCATTATTTACGGTTATTTACTTAAGATTTACCAAACATTGACTATTTAGCAATGTCAACGTTTAAGTCAGCTATTTTCCTAAATTTATGTAAATTTAAGGAAAAATGGTATGAAGTAGCCAATTCAAACTATGACTTTTGCAAAATAACCATAGTTTCATTAAGTATAACAAAATAGCCAATTGAGAGTAATATGACTTTTAATCCTGTCTCGATTAATTTTAATCCAGTCTTCATAAAGCTTACATTTTGTCTTTATAGTTCGTTGAAATTAAATTTAATCCAGCCTAGATTAATCTTACTTGGGTTAGTTTACTTATAGTTGGCAAACTATGACTATTTTGCAAAAGCTTAAGTTCTATTTGGCTATATAGCCGCTTGATCATAAATTTAACTATGGAAAAATTAGAACCAATGAAAATGGAATAATGAAACAAAATATAATTAAACAGAGATACTGAACACACAGAAATGAAAAAAAAATACATGGATTAAAACCCTTGGAACATACTTCTAGTTGAAATTGCAAACTAACCAATATTTTAAAATGTTGAGAAAATAGCAAAAAATTATGATGTGGCATTATGCTTGTTTTTCTTATTATGACTTAACCCTTTATAAATACTCGATTATCAAAATCGTGCTTTTATTTTAAGGAGGATAATCGAATACTATGTTTTGATTTGAAAAATCTATTCTTTCTTTCCACATGTATAGTAACAAATTGTATAGTTAAATAAAGAACAAATTATTAGGTAACTACGCCACTTAGACTTTAAAATTTGTTGTTTAGCCAACCTTTAGTAAAGTTTAGATAAGTAGCTATATACATGACTTTGCATCATGTGGACTTTTTTGGTTTTCTTGGATTGCCCTTCCTTCAAATTTCGATTATGAAATGGATTTTGAAATTTTTATGCGTTTGACTTTGAAATTTTAATATTAGATATTACGGTTATTTATTTCAAATAAATAATTAACATATACTCTCTCTCTCTCTCTCTCTCTCTCTCTCTCGTAGATCTACATTTTTCTTGCTCACAGAACTCTGACTCACACCCGGAGTGGAAGCACGGAGTGGCCGGAGCAATCTCGGCGGCGGCGTTCGGATCAGTGCAGATGTTGATTCATCAGAGGGCTCGCCCGGGTCATCGAGAACGAGTCTCTTTAGAGAGTCTTCGCTACGTTTGGAGGCGTCATCAAAATCGAATGTCTGTTTGACGCAAGAGATCGGATTTGGTCTGGTCGAAAGCCCCAATTGATGCATCTAACGTTTGACTATCGTTGAAATTATATAATGTTTTTTTTCTTCTTTTCACTGTCTTTGCTTTGTTTAGTTCTCGATTCAATTATCATTACTATTCGACAAAGTGAGGATAAAAGGGAGAAAAAAAATTATCTCTTCTGACGAGGTCTTATTTGTGACTTTTTTTTCGAAAAATAAACATAGTTGAAATAATGGTATTTTTTGTCTTAAAATAGGAAAAACCTCTTTTTTTAATCTATTCTCAGATTTTGATTGGAAACAATTTTTTAGTTTTTTTTATGAACAATTTATGTTAATTTATCTTTCTTGTTTAGTTTTGCTTCATTTTTCAAGAGTTATTTTCGGCAATTTATTTATGTTAATATGAATACATTATCTATGTGAAATTTATGAGTCACTTTACTATTCACTATTTACAAAAGCTAAACACTATGTACAATGGGCTTAACCATTATTATTATTATTATTTTTTTATATATGCATGCACATTATTTGTTGTTTACTCAAATTAACCACTAATACTTTATATACATATGAAATGGGCTGCAAAATTTAATATGATGATTTGCAGGAGAGAGAGAGAGAGAGAGAGAGAGAGAGAGAGAGAGAATTGCTAAAAACGTGGGATATTTACTAAAGCTAACCATGATTTACAATAGGCTAATAACAATACGTACTTGATGGCGGGAGCGATATATGTCACCCATATGAGTAGTCCACTGCCAAAGAGCTCAATAACCCCATACCTCAAAGGAACATGTGTCAGTACATAATATTTTATCTAGTGCATATATTATACTCCTAGGATTTTAGCTTTTAGAAACTATAAATAGGGGTGTTCAAATGAAAAGAGGCTATTGTAGAACCACGGTTCTAAAGTGAGGTAGGTAGCTAAGGGTTTCACACAAACAAAAGGGGTTGACTTCAACGAAATTTACTCCCATGTGGTGGTGAAACACATCCTTTTATTTTTCTATAGTTAATCAATACGATTTAAAGTTAGAGCAAATGAATATAAAGAGACTTCGATTCTTCATTTGAATTTTGAGGAGAAAATCTCAATGCCTCAACTACAAGTATTTGTCAAGGTTGCAGATGAAGATAAAGTGTGTAATTTGAAGCAATCTCTGAGACAATAGTGCTTGATGGTTGATAGTTCATTGTACAAAATGAGGTCTCGTAAACTTTGTCGTTGTTGGCGAACTTATCGCCGTTTACCGGCTTTGTCAGAAGTCTTATTGAATCTCCTCCATGAATATCCCACCTCTCGGTCAGTTGGCGTGACGGTTACCCGGCTCCCAACATACGATACATCAAAAATTTCGATGAGAATTGAGCGTGGGTTAGGGTTCGGGGATGGAGCAGAGTGTTTTTGAAATCGTAGAATTGTCGCTATCGGGGCTTAAGGTGAGACGTCGATGGAGCTTCCGAGAAGTTGACGGCAATATTCTTGCTTCTTGATGGACATGGCCCATGAGTGTGCTTCAGATTTCATCACCGGCTTCAACATGTTTGAGGATGTCTTGGATCTAAACATGAAACCCACTTAATTAGTCTCCGGAAAATCATTCTTAATAACAATCAAATAGAATTCTTTCATGAAATTAGTCAAAGTTTTGGCGCATATTTTGCAAACCTTGATACATTGTCCGAATATAAATATGCGGCATAGGCTAGTCATAGGGAATATGGAAAAAACGCATTAGGGAGACCAATTAGTTTTCACTACTACAAATGTTGGATTATACAACCCACTTTCTACAACGCTTAACATAAGCGTTGTAGAAACTAGGGATTCTACAACGCTTAACATAAGCGTTGTAGAAACATAGTGTTTCTACAACGCTTATGGCTAAGCGTTGTAGAATCTCGGTGTTTCTACAACGCTTATGGATAAGCGTTGTAGGATATGATAGTTTCTACAACGCTTAAAGCTAAGCGTTGTAGAAGTACATAAATTTCAGATTTTCCACAACGTTTACACTATCCGTTGTAGAATCCTCGCCGCGGCACCACGTGATTTATGCCTCGGCGAGAACTTTCTACAACGCTTTGTAAAAGCGTTGTAGAAGGATGGGTCTCGCCGCGGCACAATTTAAACATCGCCGCGGCGACTCTTTCTACAACGCTTGTTACAAGCGTTGTAGATTCATGTCGCCGCGGCGATAACTATTTCTCGCCGCGGCGATAACTATTTCTCGCCGCGGCGAGATAATTTCGCCGCGGCTAGAAATATCCTCCGCCGCGGCGAGGTGGATACCGTGGCCAAGCAGTTTTTTAAGAAACTGTCTCGCCGCGGCGAGTGAGGAATCTCGCCGCGGCGACCCGTTCCTACAACGGATATTATAACCGTTGTAGGAACGTCTCGCCGCGGCGAAGACATATTTTCGCCGCGGCGAGGTTTTTTAGGTTTTCACTATAAAAGGCCGTTTTCAGTTTTTTTCTCATTTTTTCCAATACCCACACACGAGACAACCATTTTCGGCCGCTTCTCTCCAGTTTTTTTCTTTCAAAATCCCTCGCCACGTCCTCGCCGCCCCAAAATCTCGCCGTCGCCTTGTCCTCGCCGCCAACTCTCTCTCGCCTTGTCATCGCCGTCACTTTTCTCTCGCCGAGTCCTCGCCGTGCTTCCTCTCGCGCCTCTCTCTCTCTCTCTCTTGCCGCGTCATTGTAAGGTATGATTTTAAAAGTTTTTTAAGGTGTATATTGATTTAATTTGGTGTTGTTGATATGGATTTCTTGTTGTTTACCCGAATTGCATATAGTTTGATTTTTTGAATTCACAAATTTAGGGTTTTGTTTGATTTTCTCTTATTAGAACAAGAAATTAGGGTTTGGGTTAGTGGAATTTGAATGAGTGAATTTAGGTTAGTGGAATTTGAATGAGTGAATTTGAATGAGAATTTGAGTTAAATTGAAATGTCCGGATTGTGTTTGACATATTGTTACATAGGTTAGTGGTTAAAATGGTTATGTATATTAATGTTGAGATTGAATTGTTTATGAATTTGTGATTGATCGAATTGTTCATGAATTTGTGATTGGTCGAATTGTTTATGAATTATTTGTGATTGTTGGAATTGTTTTAATTTGTCATGTACTTAAATATATATTCTTGGAATTGATATATAATTTGTTATATGTTAATTGTAGAATTGTTTATGATTATGTTTTGTAGGAGCTTGAAAATGCCTCGAACTAAAAACACGGCCTCCAAGGCTCCGAGCTCTTCCAGAGGTCAGAGTAAAGTAAAAAGCAAGCGACCTCGTCAACAGTCTCCCGAAGAGGAATACAACTCGAGTATCTTTACTAGCAAGGTCGCAGAGGAACGCTACGACAAAATCTTGCCGCGTAACATTATCCATGAGAGAGGATTCAATGTAAGCAATACGTTGGATATAGGAAAGCAAATCCGCAACAGCATAGTTGGTCATGATTGGGGGAGGTATTGTGCTGTACCCGAGTTCGATTCGAACGTCAACTTCGTGTACGAATTCTACGCAAACTTGCCGGACTCCCAAGGTGATGTTGTGACGGTCCGTGGGAAACGGGTCGATATGAGTATCGAAGCTATCAACGATCTTCTTGGGACCCCAGATGTGCCTTTCGAGAACGAGGGCTATCGAGAATGGCTAAGAAGTTGCAGCCATGAGGAGATGTCACGGGTGTTGTGCATTCCGGGAGAGGATTGGGTCACTGAAAAAGGAAAAAGGGTACTCAAGCGTGACCAACTCACCAGGATCGCTAAAGCGTGGATTTACTTTGTTTGCGCTCGTCTCTATCCAATCAAGCACTTCACCATTCTCGACGAGGATCGTATCCAGGTGTTGTTCTGCATTGTTAAAGGCCTTTCCATTAACGTCGGTCGATTCATCTATAATTGGATGAAGAAACTCGACTATACTAATGAACGACACGGTTTGCCATATCCGGCGATCATTACCGGCCTTTGTACAAATGCGGGGGTACCACGCTCGAAAAGGGATACGATACACAGTTCAATGGGGCCTATTACGGATTCCATTATCGAGCGGTACAAGATTAGGGAGGATCCACAAGCGGAGGAAGAGGAAGAAGCGGAGGAAGAGGGTGAAGAGGGGGAAGCGGAGCCCCTATTGCGCTTACCAGCGCCTCCGGTAATCGACCCCGCCACCATCGACTACATTGCTCATTGCTCCAACTATCTCGTCGGCGGGTTCCAACACACGCAACAATACATGCACCAACAAGCGGAGTATGGCGCCTCTCACATCAATCAGTTGAACGATCTCTACTCTCGGTGGGACATCAACCAAGAGAATCAGGTGTTATTTCCTCCATATCCTCAGTACTTCGACTATCCATACGCACCACCACAGTGGCCACCGCATATGGCACCTCCTCAATATCCGGCGAACCCACCACCACCACCACCGAATAACGAGTAAATTTCAAGAACCAACAACACCAACTCTTCCATATAAATTTCAAACTCTTTTTAAATTTAAGTTTCAGTTTAAGACTCGCTTGGTTTGTTTATGTTTATGACTAGATTACTGTGTTTTATTTGTGTGTTTGAGACTTCAGTCTTTGTTTGAGACTTGTTTGGTGTGTTTTATTTGTGTGTTTGAGACTCGTTTAGTTTGTTTTATTTATTGTAGAAATTTTAATTGAATGATCATTTTATTTGTGTGTTTGAGACTCGTTCGGTTGACGATCGAATAAGTACCTATAATGAAACAAATACTTAAAAATAATGTTCATATATAATTTAAATAAACAAATAAAGTGTTAAAAAAATACCTTTAGATAGAGCTTTTGAATCAAAATTGGTATTCTTGGGTAACCCAATTTCGTCTGTTTTAGCTAAATACTCAGAACAAAACTCAACCGACTCTTCTGCTATGTAATTTTCAACTATGCTTCCTTCCGGCCTATTGTAGTTCTTCACGTAGCTTTTCAACACTTTCATATAACGTTCGATTGGATACATCCACCGTAAAAACACGGGCCCTCCTAATTTCACTTCACGTACCAAGTGGACGGTTAAGTGGATCATTATGTCGAAAAACGAAGGTGGAAAGATCTTTTCGAGCAAGCACAGAGTTTTCACCAATTCTGACTGCATTAAATCCAATCGAGTTGGATCGATGACCTTCGAGCAAATCGAGTTAAAGAATACACATATCTTTGATATTGCAAACCTCACATCTTTTGGCACAATTCCTCGCAAAGCAAGAGGCAACATTTGTTGTAGCAGCACATGACAGTCGTGCGTCTTCATTCCAGTAAGTCTCAAATCTTTCAAAGACACGAACCTCTTATAGTTTGACGAATGACCTTCGGGGACTTTAATAGAAGCAAACCAGTTACACAATTTCTTTTTCTCCTTTCGATCTAGAGTGTACTTTGCCGGTGGTAATTTTGTTTTTTTCCCACCCCCCTCCTCGGGATGCAAAATGCTTCTTATATTCATCTCTTTGAGATCCAATCGAGATTGTATTCCGTCTTTCGATTTATTTGGATCATCAAGAAGTGTACCAATAAGCGATTTGCAAACATTTTTCTCGATGTGCATAACATCCAGACAATGCCGGACGTAGTGTGTCTTCCAATAAGGAAGGTCGTAGAAAATCGATTTCTTCTTCCAAGGATTCTCTTTGAACGATTCTTTAGTACTAGCACTCCGCTTTCTTTTCCCAAGCACTTCATTGACGTTTTTAACCATCTCATAGACATCTTCACCAGAAAAATTCTAGGAGGGGGTCGTTCTTCTGAATTTCCATCAAACGCTTGTTTCAATCTTCTATACGAGTGATCTCTTGGTAAGAATCTTCTATGACCCAGAAAAACAGTTTTCTTACCATGCTTCAAACGGATGGAAGATGTGTCTTTCATGCAAATCGGACAACCAATCGAGCATTTCACAGAGTATCCTGACAAGTTTCCATAGGCCGGAAAATCATTAATAGTCCACATTAACATTGCCCTTAAGTTGAACGAATCTCCACGGTAAGCGTCTTTAACTTCCATCCCTTTCTCCCATAACATCTTCAAATCATCGACCAACGGTGCCAAATAGACATCAATATCATTTCCTGGTTGATTCGGTCCTGAAATCAAAAGCGTTAACATCAAGAACTTTCTCTTCATACATAGCTTTGGAGGGAGATTGTAGTTCACAAGTATAACCGGCCAAACACTGTATTTACTGCTCATCATGCTGAACGGGTTCATTCCATCAGAAGCTAGACCAAGGCGCAAATTTCGAGTATCAACACTGAAATCCTTATACTCTAAATCGAATGATTTCCACTGTGCAGCATCAGCATGATGTCTCAACATACCATCATCGATACGCTTTTCGGAGTGCCAAACCATGTTCTTCGCGTGTTTGACACTATTAAACATTCGACGAAAGCGCGGCATGGGAGGAATGTACCATAACGACTGAAATATATTTAACGAAAATCAGTAATAAATAATGAATATGAGCTACATGTATTTCCTAATCAAGTGATGAAAATGTACGTACCTTAACTGGAACTCCTTTAACCCCGTTACATGGAATTTTACCCTTCTTCCACCGTGACTCTTTGCATGTCGGACATTCATCTAGATCTTCATACTCGTGTCTATATAAAACACAATCATTTGGGCACGCATGGAATTTCTCGTACTTCATGCCTAATGTACCCAAAGTCTTCCTTGCTTCATACATACTTAAAGGTACTTTATTGTCTTTCGGAAATGCTTCTTTCAGTGTTTCCAACAATAGAGTAAAACTAGTGTTAGTCCAACCCCCCGACGCCTTCAAATGAAATAATGTAACTAAAAATGACAACTTCGAATAGCTTGTACACCCTTCATATAATGGTGTCTCCGCATCATTCATCATGGACTCAAACAATTCCGGTCGCTCAACAAAATCGTCCTCCAAATCATTCATCATTCCGCACATATCATCAATATCATCTTCAACATCATCCTCATTTGCCGTAGAACGAAAAACCTCACCATGGTAGAACCATCTTTGATACGAGGTCATTATTCCATATGCAAACAAATGGGTCCGAACGACATCAATCGAAAAATGTCTATGATTTCCACATTTAATACAAGGACAACGAATAGATTTCAAATCTACCATGTTCTCTCTAGCAAAATCACAAAACTCATCTACACCTTTTCGATATATCTCATTCAATCTATTCTCCCACATCCACTTTCTCATATTCATAAAAACCCTAATTATACAAAAAATTCCCAATTCTAATTAGTAAACTATCAAGAGAAAAACAATTAGAACAAGTTAAAGAAGAACTTACAAGATTTCGATGTGTAGATGAGACTAGTAAACGAGGACGCTCTAGAATGAGGTTACCCTAATTTTTTCGAGTGAGGTTATGAGAGAGTTCAAATTGAAAAAGACCAGAAATGAGAATTTATATCACCAGTCTCGTGTCACTCGCCGCGGCGGGATTTCTACTTTGCCGCGGCGAGACATTCTACAACGCTTATGTTAAGCGTTGTAGAATGTCTCGCCGCGGCAAAAATATGCGTTCGCCGCGGCGACAAATCCCGCCGCGGCGAGGTACAAATCCCGCCGCGGCAGGGGTCCTGCGCCGCGGCGGGAACACGTCGTCGCCGCGGCGAAAATCTTACCGAGAGCACCATGTTCCAGACATATACTCTCGCCGCGGCATTATACATTTTACGCCGCGGCGAATGTATTCCTCGCCGCGGCGGGAATTAGCCTTCGCCGCGGCGAGGCTTCTACAACGCTTATTTAAGCGTTGTAGAAAGGTCTCGCCGCGGCGGAAATTGTATACTGCCGTGGCGAGGACATCTAGGGTTTCCTCACCGCGGCGATGGCACATTTTCGCCGCGGCGAGAAGTTTCTGGGTAACTCTCGCCGCAGCGAGAATTTGGTTTCGCCGCGGCGAGTATCCTACAACGCTTATTCTAAGCGTTGTAGAATCATCTCGCCGCGGCGATAAATACACTTCGCCGCGGCGAGCTCCTACAACGCTTAGAATAAGCGTTGTAGGAGCGTCTTAAAATCTGAAAATTTCAAATTTTTTTAACTACCCGCCCTTTCATATCTATACTTAGCGTTTTTTCCCTCATTTCTCATTCTCATTTTCTTCTCATCTCCACTACTCATCTCTCTCGTCCCTCTCTCTCTCCGCCTGTCCCTCTCTCTCTCCGCCACTCTCTTGCCGCCCGTCCCTCTCTCTCTCCGCCACTCTCTCTCTCTCGGCCCCTCTCTCTCTCTCCGTCCCTCACTTCGCTGAACTACCGCGCCCTCGCCCCGCGCGTTCTCTCCCTCTCTCCGACCCTCACCTCCCTCTCCTCGCCGTGCGCCGCGCCCACGCCGCCCTCTCGCTGAGCCCCCTCCCTCACCTCGCCGTGCGCCCACGCCGCCCTCCGGTCTCACCTTGCTCGTGCCCACCCTCGCCGCGCGCCCTCACCTCGCCGCGCGCCCTCACCTCGCCTCACCACCTTCTCTTCGCCGCCCTTGTGCTCGTCCGTGTTTTTGAACTTTTTTACATGAACTTATTTAGTGTGAATTCGATATTGATTTGAAATTAGGAGATATTGTATTGGATTTGAGTTTATTGAATTGAAGTTTGATATTGATTTGATTTGAGAAATATATTTGATAGTAGATTGAATTGGGATTGAAATTGTGTTTTTGTTTAGAATCGGATTGGATTTGAGTTTATATTGTGATTGGAGTTGAGTTTATATTTAATTTTTGTTACATTTGAGTTGAAATTTTGATAACATTTGAGTTGAAAATTGAAATTATTATTTGAGTTTTGTTTATTAGATTCAATGTCGTCCACTACTACTACTTCTAGCGGTAGTGGTAAAAGAAAAATTAGAAGACAACTAGCGCTTAACTCCGATGAACAAGGAAAACGAAGAAACACTCTTATGGGTCGGGTTAATAAGGCTAAAACACTTGGTAAAAAAATCCCGGTACAATTTGATGATAAAGGGCAACCAATCGGTAAAGAGGGTGATGAGTTGTCGAGTTACTTTGGCGTGTTAGCAAGAGAACACGTTCCACTTTCGATGCGTGATTGGAGATGTAAAGACAACGCCCAAATTAAAGAACGGATTTGGAACGAAATGCAAGAAGGATTTACGATTCCTATCGAACAAAAACACGATTGTCTTATGAGAGTCGGAGAAGCCGCAAGGTTATTTCGTCATGAGATATACAACGATCTACTCAAAGACATAATCAACGAACCAATCGCCTTAAAGAGACCGGCTTGTATTTTGAAATACTATACAAGTATCACCGAAGAAGATTGGATAGCATTTGTTGAGTATAGACGAACCGAAATGTTCAAACAAACATCGGAACATGGGAAATCAAATATCGGAAAAAGTGTGTACAAATCTCGAACGGGCCGAAATGGATATCGAAAGCTTGATCAAGAAAAGGTTAGATTCATTTTTTTCTTTTAGTTATTTCAAATGTTGCAATTATTTTTTAATTTATTATATAATTACTTCTTACTAGCATGACGAAACGGGGGAATGGCCTACGAAAGAGGAACTTTGGATTGACTCGCGAATGAAAGACGTAGATAACTACAAGGATGAGAAAGACAAATTGATGGGAGAAAAAATCGTAAGTTCTTTACCTTTGTTATAACAATTAACCTTGTAATTTTATTTTCAAATAATTTTATGTGTAGAAAACGTTATCACAACAAGCATCGCAAGGGACATGGTTGCCGGAATCGGGAAAGAGTGTTTTGCAAGAAGCTTTGGGAACGTCGCGAGTTTGCGGTCAATCCAAACACACGTCGCGTTTTAAGTACTTTGTTCCTCCAACGCCCAACGAAGAAGTAATGAAGATGCGTCGGGAAATGAGCGAGTTAAAGTCTTTGGTGATGAAGGCATTCGGTGGAAATGGTAGCATTAATGTCGAGTCGCCTAGTGTCGAGCAAGTGAAAGAGAATCTCAACGCGAATGTTGTTGATGATAAAGAGATGGCAAATGTTGAAGAACACGTCAATGAAGCGGTCTCTTTAGGTATGTTTAATTTTTTTTATCTATTTATTAAAGATAAATGTTTTGGTATTAAGTTATTGATAAAATTCTTGATTCGCTTAGAACACGACGATGTTGATGATCGTCCGAAGATCGATCCTATCATTGTTGATGATCGTCCGAAGATCGATCCTATTGTTGTGGAAAAATCCAATAGTGTTCGTGCTAGTTGCTCTTTGAATCCAACCACGCCGGTGACACCGAGTTCGGATGAAAGCGTCGAGTGTCTTCTTTTCATTGATGACACCGAGTTCGGAGGCACAATTCATGTTGCAAATGGGCGAGCGTACATGAATGGAGGCGTAGTTCATTTCTCACCTTTGGAGGAAGGAAATTTACGCGTGGCCGTTTTGGGGGTTTTGATTAAAAAAGCAAAATTGCCAATTCCCACCGAAGAAGCTCAAACCGTTGAAGATGCTATAGGCGGGTTTGTCTCGTGGCCGAAGAGACTCACAGAAATGGACTCGGGAATAGAGAGTCGCGGTCCGGTTGTCAAACAACTCTCAAAGCTCGGTTTTGAGAGTGAAGCTAGCATCGATGATGCTAAGAAGATTCCGTACAAGGTGATTAATCCCAAGTATCGATTGCTCGCTCAACATGCCAACAAAGTAACGTTACCGGAAGGGGATGTGATTATGGTCAATGTTAGTCTAAGTCTCGCGGCTATCCCGATTCCGGTGTCATTTGAAGACATTTCCGATTTTTTGCAATACTTGGAAATTGGCGCGGGGAGCATAACGGTTTATATGGAGTAAGTTTTCTTTATATGCGTTTTTTAATATCAATATTCAATATTTAGTGTTTTGATCAACTAAATATTTGTTTGTCATAGCTATCTACGCTCGAGGCTAGAAAAGGCGAAGAAGACTTGAAATTTTTGTTTTATAAATCCGAGCTTAAGTTCGTATATCGAAAATGACGACGAGGAGGCTTATTTGTCAAAACGAGTCAAGGACGTTGGAAACGTGGTACGAGATTGCAAATTTGGTGAATTAGTTTTGATGCCGTATAACAAAGGTGCGCATTGGATGCTCGTTGTCCTCGACCTTTGGAGAAATAGCGCTATGTTCTTTGACCCGTTGAGAAATAAAATCCCAACCGATTTAAATCGATTGATAAAAAGGTAATATTTTGATTTCTTAAATAATTTTTATTATAAACCGTTCTAGATGTTTTTTCTCTTATAATCTCCGTGTAATATAGGGTTCTTGTTGATTTCAAGCTCGAGCATCAAAACGCCAATAGTAACGGGCAATCAACGTACATCAAGGCTTGGGACGCTCCGAGACAAACGGGAAACACGGAATGCGGGTATTTTGTCATTTCTTATATGCGTGATATAGTCGTAGGAGGTGTAGGAAAATTAGAAAATAAGAAATCCTATACGAAAGAGGATTTAGAGAGAGTTAGAGAAGAATGGGTAACTTATGTACAAACATTTATTAACTGTGATGATTAGCTAGTTTTTTTGAAGATGTATATATTAGATTTTGAATGTTTTGAAGATGAGGATATTTGAAGATGAATGTATATATTAGATATTTTTTGTATTGAAGATTATTTTCAGGTGCTACTATCGTGTAAAAAACAGATTCTGGATTGAAAATAAATGATTCTCGCCGCGGCGAACTTTTTTTCTCGCCGCGGCGGGAAATATTATTCGCCGCGGCGAGACAAGATACCGAGAGCAGGCAAATTAGAAATCTTAGTCTCGCCGCGGCGAGATTTTTTCTTCACCGCGGCGAGTTTTTAAAAAAAAATTCATCACCTTCCTGTAACGCATAATAATCCGTTGTAGAATAATCTCGCCGCGGCTAAGATTTGACTTCGCCGCGGCGAGTTGATTCTACAACGGATTATTATCCGTTGTAGAATGTTCTCGCCGCGGCGTGGAACGTACCTCGCCGCGGCAAATAACTCGCCGCGGCAAATAACTCGCCGCGGCGACGTATATTTCTCGCCGCGGCGACGTGCTTCTACAACGGATTGAAGATCCGTTGTAGAATATGTCGCCGCGGCGCGAATTATACGTCGCCGCGGCGAGATGTTTGAAAATGTTTAAAAATTACACAATGGATTCAACCCGTTGTAGAAGCTTCTACAACGCTTAAGAATCCGTTGTAGAAGCTTAGTTTCTACAACGGATAATTAAGCGTTGTAGAAAGCTGTTGGATTCTACAACGGATTTTTAAGCGTTGTAGAAGCTTCTACAACGCAGGATTCTACAACGCTTAAGAAGCGTTGTAGAATCATTCTACAACTGTTTTTAAGCGTTGTAGAATCCTATTTTTGTAGTAGTGTTTTGGTTTGTTATTTATTAAAAAAACTGAGAAAAAATAGCGTTTGTAATTAAAAGGTATTGAGACCCCAAATTACAATATAAAATGGAAACGAATAAAGAAAATTAAACCCAAATAATAGCAAGAAATATTCAAATATAAAAGTAACAAATTTGAAATTAGCCAAAAATAGAAGGAAAAAAACTGGTAAAAAAAATAAATAGAAAAGTGCCGTTTTGAGTGCCTGAACGAAGGTATTCGGCCTTGAAACATCCGAGATCTAGTGTCTCTGTGACGAATGAGATATATTTTCTAATTTTGGTAAGATAATTTTGATTGTGTATAGGTTTCTTTTTTAATTAGGGTGTTAGATATTGAAGTATGAAGCCAGTCTATTATAAAGTAAATGGATAGATCGTGTACTTGTCAAAAAAAAAAAAAAAAAAAAAACTAGAAACGGTCGTTTGAGGAAATAGAGAAAGCAAATGTCAACAATGTCCTTTCCATTTTTCCACAGGGCCCGCCAAATTTACTTTCTTGTTCATTACTAGAATATGACTTGTCTCCTTCTTCCCCCTTTAAACACTCCAACATTTAGATTTAAATTTACATAGTATTTTTGTAAGTCTCGAGCTACAGAACAAGCTATGTGAGCAAATAAGCCACGAATAAGGCTCCATGAAACCAAAAGGCAAAGGTTTTTGACAAAGTCCAAGATGAAAATCAATCCCTCATTCCATACATTTACCATCAATGTAGCAATCTATTCTCTGGCCATCATCATTTTGTTATTGACAAAATCCGAAGCCGACTATTGGGTACATTATTGTCATCCGAACACCACGTTCACACCCAACAGCAGATACGAATCCAACCTCAAACTCCTTTTCTCTTCCCTCTCTTCCAATACAACTCAGCTCAACGGCTCATACTACAACACAACCGTGGGTCAAAGCCGCGACACCATTTATGGCTCCTTTCTGTGCCACGGTGATCTCATCCCTCGGGACTGTCGGGGCTGCGTGGCAACTGCGGCCAGAGAGGTCACCGATCTTTACTGCCCCAAAAACATAGAAGCCATTGTGTGGTACGACGATTGCATGTTGCAGTACTCAAACACTTCGTTCTTCGAGACGATGAGGCAATCGCCGCTTTTCTACTTGTGGAACCGGAATAACATAACCGACCCCGGAGGAACGTTTAATGGTCTGGTCGGCGACACGATGAGGGAAGCGGTGTCGGCGGCTTCAAGCGAAAGCGACAGGTTCGCTACCCGCGAAGTCAACTTCTCGGCGTTCCAGAGCTTGTACACCCTCGCTCAGTGCACCCCCGATATCAGCAGCATGGACTGTGGGATCTGCCTGAGTAGCGCTGTTTCTCAGCTCCCAACTTGCTGCGCCGAAAAACAAGGCGGTCGTGTTTTAAACCCGAGCTATTACGTCAGATTCGAGACGTACTTGTTTTACACAAAGGCCGAGCCTGCGGTGGTACCGAGCCCCGCGCCTGAGATTCTCCCTTCTTCTCCTCCACAGCCTTCAGTGGAATCGAGAGGTCGATTTTGTTACAGTTCAGATATGTGCATGAATGTGGAATCTGAATTAGTTGTGCCTTTCTTGCAGGATCAAATGATAATACTTGGGCAAGTAGAACCGTAATAATCGCTATTCCTGTTCCGACTGTCGTACTGTCGCTGTCGATTTTGTTGTTACGCCATATGTTGGCTTTATTTTTAGTGCAAGATGTTTGGAAAGATGTCGGTCTTCATGCTTTAGCTTCTGGTAAGACATCCTTCCTCATGTGCGCAGACAGTTTTTCGGGCAAGTTTCCAGTTTTGCCATATTGCTTCGCTTGTGACTTTATTGCGTTATATTCGTGTGTGGATGGGTAAGGAAACCCTAGATACACTTCCAGGCATGTACAACTGCTATAAAAGCCATGCGTTTCCCCCTTAGCAGCCTCGACGCTTTTGATAAAAACACTTAGAGCTCCTAGACGTGCAAGACCGGCGGATTGGGAGGCTTTGTGTTTTGTTAAGAGCGGTGTATTCTCTCATGCACTATTCCAGAAAGATTGAGTGTTTTGAGCGATTTGAGTTGTAATCATATGAGACCTTGCTTGTACTATTGACCACTGGCAGAGTACCCTCAGACGTAGGTGTATTGCACCGAATTGGGTAACCATATTGTATGTCACTTTCTTATCGCACTTTTGTTGTTTATCCATTATCTGTGTTCAAGCAAGTTATCGGACACATTGTCAACACTTTATGTGCGACATCTTGTTTTTGTGACTAATCAGAATTTCAGATTTTAATAGGATATTGTTATTGGCGGAAGAGAGGAGGGCTGGTTAGTTATAACGCGGTAAGCAGTGACCAGAATGGTAAATGTTTCAACGTGTTGAACTGTATATCTGCATATATATATATATATATATATATATATATATATATATATCTTGCTATACCTACTATTGGAAGTTTATGGGTTGTGTTTGCTATGATTTTGCAGGTGATAGTGAGATCACTACTACAGCAGAGTCTCTGCGATATGACTTAGCAAGACCTCAAGCGGCCACGGACAACTTTTCCGATGAAAACAAGATAGGCGAAGGTGGATTCGGCACAGTTTACAAGGTTATAACATTATTTTTGTGCGAGCTTTTACTCATATATATGTTTTAACACAAAAGTATTGACATTATGAAAGTATCTCAACGAGATAAGAGAACCTTGGATACAAAAATAGTTACAGTGTTTAAGATCTTGATTGTTTTCACCAATACTGTGTAAGACGAATTACTAAATGGATTATAATATTCATAGGGTGTGCTTTCTGACGGGAAAGAGATAGCGGTGAAGCGGCTCTTGAGATCGTCTTTGGAAGGCGTACATGAGTTCAAGAACGAAGTATTGTTGGTCGCTAAGCTTCAACACCGAAATCTAACAAGGCTTTTTGGCTATTATGATCAATGACTAGCTTGTGACATTACACACCTGTCTGTGGGGGCGGGGAACTAGGCGGCCCTAACGATATAGCAGTGGATTCCATGTCCTTGTCAAAAGGCGCTCCGGTCCTGAATCTGAGAGTACAGCTGGGCTTGAAAACTCGTCCTCCTTCTTTTCCTTCCCGAATTTTTGAGACTGAGTCGTTCAAGCAGGCACTGCAATCTGTCGGGCTCAAGTCGGGAGTACACTGGAGCACAGCGTGCAGGGGCTCGCCGTTCGGCAATGCCGTGCTATTCATGGCGAACTTGGTGGCACTCGACGCGGCTTGCTCGACCAGATCATTGAGTAGAGGCATCACAACCTCCTTGAACCCATCAGTAATAGTTTCCGGGCTCGCCAAGATCTGTCGCGGCTCGTCTAATTTGATGGAGAAAATAGGCTGGTTTGAGTATCGGATCATGCAAAGCAGGCCCCACATGATCGCCTCCTTTCTCTTCGGGCACCACTGCAACAAATTTCGACTCGTCTCGCTTAGACAATTAGCGCAAAGGGAGGCATTATTGACGTCTCCTCTGCAGAGCCCGATCGCGTTGACTTCGTCCGGAGATTGACCGGAGGACGCGTTGCGGAATAATTCAATGTCGTTCTGGCCGGATTTAATGATTGTGGAGAGTAAGAGGGTGTTGAGGTTTTTCTCGTAGACGCTGCCAGCGGTGAAGTATCCGATGGAAGAACAGTTCCAGCAGAATTCTGCGGTGTGCGTGCAGTCTTGGGCAGCTTTGGGAAGAAATAAAGCGAGCGTGAGCGTGATCAAAACAGGGACGAGTAACACAGCTCGGACATTTCTGACGGAGGAACTCATTGTGGCTTTTTTTTTTTTTAAAAAAACCTGAAGATCTTTGGGCCTAGATTATATATAGAGAATGTATATCTGCCTTATATATATATATTTTTATTTTATTTTATAAAGGAATGGGTCAACTTATACTTTTTATTCCGAGAAGACGCCTTTGTAGACTACTATCATCACCCACTAGTTTCAACTTTCAAGTTTCAACAAGACAAAAGAGTGATCTTTAAAGATTCTCTTTTGTGTGGTGTATCTGTGTTCGCAAGTTGACGTGATCACATGGCTTTAGATTTCGAAGACTTATGTCACTAAACAGATTGTATATATCGTGGCTGTTCTCCAACCATGTACTTTCCTTTTAAGTTCTACTTTTCCTTTATTCTAAAGCCCTAGTTTAATTCTCTGTTTTCCAATTAATGATAATTATTCATATGACGCGTTTCAATGAATACTAGTCATATGGAGTTAGGTCTCACATATAGTAGGAAATTTCTACAACAAACTATTGATGATATCGATTTTTCTTTGAATGGGCAGGTAGCTAATTGCCAAATAATTATACTAATATGTATAAAATAGCCAATAATCATTTATATCATAAAATAGTCGCGAGCTATTATAAACGGGTCTTAAATAAAATTAAAAAAATACCCTTCATTAATGAATCATAATCAAAATATAAAGAAAAAAAACAAGGAAATAAATCACAAAATATATAAGATAGCAAGAGGTCTGTCTTTTTGAATTCTCAAATTAAAAAATCTCGATCTTGTTTAGAAAACATAATATAAAAACTCAGAAATAACTCGATATTGAAATATCTTTTCTTTTCATTCACTAAATGTTTAGCGTTAGGTCGATATCAATAAGTCTATTAATAAAGCCGCAAGACCACACATTAATTCAACTATTTGTAGCTTTTTATAATGGTTAATATCAAACGTAAAAATTAAAACAAATACCAACAAATTCTTTTTCTTATATATGAAATGAATAACACAAACATTTAAAATAATTGTTTATAACTATTTCAAAACACAAATATCAATGAACGAAAAAATAGACTACGAATAAAGAGTACAAACATATATAAATTTGTTTATAATTATTAGTAGTGGTTTATTGGCATGAAATGACATTCTTCCTAACTCTGTTTGACTCGTTGATGGCCAACAAGTCCTTTGGAAAGAACCTTTGTCTCTATCCGTCTCTCTTCAGCTATGTCGTGCTTGTCGCGCGCGCGCGTGTGTGTGTGTGTGTGTGTGTGTGTGTGTGTGTGTGTGTGTGTGTGTGTGTGTGTGTGTGTGTGTGTGTGTGTGTGAGAGAGAGAGAGAGAGAGAGAGAGAGAGAGAGGAAAAAAATCAAAACGCCTATTGAATGAAATACCAAAAAAAAAAGTGTTAAGGGTTTTTTTTGTTTATTTTAGAGTCAAAATTCACAAGGTTACATAAGATGATAGATTTGTTTTTTACTATTTTATTGAAAATCATGAAACAAGGGTCATTTTGCAAACATAAAAAAGTTTGAAGTGTATTTTTCTAACTAAATTTACATTAAATCTCCCTTTTTTTCCTTACTGATTTCTCCTTTGGATTCTAATTGAACAAAATCCTTAAACAAAAATAAGCAGACACAGTGAATTTCAGGACCTTAATTCTCAAACACTTTTGTTCGACCTTCATACAAAGCAAAGACTATAGTGAGCAGGACAAAGTCTGATGTAAAGCAAACAGCCACAGTATCCAAACCTTTTTGTTCGATATTTGTCTGAAGTGATTTACTTATTCTTCTTTTTTATTCATTTTTTTGGGTACGTTCGCCGCCGAAGATTTTTGTTGACCATATCTGCTGTATTTGAGTTTTAATTCGATTTATCAATTCAATTTCTATGAATAAGTTACTGTCGTACGAATTTTAATTGACACATGATATTAATTTTTACATTGATTATATAAATCTGATATTTCTTTACAAACTGCTTTGTAAAATCATTTTTTTTTTGTAAGTTGTAATAATTGTTAAAAACATAAATCGTATAAAAAAAGCCTATCATAATTATTGACATTGATCATAAAATCCTAAAACGACAATAAATTTAACTATGGAAAAATTAGAACCAATGAAAATAGAATAATGAAACAAACTATAATTAAACAGAGATACTGAACACAAAAATGAAAAAAATACATGGATTAAAACCCTTGGAACAGACTCATAGTTGAAATTGCAAACTAACCAACGTTTTAAAATGTCTAGAAAATAGAGAATTGTTAACAAATAAACCACTTAAAACATATTAATTTTATTTTAACCAAACGTTTAGTTAATAGTTGATAATTAGCCAAATTGATGATGTGGCAAGTGAAACCACTTACTTTGTACCGAATATACCCTTATTAGTTAATTGATAAAATTGATTTTCGTATTAAAAAATCATCATTATTCTTTAAATTCATTAATTATAGGATCTGGATTTTATGAATTCAAAATAAATTGAAACAAAAAAAAAAGAACCAAAAAGAGGAAAGAGTGGACGTGGAGCGTCACGTCATCAGCTTCAGCTTCTTGGGTGGGGATCACAAACTGAACAACTACCGATTGATTTTCGTTTCTGTTTTTTATTAAAAAAAAAATATACAGTAAATAATCGGTACTAATCGTTAATAATCATTTCTGCTATTTTTCTTTTAAGTAATATTCGGTAATAATCGTTAATAATCGTTTATGATGTTTTTCTTTTTAAGTAATAATCGTTAATAATTTTGTGCGTTCTTTTAAGTAATAATTTCTTAAATTTCTTAATTTTGTGTGTTTTTCTTTTAATTTTGCAATTTTGATTTGCTTTAAATTTGCTCTATGTAGTTTTTTTTTATTGTTTCTTTCCGAGAGTAGATTAAAAAATTAATTAATAGTTGCTTAAATTAAGGAATTAGTTACAAGATTAATTGTTTTTTATTTCTTAATTATATCACTTATATATGGTGGAAGTTATTTAGGGGTAAGGAAGTCTTTTTTCAGTGGTAATAAATCCGCATGGCTAATAAGCATAAATTACCTAAACGGTGGTTAAAATGCAATTTTAAGTTTAAAAATGGCTAAAAATATTCTACACCGCCCTTAAAAAATACCCAAAAATTATGATGTGGCATTATGCTCGTTTTTCTTATTCTGACTCAACCCTTTATAAATACTCAATGATCAAAATCTTGCTTTATTTTAAGGAGGATAATCAAATACTACGTTTTGATTTGAAAAATCAATTCTTTCTTTCCACGTGTATAGTAATAGATTGTATAATTAAATAAAGAACAGATAATTAGGTAACTAAGATACGTAGACTTTACGATTTGTTGTTTAACTAACTTTTAGTAAATTTTAGATAACAACTATATACATGACGCGGCATCATGTGGACTTTTTTTGTTTTCTTGGATTGCCCTTCCTTCAAATTTCGATTATGAAATGGATTCTAAAATGTTTATGCGTTTGACTTTGAAATTTTAATATGAGATATTATGGTGATTTATTTCAAATCAATAATTAACGTATATTCTCTCTCTCTCTCTCTCTCTCTCTCTCTCTCTCTCTCTCTCTATCTCTCTATCTCTCTTCTCTCTCTCTCTCATAGATCTAAATTTTTCTTGCTCACAAAACTCTGCCTCACACCCGGAGTGGAAGCACGGAGTGGCCGGAGCGATCTCGGTGGCGGCATTCGGATCAATGTAAATGTGAGTATGCTTCATCAGAGGGCTCACCCGGGTCATCGAGAACGAGTCTCTATAGAGAGTCTTCGCTACGTTCGAAGACGTCACAAAATCGAAGGTCGATTGATGCAAGAGATCGGATTTGGTCCAGTCGAAAGCCCCGATTGATGCATCTAACGTTTGACTATCGTTGAAAGTATATAATGTTTTTTTTCCCTTCTTTTCGCTGTCTTTGATTGGTTTAGTTCTCGATCCAATTGCCATTACTATTCGGCAAAGTGAGGGTAAAAGGGAGAAAAAAAATATCTCTTCTGACGAGGTGTTATTTGTGACTTTTTTTTTTTCGAAAAATAAACATAGTTGAAATAATGGTATTTTTTGGTCTTAAAATAGGAAAAAAAAATTTAATTCAATTATTTTTTTTTTATCTATTCTCAGATTTTGATTGAAAACAATTTTTTAGTTTTTTATGAACAATTTACGTTAATTTATCTTTCTTGTTTAGTTTTGCTTCATTTTTCATGAGTTATTTTTCTGGCAATTTATTTATGTTAATATGAATACATTATCTATGTGAAATTTTTGAGTCAGTGTACTATTCACTATTTACCAAAGCTAACCACTATTTACAATGGGCTTAACCATTATTTTTATTTTTATTTTTTATATATATGTATGCACATTATTTGTTGTTTACTCAAATTAACCACTAATAGTTTATATACATATGAAATGGGCTGCAAAATTTCATTTATTTTTTAATATGATGATTTGCAGGAGAGAGAGAGAGAGAGAGAGAGAGAGAGAGAGAGAGAGAGAGAGAGAGAGAGAGAGAGAGAGAGAGAGAGAGAGATGCTAGAAACGTGGGATATTTACTAAAGCTAACCATGATTTACAATAGGCTAATAACAATACGTACTTGATGGCGGGGGCGATATATGTCGCCCAAATCAGTGGTCCAGCCAAAGAGCTCAATAACCCCATACCTCAAAATGCAGCTTTCCTGAGTTTGAGAAACTTTACACATTTAACACTTCTTTAGGATTACACTTCAAGGAATATTCAAAGGAACATGTGCCAGTACATAATATTTTATCTAGTGCATATATTATACTCCTAGGATTTTAGCTTTTTACTCCCAAGTGGGGAACACACGTCCTTTTTTTTTTTTAATAGTAAATCAATATGATTTAAAGTTTGGGCAAATGAATATAAAGAGACTTCGATTCTTAATTTGAATTTTGAGGAGAAAATCTCAATGTGGCTCAACTACAAGTATCATGGTTGCAGATGAAGATAAAGTATGTAATTTG
Source organism: Urtica dioica subsp. dioica (assembly GCF_054948205.1). Taxonomy (NCBI): domain Eukaryota; kingdom Viridiplantae; phylum Streptophyta; class Magnoliopsida; order Rosales; family Urticaceae; genus Urtica; species Urtica dioica. The sequence continues at coordinate 25,426,541 of NC_142764.1, forward strand.
AAGCAATCTATGAGACAATAGTGCTTGATGGTAGATAGCTCATGGTAAAAAATGAGGTCTCGTAAAAAAAACTGTTATAGTTGTGTGTATCATGCAACATGTGTGACCAAGGAGTGTCATTGATTACTTCTTCGATATCCTCTTTGTCGTTGTTGGCGAACTTATCGCCGTTTTCCGGCTTTGTCAAAAGTCTTATTGCATCTCCTCCATGAATATCCCACCTCTCGGCAGTTGGCGTGACGGTTACCCGGCTCCCAACATACGATACATCAAAAATTTCGATGAGAATTGAGCGTGGGTTAGGGTTCGGGGATGGAGCAGAGTGTTTTTGAATCGTAGAATTGTCGCTATCGGGGCTTAAGGTGAGACGTCGATGGAGCTTCCGAGAAGTTGACGGCAATATTCTTGCTTCTTGATGGACATGGCCCATGAGTGTGCTTCAGATTCCATCACCGGCTTCAACACATTTGAGGATGTCTTGGATCTAAACATGAAACCCACTTAATTAGTCTCCGGAAAATCATTCTTAATAACAATCAAATAGAATTCTTTCATGAAATTAGTCAAAGGTTTGGCGCATATTTTGCAAACCTTGATACATTGTCCGAATGTATATATGCGGCATAGGCTAGAGTCATAGGGAATATGGAAAAAACGCATTAGGGAGACCAATTAGTTTTTGGTATGTTATTTATTCAAAAACTGAGAAAAAATAGCGTTTGTAATTAAAAGGTATTGAGACCCCAAATTACAATATAAAACGGAAACGAATAAAGAAAATTAAACCCAAATAAAAGCAAGAAATATTCAAATATAAAAATAACAAATTTGAAATTAGCCAAAAATAGAAGGAAAAAAACTGGTAATTTTTTTTTTTGAAAATTGCCGTTTTGAGTGCCTGAACGAAGGTATTCGGCTTTGAAACATCCGAGATCTAGTGTCTCTGTTACGAATGAGATATTTTTTAATTTTGGTAAGATAATTTTGATGGTGCATATGGTTCTTTTAATTAGGGTGTTAGATATTGAAGTCTGAAGCTAGTCTATAATGGAGAGATCGTGTACTTGTCAAAAAAACTTGAAACGGTCGTTTGAGGAAATAGAAAGCAAATGTCAACATTGTCCTTTCCATTTTTTTTCCACAGGGCCCGCCAAATTTACTTTCTTGTTCATTACGAGACGTATATGACTAGGTCTCCTTCTTCCCCCTTTAAACACTCCAACATTTAGATTTAAATTTAAATAGTATTTTTGTAAGTCTCGAGCTACAAAACCAGCTATATGAGCAAATAAGCCACAAATAAGGCTCCGTGAAACCAAAAGGCAAAGGTTTTGACAAAGTCCAAGATGAAAATCAATCCCTCCTTCCATACATTTACCATCGATGTAGCAATCTATTCTCTGGCCATCATCGTTTTCTTATCGACAAAATCCGAAGCCGACTATCGGGTACATTACTGTCGTCCGAACACCACGTTCACACCCAACAGCAGATACGAATCCAACCTCAAACTCCTTTTCTCTTCCCTCTCTTCCAACACAACTCAGCTCAACGGCTCATACTACAACACAACCGTGGGTCAAAGCCGCGACACCATTTATGGCTCCTTTCTGTGCCGCGGTGATCTCGTCCCTCGGGACTGCCGGGGCTGCGTGGCAACCGCGGCCAGAGAGGTCACCGATCTTTACTGCCCCAAAAGCATAGAAGCCATTGTGTGGTACGATGATTGCATGTTGCAGTACTCAAACACTTCGTTCTTCGAGACGATGAGGCAATCGCCGCTTTTCTACTTGTGGAACCGGAATAACATAACCGACCCCGGAGGAACGTTTAATGGTCTGGTCGGCGACACGATGAGGGAAGCGGTGTCGGCGGCTTCAAGCGAAAGCGACAGGTTCGCTACCCGCGAAGCCAACTTCTCGGCGTTCCAGAGCTTGTACACCCTCGCTCAGTGCACCCCCGATATCAGCAGCATGGACTGTGGGATCTGCCTGAGCAGCGCTGTTTCTCAGCTCCCAACTTGCTGCGCCGGAAAACAAGGCGGTCGTGTTTTAAGCCCGAGCTGTTACGTCAGATTCGAGACGTACTTGTTTTACACAAAGGCCGAGCCTGCGGTGGTACCGAGCCCCGTGCCTGAGATTCTCCCTTCTTCTCCTCCACAGCCTTCAGTGGAATCGAGAGGTCGATTTTGTTACAGTTCAGATATATATGTGCATGAATGTGGAATCTGAATTAGTTGTGCCTTTCTTGCAGGATCAAATGATAATACTTGGACAAGTAGAACCGTAATAATCGCTATTTCTGTTCCGATTGTCGTACTGTCGCTGGCGATTTTAATAGGATATTGTTATTGGCGGAAGAGAAGAGGGCCGGTTAGTTATAACGCGGTCCGCAGTGATCAGAATGGTAGATGTTTCAACGTGTTGAACTGTATATCTGCATATATATATATATATATGTATATATATATATATATATGTATGTATCTTGCTATACCAATTATTGGAAGTTTATGGGTTGTGCTTGCTATGATTTTGCAGGTGATAGTGAGATCACTACTACAGCAGAGTCTCTGCGATATGACTTAGCAAGACTTCAAGCGGCCACGAACAACTTTTCCGATGAAAACAAGATAGGCGAAGGTGGATTCGGCACAGTTTACAAGGTTATAACATTATTTTTGTGCGAGCTTTTACTCATATATATGTGTTAACACAAAAGTATTGACATTATGAAAGTATCTCAACGAGATAAGAGAACCTTGGATACAAAAATGGTTACAGTGTTTAAGAACTTGATTGTTTTCACCAATACTGTGTAAGACGAATTACTAAATGGATTATAATATTCATAGGGTGTGCTTTCTGACGGGAAAGAGATAGCGGTGAAACGGCTCTTGAGATCCTCTTTGGAAGGCGTAAATGAGTTCAAGAACGAAGTATTGTTGGTCGCTAAGCTTCAACACCGAAATCTAACAAGGCTTTTTGGATTTTGCCTGGAAGAAGAAGAAAAGATTCTAGTCTATGAATTCGTCCGCAACAAAAGCCTTGACTACTTCTTATTTGGTTTGTTACACTTCTTCTATCGGAATTTTATTTCTTGCATCAAATAGATAAATGTGAGCAATGTTGGTGGAATTTGGTTCATCGCTATTTAAAATTATCACTGAAATTAACTAAAAATAATAGCTTAAATGCCTCTGTAATCCATAGAGTTTTCTTGATATGTGCAGACGAGTCTAGCGATTCATCACCGTTGGATTGGTCAAGACGGTTCAAGATAATTGGTGGAATAGCTCGAGGGATTCTCTATCTCCACGAAGATTCTAGGCTTAGGATTATTCATCGCGATCTCAAAGTTAGCAATGTACTATTAGATAGATGAACAAATGAATGCGAAAATATCAGATTTCGGAACGGCTAGGCTATGTGGAGTTGATGAGACTCATGGCAGCACCAATCGGATCATTGGAACATAGTGAGTAATCATAATTCTCCTTAACTATAAAACTCTTTGGAGTTCCTGTTTCTTAACGTTTTGATATTATTACAGCGGCACTACAACAAATACGACATTTACCGACGATTTTTTTCGTCGCTAAATCTCTTTAGCGACGATTATCGTCGCTAAATATGCGTGCCTAAATATATTTAGCGACGATTTTTTCGTCGCTAAATATTTACCGACGATATTAGCGACGATAATGTCGTCCCTAAATGTCGTGACGAGAAGTTTTTTTCCATTTTGAAACATGAAATTAGCGACGACTTTGTCGTCGCTAATTCACGCGCTAAAATTTCCCGCGTGAATTAGCGACGACAAAGTCGTCGCTAATGACTTCTGTGTAATAATATTTAGCGACGACTAATTATTATTATTATTATTTTTTTTTATTTTTTTCGTCGTTAATTATTTATTTTTTATGGTTTTTTGTTTATGAAATTCTAAAATGAAAAATCAAATAAAAACTAAATTATATTATCCAAATCAAGAAATATATAAAATCCGATTACGTACGTTTTCGGTTATCGAGAAATATGTAAATAATAATCTACTATACACAAAATTTCTAATAAAACACTACTCGCGACGTTTGCTTTGTCGTCCCGCCGCTCGTTTTCCTCCTCCTCGACGTGAAACGCTCTTTTGCTGGCGCTGAAGTTCTGCAGGCTGCGGCGTCGGAGTAGACTGACTTGGTCCGCCGGGCGTCGTCTGCTGGCTGGCGTCGGGAGTCCTCTGCTGGCCGCCCGTCGGAGTGTGGACGTCGGGCGTCGGAGTGTGGATGCCGGCGTCGGAGTCTGCTGGCTGTGGGATGACGGAGCCTGCTGCGAACTCTGCGGAAATTGGGACATGAACGAGCTAAGGTTGAGGCCGGGCACCTGACTCTGTATTGTCTCGGCGAACGCGGCGAGGGTCGATGTCAACACCTCCTGCGAGACATATCCTGGTTGCGACGTCCCAGCCTCCGAACCGTAGACTTCGGCGACTTCAGCCGCCATCTGTGCTCCCTGTGGCACCAAACGTCCGACGCCGGTCAAGTGATCAGTCCGCGAACCCATAATATCGCGGATCGCCTGCTGCTCTAGAACGGAAATATCAACGTCCGCTCCTTGGTGCTCAGCCTCCGCTCGCAACGTGTTGAACCTAGCGACCAGTCGATCCTGATATAATTAACTAGTTAGTATATATTAATCGAAAAATAAGAAAAATAAATGTAAACTTACATAACGTGCGGAGGCTTCAGGAGTCAGCCATTCGGACTTGTCGGACTGATGTTGGCGCTTGTAGTTCGCAAACAAGCTCTCGAAAGCGCCTGTCTCGACGCTCTTCTGCATGTAAACAAAACTTCAAGTGTTAGATAATTTTAACGATTTGATGTATCATATAAACATAAAACTTACGTTCTTCATGCGGTGGGTCGAGAACCCAATCGTCCCCTGTCGAGTCTTCGTCTTCTTCTTCGCGCGATTCGCCTTGCTCTTCGCTTGAATGACCTGTAATATAAGTAACCGTACACGTAAAGAACAAATCGTTTAATAAAAGGGTAAACACATATTTAACGTAAATGATTTGATTACCTTAAATTCATCGCTCGTATATCGTTGTATCAGCGTCTCCCATTCGGTGTCGAGCTTAACGGTCCTCGGTTTCAGCGACCGCGCCACCTGTACGCTGCTCTTGCAGTCGATGTCGAACCATGACCGCAAGGTATGCCTCCAATCGCGAAGACGAGTCTTCGCGTCTCGAATGATTGCCGCATCGACAATCGCCTTCTTCTTCCCGGTTGCATCACCATCGACTCGAATGTCGTACTTGTCTCGAATCGCTGCTCGGATCTCGGCCTCCTTCGCCGGCCCCACGTTCGCATTCGTCCACCTTGGGACCGTAGGCGAGATCTTGTCTCGGACGACCAACCCGAGCGTGTTCGCGAACGTCGCGAGATCCGGATCCATCTCGCGCTCTGACTGCAAGAACGACTGAAACTCCTCGTTATAAACGACGACTTCCTTCACCCCGGGGCGTCGTGCACGCTCAGATCGAATCCCGACCGTCGGCCCACGCACGGCCGGTTCGATATGCTCGTCTTCTTCTTCGACGCCATCATGTACGGGCGCCGACTGGCAATAATTCGGGAGACGGGCTAAGAAGTCATCCCCGTCTCCGCTGCCTCCAGCTCCTGTAGCCGCAGCCATCTGAAATTCAAAACAAAATACGATCCTACCGAAATTTCGGCAGAACCTCCCCTATAAACTTAACAACCCGGCATCAGCCTTTAACTATAAAACCTGCATAGAAACATCCTAAAACTAACAACAAATCCAACCTCAGTGGTTCGATCATTTTTAAATCTATAAACAACTAATTAATTTCACATTTTTAGTCATTTCTAACAAAAATTAAATCCAATTTCAATTTCAATCCATAACCAATTAATTAATTTCACATAAACTACCTAATTTTCGTTAAACTAATTCATTAATTTAAGTTTGTTACCTTTAGATAATCGGTTAGTAATTACCTTTAAACTAATTCGTTAAACTACCTTTAATTCATTAATTCATACATAAACTACACAAACTTAAACAATTTTAAATTTTCTAATCGTAATTAACAAAATTACATTTCCTAATTTATTAATCTCTAATCTACTATACTTATATACATAATTAATCTCTAATCCTAATTTACAATTTTAAATTATCAAACATCCTAAATTATATCGTAAATAAATCCTAAATACTAAATTATATACTAAATTATATCCTAAATACTTATATCCTAAATAATTATATATAATTATAACTAATTATATATATAACTAATTATGTAAATACTTATATCCTATATAATTACAACTAATTATATAAATACTTATATCTATATACTAAATTATGTAATTATATAAAATATAACTTATATATATATATATATATATAAATATTTATAACACCAAAATAAGCATAATATCACAATTTTTATAACTAATTCATACAATTCCATTTTTTTATAACTAATTTAAATAATTTAAATTACCTAATATAAATAACTATATATTAATTAATACAATTCCATTTATTTATATAAAGTTATATATATATATAAATAACTAATATATATAACTAATATATTAATTATATAAATAACTAATATATATATATATATATATAAAGTTATATAAAAAAAAAAAAAAAACTTACCGGGGAGGAGAGGACGGTGGACGAGGACGAGGAAGAGCAGCGCAAGCTGCCGGACCGGGGCGGACGAGGACGAGGACGGCGTCGGTGGTGGAGCGGTGACGGCGTCGGCGGCGGAGCTGCGGACAGGAGAGAGATGTGAGGAGAGAGAGAGAAGTGAGGAGAGAGAGACTTACCGGGGAGGTAGAGATCGGCGTCGACGGCGTCGGCGACACACGGCGGAGGAGGCACACAGCGGAGGAGGAGAAAACAGAGAGAAAAAATTCGATTTTAGGGTTTGGGAGCGAATGAGGGAACTGATACGCGACCTGGTATTTAAAGACATTTACCGACGATTAACTCGTCGCTAAATGTTTAAAATTCGTAGCTAAATGAACTTAAATTTCAGTTCATAAACCAGGCATTTAGCGACGATTTACTCGTCGCTAATAGATTTTTTACACATTTAGCGACGATAAAATCGTCGCTAAATCATTTCATTTAAATTATTTTGGGGGGATTTTTCTCTCTTTGAATTTCGTTAAATTTCGAAATTAATTCCAAACTATTAGCGACGATTTAATCGTCGCTAATTGTTTCCCCGCGAACTTAGCGACGAATTTACACATTTAGCGACGATAAATTCGTCGCTAATTATCTTTGCCGCGAAACTTTAGAAGTTTTGGCACCAAATAATTAGCGACGGAATTATCGTCGCTAAAAGGTTGATTAGCGACGAAAAATTAGCGACGATTTAGTCGTCGCTAAATGTCATATTTCTAGTAGTGCGGTTATATGTCACCTGAGCAGTGGCGGACCTACCTTGTAAGCTCAAGAGGCCTGGGCCCCCCCCAAAAAAAAAAATTCAGGCTTAAAATTTTTTTTTTTTTTTTTTTTTTTCCAGCCAAAATTCAGTTTTGGCCCCCCCCCCCCCCCCCCCCCCCCCCCCACCCCCCCGTCGCCGGAGTCTGGATCCGCCACTGTGTGTATGCGTTTTACGGGCAATTCTCTGTGAAATCTGATGTATATAGTTTCGGTGTACTGATAATCGAGATTGTCACTGGAAAGAAGTGCACCAGATTTCACGACTCGGAAATTTCAGCGGAAGATCTTTTCAGCTTTGTAAGCTAACAATATTCTCATAATAATATATAGAAACCTCAAGGTAATTTGTTCATTCTCTTATTTTTTTTGTTTGTAGACTTGGAAAAGTTGGAGGAATGGAACACCACTTGACTTGGTAGATCCGCGTCTCGGAGACTCATATACAGCGAATGAAGTCACGCGATGTATTCACATCGGTTTGCTCTGCATTCAGGAAGATCCGGCCGATAGACCCTCAATGGCGACAATAGTTGTCATGCTGAGTAGCTTCTCTATCTCACTCCCATTACCGAAGCAGCCAGCGTTTTTCCCTCGTGCTAGATCAATTGAAACTATGCCTCAGATCCAGTCTAGCGCAGAAAAACCTCAGAGTGATTTGTGCTCTATTAATGAAATTTCTCTCAGTGAAACCTATTCAAGGTAGTGGCCTTTTTTTTCTCCTAGAAAGGCCCACAAAATGTTGATTTGAATGTAAAACATTTTATGAGTAACCATTCAATAGTTCTTACTGAAGATAAGTGAGTGCCCAAGACACCTTAATATAGTGATCCTTATTTTCAAATAACTGGAAGGTGAGGATAATCTTGGAATATATTTTATGAACTACCATTCGGTCACCATTCATGTAAAATATTGATTAGCTCGTTTGCCTGTTTTCTGTCATCACCTCTCTCTCTCTCTCTCTCTATATATATATATATATATATATATATATATATATATAAGTTAAAAAATGAGTTAAAATGTGGTGAAGTACTACAATCTAATTAGAGGACATAAAACAATACGTAAAAGAAAAAGGAGAAACAGAGGATCTGAGTTCCTTCTTTACACTCGAGCTCCGACATGAGCAACAACAAGTCACCTGAACCAACGGATATTTCAAAAATAAAATAAATAATGCTATTTTCACTTGCTAACTTCGTTTCAAACATGTCTGTTTCAATTTAGGTGCTATGAACATAAAACTAATCAACAATTCACTCATAAAATACAGAAGACGAGTCTATATTACCGTATGCAAAAACTTATTGCATTGTGAATTCGGTTACAATAGTCCTGTTTATAAAACTTGGCATTTCAAGCAGTAACAATAAGGAAAGCATTGTCAAAAGCTTCGGCAAGTCACAGAGGACATATTTGAGAATATTATTTACAGTCACTGTTGAGCATGAGAACTATTGTCTTCATCGTCGGCCTATCTTCTGGATCTTTCACAGCAAACCGACGTTTATGCATATCATGACTTCATCTTCAGAGTACGAATCCACAAGCATCGGATCCAGTAATTTCAACGGCGTTCCTTCGTTCCTAAGCTTCCAAGCCTGTATATAGTTAGTTCCATATCATTACTATTTGTTCTATATATGAAAAGACCAAACTCTAAAATATAAGTTGTACTCACATAGCTCCCCAGGTGATTCATAGAAGCTGGTGTTTTATTACTTTCAATACGACATGTTTGGCGGTTTATAAGTTATTATCTTTCTTTTTTTTATTACTATGGTTTATATGTTAAATATTGAAGTATGAAGCCCGTCTATTATAAAGTCCGTGAAGAGATATTGTATTGTCAAAGATCAAACATATATCTAGGAAGGAGAAAATAAATTTCAACATTTTCGTTCCATTTCTTCCAGAGGTTCACCAATTTATTTCCTAATTAATTCCCAAACTGTTGATGACTTACGCAAAGAAATTTCAACATTTGTGTGTTGACTCTTGGTCGTCTTCTGGTCCCTTTGACACTCCAAACGTACCACGATCATATTTATTAATTGCTCACTGCAAAACCAGCTATCCTATAAGCCAAAATAAGGTTTCTTAAACCCATAATTAAAAAAGTTTGGCAAGTACAAAATGAAGATTAATCCCTCCTTCCATAAAATCATGATCACCGCAATCTATTATCTGGCCATAATCGTTTTTTTATCAATGAAAACTGAGGCCGAGTACCTGACAAACCAATGCCGGAATATCACATTCAGTCCCAACAGCACCTATGAATCAAACCGCAATCTCCTTCTCTCTTCTCTCTCCTCTAGTACAACTCAATTCGACGGCCCGTATTATAACACCACCGTGGGTCAAAGCCGAGACACCATTTATGGCTCCTTTATGTGCCAAGGCGATCTCCTCCCTCGAGACTGCCGGGGCTGCGTGGCAACTGCGGCCAGAGAGGTCAGTGATACTCACTGTCCGAACGGGATAGAAGCCATTGTATGGTACGACGATTGCATGTTGCAGTACTCAAACACTTCGTTCTTCGGAAAAATGAGGCAGTCGCCGGATTTCTACTTGTTCAACATCAACAACGTGTCCGATCCGGAAGGCATGTTTAATGAGCTGGTCAGCGACACGACGAGAGAAGTGGCGGCGGCGGCGGAGAATGAAACTGACAGGTTCGCTACGCGTGAGGCCAACTTCTCGGCGTTCCAGAACTTGTATAGCCTTGCTCAGTGCACCCCCGATATTACCAGCGTGGACTGTGGGACCTGCCTGAGAAGCGCTGTTTCTCAGCTTCCAAAGTTCAGTGCCTCGAAACAGGGCGCTCGTGTTTTATACCCAAGCTGTTATGTCAGATTCGAGATGTACTTGTTTTACACCAAGATCAAGCCCGCGGATGTACCAACTCCGGCGCCGGTGATTCTTCCTTCTGCACCACCTTCGACATTTTCTAGAGGTCGATTCATATACATACATATAAATATATATATGGTTTTATTACTGTTCAGAGATGTGTAAATATACAATTGTGGAATCTGAATTAAGTGTGTGCCTTTCTTTCAGGATCAAATGATAGTGCTTGGACAAGTAGAACAGTAATAATCGCTGTTTCTGTTCCGATTGTCGTACTGTCTCTGGCAATTTCAATAGGATGTTGTTATTGGCGGCAGAAGAGAGGAGGGCTGATTAGTTCCAACGCAGTCCAAAGTGATCAAAATGGTAAATGTTTCAACATGTTTGAACTGTATATCTCTGTCTACATGGTGGAAGACGTGATTTTTACTTGGGTTTTTTTTTTTTTTTTTTTTTTTTTTTTTTTTTTTAAGGACGAGGTTTGACCTTAAGCATTTGTAATTTTTTGAAGATTAAGATGAAAATAGATTTATGTAAAGCAATATCCATCACACTCTAGAGCTTTTTTGGCTAATAAATTTATATTATCAGAGTATGTTTTCATTTAAAAGCTTTTTTTAACTGAATTTTAAAATAAAAAAATTACTAATATATTAGGTAGCTAATATTTAATTTTAAATGAAAAAATAGTACAAAATAATCATTTAAAATTTATTTATTAGCAAAATAGTCAAAAATTTAACTTATCAGCAAAGTAGCCAAATTTACGTTTTCAAAAGTTTTTTGACAATCAATTTTAAAATTTTTGACGATTATTATAAGCAATTTATCACTTTCAAAAAAATTAATCTTGGGGTAGAAAAAAAAAATTAAAATCAGATTGCTACACATTTTGGCTAGACAAATCTTAACTATTTTGTAAATTCATAATTTAAATTGACTATCACCTACATCACCCATTTTAAATTCATAACCTTAAACAATACATAGTTCAATTTATTAGGCAGTTATTTGCATTTAAATTCTCTAATTACAAAAAAATCAGGGGGCTTGTGGCATCACCCTTGTCTGTATATCTGCATATATCTTGCTATACCTATTATTGGAAGTTTATGGGCTGTGTTTGCTGCGATTTTGCAGCTGGTGATGAGATCACTACTATAGCAGAGTCTCTGCGATATGACTTAGCAAGACTTCAAGCGGCTACGAACAACTTTTCCGATGAAAATAAGATAGGCGAAGGTGGATTCGGCACAGTTTACAAGGTTATAACATTCTTTTTGTGGGAGCATTTACTCTTGTGTGCTAACACATGAGTATTCATGTTGTCAAAGTATCTCAACGAGATAGCAGAACGTTGGATACAAACTCAATTACAGTGCTTAAGAACTTAATTGTTTTCACCGATACTTTGTTTAGGATGAGGCCTTTGATTCCAACATTTGTCTAAGCTGAATTAATTAATGGGTTATGATATTCACAGGGTGTGCTTTCTGACGGGAAAGAAATAGCGGTGAAGCGGCTCTTGAGATCCTCTTTGGAAGGCGTAAATGAGTTCATGAACGAAGTATTGTTGGTTGCTAAGCTTCAACACCGAAATCTAACAAGGCTTTTTGGATTTTGCCTGGAAGAAGAAGAAAAGATTCTAGTCTATGAATTCATCCACAACAAAAGCCTCGACTACTTCTTATTTGGTTTGTTAATCAAATCATTTTCCTTGCATCAAATAGAATAATTTGAGCACGTTGGTGGAATTTGGTTCATCATAACTTAAATACCTCTGTAATCATATTTTTGTAAATATGTGTAGACCAGTCTAGCGATTCATCAGCCTTAGATTGGTCAAGACGGTTCAAGATAATTGGCGGAATAGCTCGAGGGATTCTCTATCTTCACGAAGATTCTAGGCTTAGGATTATTCATCGCGATCTCAAAGTTAGCAATATACTACTAGACGAACAAATGAATGCGAAAATATCAGATTTCGGAACGGCTAGGCTATGTGGAGTTGATGAGACTCATGGCAGCACCAATCGGATCATTGGAACATAGTGAGTAATCATAATTCTCCTCAACTATAAAACTCTTTGGAGTTCCTGTTTCTTAACGTTTTGATATTATTACAGCGGTTATATGTCACCTGAGTATGCGTTTTACGGGCAATTCTCTGTGAAGTCTGATGTATATAGTTTCGGTGTACTGGTAATCGAGATTGTCACTGGAAAGAAGTGCACCAGATTTCACGACTCGGAAATTTCAGCGGAAGATCTTTTCAGCTTTGTAAGCTAACAATATTCTCATAATAATATATAGAAACCTCAAGGTAATTTGTTCATTCTCTTATTTTTTTTGTTTGTAGACTTGGAAAAGTTGGAGGAATGGAACACCACTTGACTTGGTAGATCCGCGTCTCGGAGACTCATATACAGCGAATGAAGTCACGCGATGTATTCACATCGGTTTGCTCTGCATTCAGGAAGATCCGGCCGATAGACCCTCAATGGCGACAATAGTTGTCATGCTGAGTAGCTTCTCTATCTCACTCCCATTACCGAAGCGGCCAGCGTTTTTCCCTCGTGCAAGTTCAATTGAAACTATGGCCCATATCCAGTCTAGCTCAAAAAAATCTCAGAGTGATTTGTGCTCTTTTAATGAAATGTCTCTCAGTGAAACCTACCCAAGGTAGTGGCCTTTATTTCTCCTAGAAAGGCCCTAAAAATGTTGGTTTGTGCGAAGTATCTATATGTATTACTGAACACAGACAGAACACGTAAAGCCTTTTCTTAGTAACAATCCAATAGTTCTGATTGAAAATAAGTGAGTACTTAAGAGACCGTTTTTATTGATCCTTATTTTTAGACGACTGGTAAGTGAGGATAATTTTTTTTTTTTTTTTTTTGTGAACTACTTTTCTGTCATCATTCATGTAATATATCGATTGGCTTTACGAATCTGAATTGTCTGCCCCTTTTCGGTCATCGCATGTTTATCTATATTATAAACTTCTGTTTCAAAAAGAGTTAAAATGTGATGAAGTATTATAATCTAATTAGAGGATATAAAACGAGACACAAGAGAGAAAAAAGAGATAAGAAGATCTGAGTTCCTTCTTTACACTCAAGCTCTGACATGTGCAACAAGAAGTCACCGAAGCCAATAGATATTAAAAAAAATTAATTAAATGTTTTGTGAATCTCATAACCTGAATGATTTTAGGACTCAAGTGGTACAGGAATTGACGTGTGCGGGAAGTTATTAAACGGCAAAAATGGATTCTGCAAAATTGTACAGTTTTGACTGTTGGATCATAGCAGGGATTGCTTGAGTGACACGTCAAAGCATTAGGACTGATCTGTAAGCCTATTTATAAAGGAATTTAGATTGAAATGAGATAGTCGGGAAACACTTTGAAACACAAGGGAAACAGTTTGAGTGTGAGAGACATTTGTGTGACGAAATACTTGATCGTCTTCTAATTGACAAACTGACATAGTGAAATTCCAAAGGGCTGAAGTAGGCAATTTTGTCGACCCAGAGTAAACGTGTGTGCACTGTGTTTGGATTGTTTTTCTTCTCGAATTGCCAATTCAATATGTGTAGCTTAGGGCACAAGAAATTTGTTCTTGTTTGATTTCTAGGCTCTGCTACAACAATAAAGAATGCTATTTTAGGGTTCTAGCTACTTTCAAACATGTCTGTTCAATTTAAGCACTACTGCTATGAAAATAAAACTAACCAACAATTCAATCATAAAAGCCTATATATATATATTACAGTATTCAAAACTCTTGCTCATAAAAATTGGCGTGTCAAGCTGCAATTACAAAGAAAACATTGTCAAAAGCTTCGGCAAGTCACAGAACACATATATGAGAATATTATTTACCAACTAACGAGGGTATAGTTCGGATATCGAGGCTTCGTTCACAGATAATTGAGGGTTTCCAGTGGTCGTGGATTGATCGAAAGCTTCCATATCGCCCTCCGTTCTGTTGTAGAAGTCCGGATTTTCAGGTACTCCCAATGTGACAGAGTCTCTGTTGAACATGAGAACTATTGTCTTCATCGTCGGCCTATCTTCTGGATCTTCCTGAATGCACAGCAAACCGACATTTATGCATCTCATGACTTCATCTTCAGAGTGCGAATCCACAAGCACCGGATCCAATAATTTCAACGACGTTCCTTCGTTCTAAAGCTTCCAAGCCTACATCCAAAATGTAGTTAGTTCCATGTCATTACTATATGTTCTACGAAAAGACCAAACTAATTCTTCGCTTCTCTCTGGATCTGTAAATGAATATGCAAAAAAAGAAATCAAGTCTAGAAATTTCTTGTTTAACTCATCCGTAGAGAAGAATTGTGATGTCTTAATTAATGATGTGACACATACCGTATAGAAAATAATCAAGACTTTTGTTGGGGACGTATTCGTAGATGAGCAACTTTTCTTCTCCTTCCTAGCAATATCCCAACAATCTAACAAGGTTTCGGTGTTCAAGATTTGCTAACGTTACGACTTCGTTCTTAAATTCAGCTGCGCCTTGCCCAGAACCTTTGGACAGCCTCTTAACAGCTATTAGTTGCCCGTTGGGAAGTGAACCCTGAAAATGTGTTCATGAAATAGTTCAGTTATGAACTTTATTACTGGGAGTTGTGTTACATAGATTCGAAATCATACCTTGTAAATCTCACCGAAACCTCCTTCACCCAACTTATTATCCGCTGAGAACTTGTTCGTTGCAGCTTCGACTGTAGCAAAGTTGAATTGCAAGGACTCGGCCGTCGTAATGTCATTACCTTCAACTACAATAACCCAACATAAGTGGAAAGAAATTAGTTGGAAAACTCAACAAAGAAAAAAAATATCAATGTTAATTAAGGTCTTGTCTATAACAAAAAGTAACGACAACAGCTATTTTTTTTTTTGTATTGAAATGATCAGTGTTACCATTTTTTAAGGTTACAATATTGTGTTTCCGTTTCACTCTCTTGTAGAGGAAACATAAGCCAACAATGAAAAAAACCAAACAGACGGCGATAGGGACAACGATGGCAGCTATTGTTTTGGGCGATATTTCGCTTTCCTCTGCCAAAAAAAAGGTAACAATGCTCACTACTTGAACCATGAATAGCCTAGTTTTAACGAAGATTATACAAACATAAGCTACAAACCTTTGATCAAATGACGGTACACAAGCTGAAAAATAATAACGGTACAGAAGCAGCTTAAAAAGTATATAGATGCACTCTGTTTTGGGGAATGAAAACCGAAGCAAACTAATTCTTTTGTCACTCTGTTGGTTTAATTTACCTGTAAATCCTAGTCATGCGTACTTGTTTATTGATGGTAACATATAAATGTTTTCATAATCATGCAGCAAGTTCTACAACTGTGATACGCCTTTCAGATATCTTCAAATCCCTCTCTTAAGGATTGAGGTACTAGAATTTATTATTGAAGTACGATGATTTGTACTAGAGTTGATTCCTTACGCTTATTTCTTAAAAATTGAGGGGAATTATTAAATATAATAATTCGTTGATCCTTTTTATATTTGCTTTTTATCAAGTTTTCATTGCTGCTATAAAATTAAGAGGAGAAAAACCAGCACAGAGCTGATAAAAAAAATCAGTCAAAACATGATCTAATTCTTCTACAGAACAAAACATGTACAGAGCTGGACAGAAAGGGAAACTTGATAAACCAAGCATTGTGTGACACACCTTTTGAAAATAAAGCTATGTTTTGGGAGTCTTAGGAAAACCAAGCATTTTTAGTGATGAAAAGTCATAAATACCCTCCTGCTTATTCTTCCTTCATCGGCAGAGTTAAATGCCTTCCCTTAACAAATTCGAAATAAAAAAGAGCAAAACCCACAAAACCTCTCGCACGCAAACCCCCACGCACAGCAAACCCCACGCACGGCAAACCCCGACCCCGCTACCATTCCTCGTCGTCGCCGCCATTCGCTCAGTCCTCTTCTTGAGAGAAGAAAAATGGGTAAGTTTCGATCCCTAATTAAGTGATATTTTGTAAGAGATTTGTTTGATTTCCTAAAAAAAGGAGTTTGGGTTCGTCATGTGGGATCCAGGAAAAAGTTCGAAATTGTTGTCTGCAATTTCGAACTTTATAGTTGTTATTTCGATTGCATTTCGAAGCTTACGATGCCCACGCCCTAATTCCTTTAAACTCAAATTTGTTAGGCCTTCTATGTAGTTAACCAGTTGAGAGAAGAAAAATGGGTAAGTTTCGATCCCTAATTCGATGATATTATGTACGAGAGTTGTTTGATTTCCTGAAAAAAGGAGTTTGGGTTCTTCATGTTGGGTTCAGGAAAAAGTTCGAATTTGTTGTCTGTAATTTTGAACTTTATAGCTGTTATTTCGATTGCATTTCGAACTTTTTAACTTGTACAGATTTGACCTCTAATGTGTATTTTTTTTAACTTCTTAACAGGTTCAAATGTTAATATTTGTTGTTCATTTTATGGTACCTGGCTATGTACGAAGCTTTTTGTGTCGATGAGTCGATATACGATTTGAAACTTGAAGCTGCATATGTTTGGGCTGGAAGACCAATGCCTCCTCTCATTTTGGCATCGGACGCTAGTGTGACGACATTTATTTTAGAGAATTCTGGTGACTCGAAGCTGAGGATTTCGTTGTGCGTAACCCCCGTGAGAAGAAACATTGTTGATGCAGCTCTCAGTACAACTCCAATCAGGGACGTTTCACCAACCCCAAATTCTCAGGTAGCATGCTTAGGTAGTAGCGTCGAGGTGAATGATTTTCAGGCGCCATGCGATGAAGAGGGTGATGAGGAAGATAAGGATGGTGATGATGACGAAGATGAAGATGAAGATGGCGATGATGAGGAAGATTTTGATGCAAGAGGGTTCTATTGTGAGGATGATCCGGTTATGAATGATAATGATATTCTCATGTCACAGTCAGTACCGGTGACGCCTCATAAGAAGTCAAAATTATGGGATGCACATGTTTCAATTCCAGATTTGGAGGAAAATGTAAGTACGCCTTCATCCACTGGCAGTTCTTCGGACATATGTGTTGGGCAAATTTTTTATAACAAGTTTGATTTGAAAACTAAAGTTGCCATGCTTGCCATGAGAAAGAGCTTTTAGTATAGGATCTTCGAAACAAGCAGGAGTCGGTGGGTAGTCAAGTGCAAAGCTGGTGATTGTACTTGGAAATTGAGAGGGAATAAACTACCAAACAGTGATATGTTCGAAGTGAGTGTGTATGTTTCTGCACATAGTTGTTCGATTGATGCCCCTGCTAGTGGCCAACTTCAAGCTGCACCATGGATTGTAGGACATGTTATCAAGCATAAGTATAGTCTTCAATCGACATCATATACACCAAGGAACATCATAGAAGATGTAAGAAAGGAGTATGGGATAAATTTGAGTTACGAGAAGGCTTGGAGATGCAAGGAGACGACAATTGGGTACATAAGGGGTACACTTGACGAGTCATACAAGCGGTTACCTGCTTATTTCCACGCATTAGAACAAAAAAATCCAGGTTCGGTTACTGACCTTGTTCTTGACTCCGGTAGTCGATTTCGGTACTGTTTTTGGGCCCTTGGAGCTTGTATACGGGGATTTGCATCATGTCGACTTGTGATATGTATCGATGGTAGTTTCTTGAAGACAAAGTACGGAGGGCAGATATTATCAGCGATTGCATTAGATGCAAATGACCAATTGTTTCCACTTGCATTTGCTGTTGTAGACACCGAAAATAATCACTCTTGGACCTACTTCCTTCGGAAACTGCGAGAGACCATCGGTTCCCCGCCAGATCTTTGTTTCATATCAGACAGGTACTTAATTTCGAAGATTTTAGTTTTGTTTCGACAATTTTGGAATGTTATTTCACAGATTTTAGGTTTTCTAAAAAGTACATTTCGAATATTTTAGTTGATCTAATATTTATGTTTCAAACGCTTTGTTTTAGGCACGCAAGTATCCTTCATTCTATACCGGTTGTGTATCCAGAGTGTTATCACGGGATCTGCTACCAGCATCTAAGTATGAATGTTGCTCATGTGTTCAAAATCGATGTTTGTGGCCCAGAGATGTATGGCGCATGTTATGCTTGGAGAAAATCTGTTTTTCATGCTCAATTTGAGAAGCTAAGGCGTAAAGATCCAAACCTTGCTAAATATCTGGAAGACATTGGAATTGAAAGGTTTGCTCGGTCGTACTTTCCTGGAAAAAGGTAAGTTCACAAGCAGGTAGTACTTAATTTCGAAGATTTTGGTTTGTTTCTTAGCATAACAATAGTGATATGCTGTAGATTTACAAAGCGATTTCGAATATTTTAACAACAGGTACAGTTTATTGACGAGTAACTATGCGGAAAGCTTCAACAAGAGGATAAAGGACGCTAGAACATTCCCAATTTGTAGCATGGTGGAATGCATTCGATTTACTCTTCAAGAATGGTTCTTCAAGCGGAGAGAAAAATCTGGAAATGCGAAGATCAAACTGAGTCCAAAATTTGATGAGGACTTACGACTTCAAGTTCAAAAGGGTCGCCTTTTGCAATATTCGGGCGTTACGCAACATGAGTTCTTAGTACTTGATGGAGACGAGGATGGCACGGTAAACATGTTGACAAAAGAATGCACATGCGGGTTGTTTCATCTTCTTGGTCTCCCTTGTATGCATGCGACGTGTGTCGCAACAAAGCGTAACATTGATGTGTATTCATTGTGTCACCCTTTCTATCGAGTAGAAAGTTGGAGAGCAGCGTACGTGGATGCTGTGTACCCTTGTGGTCCCGAACACGAGTGGAATGCTCCAGAAGAGTTGTTGAATATGGAGGTCAAGGTACCTGTTGCGAAAAACCCCGTAGGTCGGCCAAAGAAGAAGAGCAAAGGAGGAAGGCACAAGATCAAACGTTTGCCCTCTCAAGGTGAAGTAATTGTTGTTCAGCGCAAATGTAGTATTTGTGGAGGTAGAGGACACAATAGGAAATCGTGTACTTTTCGTCAATAATTGTTATTTTATGTAATGAATTTCAGAGTTTTCAGCTATTTTATGTAATGGTTTTCAGAGTTTTCAGTTATTTTATGTAATGGATTTCAGAGTTTTCAGTTATTTTATGTAATGGATTTCAGACGTTTCAGTTATTTTATGTAATGGATTTCAGAGTTTTCAGTTATTTTATGTAATGGATTTCAGAGTTTTCAGTTATGTTATGTAATGGATTTCAGACGTTTCAGTTTTTTTTGTAAAGGATTTCAGAGTTTTCAGTTAGTTTATGTAATGGATTTCAGAGTTTTCAGTTATTTTATGTAATGGATTTCAGAGTTTTCAGTTATTTTGTGTAATGGATTTCAGACGTTTCAGTTATTTTATGTAATGGATTTCAGAGTTTTCAGTTATTTTATGTAATGGATTTCAGAGTTTTCAGTTATTTTATGTAATGGATTTCAGACGTTTCAGTTTTTTTTGTAAAGGATTTCAGAGTTTTCAGTTAGTTTATGTGTTTGATTTCAGACGTTTCAGTTATTTGTTGTAAAGGATTTCAGAGTTTTCAGTTAGTTTACGTAATGGATTTCAGAGTTCTCAGTTATTTTATGTAATGGATTTCAGAGATTTCAGTTATTTTATGTAATGGATTTTAGAGTTTTCAGTTATTTTATGTAATGGATTTAAGACGTTTCAGTTATTTTTTGTAAAGGATTTCAGAGTTTTCAGTTAGTTTATGTGTTTGATTTCAGACGTTTCAGTTATTTTTTGTAAAGGATTTCAGAGTTTTCAGTTAGTTTATGTAATGGATTTTAGAGTTTTCAGTTATTTTATGTAATGGATTTCAGAGTTTTCAGTTATTTTATGTAATGGATTTCAGACGTTTCAGTTATTTTTTGTAAAGGATTTCAGAGTTTTCAGTTAGTTTATGTGTTTGATTTCAGACGTTTCAGTTATTTTTTGTAAAGGATTTCAGAGTTTTCAGTTAGTTTATGTAATGGATTTCAGAGTTTTCAGTTATTTTATGTAAATGATTTCAGAGTTTTCAGTTATTTTATGTAATGGATTTCAGACGTTTCAGTTATTTTTTGTAAAGGATTTCAGAGTTTTCAGTTAATTCATGTGTTTGATTTCATACATTTCAGGTTATTCATGTGTTGAATTTCAGACATTTCAGTTATTTTTTGTAAAGGATTTCAGAGTTTTCAGGTTATTCCTGTGTTTGATTTCAGACCTTTCATGTTATTCATGTGTTGGATTTCAGACATTTCAGAGATTTCAGTAAACATTACAAACCCAAATTTCATCCAAAAACTAGTCTCCAAAACTACCAAAGTAATTATCAGTAAACATTACAAACTCAATTTTCCTCCAAAAAACTAGTCTCCAACCCTACCAAAGTAATTATCAGTAAACATTACAAACCCAATTTTCCTCCAAAAAACTAGTCTCCAACACTACCAAAGTAAATTTCATCAACCATTTTTTAGGCTTTTCAGTTTGGCTGTGTTCAACGGAGTGTAATCATCATGCTTTATGGGTCGCTTGCTCATTCTCTTCGAAACTACACAATCCAACAGAGAATAATTCAAAAACACAAACAACTTTGAAAATTGTTTAAATAAACCATGAAATATAGGCAAAACAGTTTGAAATCAACATGAACTTACCATAGACGCGGACAGATTCTTTCGCCGGAGGGTCTTTTTTTGACGGAGGGTTGACGAAGTCATCGTCGTCATCAGGGGCTGCCACAGAGCTTGCCGTCTTGGGGGCTGCCACGGTGCTTGCCGTCTCGGGGGCTGCCACGGAGCTTGCCGTCTCGGGGGCTGCCACGGTGCTTGCCGTCTCGGGGGTTGCCACGGTGCTTGCCGTCTCGGGGACTGCCACAGTGGTTTCCATCCCTTCGTCATCATCGTCTTCATCTTCATCCTCTCCATTGTTGTCATCACCTTCATCCTCGTCTTCCTCACCATCATCGTCTTCCTCTTCATCATATCCATCGTTGTCATCAGCTTCATCGTCATCTTCCTCACCATCTTCTTCTTCTTCACCATTACCGATATCATCATCATCCGGAGGGTCCAAAGTTTCATCATGAATATTGACAACTTCGTCACACTCAAAAAATAAACCTTCATCATTGACCACTGCCCAAAATTATGTCACAAAACACCAAGAATTAATAACTAATCTTCGAAACAGTATATAACAAAAGCCATAAAACTCCGAAACCAATACAATATAAAATTAAAAACTACGAAATACACAGTTGAGACAGATTACCATGTGGAGATGGTGACCTCCGCCGTGGATACTTCTCCGGTGGATACCTCTCTTCTTGTGTAGCGCTTCCCGGGACGACACTTACCAAATAATTGAGTTTCTCAGTCGTGTCTTTTTGCCACCTCATGATTTGCTTCCTCATGAGCTTCTGTTCCCTACACATTTTCTTAACATTATGCTCCACATCAGTCAAACGCCGTTCTAGCTTTGAAAACTTATCATCTCCAGGTGGTGGGCCAACGCCCTCTTCGTTCACGTACGCAGACTTCTTGTGCGCTACAACAGAACTGTAACCCGGATAATCTGGTATACTAGATGAGTGTCTCTCGAGTATGGAGAGATACTTCTTCTCACCATCGGTAGGCTCAAGAGTCGGTGTTGCCTCCACCTATAAAACAAAACTTTGAAATTAATCATACATAATAGTTGTAAAACGTCGAAATGAACCTGAAAATGTACATAAAATCTTCGAAGAAAAAAAGTGAGAAAACATACGCTTTGTCGGATTAACTTTTTGTGAACCCCTTCTGTCTTGCTTGTTTCATGCTCACCCATTTGAGCATTCTCGGAATGCTATTCTCGCTCAATTTCTTGCCATACTCTACACCGACAAACTCTATGGCCTCGTACGCCCAAAATTGAACCGCATGAAGAAACCCGTGGACCACATACTTTGCGTCTTGAACCTTCTTCTGCTTCTTACCTCGATTCTCGTATAAGCTACGAAGGTGTTTCGGGTCCGTCGCTAGCAACCCCTCGAGAATGGCAGCCCAACTAATGTGGCCCCATGGAAACGCCATAAAGTATGGGAGCTCATCAACCATACTCAACAACTCCTCCCAAATACATTGCCAACTATCTTTTCCTCGTATCACACCTTCCACAATCAAACAAAGTCCAAGCTTGTAGCAGTCTTCTTTGTTCGTGCATTTCAGAAAAGCTGCCTCTAAATCAGCAACAGACGGTGGCTTGTGAAGTTTTTTTTTTTGTCGTTGTCATCAAGGTGTTCGGGGTCAGGAAAATATGTCTTCAACAGACGGTTGCTTGAAAGGTGCTTCTTGAATTCTTCGGTTGACGGAAGCGCACTAAACTGTAGTTCAGTCGTCAAAGCAAACTCGTTTCTTCCGAAACGGATAGGTTTCTTACCGATACCAAAATAAATTGCATCCGGACCTCTTTGCTGGATGCGTCGTTGGAGAAGTTGGTCTATAATAACACCATTAAAATTGAACCCTATAACGGAAGGGGAATCGATCCAACTAAATTGTGTGTCCTTTAACCTAGCCTGTAATCCGAATGCTATAAATCGTGTGCTTGTTTCCTTCAAGTACCCGCTGCCTCTGAAACTTATTTGACCACTGTACTCCTTACAAATGGGAACTAACAATTCATATTTCGGTGCCTACAAAAAAAATGATAAGTTGTCATAAAAGTGAGAAAAGTTCGAAATAAAGAATCAATCAAAGGTAAAAACTTCGAATTTTGACACAAATATTGCTCAAAATAGGTGTAAAATATCCGAACTGCATACATATCCTCACAAATCTTTCCAAAACAAATCAATCTTAAATCTTCGAAATCGCTTCAAATAATACCATAAAGTACCCTAAAACGCTATAAACTTCATAGCCAAAAAATCCGAAATGTCTAATCAAAACAGACCCAAAAAATGATAAGTTGTCATAAAACAGTGAGAAAAGTTCGAAATAAAGAATCAATCAAGGCTAAAAACTTCGAATTTTGACACAAGTATTGCTCAAAGTAGGTGCCAAATATCCGAACTACATACATATCCTCACAAATCTTTCCAAAAGAAATCAATCTTAAATCTTCGAAATCGCTTCAAATAATAGCATAAAGTACTCTAAAACGCTATAAACTTCATAGCCAAAAAATCCGAAATGTCTAATCAAAACTACATCCCAAAATTTCATACCGAAAAAACCCAAGATTTCATATCAAAACAATCTTAATCACCAAAAATTCATTGAAAACTTCAAACCCTCAGACCCAAAATCTTCGAAACAGAACCTAAAATCACAGAAAAAAAAATTTCATACTTTAAACAACCCTAAGAAGTCCATAATCGAAGATTTTGAAATAATGTCATATAATGAGACCGATGTAATGAGGGCAGCAGCGATGGGACCCAAAACAACCCTAAAACAATGAGACCCAAAACAAACTCACCATTTTCGTTTATAGGACCGACGTAATGAGGGCAACAGCGACTCGGTTCAAGAACAGGAGGAGGACTGAGCGAAATGGCGAGGAGGGCTGGACTGGTTTGCATCGGTCGCGACTTGCCCTAAAACAACCTGATTTAAGGCGAGGAGAGCGAAATGGCGAGGACCGAAATGGAGAGTACAGCGAATGGCGGCGACGAGGAGGGCTGAACAAGAAGAGGACTGAGCGAATGGCGGCGACAACGAGGACTGGTAGCGGGTCGGGGTTTGCCATGCGTGGGGTTTGTTGTGCGTGGGGGTTTGCGTGCGTGAGGTTTTGTGGGTTTTGCTCTTTTTTATTTCGAATTTGTTAAGGGAAGGCATTTAATCTGCTGATGAAGGAAGAATAAGCAGGAGGGTATTTATGACTTTTCATCACTAAAAATGCTTGGTTTTCCTAAGACTCCCAAAACATAGCTTTATATATTTTCAAAAGGTGTGTCACACAATGCTTGGTTTATCAAGTTTCCCGACAGAAACCACTAATATCCAAATATTGCGTTGTCTTGTTTTGTTCATCTTAATATATCCAAAATTCATTACCTTAAAATGGCAAATTGCTATGAACTAATGGAGAAAAAAAGTACATGTTGTCAATGTTAGGATTTTCAATCCCCAATTTAATCCTAATTCAATTCAAAAGAACCAAAACTAAAGATCTTAATAGCGAAAGTGTATCTTAATCCATGGATTGAAAATATAAAAGAGTGGTGGTCTTTCAATTGCAGATTGCCTAAGAGTCTGGAGTATTCTTGTTGATGGGGATACAAGAAAAAATTAATGTACTGCAATCAGGGACCTACCCTGTTATTAGTAATTGCCTAATAACTGTCAGGCAGTTACTAATAACTATTGTTTATTTCTAATTTGGCCCCTCATCAAATTAGATTAGCACTTATGGTAGCCACATAATAATTTCATGACAAATATTTCCTTAAGTCACAAATTTTTATTCTAAATTAGACCACATCAATTTTGACTTAATTAATAATGACCCAACACATTTATTTAATAACATTAGCAGTCCCTAAAATTTTCTAACAATCTCCCACTGAACTACACATGTATAAAATTAATGTGGAAACCTTAGCGCGCAAAAAACTGTTTGTCATTATTATGATGTGACATATTACAATCTCGTCCATCAATTATATCAATATAGGATCAAAGTTGTTTTCGTTGTATCAATCACAACTAAACACGTCAGTGGTCACATATATCAATATAATAAATGACATAGATCAATCATGAATATGTGGTAGATAAAATTATATGTAAGGTGATCTATTCATATCAATTTTATCTGATCCTACTTTAAAGAGATCAACTTTATCCTGAATATGCAAAATGTAATAAACTAGTACCATAAATCTGATCAGAAACAATAAATATGTGTGTTTACAAATAACACAAACAAACATAAAGCACACAACATAAATAAAATAAACAAACAAACTCCCACCGAATCTAGATATCATTAAGCTCTACAACACCCATATGAGAAGTGTGTTCGTGAAAGACCTTTGGTGGTAGACCCTTTATAATAGAGTCTGCTATCATGGAGTTTGTTCCTAAATGCTCTATGTCAATCTGTCCATTTTGCACTCTTTCCTTAACAACTAAGAACGTGATGTCAATATGTTTCAACTTCGTCGAGCTCCTGTTGTTATTAGAATACATTACGGCTGATTTATTGTCACAATATAACTTAAGCGACATTTCAATTCTTTCCACAATACGCATCCCCGTGACAAAATTCCTCAGCCATATACCATGGTTGGATGCCTCATAATATGCTACGAATTTTGCTGCCATGGTGGATGAAGTTATAAGAGTCTGTTTTGCACTCTTCCATGATATAGCTCCACCACCCAACAAATAGACATAGCCTGATGTGGATCTTCTACTATCTTGGCATCCCGCAAAATCGGAGTCAAAATAACCTATGATCTCCAAATGGTCTGACCTCCTATATGTGAGCATGTGATCTTTTGTTCTTTTCAAGTACCTCATGACCCGTTTGGCTGCTTTCCAATGATCCACACCAGGATTGCTTAAGTATCTGCCTAAAACTCCAACAATATACGTAATATTCGGACGCGTACAAATTTGAGCATACATAAGACTCTCAACTGCCGAAGCATAGAGAATCTTTTCCATTGCCTGAATCTCAAGAATTCATTTTGGACATTGGTCGAGACTGAATTTGTCTCCTTTAGCGACAGGGGTGTCTCCTGGTTTACAATCATACATGTCAAATCTTTTAAGCACTTTATCGATGTAGCTCTTTTGTGATAATCCAAGTAAATCTTGAGAACGATCTCGGTAAATTTGGATTCCTAATACAAAAGATGCATCACCTAGATCTTTCATCTCAAAATGATTTGATAGAAATTTCTTAGTTTCATGCAACATGAATTTATCATTAGTGGCAAGTAGTATATCATCGACATACAAAACCAGGCACATATGTTCACTTCCATTGAACTTATGATACACACAATCATCAACATCATTCGTCTCAATACCATATGAGAGAATCACTTGATGAAATTTGTGGTACCATTGACGGGAAGCTTGCTTTAGCCCATAAATGTATTTTGTCAATTTGCAAAGCATCTTCTTTGGGTTTCCCAACACAAAGTTTTCAAGTTGCATCATATAGATTGTTTCTTCAATGTCTCCATTGAGAAACGCCGTCTTGACATCCATTTGATGGAATTCCATATCAAAATGTGCAACAAGCGCCATGATTGTCCGAAAAGAGTCCTTTGATGAAACCGGAGAAAAAGTCTCTTTAAAGTCAATCTCTTCCTTTTGAGTATAGCATTTAGCTACAAGACGAGCCTTATACCTCTCAACATTACCCTTCGAATCCCTTTTGGTTTTAAAAATCCATTTGCAACCAATAGGTTTCTTTCCTTCAGGCAATGGGACAAGTTCCCAAACTTTATTATCTTGCATAGACTTGTACTCTTCATTCATCGCTTCAATCCACTTTACATAGTTTGAATTATTCATGGCAGGGTCATCTTCCATCATACCACAACCATCCTCATTTTCTAAAAGAAAAACTATGTAATCTCTAGTGGATCGCCACAAAGGCACTTGATCTTGAGGTTGTTGAGTTTGTACCTCGGGTGGTTGAATGACAATGTCTTGTTGCTCTTGATCAATGACAGGAAAGGAATCCTGAACATTATCAAAAGTAATTGGAATAGAAATCAAACTTTCCTCAATAGGAATTGTTGAATCCGACTCCTCCTGAAAGACAATACCTTTTTCTTTTTATTTCTCCCACCAAACTCAATATCCTCAAAGAACGTTGCAATTCCCGTCTCAAAGATTGTCTTAACTTTAGGATCATAAAACTTATACCCCATTTATCGCTAAGGGTACCCAATAAAATAGCTGCTTACTGTTTTGAGATCCAATTTCTTTTCACTCGCCCTATAAGGCCTTGCTTCAGCAAGACAACCCAAATATGGAAATGCCTTAAACTAGGCTTTCGCCCGGTCCAAAGCTCATAAGGTGTTTTGACAGGGGCTTTAGTTGGTACCCTATTTAAAAGGTAGGCTGCGGTCTTGAGTGCCTCTCCCCAGAGTGATTCTGGTAAGGTTGAATGACTAATCATACTCCTTACCTATCCTTAAGAGTTCGGTTTTGTCTTTCAGCAACACCATTCATTCTGGGCGACCCAGGCATAGTGTACTGTGGGACGATACCACACTCATCTAGGTGTCTGACAAAGGGTCCTGGACGTTGTTCACCTGAGCCATCATATCTACCATAGTATTCACCACCACGGTCAGATTTGACTTTCTTTATCCTTTTGTTGAGTTGGTTTTCAACCCCAGCTTTAAATTTTTTGAACACGTCCAATACTTGAGACTTTTCATGAATAAGAAAAATGTATGCATATCTTGAATAGTCGTCTATGAATGATACAAAATATTGTTGACCGGCCATTCCAAGAAGGAGTAGGAAATGGTCCACAAATGTCCGTATGTATCAACTCTAAGACGTCTGTTTCCCTTAATGCACCAATTTTCTTCTTTATAGTCTGTTTTCCTTTGATACATGCAACACAAATATCAAAGTCAGAAAAAACAATTTAATCTAAAATTCCTTCGGAAACAAGCCTTTCAATTCTATTTCTAGAAATGTGACCTAATCGCTTGTGTCATAAAGAATTTGAATTCTCATTGCTTAATTTGCGCTTAGTACCACGTGATTCCACATTCAAGGTTTCACTGTAAGAAGCAACAATTTCAAACATATAAAGATTGTCATAAATAACAAGTGAACCAGTCCCAACAACTTTAGAATTAATAGATAAACTGAACACACTGTCTTGAAATGAACAACAATATCCTAATTTGTCCAAATAAGAAACAGAAACCAAATTCCGTCTAAACGATGGTACAACAAAAGTATCTATTAAATCCAAGTAATAATCAGTACTTAATAACATTCTAAAATGCCCAATTGCTTCCACATCTACCGACTTGCCATCACCAACATAGATGCGTCTCTCGGCATCACTTGGCCTTCGGTAGCTCAGGCTACCTTGCATCGAAACACTTATGTTAGAAGTAGCACCAGAATCTAACCACCAAGTGTTTCTAGGTACTAAAGTCAAATGAACCTCAGAACAGACTAAATCAAGGAATGTACCTTTCTTCTTACGCCATATGCGATACTTAGGACATTCCTTCTTCTCGTGTCCATGCTTCTTGCAAAAGAAACAACCCTCTGGAAGCTCCTCTTGGGCTTGTTTCTTTAGTGTTGGACTTTTATCTTTAGCAACCTCATTTTTCCTCTTGAGATTCTTACTTTTAGAGGTGTTTGCCAAGGGAGCACTTTTAGTCTTATCTTGCTTCAATCTTTCCTCCTCTTGAACACAAAATGAAATGAGCTCGTTAAGAGACCATTTCTCTCTCTAGCAGTTATAACTTACCTGAAATTGACTGAATTTAGGAGGGAGAGATAGAAGGACCAAATAGACAAGCAAGTCATCCGATAACTCAAGTTTGAGTCATTTCAGCTTTGAAGCAATATGAGACATTTCCATAATGTACTCCCTTATATTTTCATTGCCCTTGAACTTCATTGAAATAAGCTTCTTTAAAAGAGTGCTCGTTTCAGCCTTATCGCTCTTTTCAAAGCGCTTTTCGATTTCGGCTAGAAAATCTTTGGCATTGGTGATCTCTTCAGACACCGCACCCCTAAAAGCTTCAGGTATGCCGCACTTGATGATCATAAGACTCATTCGGTTAGAACGGTCCCACTTCTCATAGATCCGCCTATCATCGGCGGAACTAGCATCCGTAAGAGAAGCCGGCTTATCCATTCTAAGCGATAAGTCAAGATCCATGCAGCCAAGAACAATCATCATGTTCTCCTTCCAATCCTTAAACTTGTTACCATTAAGGACCGGAACCGAATTGAGATTAGCAGATATAGTAGCAACAGTTGAAATAGAACAATACAATCACATAAGCACATATACACATAAATTTAACCTTAATATGCTAACGATATTTGTAATGATCAAACATTAACAATAAGGCTTGTCAAATAATTAATCTATCTTTGGATCGATCAATTATTCACAAGTAAAACTTAACTATTGTTACATGCTTATCATTACAAATATGTATATGTAATTTGGTCAGTCACTAATCTTCCTTTGTACCGACTAGTATCCGCATAAATTAACACATACACAACATCCAAAATTCTTCATAAATAATCTACACAAGAGAAGTCACTTTGGTGATATTTTTGTTTCAATTATTTATTAGGAATAATGAACAAAATTTATATATAATTACCATTAATTTGAAGTACCAAAACATGAATATGTGTATATAAGTTTATGCAAATTTTAATAAATTTGACATATATATGCATTAATATAGCTATATACAGAATTTTAGTTACCATGTATATTAACTATATGAATACCTTATGGGTCATATACGGATCAGTAACTATATGCACTAGATTACAATATATAAAACTTCCAATACATATACAACAAAACCATAATGTCATGTACACGCCGAAAAGGAAAATAATTAAAGATGCAAGAAGTCACATAAACACAATTGCAATCCACTCACTGATCCCTATATTCCATAACTCCTTTATCACAAAACTGATACGTCAAAGAAAGGGCAACAGAGAAAGAATAACGAGAGGTATAATTGACACTATGTGATCCTTTCATGCCAGTTCTATATGGAAATGGAACAATACTCTTCCACGTGATTATCTCAGTTTTTGTTTTCCGATTTAAATACCGTAATGCATTGTTTACAAAAGCTTATTATTTATTTTTAATTCTTCCGCAGTTTGATTGACAAATGAAATTCATTATGTTATAAGAAACATAGTTACCCCATTTAATTAAAGATGCAAGAAGTCACATAAACACAATTGCAATCCACTCACTGATCCCTATATTCCATAACTCCTTTATCAC
This sequence comes from Urtica dioica subsp. dioica, assembly GCF_054948205.1. Classification (NCBI taxonomy): domain Eukaryota; kingdom Viridiplantae; phylum Streptophyta; class Magnoliopsida; order Rosales; family Urticaceae; genus Urtica; species Urtica dioica. The sequence continues at coordinate 25,456,905 of NC_142764.1, forward strand.
AAAACTGATACTTTATATGCGATAATCACCAAATTTGCGTGCACTTATTTCCAAATAACGGAATCGCAAAACATAGAAATATGCAAAATCATAACCGACTTTGATACTCTATCAACGCGAATGAAGTAAAATCGCAATACAGTATGTTCAACACCGAAATATGGCAACGACTAAAGATTCTAAAAATACTTTTTATTATCTGTAGCACATCGATCGTTACCGATGATAACAAACAAATTCTCAAGAATTGGATTAGATTGCTCTGATACCAATTGTTAGGATTTTCAATCACTAATTTAATATTAATTCAATTCAAGAGAACCAAAACTAAAGATCTTAATAGCGGAAGCGTACCTGAATCCATGGATTAAAAATATAAAAGAGTGGTGGTTTTTCAATTGCAGTTTGCCTAAGAGTCTGGGGTATTCTTGTTGATGGGGATACAAGAAAAATTGAACGTACTACAATCAGGGACCTACCATGTTATTAGTAATTGCCTAATAACTATCAGACAGTTACTAATAACTATTGTTTATTTCTAATTTGGTCCATCATCAAATTAGATTAGCATTTATGATAGCCACATAATAATTTCATGACAAATATGTCCTTAAGTCACAAATTTTTATTCTAAATTAGATCACATCAATTTTGACTTAATTAATAATGACCCAACACATTTATTTAATAACATTAGTAGTCCCTAAAATTTTCTAACAGTCAATATACCGAAGGAAATCCCTCTTGAACAAAGCTTTTTCCTTTTACATATGCTACCCAAGTAAGACTCATTCGAATCCAACACCAAGTTAATATGATAAACACCACACATATATACATGTATGGCTGTTTTTGGAACACCGTTTGATAATCCGGGGAATCTTGTTTTGAAATTCTAGAAGACTAGGCACCTGCAAAGAAAGAATAAGAAAAATCACTTGAATTATAAAAACAACTGGACAAAATATACAAAGTTAATAGGTTAAAGAAAATGAAATGGTATGCACAACCAGAATCAGCAATGAATTTAAATAAAATAATCAGGAAAAAAAAACTGCGATGTTTGTGACGGTACTAACAGGGGTGAATTTCAGTAATTGTAGCCTCATTTACTGAGGCTTGAGTAGAGTCGGTCTGAGATTGATTTTGAAGTGGAATGTTAGCGCTGCTTCCCATGAAGAATCCAGGCTTTGCAGGTACAGCGAGAGTGTCGTGGGACCCGCGGCGGAGCATGTGAACCACCAAATCCATGGTGGGTCGGTCTGATATATTTTTTTGGACGCACAAAAGCCCTATGTGTATGCATTTCATTATCTCATCTGTTCCAGACCCGATCGGCATTTGCGGATCGATTAGAGTTGACGCAGTCCCATCGCTCCAATACTTCCATGCCTGAAAAATTCAAGCTATCTATATATATTATGTACAGGAAAACTTTGATGGTTAAATAGCTTCTATTTGGATTTCATAGCTACACCCACATAGGTCGGGAGATGGCCATGATCTTCATCTTCATGTCGGAAATCTCCGTTCTTTTGCCCGTTTATTATCTCCAGGAGTAGTACTCCGAAGCTAAATACGTCGGACTTGACAGAGAAGTGCCCTTGAATTACGTATTCCGGTGCCATGTATCCGCTAAATTGAGATCAAGGAACAAAAAATTAATATTCGATAAAAAAAAAAAAAAAAAAAAAAAAAAAACTTTGTTCGGAATAGATGAGAATTGTGCTTACTAGGTCCCTGCAGCTTTCTTTGTCTGCCCCTGAGTTTCATCCAAAGCAAACAATCTCGCCATTCCGAAATCCGAGATCTTGGGGTTCATTTCATCATCCAACAGTACGTTCCCAGCTTTCAAATCGCAGTGGACGATCTTGAGACGAGAGTCTTCGTGAATGTAAAGAAGCCCACGAGCGATGCCTTTGATGATTTTATAGCGGCGATCCCAATCCAAGAGCGCGCGTTTTGTTGGATCTGCATATTCCAGTTCATACAGATTCAGAGCAGGTTTATTTGAGTCAGGTTCAGTCTTAACAAATAAAGAAAAAGTCAAAAGTAAAAGATGGCGTTGAGACGTACTATATATGTATTTATCGAGACTTGAATTCAGAACATATTCATAAATTAGAAGTGTTTCCTTTTCATGCAAGCAGAAACCAAGAAGTCTGACTAGATTCCGGTGTTGCAGCTTAGCAACCAACGTCACTTCATTCTTGAACTCCTTGTCGCCTTGGTCGGACGTTTTCGAAAGCCTTTTCACAGCAATAAGTTGGCCGTTGGATAGCTTACCCTGAAAACGTACGAAAATTAGCTGTAGTGAACACCTCAAAACAATGACTGCAGTTTTTTTTTTTTTTTAGTTTACTATACAATGGCTTCATTCATACCCGGTAAACATCACCAAATCCACCGCGTCCAAGCTTGTTTTCTTCAGAAAAATCCTCTGTAGCAACTTGTATTGTGCCCAAATCGTAGTGCAAAGACTCTGCCCCCGTTATTTCGTCGTATTGGCCTTGTAAACCAGATAAGAAATATGTTACAAAAATGGAATGTCAACCAGTTTCAGGTTTAAATGAGACACCAAAAACCGTTAGTTTTTCCTCGGCTTACTTTGGAACTTGACATGAGTTCTCCTCCTTATGATAATGAGCATGCAAAGCAGCACGGCCACACTGACTGAAACAGCAACTCCAATAATAATATTCCTTGTGGTGTCGTCTATTTTATCTGATAAGAAATAATTGGATCTCCTAATTGTTATCATACAACTGATTTTTTATCTTATATGTCTTATTTCAATGTTAATTAGTACTTGACTTGTCCTTCAAAATGTTGGCTATTATGATCAATGACTAGCTTCTGACATTACACACCTGGCGGTGGGGGCGGCGGGGAACTAGGCGGCCCTTCGAATGGAAACGATATATCCGTCAGATCAGTGGTTTGTCCGAAGAACTTCCCAACCTCGTACCTCAAAACGCAGCTTGGTTTGAGAAGCTTCGCGCCTTGAACTCCTTCGCAACACTGTTGCATCTCCGTAACAGAATCCAGAAGACACTCACTGCATTTCTGTTTGTCGAGATCGGGAGTGCACTGGGCGAATGCGTATATCCCATCGTACCCATCCACATCAGCCCGTCCCGAATCGTATTTCCTCCGTGAATCGTCCGAAGCGGCCGCCGCGGTCAGTTTAGCTAGCAGAGGGTCGAGCGCGGCCTTGAAAGACTCCGGTTGGATCACTTTGTTCGGGTTCCGTTCATATTTTCTCGGCTCGCCTTGCATCGCCGAGAATATCGACTCGTTCGAGAACCGAACCATGCAGCGCTCGTCCCACGCGATTGCCTTTTTCCTGTTCATGCAGTACTGATTGGCGTCGGAGATGAGTGTCTGGCCGGAATTGTGAACACATCCCTGGCAAATCTCGGGCGAGAGATCTCCTCTGCACATCGCGATGACGCTGACTCTGTCTGCATCGTCCACCGAGGAGACATTGTAGAACCCGTAAGGGTTTAGATTCTTTCTCGAGGTGATCGATGATAGTATATCTCCGAGGTTTCTGGCGTAGACGCTGTTTGAGTTGGTCTCCTCTGGGAGGCCGTAGCAACCCCAACAGAAGTCGGGGTTCTGTGAGCAAGATGTCAACTGAGGCGTCGTGGATTCCATGTTTTTTTCAAAAGGGGCTCCGGTCCTGAATCTGAGAGTACAGCTGGGCTTGAGAACTCGTCCTCCTTCTTTTCCTTCCTGAATTTTTGAGGCGGAGTCGTTCAAGCAGGCACTGCAATCTGTCTGGCTCAAGTCGGGAGTACACTGGAGTAAAGCGTGCACGGGCTTGCCGTTCGGCAATGCCGTGCTATTGAAGGCGAACTTGGTGGCACTCGACGCGGCTTTCTCGACCAGATCATTGAGTAGAGGCATCACAACCTCCTTGACCGTTGAGCCATCAGTAACAGTTTCCGGGCTCGCCAAGATCCGTCGTGGCTCGTCTAATTTGATGGAGAAAATAGGCTGGCTTGAGTATCGAATCATGCAAAGCAGGCCCCACATGATCGCCTCCTTTCTCTTCGGGCACCACTGCAACACCTTTCGACTCGTCTCGTTTAGACAAGTCGCGCAAAGGGAGGCATTATTGACGTCTCCTCTGCAGAGCCCGATCGCGTTGACTTCATCCGGAGGTTGACCGGAGGAAGCGTTGCGGAAAAAGTCAATGTCGTTCTGACCGGATTTAATGATTGTGGAGAATAAGAGGGTGTTGAGGTTTTTCTCGTAGACGCTGCCGGCGGTGAAGTCTCCGATGGAAGAACAGTTCCAGCAGAAATCTGCGGTGTCCGTGCAGTCTTGGGCAACACATTTGGGAATAAATAAAGCGAGCGTGAGCGTGATCAAAATTGGGACGAGTAACACAGCTCGGACATTTCTGATGGAGGAACTCATTGTGGTTTTGTTTTTTTTCTTAAAAAGTTTGTTTTTTTTTTTTTTTTTTTTTTGGCTGCATTGTTTAAAAACCTGAAGTTATTTGGGATTATATATAGCTGCCTTATATAAATATTTTTATCAAATAATTGGCTGCGTAGTCATCTTAAACACTTGCAATTTTTTTTAGCCAACCTTTCATTAATTTCCTGTAAATAGCCATATTGCTTACGTGGCAGCTTATTAATTAAATTAGGTTTACATTTTTGCCCTTATTTAATTCGCAGATTTTTTTAATTAGGCAATTTTTTTTTTCAAATAATGAAACCGAATAGGTAAGTTTTCAAATTTGAAATTTGAAATTTCCTGCAGATTTTGAAAGTTAATAGCCCATTATTATTATGCATTTGGAAGTTTTCAGCGTTGACTTTAAGTAATTAGTATCTATTTTCGTGGCAATTCATTATAGATAAAATCTGTAAATATATTCTTCATTTATTAATATTATTTTGTCTTCCATATATTCATAATTTCCAGAATTTTCGTGCCCAAAATATTTCCAGAATTTTTTTCAGTTTATTTACACGAATATACTGTAAATATGTTTTGTATTTACAGTGAATATACTGTAAATATGCTTTGTATTTACAATGAATATACTGTAAATATGCTTCGTATTTACACGAATATACTGTAAATATGTTTTCTATTTACACGAACATACTATTTATGTGAGCAACAACAAAAAAAAACAAAACTGTTCTTCGCAGAGTCTATGATTCCGATCGGGACCTTTGGATGCAGATCGCAGAGAGGAGGACGAAGTGAGAGGCGCCGGAGTTTTTAATGGGTCAACTTATAAGTTGAAAGTGTCTCCTGGGTCTCTTGTGTTATAATCTTCTGACTTCTGAGTTTCCTGTCTTTCCGAGAAGATGCGTTTGTAGACTACTATCAGCACTGACTAATTTGAACAAGACAGAAGAGTTATCTTTAAAGCTTATCTTTCGTGTATCTGTGTTCGCATGTTGACGTGGTCACATGGCTTTAGATTTCGAAGACTTATGTCACTGTCACTGTGGTCCTACTCATAATCAAGGCGCTCTATCATAGTAGATGAATCATCTAAAGTCTAAACAGATTGTATATATCGTGCACGTTTAATTCTCCAGCCATGTTACTTTCCTTTAAGTTCTACTTTTCCTTTATTCTAAGAGAAATTGTCTCATTTGTCACCAATTTCATAACATTTTCCCACTTTCCACCAAAAGACTAATTTTTCCCAAAATACCACCGAGATGTCAACAATCATCTATGTCAACAATGTTGACATCCCAGTGAAGGGCAAAAATAGATGTCAACATTGTTGACATAGATGGTGGCATTTTGGGAAAAATTAGTCTTTTGGTGGAAAATGGGAAAATGTTAGAGAAATTGCCCCATTTGCCACTAATTTTATAATTTTTTCCCACTTTCCACCAAAAGACTAATTTTTCCCAAAATGTCACCATCTATGTCAACAATGTTGACATCTATTTTTGCGCTTCACTATGAGATGTCAACATTGTTGACATAGATGTCAACAATGTTGACATCTCGGTGACATTTTGGGAAAAATTAGTCTTTTGGTGGAAAGTGGAAAAAAAATTATAAAATTGGTGACAAATATGGCAATTTCTCAAAATGTTATGAAATTGGTGACAGATTAGACAATTTCTCATCTTTTTTAGAAAATATAATATAAAAACTCAGAAATAACTCGATATTGAAATATCTTTTCTTTTCATTCACTAGATTTTTCGCGTTAGGTGGATATCAATAAGTCTATTAATAAAGTCGCAAGAGCGCATATTAATTCAACTATTTGTAGCTTTCGTAAAAATTAAAACAACTACCAACAAATTCTTTTTCTTACATATGAAATGAATAACACAGACATTTAAAATAATTGTTTATAACTATGTCAAAACATTAATATCAATGAACGAAAAAATACACTACGAATAAAGAGTACAAACATGTATAAATTTATTTATAATTGTTAGTAGTGGTTTATTGGCATGAAATGACATTCTTCCTAACTCTGTTCGAGTCGTTGATGTCCAACAAGTCCTTTGGAAAGAACCTTTGTCTCTATGCGTCTCTCTTCGCCTATGTCGTGTGTGTGTGTGTGAGTGAGTGGAAAAAAAATCAAAACGCCTATTAAATGAAATCCCAAAAAATAAGTGCCAAGGGTTTTTTTTGTTTAAATTCACAAGGTTATATAAGATGATGGATTTGTTTTTTACTATTTTATTGAAAATCATGAAACAAGGGTCATTTTGCAATCCTAAAAAAGTTTGAAGTGTATTTTTCTAACTAAATTTACATTAAATCTCCCTTTTTTTCCTTACTAATTTCTCCTTTGGATTCTAATTGAACAAAATCCTTGAACAAAAATAAGCAGACACAGTGAATTTCAGGACCTTAATTCTCAAACATTTTTGTTCGACCTTGTACAAATCAAAGACTATAGTGAGCACGACAAAGTCTGATGTAAAGCAAACAGCCACAGTATCCAAACCTTTTTGTTTCGATATTAATCTGAAGTGATTCTTTTTTCTTCTTTTTTATTCATTTTTTGGGTACGGTCGCCGCCGAAGATTTTTGTTGACCATATCTATTGTATTTGAGTTTTAATTCGATTAATCAATTCAATTTCTATGAATAAGTTACTTTTGTACGAATTTTAATTGACACGGGATATTAATTTTTACACTGATTATATAAATCTGATATTTCTTTACAAACTGCTTTGTAAAATCATAATTTTTTTTGTAAGTTGTAATAATTGTTAACAACATAAATCGTATTAAAAAAGTCCTATCATAATTATTGGAATTGATCATAAAATCCTAAAACGACAATAAATTTAATAGGGTCAATTAGAAAAATATCCAACTTAAACATTTGACATTTCTAAATACCCAACATTTGATAAATCTTAGGTAAATAGTCATTTTCATGTATTTACAGACGTAAATCTTAGATAAATAGCCACCTCCATATATTAGGCCAAATCATTATTTACGGTTATTTATCTAAGATTTATCAAGCGTTAGCTATTTAGCAATGTCAAATGTTTAAATTGGCTATTTTTTTAATTTTCAGTAAATTTAACTATGGAAAAACTAAACCAATGAAAACGGAATAATGAAACAAAATATAATTAAACAGAGATACTGAACACACATAAATGAAAAAAAAAATACATGGATTAAAACCTCGGAACAGAATCCTAGTTGAAATTGCAAACTAACCAAGTTTTAAAATGTTTAGAAAATAGCCAAAAATTATGATGTGGTATTATGCTTGTTTTTCTTATTATGACTTAACCCTTTATAAATACTCGATTATCAAAATCTTGCTTTTATTTTAAGGAGGATAATCGAATACTATGTTTTGATTTGAAAAATCAATTCTCTTTCCACGTGTATAGTAACAGATTGTATAATTAAATAAAGAACAGATAATTAGGTAACTAAGCCACTTAGACTTTACGATTTGTTGTTTAGCCAATTTTTAGTAAATTTTAGATAAATAACTATATACATGACGTGACATCATGTGGACTTTTTGTTTTTCTGCGATTATGAAATGGATTCTGAAATGTTTATGCATTTGACTTTGAAATTTTAATATGAGATATTACGGTTATTTATTTCAAATCAATAATTAACGTATACTCTCTCTCTCTCTCTCTCTCTCTCTCTCTCTCTCTCTCTCTCTCTCTCGTAGATCTACATTTTTCTTGCTCACAGAACTCTGACTCACACCCAGAGTGGAACCACGGAGTGGCCGGAGCAATCTCGGCGGCGGCGTTCGGATCAGTGCAGATGTTGAGTATATATGCTTCATCAGAGGGCTCGTCCGGGTCATCGAGAATGAGTCTCTCTAGAGAGTCTTCACTACGTTCGGAGACGTCATCAAAATCGAAGGTCCGTTTGATGCAAGAGATCGGATTTGATCCGGTCGAAAGCCCCGATTGATACATCTAACGTTTGACTATTGTTGAAATTATATAATGTTTTTTTTCTTCTTTTCGCTGTCTTTTCTTTGTTTAGTTCTCGATTCAATTGTCATTGCAATTCGGCAAAGTGAGGGTAAAAGGGAGAAAAAAAAATTATCTCTTCTGACGAGGTCTTATTTGTGACTTTTTTTCGAAAAATAAATATAGTTGAAATAATGGTATGTTCACCTCGGAGAACACAGCGACGAGGAGTTCATCATCGCCCTCCACGACATTGGCCTCCTTCTTCTTCTTTGGCTTCCTACAATCGGTAGCGCGGTGACCTTCTTTGTCACAGTTGAAGAATTTGCCAACGAATCTTGGTTGATGCTTCTTCTTCTTGAACGTCCCCCCCTTTGGCCCAAGCTTGTGGGCGGGTTTCTTTCCCCTCGAGCTCTCGCCATGTTCAACGACGTTGGCCTTCTCGGAGTGGGTCGTGAACCTCTTGTCGGAGCCACGGTTGTCTTCTTCAATTCGGAGACGAACAACCAAGTCTTCAAAACTCATCTCATTTCGCTTGTGCTTGAGATAGTTCTTGAAGTCCTTCCACCCCGCAGGTAGTTTCTCGATGGCAGAGGCAACTTGGAATGACTCGCTAATGGTCATCCCCTCGGCATGAATCTCGTGAATGATAAGTTGCAGCTCTTGGACTTGACTCACCACGGTCTTCGAATCCACCATTTGAAAATCAAGGAAACGGCCCACGATATACTTCTTAGATCCCGCGTCTTCGGTTTTGTATTTCTGATCCAATGATTCCCAAAGCTCTTTGGAGGAGAGTTTGGAGCTATACACATTGTACAGCGAGTCGTTGAGACAATTCATCACGAAATTCCGACACAGGTAGTCAGAATCCTTCCATGTGCTAAACGCCATTAGCACATCACAATCGGTTTCGTCCTCGCGAGAAGTCGGTGGATCTTCGGTCAGGAACCGTGCAAGACCGAGCGTTGTCAAGTAGAACAACATCTTTTGTTGCCAACGTTTGAAGTTCGACCCCGTGAACTTCTCGGGCTTCTCGGCCGGTATGACGGCGGGCACGCATGCCAGGAACCGCTCGAACCGTTCATGGCCATCGAAGCCATTGGTTGGACAAGACCCGCAGGTCCGTTCCCGGCCGTAGCCGCCATCGAGTCTTGACCCAAGGTCACAGGAATTTGACCAAACATCATGGTAGTCGGGGTGTTCACCAGGGAGGGATTCTCGGTGAGGCTCTCATCTCCACTCACATTCGTCATGTCGTTTGCGTCAGGAAGTTGGCAAGGAAAAGGTCGAGGCTCGTTTGACGGTTTCCTTAAAGCTTTTTATCGTCCTCCCACAGGTGCTGGATTTCGTGAGCGAAAGCCTCCCAAGATACAACGACTACTAAGACGAGCAATGCACCACAAGACTCGGCTTCGGTGAACTAGAACCCGAGCGTCAGAAGCTATCACCGGGCTACAAAAGACAAAAACAATTTCAAAGAGAGGGAGAGATGAGTGTTGTTGTGTGTGTTCGAATGAGAACTCGGGCCTTGCTTTTATAGGCACAATTTCTGAACAGATTTGAACAAGAAAACGTTCCAGAATAATGGCACTTGAAGGCACTTAATGCTCCAGAATAAAGGCACTTGAATACTCGTCAGTTATGAACGTGAGCAGCCTTGGAAGCTCGCTCAAACGTCTCCATTACTCCAGAATAAAGGCACTTAATGCAACCGTAACCTTTATTCCCAAATAAATTAATTCCCAACATAACACAGAAGTTATTTATGAAATTAAAACAAATTGTAAGTGAATTTTGCAATAAAAAGATAAGGATTGGCCCAAGGAGCCCCAAGCCCGAGCCCGAGACCGAGACATTCTCGAAACCCAAAACCCGAAACCTGAAACCCGAAACCCGAGCTCGAGCCCGAGCCCGAGCCCGGCCCGGCTCGGCTCGGCGGCGGCGCGCGTGTGTGTGTGCGCGCGAGGGGTTAAGAGATAACTCACCCACACTCTCCTCTCTTGCACCTGCTTGACCACTAAAGAAAGAAGATAATATATATACACCATACAACACACTTACCCAACCCATGTGGGACTCTTGCAATTCACTTCATTTACACATAACAAATGTGTTCTTTTAAGCATACTTTGAGCATCAATTTTTCATTCATTATAGTAATGATTTTGCAAATAAATAATCAATCTTATACCCGTCGCAACGAGGAATAAGAATAAGCAAGAATTAACAAATTCCCATGAGTGGACCCCACTCAAATATTAGCCAAAAATCATCTATACACTTGTAAATAATTCTCTTTATTTACAATCCTTCCAACAATCCCCCACATGAATGAAATTGTGAGACAACAATTATAAAGACACGACACGACTCAAGGTGGTGATAGATTCTACGGTTAATACCAGTATAGGATAGGTAGGTAGAGCCTTTGAACCTTCCCTCGGAAAGATATGCCATCTTTACTGACTACTCAGTAGACACGATGTCCTTGAACTGTTAGTCGTTTTGTATAAACGATAAACATATCCCCCACTGATATCTCCCTGACACAGGTTCAGTTCTCATGGTTATGTTCATTTTGGCCCTGAACATTCGCCTGGTTCTGCAAGAGTTTTTAAAGAATTAAGCCCAATTAATTCTCTTTCGAAGCGGCCCCACTTCTCTCTCACATTGGTGATTCTTTTATCAAGAGTAATCCCGCATTTCTCATTCGGAATCTCAACAATCCGATTTCACGGAATCATAAAAGCTCTAAGTTTAACCTCGTACGGGAGTCACTGTTTTAATAGGAATAGGATCAGGGGTTAACCCCACATTGACCTTACTTAGCCATTGACAGTTAGATTTTCCCTTTGAATCAAGATCTTGGGATCTCCAGTCATCATGGTTGGGTTTCCTTTGCCTTGGCTTTATTTGCCATGGGCTTTAGTCTCATTCCTTTAGATGTCTTCTCTACTAGGCCCCTATTTAACCATTTAGTTAGCGGATCCGCAATGTTCTCTTTGGACCTAACATAGTCAATACTTATGACTCCAGGCGAGAGAAGTTGTCTAACGGTATTATGTCGTCGATGGATATGTCTAGACTTACCATTATACATCACACTATGTGCTCTACCAATAGCAGATTGGTTATCACAATATACACATATTGCAGGCACGGGTCTAGTCCAATCAGGAATATCTTCTATGAAGTTCCTAAGCCATTCAGCTTCTTCGCCACATTTATCCAACGCAACAAACTCAGATTCCATCGTGGATCTAGTTATCACAGTTTGTTTGGAGGATTTCCAAGATATAGCCGCACCTCCCAGAGTGAATACATATCCACTAATGTCTTTAGAATCTTGAATATCAGATATCCAACTCAGATCAGTGTAACCTTCAATGACCTCAGGATATCTTGTATAGTGTAGACCGTAATCACGAGTGAATCTTAGATACCTCAGTACTCTCACAATTGCTTTCCAGTGTTCAACACTTGGATTACTCGTATATCGAGCTAGTCTACAAACGGTGTAGGCCAAATCAGGTCTCGTACAACTCATCAAGTACATGAGACTGCCTATCACTCTCGCATATTCAATTTGGGAGATGCATTCACCTTTATTCTTAGGCAAGTGTTGACTAATGTCAATAGGAGTTCTAGAAACTCCAGAATCGTTCTTTCCAAACTTGTCTAGAATTTTATCAACATGGTGTGATTGATCTAGGAAAATTCCATTAACCGTACGAGTAATCTTGATCCCTAAAATTACATCAGCAAGTCCTAAATCTTTCATATCGAATCTTGAGTTCAAGATATCTTTCGTGGACTGAACCATGCGATTATTGCTACCCACAATCAGCATGTCATCAACATATAAACATAAAATCACATAACCATGATCAGTGACTTTAATATACACGCATTTATCACACTCATTGATTTTAAATCCATTTGACATCATCACAGTGTCAAATTTCTCATGCCATTGCTTTTGGGCTTGTTTAAGACCATAAAGCGACTTGACCAATTTACCACTTTCCTTTCTTGTCCACGAGCAAAACAACCCTCGGGTTGAGTCATATAAATCTCTTCTTCGAGATCTCCATTAAGGAAAGCAGTTTTTACATCCATTTGATGAATTTCTAAATTTCGTAATGCAGCAAATGCAATTATCAATCTTATGGATGTTATTCTCGTCACAGGAGAATATGTATCAAAGTAGTCCAACCCTTCTTGTTGTCTATACCCTTTGATTACAATTCTGAACAGATTTGTACAAGAAAACGTTCCAGAATTAGCAAATAAATTAATTCCCAACATAACACAGAAGTTATTTATGGAATTAAAACAAATCGTAAGTGAATTTTGCAATAAAAAGATAAGGATTGGCCCAAGGAACCCAAGCCCGAGACCGAGACATTTCCGAAACCCGAGCCCGAGCCCGGCGCGGCGCGGCTCGGCTCGGCGGCAGCGCGCGTGTGTGTGCACGCGAGGGGTTAAGAGATAACTCACCCACACTCTCATCTCTTGCACTTGCTTGACCACTAAAGAAAGATGATAGTATATAAACACCACACAACACACTTACCAAACTCATGTGGGATTCTTGCAATTCACCTCATTTACACATAACAAATGTGTTCTTTTAAGCATACTTTGAACATCAATTTCTCATTCATTATACTAATGATTTTTGCAAATAAATAATCAATCTTATACTCGTCGCAACGAGGAATAAGAATACGCAAGAATTAACAAATTCCGATGAGTGAACCCCACTCAAATATTAACCAAAAATCATCTATACACTTGTAAATAATTCTCTTTATTTACAATCCTAATCCTTCCAACAATTTATTATTTAACCATTACTATTATTATAATATCGGTTGGTTTTTCATTTTTATTTTTTATTATTTTCTATGCCGCCGATCTTGAAAACATAGTAGCATAAAGTTGACCTTGAAAATTAGTCGCAGTAAATTTTTAACTTTACGGACTCGGTTTTTTAAAAAATTCCACCGCCCTTTGAGGTTTTAATTTTTTTTTATTATTTTTTTATTTTTTTTTATAAAAGCTTCAATTATACCACTATTTTAAAAAATATATATATATGAATTAGCCAAAAAAAACTATTAGTGGTTCAATTATTCAAATATTAAATGAGTTCTATAGTTATATATCCGCGTACTAGAATTTTTAAATTTCCTAATTAAGTACTGTTTGATTAACTATAATAGATCAGACACTGATTTTATTAACATCATTAATTGATAATTTTGTCCATATAATTTTCTCTCATTAACAATTAATGAGAGGGTTACTTGGAAAAAAGTTGTCAATTAATTATTGTTAATAAATACAGTGGTAAATTAATTATCATTTATTAAATATTGGATATATAGCAAATAATAAATTTAATGGGGCTTGGTTGCTTATAAACTAAAAAAATAGCCTAACTCATTTCTACGTTTTATAGTAATAGTTGAAGTTTGACCGTGAAAATTTTCTTTGACATTTATTTTTATTGACTTTTTGATTTTATTTTTTAAAATTTGCAGTCCTTTTTCAATGTGTTTTTTAATAATTGCTATAATAATATTACAATTTTTAGGGTCAATAAACAATTGGTTGAAAATTATAAATTTTTAATATAATAAATTATTTTCTTAAATTAGTAAATTGTTAAAGATAAAAAGAATTCGCAAGTACTGCTTAATAGAATTTGTAATCAATTTTGTGTATTAATGAATAGAGTGTTGTATTTATAAATACCAATATAATCATTAAAGATATTCGTTAAAAAGGAAAATACACTCTAATAATATAATAATATATGATTATGATTGATAAGAATGAAAAGAGTATAATCTTAAAATGGGATACGACGAGTTTTAAAATTGGGCTATAGTCAACTAGTCAATAGTAAACTTCATTTTTCTTTTAAAAAAATAGGAAATTTATGTTTTGCTAAATAGTTAATATTTAGTTAATTTAGTAAAATAACCATTAACAAAAACTAACGAGGATCAAATATCAAAAATGCCCTTCAATAAACATTTTAAAATAAAAAATAAAAAACGAGTCATTAAATGAGTTGACGATAATCACGTATAATAATCCCTCATACCTTAATTCTCTCTCTCTCCCTCTCTCTCTCCCTCTCTCTCTCTCTCTCCATTAACGATGAGTTTATTTCTCTGCTTCAACTTTTTCTCGTCAATGCGTCGTAGTCTCCTAGATTCATTCAGGCTGCATTACAAATTTACCGACATTAACACAAATAAATAAATATAGAAAAATTAACACAAATTTACATACATATACCAAAATTAACACAAATAAATATAAAAAGGATCCAGTGGATAAATAGCCATATGAAATGTTGAAAATTGTCATATAGCCAACGTTTCATAAATTTTATGTAAATAGCCATCATCAATTATTTACACCGCTTAAAATACGCAAATATCCACCAAAACTTCTCACCTCAAATATGAATAATTAATGGGTATATTTACATATTTCAACGGTGTAAATAATTACTAGTGGCTATTTATCAAAAATTTACGAAACATTGGTTAACTAGCCATTCTCTACTTTTGATGGCTTAGTTAGCTAATTATTTTATATAGAAATAATAGTTTTCATAGAAAACTTAATGATAATGAAATAAACACAAATATACCGATCCGATTGCATAAACACCAATATACGGATCGAAACAATACCTCTGGGCAAACGGTTGATTCTACGAGAGAGAGAGAGAGAGAGAGAGAGAGAGAGAGAGAGAGAGAGTAGTGCCGGGGAAAAGTCTCGATCCGGCAATGGATGATTTTCCTGGAGGAGCGAAGCGACCAACTAGGATGAGTTCAAATATGAAAGAATGGAGGGCTACGAAACCTTCAACTACTCCGAGGGCAAGTATATCGGGAACGGAAGAACGGCATCATTCGCGGCCGAGGCGTTTAGATCTGGAACAAGGACTTGGTACCAGATTTGTATTGGGAGAGAGAGAGAGAGAGAGAGAGAGAGAGAGGACTCAGTCTGACATACATGGCCTTCATTTTCTTACTCCACTATTCAATATATATATATATATATATATATATATATATATATATATATATATAGAGTATAAATATAAATCTTATTTTAACTTCTCTCTTTTATATCTATAATTGCTACATAAAAAAAGTAAGGAATATATAAATATAGTATATATATGGATCTTTTTTTACCTTCTCTCTCTCTGTCTCTTGATATACACATAATTGCTATATATAAAAGTAATGAAAGTCATTGTGATAATTAATAAACTTAAAGTAAAAAAAATCAACAATTAATGACCCCATCAACTAAAACAAAAGCAAAGACCGATTAAAATAACAAAAAAATAAAATTGGAATGCAAAATTTGAATTAATTGCCACATCACTAAAGTTGGCTATGTTATTTAACATCTTGAAACGTTGGCTACTTTACAATATCAACATTTTAAGTGGTTTAGTTCGTACAATTTTTAAAATTTGTTTTCAATGTTGCTAAAATCTCTGCTTACTATTTGTTGATTTTGCAGGAAATAGGAGTAACACAACTAGAACTGTAGTTATAGCTGCTCTGGCTTGCGCGGTGCTGACCATCTTTGTCTGCGTGTGTTTAAGAATAAAAAAGAAAAAGGATATCTCAAGTAAGCATAAAAATCAATCTCATTCAATCTTTTATATTTAACGAAAAAGCTATAGGTTTCGTAACATGCATGCCAGCAACAAAGTTTTTACGCTGAATCTAACTGATTTGTATCGTTTCGTAGCTGAGCGGCCATTATACGATCATGATGAAGACATCGTAACAGCCGAATCTTTACAGTATAGTTTCGAAAACATTAGAATAGCAACCGATGACTTTGATGAGGCAAATAAGCTAGGACAGGGTGGGTTTGCTCGAGGACTACTTTACTTACACGAGGATTCTCGTTTGACAATCATTCACCGAGATCTCAAAGCAAGTAACATTTTGTTAGATGAAGAAATGCATCCCAAGATAGCGGATTTCGGAATGGCGAGATTATTTGTAGTTGATCAAACTCAAGGAAATACAAGTCGAATAGTAAGCTCAACGGTTCTAACAACTTTTGTCTCCATAATCTTAAAAAATTGTATACTAATTACTTCCTCGTCTTTTCTTCTGAAGTGGATACATGGCACCAGAGTATGTTATGCACGGACACTTTTCACCTAAATCAGACGTATTTAGCTTTGGAGTGTTACTTTTGGAAATAGTGAGTGGATAAAAGAACAATTTTTTCCGTCACGGAGATCGCGTAGAAGACCTCTTAAGCTATGTAAGTAAAAAAAAACCATTCAACAATATTCTTTTGCTGACTGTCCAAATAAACTGAAGCAATTTATTTGTTTAGGCATGGAGGAATTGGAAGGATGGTACGGCTTCAAATATCGTGGATCCTCTGTTGAGAGACGCTCCGGGGACTGAAATAATGAGATGTATCCCCATTGCTTCAAATATCATTTGTTTTAGAAGGATGTTTATTTTAGAATTAATGACATATTTAGTCCCTCAACTATGTAGCTTTTAACGGCTTGCACCCCGAACAAAAAAAACGGCGAAATCAATCCTCTGTGTGAGTCATTACTATGAATTTGGTCCTTCTGTTAAAGTGGGCGTCAAAAATGCCGGAATTGGACCACGTGTATATCACGTGTTGGGCATGAAATGGGTAATTTGGTAATTTGGTAATCTTGAATGAAATGCTCTGATAAAATTCTAAACTAATAGAAAGGAAAACAAAGTTTAAATTCCCGGAAAAAAAACCCCTAATTTCATAATGGCGAAAACGAAGGGAAAATCTCCGGCGAAGAAGGCGCCGCATAGATCAGTTCAGTCCGTGGGAACGAGGAAATCGACGCCGAAAAAGAAATCTGCTTCCAAAAGTAATCAAACACCGATGCAAACTGGGGGATATGGTGAGTTTTCAATATTTTGTTTTTGTCGAACAAAAGAAAGAATAAAGAATGAATGGGTTGGACTTGTGACCACTGCGTTTTGTTTTTGTCGAACAAAAGAAAGAATAAAAGAGTGAATGGGTTGGACTTGGGACCACTGCGTTTTGTTTTTGTCGAACAAAAGAAAGAATAAAAGAGTGAATGGGTTGGACTTGGGACCACTGAGTAGCATGGGAAACCTAGTGAGCAAGAACAACATGAAGAGCCGAGTGAGCAAGAACAACATGAAGGGCCGAGTGAGCAACAACAGCTTGGGAAGCCTAGTGAGCAAGAATAGTCTATTGAGCTCGATCAACATGATGATGAGCATAACATGTCAGACATGGATTCTGATACATGGGCAGCGTACCAAAGTCAACCAACTGAGGAAGATTTTGGGTTCGAGTTGAGTGACGAGGAAATCGACGTGGACATGCCAGGTGTTAAAGATGCGCTTGCAGGGCATCGTGATAAGGGCAAGCGTCTTCTCAGTGACGATGATTCTGAAGATGACAGTGATGGTGACTACGACATCGACCAAGACGTTGGAGGTTATGACACTGAAACAGATGATGAAATTGAAGCTGAAGATGAAAAGTATAGGAACAAGAGAAACCCAAAGAAAAAGCTTCCCCGGTTTCAAGAGTTTAGACCAGACACGGATATGAGACTTTTGAGCTTTAAATTAGGGTTATCTTTCCCTAGTTCTAAAGCTTTTAAAGACGCAATAAGAGAATACGCTATTCGAGAAGGCAAAGACATCTACTTTACGAAAAATGACAAGAGACGTGGAAGGGCTGAGTGTAAGGATAAAGCATGCTCGTGGGTTTGTTACGCGTCTACTTTGGGAACCAGTGGTGTATTCATTATCAAGACGTACAATCCTGTCCACTCTTGTCCCAGAGTGAATCGCAACAGATTTGCTACATCGGCATGGCTGGCCAAGACGTATATGCAGTCATTCAAAGACCAAGAATCTTGGTCAGCACCGGATTTCATGAATCGTGTACTAAAGGACTATGTCCTAGAGTGTAATGTCGTGAAAGCATACAGGGCAAAAAGGATTGCTACTAAGGCTATAGAAGGGTCTAACAAAGAGCAGTACGCGGCTCTATGGGACTACGCAGCGGAACTGAAGCGGTCAAACCCGGGTTCAACAGTTGAAATAGAAACAGAAGCAGGCCCCGAAGGTAAACCAGTTTTTAAGAGGATATACATCTGTTTTCAGGCTTACAAACAAGGGTTTGCACACTGCCGACCAGTGATTGGTGTTGATGGTTGCCATATCAAAGGTCACCATACCGGGCAGTTACTTTCGGTAATAGGGATAGATGCTAACAATTCTATGTTCCCTATTGCCTATGCTGTGGTCGAGTCAGAAGGAAAGTCATCATGGAATTGGTTTTTCAAGTTCTTGAAGGAAGATCTGAAAATAAACAACGGACACCATTGGACCTTCATCTCCGATAAACAAAAGGGTTTGCAAGAGGCTTTGAATGATATCTGGGATGAGGGTTCAGTTCAAGGTGAACACCGACATTGCGCACGTCATCTTCAAGGAAATTTCACCAAGGTAAGTAAACTCATGTCTTCTAAAATGTCAGTGGAATGATTAAGTAATGTCGCTGAAATGTAACAAGTTTTTAAAGGCCAATTTTTGAAGACTAAAATGATGGCCGCGGCTATGGAGTTCTCAAGACCTCGGTGTGAGGCAGAACTAGAGCTTATCAAGGCTGAAGACGAAGACACTTATAAATGGCTAATTGAAAAACGTCCTCAACATTGGGCAAGGTGTAATTTTAGGTCGGGACCAAAGTGTGAGATTCTTCTGAATAATCTCTGCGAAAGCTTCAATGGTACTAGGGCAATGCTAATGGCAAGACAGAAACCGATCTTGTCCATGTTGGAGAGCATACGGATGTATCTCCTTCAGAGATTCACCAAACAAAGACTGGCTGCAGATAAATGGAAAGCTGATATAGGACCACGCAATTACAAGATCCTGGAAGTGAACAAAGTGCTAAGTGCACAAAATATACCTACGTGGGCCGGTGACGCTGATTTCCAAGTCTCCAACATGTATGGATCGCAGTACGCGGTGAATTTGACAAGGCAGACATGCTCTTGCAATAGATGGGATCTTTCAGGTAATCTGTTAGCTTTGATAAACTCTGTTTGTACAATACATTATATAGCTTTCAAGTAATCTGTTTAAGTTTAAATTATGTATAGGCATACCATGTTCTCATGCAATTAGTTGCATTTGGTTCAATAAGGCCGACCCGGTGAGTTATGTGTCTGATTGGTACAAGAAGCCAGCTTACCAGAACACGTACGCTCATAAGATTATTCCAATTAACCCGTTAGAACAATGGCCACGAACTGGTTTGGCACCTATGTCCATGCCACCAGACAGAGTCAAACCTGGACATCCAAAGAAGCTCGGACGACTCCAACATGATGAAATTGTTCCTAGGCGAGCAACAAAAATGACAAGGAAATATGTCATCTCAAAGTGCTCTAAGTGTGGTCAAGACGGGCACAATATCAAAACATGTTTCAAACGGGAGCAAGAAAACCAGGTAAGGTTCATTTCAGTTTATTATGTATGACACATTTTCATGTAATGTATTCTGAATGGTACACGTTTGTTGAGTCAAACAGAGGCATGGAAGACCATCTCGAGCATCACAAAACACACAACCACCTCCAGGAGCACAGTCTACCCAACCACCTCCAGCATCACAGTCTACACAACCACCTCAAGCATCACAGCCTACACAAACATCGCAGCCTATGCAGCCATTAAGGGTATAAATTGGTACACTTAATTTACTGCCAAGTTAGAAGATAGAAGTGTAGAAGATAATATACTTATTTTGTTTTGTACAGAGAAGCCCTAGGTTTAGGACTCAAAGCACAAGGAAGGACGTGATGCAACCCCGGGTTTTATTCAGAAACACTTAGACACAATCAAGGACTAAGATCAAGCCTGTCTGAGGTCTTCGTTTTGTAACACTTTTGGTTTACTGCTTTGCTTATGGACAAGGTTGTTTTGTAAAAAAGGCTAATACATTGTAACTATTATGTATTCGATACTTTGCACGGTAATATGTATTTTGCTCGGTTCACCTGTAGCCATGTTTAGACACAATCAAGGATCATATTCTCATTTTGGAATTTTTGGTATGTACTTTGCACGGTAATATGTATTATGTAACTATTATGTATTCTAAACTTAGACACAATCAAAGATCATATTCTCATTTATAGTGTCTCAAGTGTCAACGTCCAATTTTGTAAGAATTGTCATTGTCATTGCTTTCACAAATACACTTCACAAGTCCAATAAACTACACTGCAATTTGTTCATTTAGTTCACAATCAAGGTTCACAAAAGAGTTTACAACAATTTGTAAATCAACACCATCTTCTACCTGACCAAAAGTACAACTAATACAATAACACACAACAAAAACTACGATCAAGGTTCCACAACTACTATCAAGGTTCTACAGTCAATCACCAAACCATGATTGTAAATCACACCATCTTCTACCTGACCAACAGTACAAAAACAATAACTAATACAACACATAGCATCAATTTTATATGTTTCAAATCGGTTGACGCATTTATTGCCCTGCGTTCGGTGTCGCGAATTTCTTCAGTGATCGACTCCGACATCGTTCCATCAAACGCATTAATCCTCTTCAACAGTCCAGGTATTATCGCCTTAGATCTTGAGCACATTGGGGGGTCCAGCCACTCATGAAATCCACATCCTGGCATGTCCTTGTTCTGGTAAAACCAGGATTTTCTTAACCGATTATTTAAAAAAAATTTAACTTCTTATTTGAAAAATTAGACGTACCTTAAACTCAGGGCATCCAAAAAATCTTCGACCCGGATTATCTATCGTCCATGACGTGCGTTCCACCCCACTAAGCCCGCAGCGACACTCCGGAGCTCGTCGCCGCACACTTGTCGACTCGCCGACGTAGCTCACTTGTGTGCGCGATTTTCTTGCTGATATGTTACTAGATTCCATCTTCTACTTGGCTATCTTCGTCTTCAGCCCTAAATGAACAAAAGAAACTTCAAATCGTCATCTTCGTTTCAGCCCTAACTTACTCGATTTGAGATTTTATTCGTTTCAACCCTAACTTACTCGTTTTGGGGATTTTATTTGATAACTACGAAGGGCAAAACAATAATTACCCATTTCATGCCCAACACGTGATATACACGTGGTCCAATTCCGGCATTTTTGACGCCCACTTTAACAGAAGGACCAAATTCATAGTAATGACTCACACGGAGGATTGATTTCGCCGTTTTTTTTGTTCGGGGTGCAAGCCGTTAAAAGCTACATAGTTGAGGGACTAAATATGTCATTAATTCTTTATTTTATCATCTGGTTTACCCTTGGCTACCGGAAGCATTTAATATTGCATCCCTAGCATATGCGTCATTTGAAATTTCGGAGTAGTGCTCTGTCTACAGAGGCTGCTCGACCTACCTTGTATTATACTATTCAAAGCAAGCATTACTTAAAATAAAATAAATTTACACAAAATATTTCTATTTTTATATATATGTTTTGAGATGCAACATTACATGACAAAACAGGTGACATTTCTTCACATTATTTTCATTCAATATAACTAACATTTAGTTGACATATATTCCTAACATGAGATGAAGAAACATACAAACTAAACAAACATTACAAAAGACTCGCATTAAAAAGAAAGTACCAAGGGATTTATTTTGAAGATAACAAGGAAATTCGCATACCATGATTTGGGACATAGTTTTATATAACAAAGCGAAAAGACATTTGGATTCGCGGATCCGTAGAAATAGCTGAATTTTAGTACAGCTCTGATCACTAGCGAGGGAGAAAGTCGGAAATAGACACCTCGTTTAAGGAGTCTTTTCCCGAGTCTTTTGTAGAGTCAATGTTGGTTGCTCTAGAGCTCACATCAAATTCTAAAACCGCGCCTTCGCCCATAGAACTCTGCACATAAAAGGCTGGCTTCGAGGGCACCACAATGCTGATGGAGTGGCTGTGGAACATGAGAGCAATCGAATTCATCGTCGGTCTGTCGGCAACGTTCTCTTGAACGCACAGCAATCCCACGTGTACGCATCGAATATTTTCTGATTTTGAGCCGTCTGATATCGTGGAATCGATAATATTGGAAGCTGTCCCTTCACTCCAATTTTTTCCAAACCTGTATGATTATATGATATAATGTTCAAGTTATTTTAAGCTCTTAAATCTTGGTGTAGTGTATGCTATGGACGTATAAAAAGAATATTGAAATCATTGCTAATCAAAAGGACCTCAAAGTTATCATTTCTGCACTTACATAGGTTAGGAGGTCGTCTCCTTCTCCACTCTCATGGAAATTACTTATCCTTTGGCCAGTTACTATTTCCAGAAGTAAAACCCCAAAACTGAAGACATCTGATTTGACTGAGAATTCCCCAGAAGTGCATACTCTGGAGCCACATATCCGCTGTAAAAATAAAAATTAATATGAGGTTACAAGAGTGAGTTCATAAATTTCAGTAACTGAACCGGTGGAGAATTCATGAGCTGAAAAGATTAAGATGATATGTAGTGTAGGCTTCGTATATAGGGTGAAGTGTAC
Organism: Urtica dioica subsp. dioica; assembly: GCF_054948205.1. Taxonomy (NCBI): domain Eukaryota; kingdom Viridiplantae; phylum Streptophyta; class Magnoliopsida; order Rosales; family Urticaceae; genus Urtica; species Urtica dioica. The sequence continues at coordinate 25,479,994 of NC_142764.1, forward strand.
ACTTACTAAGTCCCGACGACTCGACTGGTATTGCTTGGAGTTTGATCGAAGTTAAACAAGCGTGCCGTTCCGAAATCTGCGATCTTGGGGTTCATCTCTTCGTCCAACAAAATGTTACCGGCTTTGAGGTCACGGTGAATGATTCTCAAACGAGAATCTTCATGAAGGTAGAGAAGTCCGCGGATAATGCCTTGGATAATTTTGTTGCGTATATTCCAGTTCAGTTCAGCTTGCTTTGTTGGATCTGTGTAACCAAGCCAAAAATCACGCATCAAAATGATAAAAGATATTTAACAAGGTGTGTATACTCATGAATTACTTCTTTTATTTTTCAACTCAATTTGAGATGGAACAGCATGAGATTAGTGAGCTTAAAAAGCCACATCTTTATAAGGTCCTTAAATACTTCTTTCATTGTATATAGATTTTGAGATATAGCAGCCTTATGACAGTTAACTGGTGTTATCACAAAACTTGAGAATTGAATAGTGGAGATTAAATTGGGACACAAGTAGAGGGAAATAAAACATAGAAAACAGAATTGTAAACAGGGGAACTATTGAATTAGTAAAACCATAGGAATCCTCAGTTCTTGCATAAATCACAGTAAAGTATGAGGTTTCAATTAGTAAAAGAACAAAAAGGGACACAAGTAGAGAAACTAGACGAAATAAAAAACAGAATTATAAACAGAGGAACTATATAATTAGTCAAACCAAAGGAATCCTTAGTTCTTGTACAAATCGCAGCAAAGTATGCGGATTCAATTAGTGACATAGCATAAACTTACCGAAAAGAAAGCGATCCAGACTTGAATTGGGAACGTATTCATAAATCAGAAGTCTTTCATCATCTTTCAGACTCAAGCCTAGGAGTCGGACCAAGTTCCGGTGTTGCAACCGAGCAACTAAGATAACTTCATTCATAAACTCATTATCACCTTGTCCAGAACTCTTTGAAAGTCTCTTCACAGCAATAATCTGGCCATTTTCTAGTTCACCCTGAAAATTAATTCACATGTAAACTAAGTACAAGAACAAAGTCAACAGCCACTCATCATGCTCATATTGTTTAAGTAATTATTTCTTTTTATTCTAAAACCTTATAAACAGCTCCAAAGCCTCCTTCTCCGAGCTTGTTATCAACTGAAAAGTTGTCTGTCGCTTGTCGTACAATATCGAAGTCAAAACGTATAAAGATTTTGCAACATCCATATCATCCGGAGCTTCAAAACAAAAGAAAAAGGTTTACTATTTGTAGAGGATTTTTCCAAAACAAAAAATGATTAAAATTACTGCACAGAGTATATGACTTACTTCCGCGATTCTGATTTCGATTTCTAATTTTCTTTACATAGATACAAGCAGCAAGGGGTGTAAGAAGCGCCAGAGTCGCAATTGGTATCGCAACTGTAATGGCAATTCTCTTTCCTGCAAATTGTAAACCGTTCTAAAATCGGCTTTGAGCCCTTGTATTATAGTTCAGAATTCAAAACTTGAGAGATATTAACAACTTCATTGTCTAAAGCACCCAAGTTTCAGATTTTTTTTTTTCTGTTACAAGTCTCAAATTCTAGTTTTATGTATATAATTTTGTATCAAACTTGTAAATCTTTGAGGAGACAGTATGTTACATGTATGTAAATTAGTATACTTGCATGACGTACCTTTGGATGACTTGGAAGAGGGTCTCAGATATGTCCTTGGTTGAAAGAATGGATTGACCTCATACCTCAAGTTACAGCTGGGCTTGAGAATCCTGGCCCCTTGCTTCCCCTCAAATTGCTGTGGAATGATATTCATGGCCTCATTCAGGCAGAGACGGCACTGCCCCTCGTCCAAATCCGGCGTACATTGCATTGTCGCGTATATGGTCTCGTAGCCCGGAACCTTGGATTGACCCGATTCATACTTCATCGTTGAACCGCCAGAGGCAGCCAAGCTAGTCAAGTTGTCCAGCAAGGGCTTGAGCGTAACTGCAAACAGATTCGTGTTCCAAACCTTGTTCAAGCTCGGGATAAGAGCCTTCGGCTCGTTCATCACGGTGGAGAAGATTGGCTTGTTCGAGTACCGAATCATGCACAGCATGTCCCAGAAAACCGCATCTCTTCTTCTCGGACACTTGCCCAGCAACGTATCCCTGTATTTCGCGATACAGCCCTGGCACTCGTCCAGGGAGACATCGCCTCTGCAGAGCGCCATCGCGTTGACTCTCTCGGGGATTTCTCCGACGGACGAGTTGTAGAACCCGTAGTCGTTTCGGCTGGCGTTGGACGCGAAAGCGGAGAGGGCGGTCCGGACTTTTCCGTGAACGTTCTGTTCTGGGGATCGCTTCAGGCATCGTTACAGCTCCAGCAGTATTCGGCGCTCTGAGTGCACTCCACGCTGTTTCCCGGGGCGGAGGACTCGTCGTAGAACGACCCGGTCTCGTAACGGAGTGTGCAGCTGGGCTTGAGGATCCTCGCCCCGCTTTTTTGGTCGCAGCAGGTTGGGATCCTCTGAACCGAGTCTTCGAGGCAGCTCTTGCACTTCTCCGTGGACAGGTCGGGGTGCACTGAAGCAGCGCGTAGATCGGCTCGGCGTTGGGGACTTTCTCGTTGCCGTAGGTGTACTTGATGGCTGCAGAAGAAGCTTTGGAAACGAGTCTGTCGAGAAGAACGGCGTCGTGTGGGCTCGGTAACATCCTGATTGGCTCCTCCTCTTCGGTGGAAAAGATGAGCCTGTTCAAGTAACGGATCATACACCGCTCGCCCCACAGAATCGCCTGCTTTTTCATCGGGCAGCCCTCGAGAATCATGTGGGCCGTCTCGTTCAGGCAGCTCTGGCAGGTCGTCACGTCAAGCTTCCCTCTGCAGAGGCGGATGGCGTTGACCACATGGAAATAACTGAAAATTTTCGGAAATCATCTGGAAATAAATAGAAACGTAAACATGATGCATTAAACATGATTTTTCATCAAACACAATGGGTCTATTTTTGAAGATCTCGGTGCCACGAATCTGTAGGATTTTGAATCACTCAATTTCGAGTTCGTATGATATATATATATATATATATATATATATATATATATATATATAGATTTTTGAAGTTTTGATGAAAAAAAATGTTTGAAAAAAAATAAGAGAGAGAAATTGACGAATTAAAAAACAAGAGAGAGGAAGTGATGAATCTAAAAGAAAAAAAACGTACTTAAGGACAAATATTGAATTTTAACCCATTATCGCTAGTGTCACTTAATATAATTGGATATTTTTCTAAAACTCTTCAAACGTGGGTTAAATCTCAAACTTTGAGTTTAAGGTGACCTAGTCAGTTACAAAATTCTATTATTTTCTTAACAAGTTTCGATCTTTAGAATCTTAGTCCCTGTTCGGTTTGTGATTCTAATATTCTTTTCTGTTTTCTAATTCTAAATTTCAGAAAACACAACTATAAAATATGTTTGGTTATTAATTTAGAAAACAGATTTAGAATCATGTTTCTTTTTCTTAAAAATTTGTTTAGAAAACAGAAAACAATGAAAAAGGTGTTTTCTTTTTTATCTCTCTTATATTTTAAATTAAACTCTAAAACAATTGAATGTAAAACATAACCAAACAATATTTTAAAATATTCTGAAACGTAATTCTAAATCTGTTTTTTAAATTTAAAATTAGAATCAGAAAACAAAATTTAAAAACAAAAAACAAATTTAGAATACTAAACCAAACGGCCCATTTTTAAAATTTTGTTGCAACAGTAAAAACTTATTAAATACATTTCTTTATATAATAAAATTTAGTCTTTCTCTTCCATTATAATGAATTATGCAGTTTATTCAAAATAATTAGAAGTATATCCCGATGGATTTACAATGCCTCCAACAAAACAAATTAAGTTCAATACTCCATATTGTCATTTTAATTTTTTTTTATAACCTTATTTTATTTAAGAAGATCTTTTCAGGTTTATATTTTTTTTATTCTTTGTGTTTTGAAATTTCTTTAGTAACCATATACTGATACGCAATCACTATATTTTAAATATGTATTTTAAATAGTTCAAATGTTTTTTTTTTCTAGTAAATTCATATATGAATAAATACTAAAATTTAATAATTCTTTCTTAGTTTTATCAATGTTGATAATACATTAACTATATCATTTTTTCCCAAGGAAATTTTTATGCCCTGAATTCAATCTATGGATCCATATAACAGCCGGCCGGTCTGCACTTACTCGATTTTGTTATGGCTTTATATAACCGCCACTAAAATATTGTACTTAAATACGGCAATTATACCTAGAGTTCTACACCCCACATACCCTTTATTTTGCAACAAAATCATACCTATCACGATCACCGATACATTATTTTGCTATTTTCGTATTATTTGGTTTTCAGTTATAATTCCGTAATCATTTCATCCCTAAGCTGGTTTTTTTAAGTCGAGTAGCGTTCACCGTGGATGATTTTTGAAATTTTTCATAGGGATTGCGTTTACGTAATCACAGCCGTCTTTCTATATATGATACCATGACACCAAGATGACGTCATCCTTCTGCCCGCTATATTGAAACCTCGTTTCTGATCAGCTAATTGTCAATGTCAATAAAGGCGACACAGTGAACAAAACGAACCTCCTAACGGAACACACACAATCTGGACAAAGCCTATAATGGCGGCCATTTCGCTTGCTGTAAAAGGCAAACCATGCGTATACTATTGTATAAAACGACATTTATTCCTTCTCTTACCCATTAACCTGATCATCAAACCAGAAGTATCTTCTTCTTAATTCCCTTACTACAAGAATGACGAAAGTTGCGATCCTCGGCGCTGGAAACCTAGCTTTCACTCTCGCCGGTGATCTTCTTCTCTGGCATAAGAATACCTACGAGGTCACCGTATGGGTGCCCGAGAACCATCGATTGAGCTTCAACGAGGTCGCCGAACTTGGTTGCCTCTACCTCCGCGGCTCTGCCAACGACGGCGCGTTCAAGCCCAACCTAGAAGATGATCTAGGTCGGGCGGTTTCTTCCGCCGAGTTCATAGTCCTCGCTGTGCCGACCCTCGGGCACGAGAGTATTCTCAACGCCTTGGCTCTATTCGACTTGAGTGCGTCGTTCCTTGTCGCGCTCCCCGGAAGTGGAACCACGCAAATCGCCAAGCAAATCCTAAGCTCCGAGCTGAGCCCAAAGGCGATAATCGAGACCACCACTTCTCCGTACGCGTGTCGCCAGAGCGGGGCCACGATAAACATGCTGGGAATCAAGTCCGCTTTTGAGATATCTGCCTCGGAAGATCTTTCATCGGCGTCGAAAGACAGAATATCTACGCTCTTCCCCAATCGTCTCGAGTGGTACCCGAACATAGCGTCGATCTTCTTCTCGAACGCGAATCCGGTGGCCCACCCTGCGGGGATTCTCAACGCCAAGGAAGCTATACAATGTAGGCTTCGTCCACTTCCGAACTTCTACGGTACGTTTGTCGCCGAAGCGATCGAGAGGGTTAACTCTGTAGACGCGGAGCGTCTCGCTATAGTCCGGGCGTTAGGGCTCAAGTCTGAAACCGACTTCGATTACTCCAAGAAGTGGTACGGGACGGACGCGCCGGGTCCGAGGGAATTTTACGAGATTTTCGAGGGATACGCGGATATCGAGACCCCGACGACAATGAATCATCGCTACCTGACTGAGGATGTTAAGTACATTATGGTTCCTTGGGTGGCGATAGCGAAGATCTGCAACGTCGACGTCAAAACTATGGAGTCGATCGTTCACGAGGCGAGCCGTGTACTTGAAGAGAACCTTAGCCAGACGGGGCGAACCCTGCGGTCCATGGGGCTCGATGGAGCAGGTCCCGAGGAAATATTGCGTGCTCTCAACGGAGCAGAAACGTACGTGAGCGAGCAATGGTTATAACGGCGAGCCAAAACTCCAATAGAATATTGCTGATATCGACGTTCGCTTATAGTAATGAGTTTGTCCGTTCATGGTTACGTATGTACGTGTAGTGCCAGCGCCATCAAAGGAAGAATAAGTTTCAATAGAATTTGTGTAGTGGCGTGATACCACCTTTAGGCCGTCTTGTTTTAATAGTCTCTATTGTCTTTTATTAATTATGAATACGATTTACGTCATGCCCGATTCAAATATAAATAATTTGGCTTTTTTTTCTAATATGATTTATTTAAATGGTAAGTGCATTTTGACGAAATTGAAAAACTTGAAAAAAAAAATGTATACAAATAGATACTAAACTAATTGATTATTGAAAATAGTTAAAAATTTATTTGTCAAAATTACAGTGCACACTATCATAAAGTTTGCGTCTTCCAAGAGAACTCCAGCTGGTTAGTCTGCCCACGACGGAACTCCGGCTGAGAACGCCATCCCGATGCGTCAGAGAGGCGATGAAGAAGGAACCTCCCGGCCATCGAGCACAAGCCATGTGAAGAGAGAGAGTAAACTTGAAGAGAGAGAAAAGAAGATTAAAAATTAGACTTCCTTAGACCCCTTGTTTTGATCTATAGTCTAACACAGAGCTGGTAAATAAAATCAGTCAAAACATGATCGAATTACGTTACCTTGTTTTGTTTGTTTCAATATATAAGAGTACATGACCTTACTACTTCCAATATTAATGAAATAATGTAGCCTCGTCTATTTAAGAAATTTTTTTTTAATGCATCTCCTTTAAACTTTCGTAAATTCTTGGAGTATAGTTAGTGCAAGCTGTTTAGTGTTGATGCATCCGTATGTGAAGTCGTAGTCTCTTGTTATTGACTGTTTAGTGCTCAAACAATCTGCATATTTTCTTTTGGTGTAATCATCATTTTCAGCTTATTACGGCAAGCGTGATTTTTGTTCGGATTATGATAAATGAATTTTTTTCTTTTCTATTGGCGCGTATCTAAGTAATTTGGCTTGAATCTCTACCTAAATCTCTCAAGAATATAGTCTGCAATAAATTCAGCTTGATTCCTGTAACAAATTACCAGAGAATAATTGAGCTATGGTAACCAACATTTCTTATTTGTAATCAATATGTTTGTGATCAATGTGTCATCTTTTCCTATCCATTTGATATTTTCTTTGAGTTATATTATACTTTAAGATTCTTCAGTTTTAATAAAATTATTTCAGTTGAGTTTTTTAATTAAGATTTGCTTTTATTTGAAACGTGAGCAGTACCATGCAAATTTTATAAAGTTGCTTAAATAGTGAGAATTAGTATACAAACAAATTATAAATAAATGAGAGGAAAAAAATAAACTGTTCACGTAGACCTAGACCTATGTTAACTCTCTCTTAAATGAATGTTGAAGATTAAGGTATCAAGTCATCCCGTCGAGTCGACCATTGTGTGTGACCCTCCAAGTGTGACAACAGGAACCAGAAAATCTTGCCAAATGGCCCAAGAACTTCATTCGGGCCCATCATTTTCCCAAAGAATCTTGGGCCAAAAGGGAAAGGCTCACTCACGAAGCCAACCGTCCAAAACCAGGAGGGAAATGGGCTCAACTAGTAGTGATTTGGAAAGTTTGGACCAAAATATTGTGATCCATGTTTTTGGACAATTATACTACCAATACGAGGAGAGATAAATCTTTGTTACCCTCTTTGTCCATTAATTTTTAATTTTGTTCATTTTAATCCAAAACTTGCTCATAAAACCAAAAAAGCTCTCACCTCCCAGAGCTCTCTCTCTCTCTCTCTCTCTCTCTCTCTCTCTCTCTCTCTCTCTCTCTCTATCTCTTCTGTTTTTCTCTCTCGTTCATTTTGACATACAAAAAAAGCTTACCTTTTTATGTTGGTCGTCCTCGCTCACCACCGACGAGCTCGAGCGCGTGAGCACATGAGGATGAACCTTGTTGAGATTCAGCACATGGCTTTGTGTCTAAATCACGACGCTGTTCATGGCCGTGATCCGGCCTTGTTGAGATTCAGCACATGGCTTTGTTTCTAAATCACGACGCTGTTCATGGCCGCGATCCGGTGGTGAGGCAAAAAAATCATGGCCGGAGATCTAGTTCAGGTATGTGTCGTTCTGGGTTTGTTGGTGTCATTACCCGCCGTCTCTGTGTTGTTTGTTGCTGGGTTTGTTTGTGTGTTGTTCTTCGTGTTTTTGGACATTTGAGTTTTTTTCGCGTTCTTGAATTGTAGATATACATGTCTACAATCTCTGAAATTGTAGATTGTCCCCGTCATACGTCGTTATTGTAATTGTAGATATACATATATACAAATAGTCTCATTGTAGATATTATAAGTCTACAGTTACTACAACTCTAGACGTCGATATCTACAATTGTTGTTAACTGTAGACTTATAAGTCTACAATTTATGACAGTTTTTATTACAATTATACATACCAATCTAAAGTTATTCTGATTTTTAAATTTTCTTATTCAGGTATGAGAGTGAACATATTTGTTGTATAAATGAGAGACAAGCCTCCGACATACAGATCACGTGCCGTCGGTAGACCGAAGAAGAGACGGATACATTCTCAAGGGGAAGAACCTATTCTTAGGAAGTGTTTCGCGATGTGGAGAACTTGGTCACAACCGGACTACATGCAACAGTCCAGTTCCTTTGTCCGAGAGGAATGGATGAACTATTATAGTTGTATGTGTTTTTGGAACTAATTTCAGTTATTATAGTTTAATGACTAATTATATGTCTTTTTGAAACTTGGAGTGTATTTCAATAATGGATGAATGACTAATTATATGTTACAATTTCAGTAATTTATGTCTTTTTTACATCTTTAATTCCTAAACATAAATGACAATAGTTGTTCAAATTGTTGAAATCTCATTAATCAATGATTCGGGAGAAGCTGACGAGCTTAAGGTTCGTTATCGGGATTCACTGCGAGTCGGTTCAGAGGTTCGAGAATTTAACGAGTCTTAAATAAATTAAATGAATAATCCGAAAATCATACAATCCGAGAATTCTGAATTAATTAACCAGAATTTAAATTCTCGAACATTCTTAAATAAATAATTAATAATCCTTGAATACAATCTCAAATCCAAAAATTAAAACTCGAGTCTAACGCTATAAAGCGATAAACGACTCACGAGTGAGATCGAGCTTTAAAATCTTTTTTCTGAATTCACTACTCTTCGGCTTCGACGCGCTCAGTTTCCGCCGATTTTCGCTCGCTTTGACTTGATCTGCGACTTAGCTGTGAAATTCATAAATGAACATCGAGTCAATTTCTAATTACTTAACTCGTCATAAAAATCACATTTCAATCTCATAATTAACTAACAGAAACCCGAGCCCGAACGAAATATCAAATCTCAAATTTCAGAATTCTTGAGGCTCAGATTTTCTATCACAAGACACTAAACAACAACAACACATTTCAGAATTCCCAGCCAAAAGAACCACACGGCCAAAAATAAGCAAACCAAGCTCACGGCCAACCTTAGCTCACGGCCAAAAACACACAAGCAAACCAAGCTCACGGCCAAGACCCAATCCAAAACAACACTCGTCCAAAACCAAGAGCAAACCCATAACCAGAAGAATCATCACCGAAAGCAATTCAAATCTTCAACTAAATCATCAAAACACGTTCACAACCAAAACCCCCAAATCAAAACCTAACCCTAATCAACATGGATTCCAATATGAAGAAATCTCCTCACCTCTCTATGTTCCTGAAATCCGGCCTGCTCCACAAGCTCTCTCTCCATCCCGGCGTTTCTCCTAGCTCGCGGCGGCGCACACTTCACGGCGGTCGAGCGCTCGAGGAGACTCGGTGGTCGCGCGCCTGGGCTCGTTCCTTGGCAGCGATCCACGCGAGAGAGCTAAGCAAGGAGAAGATGATCGGAGTGGTTGAGGTGCGCGTCCAAGCTGGGCCTCGGCGGCAGCGGCGTTCTCCCTTCTCTCGGCCGGCGCGCGCGCGGTAGAGGATCGGTGGCTGTGAGTCGCGCGATGGAGGAGACTCGGTGGTGGCGCGCGGGAATAGGAAAGGAAGAAGGAAAGCGAGGAAAGGTGGTGGTGATGATTTTGGGTGGCCGGCCGGGAAGAGAGCTTGGATGATGTGGTCTGGAATTTTTTTTTTCCTTGCTCTGTTTGCTCTCCAATGTCGCACGGGTGAGGAGAGAAGAAGAAGAAGATAACGTGAAGAATGAAGAAGAAGGGAAAATATGTACTTGCTCACTTAAGCAACTACTAAAATTGTCCAAAACAAGAAACTCTATATTTTGGTTCAAATCATTGAATTGAGTAGTAGATCTGGCCATTTCCCAAACCAGGAGAAGAAATCTAATAGTAATGCATTAAAGAGAAATACAATAGTTTGCAATCCATTATTGCTCGAAATAAAAGGTTTCTAATTAGATAATTTGATGCAAAATTCATGAGAGGGAATTTTTATTGAATTTTTTTGGTCTTTTTGCTAGCGTAAATAGTTTCACGTGATCCGTTACCTAAAATTTACGAAACGTTAACTATATTACAAATTTCAATATTTCATATAACTATTTATCTGTAGACTTAATGATATTTGAGAGTAAAACAACACCCCTACTTTAAAATTATAACCCAACTATTAACATATTTAGGAAAATAGCCAATTTATCATGACAACATTCTAATATTCCAATAGTACCCTTAGGTTAATATTATTAACTATCATAGTAAATAATATCGTCCATAACAAAAAAATTAGTAAATCTAATTAACAATAACAAAAACTACAGTAAATAATATTTGTTGTAACAAGAACGACAGTAAATCTTATTTACCGTAACAAGAACAATAGTAAATATTATTTACCATAACAAGAATAAAAGTAAATCTTTTTTACCGTAACAAGAACAAAAGTAAATCTTATTTACCATAAGAAGAACGACAGTAAATCTTATTTACCATAATTGGAAAATTATCAGAGTTGAGAATTAGTTAATCTAACGGTAAATACGATTTACTTATTAGTTAATCTAACAGTAAATACGACAGTAAATATAATTTACTTATTAGTTAATCTAACAGTAACTACGACAGTAAATCTTATTTCCAAAATAAGTTATTTCTCCCTCCTTGCATCTTCTCTTCTTCTTCCGCCGCAGAACTCGCCGTCGCAGATCCTCTGGAGGTTCGACCGCGTCCGCGATCTGGAGATGGAGCTTCCCTCCGGCGACCTGAGGCTCGAGAAAGGCGCGGTGGTGCGGTGGCGAGTCGAGTTCCGGGAGGATCCGTCGCTCCTCGCGACGGTGATCAAGGCAGCATCGCACCACGCCGCGGTAGCGATGGCGGCGGCGAAGTCGACGGACGAGGAGAAGGCGGCGGCGCTGGCGCAGTGCAAGGATAGCTACGGCGACACGATCGATAATCTCCGGAGCGCGTCGGAGGCGATCTCGCGGCGCGACGATGGGACGGCGAACAGTATGCTCAGCGCGGCTGCGAGGACAGCTTCCAGGGGAAATCGCCGGTGTTCGAGTACAACGAGAAGATGTGAGCGATCGGCGACCTTGCGAGGGAAGAGGAATGAAGAGGGATTTGATGCGTAGAAGACGAAGAAGAGGGATTTGATGCGTAGAAGACGAAGAAGAAGAAGTGGTACGAATTGTAAATAAAATTGGGGGTAAAGGACAATTTTGGAAACTCAAAATAATTTGGGCTATTTCTCTAATAAACTAATAGTTGAGCTATTATTTTAAAACTTCTCTCCTCAAGTGGCTAGTTGTTTACAAACCGGATAATTAATCTAATTTTTTGGGAGTAATTTGCTTAATTATTAATGAATGATTTTATCACAAAATTTTAGCCTACTCCACATCACACGCCCGATTAACACACATTTTGCTCCGACGCGCTGATTTCATTTCCCAAAATATTATTTATAAGCGTGAAAAAAGAAAAAGAAAAATTTAAATGGTATTGTCATATGGGATATCCCACGGCAACGCGGGCCACCATCCTCGTGTTTTAAATAACGTTTACCTACGTGGCGCGGAGGTGGCCAATAAAATCGTCGCTTTTAAAAAAAAAAAAAAGTAATGTTGAATTTTTTAATGACTTGTAAAAAAGCGATGTTTTTTTTTTACCTACGTTTTCTAAGCGACGTTAATATATTTGTGTAGTATTGGCATGTGTTTGCTCTGGTGGCGTCGCAAGAGATTTTCCACCACTATCTGAAGTGATGATGAGCAAGTGTGTGTGTGTTTTTTTCCCCCTTTAATAGCATATATAAATCTCTCATCAACTACTGCACAAGAAAAATTTAGGATGCTGCATCGCACGACACCTGTTTGTTAAAATGCTTCGATCAATCTATGTTAAAGCAATTTCATTTAGAACTTAAAGATGGTTGTGAAGTCGAGTTGTTCTCACATAGAAGCAGTTTCTGGTTGTAGTCTAGGCCGTTTTGCGAGTCGTGAACTTTACGTTATTCTTGGCTTTATTTCCTTACATTCGTTGTCTTTATCTGTAGTCTTTGCTTTTTATCAAGTTTTTATTGCTGCTATAAAATTAAGAGGAGAAAAACAAGCACAGAGCTGATTAAAAAATCAGTCAAAACATGATCTAATTCTTCTACAGAACAAAACATGTACAGAGCTGGACAGAAACCACTAAAATCCAAATATTGCGTTGTCTTGTTTTGTTCGTCTTAATATATTAAGAATACATTACCTTAAAATTATGGCAAATTGCTATGAACTAATGGAGAAAAAAAAAGGTACATGTTGTCAATACCGAAAGAAATCCCTCTTGAACAAAGCTTTTTTCCTTTTACATATGCTACTCAAGTAAGACTCATTCGAATCCAACACCATGTTAATATGATAAACACCACACATATATACATGTATGGCTGTTTTTGGAACACCGTTTGATAATCAGGGGCATCTTGTTTTGAAATTCTAGATGACTAGGCACCTGCAAAGAAAGAATAAGAAAAATCACTTGAATTATAAAAACAACTGGACAAAATATACAAAGTTATTAGGTTAAAGAAAATGAAATGGTATGCGCAACCAGTATCAGCAATGAATTCAAATAAAATAATCAGGAAAATAAAAACTGCTATGTTTGAGACGGTACTAACGGGGGTGTATTTCAGTAATTGTAGCCTCATCTACCGAGGCTCGAGTAGAGTCGGTGTGAGATTGATTTTGACGTGGAATGATAGCGCTGCTTCCCATGAAGAATCCAGGCTTTGCAGGTACAGCGAGAGTGTCGTGGGACCGGCTGTGGAGCATGTGAACCACCAAATCCATGGTGGGTCGGTCTGATATATTTTCTTGGACGCACAAAAGCCCTATGTGTATGCATTTCATTATCTCATCTGTTCCAGACCCGATCCGCATTAGCGGATCGATTAGAGTTGACGCAGTCCCATCGCTCCAATACTTCCATGCCTGTAAAATTCAAGCTATATATATTATGTACATGAAAACTTTGATGGTTAAATAGCGCTTCTATTTGGATTTCATAGCTACACCCACATAGGTCAAGAGATGGCCTTGATCTTCATCATCATGTCGGAAATTTCCGTTCTTTTGCCCGTTTATTATCTCCAGGAGTAGTACTCCGAAGCTAAATACGTCGGACTTGACAGAGAAGTGCCCTTGAATTACGTATTCCGGTGCCATGTATCCGCTAAATTGAGATAAAGGAACAAAAAATTAATATTCGATAAAAAAAAAAAAAAAACTTTGTTCGGAATAGATGAGAATTGTGCTTACTAGGTCCCTGCAGCTTTCTTTGTCTTCCCCTGAGTTTCATCCAAAGCAAACAATCTCGCCATTCCGAAATCCGAGATCTTGGGGTTCATTTCATCACCCAACAGTACGTTCCCAGCTTTCAAATCACAGTGGACGATCTTGAGACGAGAGTCTTCGTGAATGTAAAGAAGCCCACGAGCGATGCCTTTGATGATTTTATAGCGGCGATCCCAATCCAAGAGCGCGCGTTTTGTTGGATCTGCATATTCCAGTTCATACAGATTCAGAGCAGGTTTATTTGAGTCAGGTTCAGTCTTAACTAATTAAAAAAAAAGGCAAAAGTAAAAGATGGCGTTGAGACGTACTAAATATGTATTTATCGAGACTTGAATTCGGAATATATTCATAAATTAGAAGTGTTTCCTTTTCATGCAAGCAGAAACCAAGAAGTCTGACTAGATTCCGGTGTTGCAGCTTAGCAAGCAACTTCACTTCATTCTTGAACTCCTTGTCGCCTTGGTCGGAAGTTTTCGAAAGCCTTTTCACAGCAATAAGTTGGCCGTTTGATAGCTTACCCTGAAAACGTACGAAAATTAGTTGTAGTGAACACCTCAAAACAATGACTATAGTTTTGTTTTTTATTTTTAGTTTACTATACAATGGCTTCATTCATACCCGGTAAACATCACCAAATCCACCGCGTCCAAGCTTGTTTTCTTCAGAAAAATCCTCTGTAGCAGCTCGTATTGTGCCCAAATCGTACTGCAAAGACTCTGCCCCCGTTATTTCATCGTATTGGCCTTGTAAACCAAATAAGAAACATGTTACAAAAATGGAATGTCAACCAGTTTCAGGTTTAAATGCGACACCAAAAACAATTAGTTTTTTCTCGGCTTACTTTGGAGCTTGACATGAGTTCTCCTCCTCCTTATGATAATGAACATGCAAAGCAGGACGGCCACACTGACTGAAACAGCAACTCCAATAATAATATTCCTTGTGGTGTCGTCCATTTTATCTGATAAGAAATAAATGGATCTCCTAATTGTTATCATACAACTGATTTTTGATCTTATATGTCTTATTTCGATTTAATTAGTACTTGATTATTGTCCTTCAAAATGTTGGCTATTATGATCAATGACTAGCTTCTGACATTACACACCTGGCGGTGGGGGCGGCGGGGAACTAGGCGGCCCTTCGAGTGGAAACGATACAGCAGTCAGATCAGTGGTTTGTTCGAAGAACTTCGTAACCTCGTACCTCAAAACGCAGCTTGGTCTGAGAAGCTTCACGCCTTGAGCTCCTTCGCAACACTGTTGCATCTCCGTAACAGAATCTTGAAGACACTCGCTGCATTTCTGTTTGTCGAGATCGGGAGTGCACTGCGCGAACGCGTATATCCCATCGTACCCATCCACATCAGCCCGTCCCGAATCGTATTTCCTCCGTGAATCTCCCGAAGCGGCTGCCGCGGTCAGTTTAGCTAGCAGAGGGTCGAGCGCGGCCTTGAAAGACTCCGGTTGGATCACTTTGTTCGGGTTCGATGGATGTTTTCTCGGCTCGCCTTGCATCGCCGAGAATATCGATTCGTTCGAGAACCGAACCATGCAGCGCTCGTCCCACGCGATTGCCCTTTTCCTGTTCATGCAGTACTGATTGGCATCGGAGATGAGTCTCTGGCTGGAATTGTGAACGCATTCCTGGCAAATCTCGGGCGAGAGATCTCCTCTGCACATCGCGATGACGCTGACTCTGTCTGCACCGTCCGCCGAGGAGACATTGTAGAACCCGTAAGGGTTTCGGTTCTTTATAGAGGTGATCGATGATAGTATATCTCCGAGGTTTCTGGCGTAGACGCTGTTTGAGTTGGTCTCGTCTGGGAGGCCGTAGCAACTCCAACAGAAGTCGGAGTTCTGGGAGCAAGATGTTGACTGAGGCGTTGTGGATTCCGTGTTGTTGTAGAAAGGCTCTCCGGTCTCGAATCTGAGAGTACAGCTGGGCTTGAGAACTCGTCCGCCTAGTTTTCCTTCCGGAATTTTTGAGGCGGAGTCGTTCAAGCAGGCATTGCAATCGGTCTGGCTCAAGTCGGGAGTACACTGGAGCAGAGCGTGCACGTGATCGCCGTTCGGCAATGCCGCGCTATTGAAGGCGAACTTGGTGGCACTCGACGCGGCTTTCTCGACCAGGTCATTGAGTAGAGGCGTCAAAGCCTCCTTGAACGTTGAGTTATCAGGAACAGTTTTCGGGTTCTCCAAGACCTGTCGCGGCTCGTCTAATTTGATGGAGAAAATAGGCCGGCTTGAGTATCGGATCATGCAAAGCATGCCCCACAAGATCGCCTCTTTATTCTTCGGGCACCGCTGCAACACCTTTCGACTCGTCTCGTTTAGACAAGTCGCGCAAATGGAGGCATTGACGTCTCCTCTGCAGAGCCCGATCGCGTTGACTTCGTCCGTAGGTTGACCGGAGGAAGCGTTGCGGAAAAAGTCAATGTCGTTCTGGCCGGATTTAATGATTGTGGAGAATAAGAGGGTGTTGAGGTTTTTCTCGTAGACGCTGCCGGCGGTGAAGTCTCCGATGGAAGAACAGTTCCAGCAGAAATCTGCGGTGTCCGTGCAGTCTTGGGCAACATATTTGGGAAGAAATAAAGCGAGCGTGAGCGTGATCAAAATAGGGACGAGTAACACAGCTCGGACATTTCTGATGGAGGAACTCATTGTGGTTTTGTTTTTTTTCTTAAAAAGTTTTTTTTTTTTTTTTTTTTTTTGGCTGCATTGTTTAAAAACCTGAAGATCTTTGGGATTATATATAGCTGCCTTATATATATTTTTATTTTATTTTATAAAGGAATGGGTCTCTTGTGTTATAATCTTCTGAGTTTCCTGTCTTTCCGAGAAGATGCGTTTGTAGACTTATCATCGTGATCTTTAAAGGTTCTCATTCGTGTATCTGTGTTCGCAAGTTGACGTGGTCACAGATTTCGAAGACTTATTATGTCATTGTTATGGAAATCAAATTCAAAACCAATTGGTATTAAGTGAAAAGTCTCAACCAATATATAAACACATGCTCATTTACACACTGTGGTGTGGGTCTCATTTCCCACTTCAATGATTGTCACTGTGGTCCTACTGATAATCAAGGCGCTCTATCACAGTAGATAAATCATCTAAACAGATTGTATATATCGTGGCTGTTTTCTTTATCGGATATTATGCCGTAATAGTAGCGGCGTATATATGTATAAAAATTGTGTGTGTATATGATAATTTTGCTGGGATAAGGACGGACGATGTATTTAAGTTCGTTGGGCAATTCTCCAGCCATGTTACTTTCCTTTAAGTTCTACTTTTCCTTTATTCTAAAGCCCTAGTTTAATTCTCTGTTTTCCAATTAATGATAATTATTCATATGACGCGTTTCAATTAATACTAGTCATATGGAGCTGGGTCTCACATTTAGTATGAAATTTCTACAACAATCTATTGATAATATCGATTTTTCTTTGAATGGGCAGGTAACTAATTGCCGAAAAAAAAAAAAACATAATATGTAACAAATAGCCAATGTTCATTTATATCATAAAATAGTCGCAAGCTGTTACATAAAATTACAAAAAAAAACTTCATTAATGAATCATAATCAAAATATAAAGAAAACACAAAACAAGAAATAAAATACAAAATATATAAAATAGCAAGAGGTCCGTCTTTTTGAGAATCTTTTTTAGAAAATATAATATAAAAAAGGTCCACCGGCTATCTAGTGACTATGAAACGTTAAAAATTTTGAAATAGTCAATGTTTCGTTATTTTTTTGTAAATAACCACGTAAATCTATTTACGCTATCAAAATAATAAAAAACGCAGAGTAAATTTCTAGTAAATATGACTATTTACGAAATATTTACAATAGTTTTTTGCTATTTACGAAAAATTTACAAAATGTTGACTAAAACACAAACGCTTATGTTTATGTGGCTTATATCGTTAAATCTTTGATATAAAAACTCAGAAATAACTTGATATTGAAATATCTTTTCTTTTCATTCACTAAATTTTTCGCGTTAGGTCGATATCAATAAGTCTATTAATAAAGTCGCAAGAGCACACATTAATTTAACTATTTGTAGCTTTTTATAATGGTTCATATCAAACGTATAAATTAAAACAAATACCAACAAATTCTTTTTCTTATATATGAAATGAATAACACAAATATTTAAAATAATTGTTTATAACTATTTCAAAACATTAAAATCAATGAACGAAAAAATAGACTACGAATAAAGAGTACAAACATATATAAAATTGTTTATAATTGTTAGTGGTGGTTTATTGGCATGAAATGACATTCTTCCTAACTCTGTTTGACTCGTTGATGGCCAACAAATCCTTTGGAAAGAACCTTTGTCTCTATGCGTCTCTCTTCGCCTCTGTCGTGTTTGTCATGACCGTGTGTGTATGAGAGAGAGAGAGAGAGAGGAAAAATAAATCAAAACGCCTATTAAATGAAATCCCAAAAAATAAGTGCTAAGGGTTTTTTTGTTTATTTTAGAGTCAAAATTCACAAGGTTATATAAGATGATGGATTTGTTTTTTTTTTTTACTATTTTATTGAAAATCACGAAACAAGGGTCATTTTGCAATCCTAAAAAAGTTTGAAGTGTATTTTTCCAACTAAATTTACATTAAATCTCTTTTTTTTCCTTACTAATTTCTCATCTCCTTAAACAAAAATAAGCAGACACAGTGAATTTCAGGACCCTAATTCTCAAACACTACTTTTGTTCGACCTTTATACAAAGCAAAGACTATAGTGAGCAGGACAAAGTCTGATGTAAAGCAAACAGCCACAGTATCCAAACCTTTTTGTTCGATATTTATCTGAAGTGATTTCTTTATTCTTCTTTTTTATTCATTTTTTGGGTACGTTCGCCGCCGAAGATTTTTGTTGACCGTATCTGCTGTTTGAGTTTTTTTTTTTTTTTTTTTTTTGAGAGAGAAGAAACGAACTGCCATTAAACCAGCCTGGAGGCCTTAATATCATCCGCGATAGTGGGAAGGAGCCACGCAGGGCAGGACAACAACCAACTATCGCACGGAGGCGAATTCAAAAAATAAGTAGCAATAAAGTTCGCAGCTTCGTTACATTTTCTAGGGACCCAAAAACAGCGAGCAGGTCCTCCAAGGGCGTTCAACTCCATCAGAATGTCGGTGATCATCGGGCCTTGGCGCCCCAAAGTCTGCCTTCCAGCAATCAACTGCATGGCGCGCAGGCAATCGGTCTCCACGGCCGCTAAACGCCAGCCCCTCTCCGTCGCAAAACGTAACCCTTCCCGGATGGCCAGACACTCCGCGGTCAAAGCTGAATCCACGCCGACCAGGTTAATAGCCATAACCCCCACCACCTCGCCATTGTGGTCTCGAATTACTCCACCCGCAGCTCCACGGCGCGTGCGCTCTTTCCACGCCGCATCCACATTGAGCTTCAGCTCACCTGCAGTCGGCCGGACCCAAAACGACGGGCGTCTCGGGCCCCCTTCAAGTCTCAGCTCCGTCTTCCTAGCGTATTCCTTGAAGCTGTTCAGCCAACATGCCACATCGCTGACCCAAGCCTCTGGAGCTTTCTCAGTGTGTACTAAAAAAGCCTCAAATTACGGTCGGACCAGGAAGCCCAGATAAGCCCACAAAACAATTCCAAGTTCGAAGTGGATAGACATGAGGCCGCTCGGAGACACGCCTCTTTGAACGACATCGGGCCAGACTTTTCTACCCATCGCATAAGAAGAGAACTCCGCCAGATCGCCTGCGCACGGTCGCATTCCCAGATGGCGTGCAACGAGTCTTCTGGCAAGGCACCACAAAACCCGCAGAAAGGCAGACATTTCGGGTGTGTTTGTTATTCCTCTCAAAAACAATTTTTTAGTTTTTGGGTGGAAAAAATTGAAAAAAAAAATTGAAAACATGTTTGGTTTAAGTTTTTGGAAAAAAATTTCAAAAAATTTTGAAGTTGTTTTGTAAAAAAGTAAATAAAACTGAAAATAAATAAAAAGTGTTTTTGGAAAAAAAATTCTTCTCTTCTCTCCTCCTTCTCCTCATCTTCTCTTTTCATTCTTTCAAAAACAAAAATGAAAACTATACCAAACACTTTTTTCATTTTTTTCACTTTCTTAAAAACAAAAATGAAAACTGTGCCAAACAGCTTTTTGAAAACAACTGAAAAATAATTTTTCAGTACAACTACAAAAATTAGAAAATAGAAAACAAAAAATTTTTGAGTTAACTACCAAACAACCCCTTCACTCCCCTTTTTCTCAGGTTTCCGAAGGTAGGAGTGGCCTCAAACCCATCTTCTGTTTGAGTTTTAATTCGATAAATCAATTCAATTTCTATGAATAAGTTACTGTTGTACGAATTTTAATTGACACGTGATATTAATTTTTACACTGATTATATAAATCTGATATTTCTTTACAAACTGCTTTGTAAAATCATAATTTTTTTGTAAGTTGTAATAATTGTTAACAACATAAATCGTATAAAAAAGCCTATCATAATTTTGGAATTGATCATAAAATCCTAAAACGACAATAAATTTAAGAATACTATGGAAAAACTAGAACCAAAGAAAACGGAATAATGAAACAAAATATAATTAAAAAGAGATACTGAACACACAGAAACGAAAGAAAAAAAAAATACATGGATTAAAATCCTTGGAACAAACTCCTAGTTGAAATTGCAAACTAAATTGCAAACTAACTAACGTTTTAAAATGTTTAAAAAATAGCCAAAAATTATGAAGTGGCATTATGCTTGTTCGAATACTAATTTTTGATTTGAAATATCAATTCTTTCTTTCCACGTGTATAGTAACAGATTGTATAATTAAATAAAAAAAACCAGATAATTAGGTAACTAAGCCACTTAGACTTACGATTTGTTGTTTAGCCAACCTTTAGTAAATTTTAGGTAAATAACTATACACATGACATGGCATCATGTGGATTTTTTTGTTTTCTTGGATTGCCCTTCCTTCAAATTTTGATTATAAAATGGATTTTGAAATGTTTATGCGTTTTTTAATATGAGATATTACAATTATTTATTTCATATCAATAGTTAACGTATACTCTCTCTCTCTCTCTCTCTCTCTCTCTCTCTCTCTCTCTCTCTCGTAGATCTACATTTTTCTTGCTCACAGAACTCTGAATCACACCCGGAGTGGAAGCACGGAGTGGCCGGACCAATCTCGGCGGCGGCATTCAGATCAGTGCAGATTTTGAGTATATATGCTTCATCAGAGGGCTCGCCCGGGTCATCGAGAATGAGTCTCTCTAGAGAGTCTTCGCTACGTTTGGAGACGTCATCAAAATCGAAGGTCCGTACGATGCAAGAGATTGGATTTGGTCCGGTCAAAAGCCCCGATTGATCACATCTAACGTTTGACTATCGTTGAAATTATATAATGTTTTTTTTTCTTCTTTTCGCTGTCTTTTCTTTGTTTAGTTCTCGATTCAATTGTCATAACTATTCGGCAAAGTGAGGGTAAAAGGGAGAAAAAATAATATCTCTTCTGACGAGGTCTTATTTGTGACTTTTTTTCGAAAAATAAATATAGTTGAAATAACAAATAATTAGCTGTTTAGCCATCTAAAACACTAGCAATTTGGTTTTAGCCAACCTTTCGTTAATTTCCCGTAAATAGCCATCTTGCTTACGTGGCAACTTATTAATTGATTTAGTTTTACCTTTTTGTCCTTACGCTATTTTAATTAGGCTTTTTTAAAAAAAAATCAAATTAAATATTGAAACCGAATAGGGAAGTTTTCAAATTTGAAATTTGAATTTTGAGCAGATTTTGAAAGATATCAGCCATTAATTGTTATGTATTTGGAAATTTTCAACGTTGACTTTAGGTAATTAGTTTCTATTTTCGTTGCAATTCATTAGGTAATTAATTTCGAATTAATTCTTCATTCATTGATATTATTTTGTCTTCCATATATTCATAATTTCCAGAATTTTCGTGCTCAAAATATTTTCAGAATTTTTCAGTTTATTTCCACGAACACACTGTAAATAGACTTTGTATTTACAGTGAATATACTGTAAATAAGCTTCATATTTACACGAATATACTGTAAATATGATTTCTATTTACACGAACATACTGTAAATAGGCTATCTATTTACACGAACATACTGTATTTAAAAAAAAAAACTCAACTCCTCTCTCACAGGGACACAAAACAGGGAAAATGGCATCCAGTTCAATCTCAATCCTCTCGCCGCCGTCGCTCCGCCTTAGCCTGCGCACCTGGACGACCCAAGACGACCTCAAAAGGCTCGCCGCCGACAAGGCCGTCGAGTACGTCAAGTCCGGCATGATCCTCGGCCTCGGAACAGGCTCCACCGCCGCATTCGTTGTCGCCAAGCTCGGCGCCCTCCTATTCTCCGGCGAGCTCTCGGACATAATCGGCGTCCCGACCTCGAAGCGCACGGAGGAGCAAGCCAGATCGCTCGGAATCCCGCTCTCCGTCCTCGACAACCATCCCCGCCTCGACCTCGCCATCGACGGCGCCGACTAGGTCGATCCCGACCTGAACCTCGTCAAGGGCCGCGGCGGCGCTCTCCTCAGGGAGAAGATGATGGAGGCAGCGTCGGAGAGGATTGTGGCGGAGACCAAGCTCGTGGCGGGGCTCGGAGGGAGCGTATTGGCGATGCCTGTGGAGGTGGTTCAGTTCTGCTGGGAAGTACAATCTGCTGCGGCTTCAAGATCTGTTCAAAGAGCAAGGCTGTTAGGCTAAGCTCAGAGTTGAGCCCGACGGAAAGCCGTACGTCACCGACAATTCGAATTACATTGTGGATCTGTATTTTCAGACGCCGATCAGGGACGCCGGAGCGGCGGGGCGGGAGATTTCGGGGTTCGTGGGCGTGGTTGAGCACGGGCTGTTCTTGGCTCTCTTTATTCTTTCTTCTTTCTTAATGATCTTAATTAATGATCTTAATGACATTAATGGGCGGTTATATCATAATATTTTGTATTAAATGTTTTATTTTCAGCATGTTAATGGGCGGGAACGGTTGGGAGGTTATTTTGGTATTTTTATATATGTAAATAAATTGGGCTGGCTATTAACACAAAATTAACCAAATGTTGGCTAAATCCAAAACTGTCTAAATATGGGAGACTATTTAGCTATATTACCCTTGAAATAATGGTATTTTTTGGTCATAAATAGGAAAAATCCCCTTTTTTTAATCAACTTTTTTTAATCTATTCTCAGATTTTGATTGGAAACATTTTTTTAGTATTTTTATGAACAATTTATTTTTCTCGTTTAGTTTTGCTTCATTTTTCATGATTATTTTTCGAAAATTTATTTATCTTAATATGAATACATTATCTATGTGAAATCTATGAGTCAGTGTACTATTCACTATTTACCAAAGCTAACCACTATTTACAATGGGCTTAACCATTATTTTTTTTTTTGAAAGTCACGGATTTTCCATTAAAATTGGGTAAAAACCCATCAATACAGGAGAAAAACACATTAGTACATGGAACACCTCAAACCTAAGTCGAAGTGAAACTAACACTAAGTTTCGATAATCGCACGTTTTGTGCATGCTTCCGACAATTGGCTTCAAACCTAAGTCGGAGTAACCATTATTATTTTTTGACTTCAACGAGATTTACTCCCATGTGGTGGTGAAACACACATCCTTTTACTTTTCTATAGTTAATCAATATGATTTAAAGTTAGAGCAAATGAATATAAAGAGAATTCGATTCTTCATTTAAATTTTAAGGAGAAAATCTCAATGGCTCAACTACAAGTATTCGTCAAGTTGCAGATGAAGATAAAGTATGTAATTTGAAGCAATCTCCGAGACAATAGTGCTTGATGGTTGATAGTTCATGGTACAAAATGAGGTCTAGTAAAAAAAACTTTTGTAGTCGTGTGTATCACTCTGGGGTCAGGAAGATGCAACATGTACGACCAAGGAGTGTCATTAATTACTTCTTCGATATCCTCGGGAAGTTGGCGTGACGGTTACCCGGTTCCCAACATACGATACATCAAAAATTTCGATGAGAATTGAGCGTGGGTTAGGGTTCGGGGATGGAGCAGAGTGTTTTTGAAATCGTAGAATTGTTTTTATCGGGGCTTAAGGTGAGACGTCGATGGAGCTTCCGAGAAGTTGACGGCAATATTGTTGCTTCTTGATGGACATGACCCATGAATGTGCTTCAGATTTCATCACCGGCTTCAACACGTTGAGGATGTCTTGGATCTAAACATGAAACCCACTTAATTAGTCTCCGGAAAATCATTCTTAATAACAATCAAATAGAATTCTTTCATGAAAATAGTCAAAGGTTTGGCGCATATTTTGCAAACCTTGATACATTGTCCGAATGTAAATATGCGGCATAGGCTAGAGTCATAGGGAATATGGAAAAAAACGCATTAGGGAGACCAATTAGTTTTTGGTTTGTTATTTATTCAAAAATTGAGAAAAAATAGCGTTTGTAATTAAAAGGTATTGAGACCCCAAATTACAATATAAAACGGAAACGAATAAAGAAAATTAAACCCAAATAAAACCAAGAAATATTCAAATATAAAAGTAACAAATTTGAAATTAGCCAAAAATAGAAGGACAAAAACTGGTAAATTTTTTTTTTGAAAAGTGCCGTTTTGAGTGCCTGAACGAAGGTATTCGGCCTTGAAACATCCGAGATCTAGTGTCTCTGTTACGAATGAGATATATTTTTTAATTTTGGTAAGATAATTTTGATGGTGTATATGTTTCTTTTAATTAGGGTGTTAGATATTGAAGTATGAAGCCAGTCTAATATAAAAGTAAATGGAGAGATCGTGTACTTGTCAAAAAAACTTGAAACGGTCGTTTGAGGAAATAGAAAAGCAAATGTCAACATTGTCCTTTCCATTTTTTTTCCACAGGGCCCGCCAAATTTACTTTCTTGTTCATTACTAGACGTATATGACTTGGTCTCCTTCTTCCCCCTTTAAACACTCCAACATTTAGATTTAAATTTAAATAGCATTTTCGTAAGTCTCGAGCTACAGAACAAGCTATATGAGCAAATAAGCCACAAATAAGGCTCTATGAAACCAAAAGGCAAAGGTTTTGACAAAGTCCAAGATGAAAATCAATCCCTCTTTCCATACATTTACCATCAATGTAGCAATCTATTCTCTGGCCATCATCGTTTTCTTATCGACAAAATCCGAAGCCGACTATCGGGCACATTCCTGTCGTCCGAACACCACGTTCACTCCCAACAGTAGATACGAATCCAACCTCAAACTCCTTTTCTCTTCCCTCTCTTCCAACACAACTCAGCTCAACGGCTCATACTACAACACAACCGTGGGTCAAAGCCGCGACACCATTTACGGCTCCTTTCTGTGCCGCGGTGATCTCGTCCCTCGGGACTGCCGGGGCTGCGTGGCAACCGCGGCCAGAGAGGTCACCGATCTTTACTGCCCCAAAAGCGTAGAAGCCATTGTGTGGTACGATGATTGCATGTTGCAGTACTCAAACACTTCGTTCTTCGGCACAATGAGGCAATCGCCGCTTTTCTACTTGTGGAACCGGAATAACATAACCGACCCCGGAGGAACGTTTAATGGTCTGGTCGGCGACACGATGAGGGAAGCGGTGTCAGCGGCTTCAAGCGAAAGCGACAGGTTCGCTACCCGCGAAGCCAACTTCTCGGCGTTCCAGAGCTTGTACAGCCTCGCTCAGTGCACCCCCGATATCAGCAGCATGGACTGTGGGATCTGCCTGAGCAGCGCTGTTTCTCAGCTCCGAACTTGCTGCGCCGGAAAACAAGGCGGTCGTGTTTTAAGCCCGAGCTGTTACGTCAGATTCGAGACGTACTTGTTTTACACAAAGACCGAGCCTGCGGTGGTACCGAGCCCCGTGCCTGAGATTCTCCCTTCTTCTCCTCCACAGCCTTCAGTGGAATCGAGAGGTCGATTTTGTTACTGTTCAGATATGTGCATGAATGTGGAATCTGAATTAGTTGTGCCTTTCTTGCAGGATCAAATGATAATACTTGGACAAGCAGAACCGTAATAATCGCTATTTCTGTTCCGATTGTCGTACTGTCGCTGGCGATTTTAATAGGATATTGTTATTGGCGGAAGAGAGGAGGGCTGGTTAATTATAACGCGGTAAACAGTAATCAGAATGGTAAATGTTTCAACGTGTTGAACTGTATATCTGCACATATATATAAATATATATCTTGCTATACCTATTATTGGAAGTTTATGGATTGTGTTTGCTATGATTTTGCAGGTGATAATGAGATCACTACTACAGCAGAGTCTCTGCGATATGACTTAGCAAGACTTCAAGCGGCTACGAACAACTTTTCCGATGAAAACAAGATAGGCGAAGGTGGATTCGGCACAGTTTACAAGGTTATAACATTCTTTTTGTGCGAGCTTTTACTCATATATATGTGTTAACACAAAAATATTGACATTATGAAAGTATCTCAACGAGATAAGAGAACCTTGGATACAAAAATAGTTACAGTGTTTAAGAACTTAATTGTTTTCACCAATACTGTGTAAGACGAATTACAGAATGGATTATAATATTCATAGGGTGTGCTTTCTGATGGGAAAGAGATAGCGGTGAAGCGGCTCTTGAGATCCTCTTTGGAAGGCGTAAATGAGTTCAAGAACGAAGTATTGTTGGTCGCTAAGCTTCAACACCGAAATCTAACAAGGCTTTTTGGATTTTGCCTGGAAGAAGAAGAAAAGATTCTAGTCTATGAATTCGTCCGCAACAAAAGCCTTGACTACTTCTTATTTGGTTTGTTACTCTTCTTCTATCAGAATTTTATTTCTTGCATCAAATAGATAAATGTGAGCAATGTTGGTGGAATTTGGTTCATCGCTATTTAAAATTATCACTGAAAATAATTAAAAATAATAGCTTAAATGCCTCTGTAACCCATAGAATTTTCTTGATATGTGCAGACGAGTCTAGCGATTCATCACATTAGATTGGTCAAGACGGTTCAAGATAATTGGTGGAATAGCTCGAGGGATTCTCTATCTCCACGAAGATTCTAGGCTTAGGATTATTCATCGCGATCTCAAAGTTAGCAATATACTACTAGACGAACAAATGAATGCGAAAATATCAGATTTCGGAACGGCTAGGCTATGTGGAGTTGATGAGACTCATGGTAGCACCAATCGGATCATTGGAACATAGTGAGTAATCATAATTCTCCTTAACTATAAAACTCTTTGGAGTTCCTGTTTCTTAACGTTTTGATATTATTACAGCGGTTATATGTCACCTGAGTATGCGTTTTACGGGCAATTCTCTGTGAAGTCTGATGTATATAGTTTCGGTGTACTGATAATCGAGATTGTCACTGGAAAGAAGTGCACCAGATTTCACGACTCGGAAATTTCAGCGGAAGATCTTTTCAGCTTTGTAAGCTAACAATATTCTCATAATAATATATAGAAACCTCAAGGTAATTTGTTCATTCTCTTATTTTTTTGTTTGTAGACTTGGAAAAGTTGGAGGAATGGAACACCACTTGACTTGGTAGATCCGCGTCTCGGAGACTCATATACAGCGAATGAAGTCACGCGGTGTATTCACATCGGTTTGCTCTGCATTCAGGAAGATCCGGCCGATAGACCCTCAATGGCGACCATAGTTGTCATGCTGAGTAGCTTCTCTATCTCACTCCCATTACCGAAGCAGCCAGCGTTTTTCCCTCGTGCAAGTTCAATTGAAACTATGGCCCATATCCAGTCTAGCGCAGAAAAACCTCAGAGTGATTTGTGCTCTATTAATGAAATTTCTCTCAGTGAAACCTATCCCAGGTAGTGGCCTTTTTTTCCTCCTAGAAAGGCCCACAAAATGTTGTTTTGAATGTAAAACATTTTATGAGTAACCATTCAATAGTACTTACTGAAAATGAAAATAAGTGAGTGCCTAAGACACCTTAATATAGTGATCCTTATTTTTAAATAACTGGAAGGTGAGGATAATCTTGGAATATATTTTATGAACTACCGTTCGGTCATCATTCATGTAAAATATTGATT
The DNA here is from genome assembly GCF_054948205.1 of Urtica dioica subsp. dioica. Taxonomy (NCBI): domain Eukaryota; kingdom Viridiplantae; phylum Streptophyta; class Magnoliopsida; order Rosales; family Urticaceae; genus Urtica; species Urtica dioica. The sequence continues at coordinate 25,507,805 of NC_142764.1, forward strand.
AGCTTTATGTATCTGGATCGTTTTCCCGTTTTCGGTCGTCACCTCTATATATGTATTATGTATATGTGTGTGTATATATATATATATATATATATATATATATATATATCATATAATTAAGTTTAAAGAAAGCATTGTCAAAAGCTTCGGCAAGTCACAGAACACATATATGAGAATATTATTTACCAACTAACGAGGGTATAATTCGGATATCGAGGCTTCCATATCGCCCTCCGTTCTGTTGTAGAAGGCCGGCTTTTCAGGAACTCCCAATGTGACAGAGTCACTGTTGAGCATGAGAACTATTGTCTTCATCGTCGGCCTATCTTCTGGATCTTCCGGAAGGCACAGCAAACCGACGTTTATGCATATCATGACTTAATCTTCAGAGTACGAATCCACAAGCATCGGATCCAATAATTTCAACGGCGTTCCTTCGTTCCAAAGCTTCCAAGCCTGTATATAGTTAGTTCCATGTCATTACTATTTGTTCTATATATGAAAAGACCAAACTCTAAAATATAAGTTGTACTCACATAGCTCCCCAGGTGATTCATAGAAGCTGGTGTTTTATTACTTTCAATACGACATGTTTGGCGGTTTATAAGTTATTATCTTTCTTTTTTTATTACTACGCTGTATATGTTAAATATTGAAGTATGAAGCCCGTCTATTATAAAGTCAGTGAAGAGATATTGTATTGTCAAAGATTAAACATATATCTAGGAAGGAGAAAATAAATTTCAACATTTTCTTTCCATTTCCTCCAGAGGTCCACCAATTTATTTCCTAATTAATTCCCAAACTGTTGATGACTTGCGCAAAGAAATTTCAACATTTGTCTGTTGACTCTTGGTCGTCTTCTGCTCCCTTTGACACTCCAAACGTACCACGATCATATTTATTAATTGCTCACTGCAAAACCAGCTATCCTATAAGCCAAAATAAGGTTTCTTAAACCCAAAATTAAAAAAGTTTGGCAAATACAAAATGAAGAGTAATCCCTCCTTCCATAAAATCATGATCACCGCAATCTATTATCTGGCCATAATCGTTTTTTTATCAATTAAAACCGAGGCCGAGTACCTGGCAAAACAATGCCGGAATATCACGTTCAGTCCCAACAGCACCTATGAATCAAACCGCAATCTCCTTCTTTCTTCTCTCTCCTCTGCCAACTCTAGGCAAGCATGTCGTCGACGTTAGTCGTTTTGCCAAGATGGTCATGTCACGTCATGCTTACTGATCTCTGACAATGTTGCAAAATTCACTCCGCGCACTCACTCACGTATTGTTTCAAAAAAGGAAAATATTTGCAAGAATGTGTGTCGAACGTACAAGGACTATATTTAATAATTTGAGAAGAATAGTAGGTTTGTCAAATTAAATCCATTCTAATAAAAATTTAAAATATATATATATATATATTTAAGATAAACATGTACAAACCTAAAAGAGGTCAATGATGAACCCTTAAAAGAAGAGATGAACATGTACAACTCAATTCGACGCCCGTACTATAACACCACCGTGGGCCAAAGTCGAGACACTATTTATGGCTCCTTTATGTGCCAAGGCGATCTCCTCCCTCGAGACTGCCGGGGCTGCGTGGCAACTGCGGCCAGAGAGGTCAGCGATACTCACTGTCCGAACGGGATAGAAGCCATTGTATGGTAATACGATTGCATGTTGCAGTACTCAAACACTTCGTTCTTCGGCACAATGATGCAGTCGCCGGGTTTCTACTTGTTCAACATGAACTACATGTCCGATCCGGAAGGCACGCTTAATGAGCTGGTCAGCGACACGACGAGAGAAGTGGCGGCGGCGGCGGAGAATGAAACTGACAGGTTCGCTACGCGAGAGGCCAACTTCTCGGCGTTCCAGAACTTGTATAGCCTTGCTCAGTGCACTCCCGATATTACCAGCGTGGACTGTGGGACCTGCCTGAGAAGCGCTGTTTCTCAGCTTCCAAAGTTCAGTGCCTCGAAACAAGGCGCTCGTGTTTTATACCCAAGCTGTTATGTCAGATTCGAGACGTACTTGTTTTACACCAAGATCAAACCCACGGATGTACCAACTCCGGCACCGGTGTGATTCTTCCTTCTGCACCACCTCCGACGGAATCTAGAGGTCGATTCATATACATACATATATATATAAATATATATATATATATATATATATATATATATATATTGGGTTTTATTACTGTTCAGAGATGTGTAAATATACAATTGTGGAATCTGAATTAAGTGTGTGCCTTTCTTTCAGGATCAAATGATAGTGCTTGGACAAGTAGAACAGTAATAATCGCTATTTCTGTTCCGATTGTCGCACTGTCTCTGGCAATTTCAATAGGATGTTGTTATTGGCAGAAGAGAGGAGGGCTGATTAGTTCCAACGCAGTCCAAAGTGATCAAAATGGTAAATGTTTCAACATGTTTGAACTGTATATCTCTGTCTACATGGTGGAAGACATGATTTTTGCTTGGGGAATTTTTTTTTTTTTTTTAAGAACGACGTTTGACCTTAAGCATTTGTAATTTTTTGAAGATTAAGATGAAAATAGATTTATATAAAGCAATATCCAACACACTCTAGAGCTTTTTTGGCTAATAAATTTATATTACCAGAGTATGTTTTCATTTAAAAGCTTTTTTTAACTGAATTTTTAATAGAAATGCAAAAAATTACTAATATATTAGGTAGCCAATATTTAATTTTAAATTCATAACCTTAAGCACTACATAGTTCAATTTATTAGGTAGTTATTTGCATTTAAATTCTCTAATTACCAAAAAAAAAAAAAAATCAGGGGGCTTGTTGTGGCATCACCCTTGTCTGTATATCTGCATATATCTTTGCTACCTATTATTGGAATTTTATGGGTTGTGTTTGCTGCGATTTTGCAGCTGGTGATGAGATCACTACAGCAGAGTCTCTGCGATATGACTTAGCAAGACTTCAAGCGGCTACGAACAACTTTTCCGATGAAAATAAGATAGGCGAAGGTGGATTCGGCACAGTTTACAAGGTTATAACATTCTTTTTGTGGGAGCATTTACTCTTGTGTGCTAACACATGAGTATTAATGTTGTCAAAGTATCTCAACGAGATAACAGAACGTTGGATACAAACACAATTACATTGCTTAAGAACTTAATTATTTTCACAGATACTGTGTTTAGGATGAGGCCTTTGATTCCAACATTTCTCTAAGCTAAATTAATTAATGGAGTTATGATATTCACAGGGTGTGCTTTCTGACGGGAAAGAAATAGCGGTGAAGCGGCTCTTGAGATCCTCTTTGGAAGGCGTAAATGAGTTCATGAACGAAGTATTGTTGGTTGCTAAGCTTCAACACCGAAATCTAACAAGGCTTTTTGGATTTTGCCTGGAAGAAGAAGAAAAGATTCTAGTCTATGAATTCATCCACAACAAAAGCCTCGACTACTTCTTATTTGGTTTGTTAATCAAATCATTTTCCTTGCATCAAATAGAATAATTTGAGCACGTTGGTGGAATTTGGTTCATCATAACTTAAATACCTCTGTAATCATATATATATTTTTAATAGGGTTATATAGGTATATAGCCACACAAGTTATAAGGGTTTTGGTTTTAGCCAACCTACTGTTAATTTTCTGTTAATAGCCACAGCAATCTATTTACGCATGTTAAAAGACGTGAACGACCTTAAATAACTCAAACCAATTTCCCGCCCATTATTTTCAGACTATTAATTTAAATGAAAAAAAAAATCGACAATAACTACCTCCCACAAATCAAGGAAGCATTTAAAACTTCATAAATGCATATCTAACCCCTCCTCATTATCTCTCCACATAAAGAATTGAAATCCGCTGGATACTTTTCTTCCTCAAAGCCTCACACGCGAATCCCTAATTTGGAGCGCCGCCGTCTTCTTCTCCTTCTTCTCTTCTGCGCGCAGCCACTAGCACCAGTCCGAGCTCGAGCTTCTCTTCCTCGCGCGCGCCATCCCGCTGAGACCGAGTGCCGCCGTCTTCTTCTCCTTTTTCTCTTCTGCGCGCGGCCACCAGCACCAGCCCGAGCCCGAGCTTCTCTTCCTCGCGCGCGCCATCCCGCTGAGACCGAGCGCCGCCGTCTTCTTCTCCTTCTTTTCTTCTGCGCGCGGCCACCAGCACCAGCCCGAGCTCAAGCTTCTCTTCCTCGCGCGCACCATCCCGCTGATACCGAGCGCCGCCGCGCGCGACCGCCGCGAGCCGCCGAGCGCGCCGCCGACGAAGAGACACCGGAGAATTTCAGGAATTTCAGCGTTTTTTTTATGTTTTTTAATTTTTATTTTTTATGTCGTGGTTTGTTTATGGTTTCTTGCTGAGAGAAGCTTATGCTTTTTTTTTTTTAATACAGTATGTTCGTGTAAATAGATAGCCTATTTACAGTATGTTCGTGTAAATAGAAATCATATTTACAGTATATTCGTGTAAATACGAAGCTTATTTACAGTATATTCACTGTAAATACAAAGCCTATTTACAGTGTATTCGTGTAAATAAACTGAAAAATTCTGGAAATCTTCTGAGCACGAAAATTCTGGAAATTATGAATATATGGAAGACAAAATAATATCAATGAATGAAGAATTAATTCGAAATTAATTACCTAATGAATTGCAATGAAAATAGAAACTAATTTCCAAATACATAACAATTAATGGCTGATATCTTTCAAAATCTGCTCAAAATTCAAATTTCAAATTTGAAAACTTCCCTATTCGGTTTCAATATTTAATTTGAATTTTTTTTTTAAAAATGCCTAATTAGCGTAAGGACAAAAAGGTAAAACTAATTCAATTAATAAGCTGCCACGTAAGCAAGATGGCTATTTACGGGAAATTAACGGAAGGTTGGCTAAAACCAAATTGCTAGTGTTTTAGATGGCTAAACAGCTAATTATTTGTTTTTAATATGTGCAGACGAGTCTAGCGATTCATCACCGTTGGACTAGATATCATGAAGCTCTACAACACCCATATGAGAAGTGTGTTCGTGAAAGACCTTTGGTGGTAGACCCTTTGTAATAGAGTCTGCTATCATGGAGTTTGTTCCTAAATGCTCTATGTCAATCTGTCCATTTTGCACTCTTTCCTTAACAACTAAGAACTTGGTGTCGATATGTTTCGACTTCGTCGAGCTTCTGTTGTTATTAGAATACATTACGACTGATTTATTGTCACAATATAACTTAAGCGACATTTCAATTCCTTCCACAATACGCATCCCCGTGACAAAATTCATCAGCCATATACCATGGTTGGATGCCTCATAATATGCTACGAATTATGCTGTCATGGTGGATGAAGTTATAAGAGTCTGTTTTGCACTCTTCCATGATATAGCTCCACCACCCAACAAATAGACATAGCCTGATTTGGATCTCCTACTATCTTAGCATCCCGCAAAATCGGAGTCAAAATAACCAATGATCTCCAAATGGTCTGACCTCCTATATGTGAGCATGTGATCTTTTGTTCTTTTCAAGTACCTCATGACCCGTTTGGCTGCTTTCCAATGATCCACACCTGGATTGCTTAAGTATCTGCCTAAAACTCCAACAATATATGTAATATCCGGATGCGTACAAACTTGAGAATACATAAGACTCTCAACTGCCGAAGCATAGAGAATCTTTTCCATTGCCTGAATCTCAAGAATTCCTTTTGGGCATTGGTCGAGACTGAATTTGTCTCATTTACCGACAGGGGTGTCTCCTGGTTTACAATCATACATGTCAAATCTTTTAAGCACTTTATCGATGTAGCTCTTTTATGATAATCCAAGTAAACCTTGAGAACGATCTCGGTAAATTTGGATTCCTAATACAAAAGATGCATCACCTAGATCTTTCATCTCAAAATGATTTGATAGAAATTTCTTAGTTTCATGCAACATGAATTTATCATTAGTGGCAAGTAGTATATCATCGACATACAAAACCAGGCACATATGTTCACTTTCATTGAACTTATGATACACACAATCATCAACATCATTCGTCTCAATACCATATGAGAGAATCACTTGATGAAATTTGTGGTACCATTGACGAGAAGCTTGCTTTAGCCCATAAATGTATTTTGTCAATTTGCAAACCATCTTCTTTGGGTTTCCCAACACAAAGTTTTCAAGTTGCACCATATAGATTGTTTCTTCAATGTCTCCATTGAGAAACGCCGTCTTGACATCCATTTGATGGAATTCCATATCAAAATGTGCAACAAGCGCCATGATTGTCTGAAAAGAGTCCTTTTATGAAACCGGAGAAAAAGTCTCTTTAAAGTCAATCCCTTCCTTTTGAGTATAGCATTTAGCTACAAGACGAGCCTTATACCTCTCAACATTACCCTTCGAATCCATTTTGGTTTTAAAAATCCATTTGCAACCAATAGGTTTCTTTCCTTCAGGCAATGGGACAAGTTCCCAAACTTTATTATCTTGCATAGACTTGTACTCTTCATTCATCGCTTCAATCCACTTTACATAGTTTGAATTATTCATGGCATTTTGGAAGTTGACAAGGTCATCTTCCATCATACCACAACCATCCTCATTTTCTAAAAGAAAAACTATGTAATCTCTAGTGGATCGCCACAAAGGCACTTGATCTTGAGGTTGTAGAGTTTGTACCTCAGGTGGTTGAATGACAATGTCTTGTTGCTCTTGATCAATGACAGGAAAGGAATCCTGAACATTATCAAAAGTAATTGAAATAGGAATCAAACTTTTCTCAATAGGAATTGTTGAATCCGACTCCTCCTGAAAGACAATACCTTTTTCTTTATTTCTCCCACCAAACTCAATATCCTCAAAGAACGTTGTAGTTCCCGTCTCAAAGATTGTCTTAACTTTAGGATCATAAAACTTATACCTCATTGATCGCTAAGGGTACCCAATAAAATAGCTGCTTACTGTTTTGAGATCCAATTTCTTTTCACTCGCCCTATAAGGCCTTGCTTTAGCAGGACAACTCAAATATGGAAATGCCTTAAACTAGGTTTTCGCCCGGTCCAAAGCTCATAAGGTGTTTTGACAGGGGCTTTAGTTGGTACCTTATTTAAAAGGTAGGCTGCGTTCTTGAGTGCCTCTCCCCAGAGTGATTCTGGTAAGGTTGAATGACTAATCATACTCCTTACCATATCCTTAAGAGTTCGGTTTTGTCTTTAAGCAACACCATTCATTCTGGGCGACCCAGGCATAGTGTACTGTGGGATGATACCACACTCATGTAGGTGTCTGGCAAAGGGTCCTGGACGTTGTTCACCTGAGCCATCATATCTACCATAGTATTCATCACCACGGTCAGATTTGACTTTCTTTATCCTTTTGTTGAGTTGGTTTTCAACTTCAGCTTTAAATTTTTTGAACACGTCCAATACTTGAGACTTTTCATCAATAAGAAAAATGTATGCATATCTTGAATAGTCGTCTATGAATGATACAAAATATTGTTGACCATTCCAAGAAGGAGTAGGAAATGGTCCACAAATGTTCGTATGTATCAACTCTAAGACGTCTGTTTCCCTTAATGCACCCATTTTCTTCTTTATAGTCTATTTTCCTTTGATACATGCAACACAAATATCAAAGTCCGAAAAATTAATTTAATCTAAAATTCCTTCGGAGGCCTTTCAATTATATTTCTAGAAATGTGACCTAATCGTTTGTGCCATAAAGAACTTGAAATCTCATTGCTTAATTTGCGCTTAGTACCATGTGATTCCACATTCAAGGTTTCATTGTAAGAAGCAACAATTTCAAACATATAAAGATTGTCATAAATAACAAGTGAACCGGTCCCAACAACTTTAGAATTAATAGATAAACTGAACACACTGTCTTGAAATGAACAACAATATCATAATTTGTCCGAATAAGAAACAGAAACCAAATTCCGTCTAAACGATGGTACAACAAAAGTATCTATTAAATCCAAGTAATAATCAGTACTTAATAACAATCTAAAATGCCCAATTGCTTCCACATCTACCGACTTGCCATCACCAACATAGATGCGTCTCTCGGCATCACTTGGCCTTCGGTAGCTCAGGCTATCCTGCATCGAAACACTTATGTTAGAAGTAGCACCAGAATCTAACCACCAAGTGTTTCTAGGTACTAAAGTCAAATGAACCTCAGAACAGACTAAAGCAAGGAATGTACCTTTCTTCTTACGCCATATGCGATACTTAGGACATTCCTTCTTCTCGTGTCCATGCTTCTTGCAAAAGAAACAACCCTCTGGAAGCTCCTCTTGGGCTTGTTTCTTTAGTGCTGGACCTTTATCTTTAGCAGCCTCATTTTTCCTCTTGAGATTCTTACTTTTAGAGGTGTTTGTCAAGTGAGCACTTTCAGTCTTATCTTGCTTCAATCTATCCTCCTCTTGAACACAAAATGAAATGAGCTCGTTGAGAGACCATTTCTCTCTCTGGCAGTTATAACTTACCTGAAATTGACTGAATTTAGGAGGGAGAGATAGAAGGACCAAGTAGACAAGCAAGTTATCCGATAACTCAAGTTTGAGTCATTTTAGCTTTGAAGCAATATGAGACATTTCCATAATGTACTCCCTTATATTTTCATTGCCCTTGAACTTCATTGAAATAAGTTTCTTTAAAAGAGTGCTCGTTTCAGCCCTATCGCTCTTTTCAAAGCGCTTTTCGATTTCGGCTAGAAAATCTTTGGCATCGGTGATCTCTTCAGACACCGCACCCCTAAAAGCTTCAGGTATGCCGCACTTGATGATCATAAGACTCATTTGGTTAGAACAGTCCCACTTCTCATAGATCCGCCTATCATCGGCGGAACTAGCATCCGTAAGAGAAGCCGGCTTATCCATTCTAAGCGATAAGTTAAGATCCATGCAGCCAAGAACAATCATCATGTTCTCCTTCCAATCCTTAAAGTTGTTACCATTAAGGACCGGAACCGAATTGAGATTAGCAGATATAGTAGCAACAGTTGAAATAGAACAATACAATCACATAAGCACATATACACATAAATTTAACTTTAATATGCTAACGATATTTGTAATGATCAAACATTAACAATAAGGCTTGTCAAATAATTAATCTATCTTTGGATCGATCAATTATTCACAAGTAAAACTTAACTATTGTTACATGCTTATCATTACAAATATGTATATGTAATTTGGCCAGTCACTAATCTTCCTTTGTACCGACTAGTATCCGCATAAATTAACACATACACAACATCCAAAATTCTTCATAAATAACCTACACAAGAGAAGTCACTTTGGTGACATTTTTGTTTCAATTATTTATTAGGAATAATGAACAAAATTTATATATAATTACCATTAATTTGAAGTACCAAAACTTGCATATGTGTATATAAGAATTTATGCAAATTTTAATAAATTTGACATATATATGCATTAATATAGCTATATACAGAATTTTAGTTACCATGTATATTAACTATATGAATACCTTATGGGTCATATACGGATCAGTAACTATAAGCACTAGATTACAATATAAAACTTCCAATACATATACAACAAAACCATAATGTCATGTACACGCCGAAAAGGAAAACAGTTAAAGATGCTAGATGTCACATAAACACAATTGCAATCCACTCACTGATCCCTATATTCCATAACTCCTTTATCACAAAACTGATACTTTATATGCGATAATCACCAAATCCAATAAAAGTATAAGCGACAAAAGAAAACTAAATGGCAGAGTATAGTGCGTGCACTTATTTCCAAACAACGGAATCGCAAAACATAGAAATATGCAAAATCATAACCGATCTATCAACGCGAACGAAGTAAAATCGCAATACCTTGGTAAAGAGGAAAACCATACCAATTCAAAATCGTAATACAGTATGTTCAACACCGAAATATGACAACGACTAAAGATTCTAAAAATACTTTTATTATCTGTAGCACATCGATCGTTACCGATGATAACAAACAAATTCTCAAGAATTGGATTCTGATACCAATTGTTAGGATTTTCAATCCCTAATTTAATCCTAATTCAATTCAAGAGAACCAAAACTAAAGATCTTAATAGCGGAAGCGTACCTGAATTCATGGATTGAAAATATAAAAGAGTGGTGGTTTTCCAATTGCATTTTGCCTAAGAGTCTTGGAGTATTCTTGTTGATAGGGATACAAGAAAAATTGAACGTACTACAATCAGGGACCTACCCTGTTATTAGTAATTGCCTAATAACTATTAGACAGTTACTAATAACTATTGCTTATTTCTAATTTGGTCCATCATCAAATTAGATTAGCACTTATGATAGTCACATAATAATTTCATGACAAATATGTCCTTAAGTCACAAATTTTTATTCTAAATTAGATCACATCAATTTTGACTTAATTAATAATGACCTAACACATTTATTTAATAATAGTAGTCCCTAAAATTTTCAAACAGTCAATATACCGAAGGAAATCCCTCTTGAACAAAGCTTTTTCCTTTTACATATGCTACCCAAGTAAGACTCATTCGAATCCAACACCAAGTTAATATGATAAACACCACACATATATACATGTATGGCTGTTTTTGAAACACCGTTTGATAATCCGGGGAATCTTGTTTTGAAATTCTAGAAGACTAGGCACCTGCAAAGAAAGAATAAGAAAAATCACTTGAATTATAAAAACAACTGGACAAAATATACAAAGTTAATAGGTTAAAGAAAATGAAATGGTATGCACAACCAGTATCAGCAATGAATTTAAATAAAATAATCAGGAAAAAAAAAAAACTGCGATGTTTGTGACAGTACTAACACGGGTGAATTTCAGTAATTGTAGCCTCATCTACCGAGGCTTGAGTAGAGTCGGTCTGAGATTGATTTTGAAGTGGAATGATAGCGCTGCTTCCCATGAAGAATCCAGGCTTTGCAGGTACAGCGAGAGTGTCGTAAGACCGGCTGTGGAGCATGTGAACCACCAAATCCATGGTGGGTCGGTCTGATATATTTTTTTGGACGCACAAAAGCCCTATGTGTATGCATTTCATTATCTCATCTGTTCCAGACCCGATCGGCATTTGCGGATCGATTAGAGTTGACGCAGTCCCATCGCTCCAATACTTCCATGCCTGAAAAATTCAAGCTATCTATATATATTATGTACAGGAAAACTTTGATGGTTAAATAGCGCTTCTATTTGGATTTCATAGCTACACCCACGTAGGTCGGGAGATGGCCATGATCTTCATCTTCATGTCGGAAATCTCCGTTCTTTTGGCCGTTTATTATCTCCAGGAGTAGTACTCCGAAGCTAAATACGTCGGACTTGACAGAGAAGTGCCCTTGAATTACGTATTCCGGTGCCATGTATCCGCTAAATTGAGATCAAGGAACAAAAAATTAATATTCGATAAAAAAAAAAAAAAAAAAAAACTTTGTTCGGAATAGATGAGAATTGTGCTTACTAGGTCCCTGCAGCTTTCTTTGTCTTCCCCTGAGTTTCATCCAAAGCAAACAATCTCGCCATTCCGAAATCCGAGATCTTGGGGTTCATTTCATCATCCAACAGTACGTTCCCAGCTTTCAAATCGCAGTGGACGATCTTGAGACGAGAGTCTTCGTGAATGTAAAGAAGCCCACGAGCGATGCCTTTGATGATTTTATAGCGGCGATCCCAATCCAAGAGCGCGCGTTTTGTTGGATCTGCATATTCCAGTTCATACAGATTCAGAGCAGGTTTATTTGAGTCAGGTTCAGTCTTAACAAATAAAGAAAAAGTCAAAAGTAAAAGATGGCGTTGAGACGTACTATATATGTATTTATCGAGACTTGAATTCAGAACATATTCATAAATTAGAAGTGTTTCCTTTTCATGCAAGCAGAAACCAAGAAGTCTGACTAGATTCCGGTGTTGCAGCTTAGCAACCAACGTCACTTCATTCTTGAACTCCTTGTCGCCTTGGTCGGACGTTTTCGAAAGCCTTTTCACAGCAATAAGTTGGCCGTTGGATAGCTTACCCTGAAAACGTACGAAAATTAGTTGTAGTGAACACCTCAAAACAATGACTGCAGTTTTGTTTTTTATTTCATTCATACCCGGTAAACATCACCAAATCCACCGCGTCCAAGCTTGTTTTCTTCAGAAAAATCCTCTGTAGCAACTTGTATTGTGCCCAAATCGTAGTGCAAAGACTCTGCCCCCGTTATTTCGTCGTATTGGCCTTGTAAACCAGATAAGAAATATGTTACAAAAATGGAATGTCAACCAGTTTCAGGTTTAAATGAGACACCAAAAACCGTTAGTTTTTCCTCGGCTTACTTTGGAACTTGACATGAGTTCTCCTCCTTATGATAATGAGCATGCAAAGCAGCACGGCCACACTGACTGAAACAGCAACTCCAATAATAATATTCCTTGTGGTGTCGTCTATTTTATCTGATAAGAAATAATTGGATCTCCTAATTGTTATCATACAACTGATTTTTTATCTTATATGTCTTATTTCAATGTTAATTAGTACTTGACTTGTCCTTCAAAATGTTGGCTATTATGATCAATGACTAGCTTCTGACATTACACACCTGGCGGTGGGGGCGGCGGGGAACTAGGCGGCCCTTCGAATGGAAACGATATATCCATCAGATCAGTGGTTTGTCCGAAGAACTTCCCAACCTCGTACCTCAAAACGCAGCTTGGTTTGAGAAGCTTCGCGCCTTGAACTCCTTCGCAACACTGTTGCATCTCCGTAACAGAATCCAGAAGACACTCACTGCATTTCTGTTTGTCGAGATCGGGAGTGCACTGGGCGAATGCGTATATCCCATCGTACCCATCCACATCAGCCCGTCCCGAATCGTATTTCCTCCGTGAATCGTCCGAAGCGGCCGCCGCGGTCAGTTTAGCTAGCAGAGGGTCGAGCGCGGCCTTGAAAGACTCCGGTTGGATCACTTTGTTCGGGTTCCGTTCATATTTTCTCGGCTCGCCTTGCATCGCCGAGAATATCGACTCGTTCGAGAACCGAACCATGCAGCGCTCGTCCCACGCGATTGCCTTTTTCCTGTTCATGCAGTACTGATTGGCGTCGGAGATGAGTGTCTGGCCGGAATTGTGAACGCATCCCTGGCAAATCTCGGGCGAGAGATCTCCTCTGCACATCGCGATGACGCTGACTCTGTCTGCATCGTCCACCGAGGAGACATTGTAGAACCCGTAAGGGTTTAGGTTCTTTCTCGAGGTGATCAATGATAGTATATCTCCGAGGTTTCTGGCGTAGACGCTGTTTGAGTTGGTCTCCTCTGGGAGGCCGTAGCAACTCCAACAGAAGTCGGGGTTTTGTGAGCAAGATGTCGACTGAGGCGTTGTGGATTCCATGTTTTTGTCAAAAGGGGCTCCGGTCCTGAATCTGAGAGTACAGCTGGGCTTGAGAACTCGTCCTCCTTCTTTTCCTTCCTGAATTTTTGAGGCGGAGTCGTTCAAGCAGGCACTGCAATCTGTCTGGCTCAAGTCGGGAGTACACTGGAGTAAAGCGTGCACGGGCTTGCCGTTCGGCAGTGCCATGCTATTGAAGGCGAACTTGGTGGCACTCGACGCGGCTTTCTCGACCAGATCATTGAGTAGAGGCATCACAACCTCCTTGACCCTTGAGCCATCAGTAACAGTTTCCGGGCTCGCCAAGATCTGTCGCGGCTCGTCTAATTTGATGGAGAAAATAGGCTGGCTTGAGTATCGAATCATGCAAAGCAGGCCCCACATGATCGCCTCCTTTCTCTTCGGGCACCACTGCAACACCTTTCGACTCGTCTCGTTTAGACAAGTCGCGCAAAGGGAGGCATTATTGACGTCTCCTCTGCAGAGCCCGATCGCGTTGACTTCGTCCGGAGGTTGACCGGAGGAAGCGTTGCGGAAAAAGTCAATGTCGTTCTGGCCGGATTTAATGATTGCGGAGAATAAGAGGGTGTTGAGGTTTTTCTCGTAGACGCTGCCAGCGGTGAAGTCTCCCATGGAAGAACAGTTCCAGCAGAATTCTGCTGTGTGCGTGCAGTCTTGGGCAACTTTGGGAAGAAATAAAGCGAGCGTGAGCGTGATCAAAATAGGGACATGTAACACAGCTCGGACATTTCTGATGGAGGAACACATTGTGGTTTAGTTTTTTTCTTAAAAAGTTTTTTTTTTTGTTTTTTGGCTGCATTGTTTAAAAACCTGAAGTTCTTTGGGATTATATATAGCTGCCTTATATATATATATATATATATATATATATATATATATATATATATATATATATATATTATTTTATAAAGGAATGGGTCAGCTATAAGTTGAAAGTGTCTTCTGGGTCTCTTGTGTTATAAGCTTCTGAGTTTCTACAACAAACTATTGATAATATCGATTTTTCTTTGAATGGGCAGGTAGCTAATTAAAAGTCGCAAGAGCACACATCAATTCAACTATTTGTAGCTTTTTATAATGGTTCATATCAAACGTATAAACTAAAACAAATACCAACAAATTCTTTTTCTTATATATGAAATGAATAACACAAATATTTAAAATAATTGTTTATAACTATTTCAAAACATTAATATCAATGAACGAAAAAATAGACTACGAATAAAGAGTACAAACATATATAAATTTGTTTATAATTGTTAGTAGTGGTTTATTGGCATGAAATGACATTCTTCCTAACTCTGTTTGACTCGTTGATGGCCAACAAATCCTTTGGAAAGAACCTTTGTCTCTATGCGTCTCTCTTCGCCTCTGTCTTGCTTGTCATGAACGTTGTGTGAGAGAGAGAGGAAAAAAAAACAAAACGCCTATCAAATGAAATCCCAAAAAATAAGTGCTAAGGGTTTTTTTTGTTTATTTTAGAGTCAAAATTCACAAGGTTATATAAGATGATGGATTTGTTGTTTACTATTTTAATGAAAATCATGAAACAAGGGTCATTTTGCAATCCTAAAAAAGTTTGAAGTGTATTTTTCTAACTAAATTTACATTAAATCTCCCTTTTTTTCCTTACTAATTTCTCCTTTGGATTCTAATTGAACAAAATCCTTAACAAAAATAAGCAGACACAGTGAATTTCAGGACCCTAATTCTCAAACACTTTTGTTCGACCTTACACAAAGCGAAGACTATAGTGAGCAGGACAAAGTCTGATGTAAAGCAAACAGCCACAGTATCCAAACCTTTTTGTTCGATATTTATCTGAAGTGATTCTTTCTTCTTCTTTTTTATTCATTTTTTGGGTACAGTCGCCGCCGAAGATTTTTGCTGACCATATCTGCTGTTTTTGAGTTTTAATTAGGTAACTAAGATACTTAGACTTTACGATTTGTTGTTTAGCCAACTTTTAGTAAATTTTAGATAAACAACTATATACATGAAGTGACATAATGTGGACTTTTTTGTTTTCTTGGATTGCCCTTCCTTTAAATTTCGATTATGAAATGGATTCTGAAATGTTCATGCGTTTGACTTTGAAATTTTAATATGACATATTATGGTTATTTATTTCAAACCAATAGTTTGACTTTGAAATTTTAATATGAGATATTATGGTTGTTTATTTCAAACCAATAATTAACGTATATTCTCTCTCTCTCTCTCTCTCTCTCTCTCTCTCTCTCTCTCTCTCTCTCTCGTAGATATACATTTTTCTTGCTCACAGAAATCTGCCTCACACCCGGAGTGGAAGCACGGAGTAGCCGGAGCGATCTCAGTGGCGGCATTCGGATCAGTGCAGATGTTGAGTACATATGCTTCATCGGAGGGCTCGCCCGGGTCATCGAGAACGAGTCTCTCTAGAGAGTCTTCGCTATACGTTCGGAGACGTCACAAAATCGAAGGTCCGTTTGACGCAAGAGATCGGATTTGGTCCGGTCGAAAGCCCCGATTGATGCATCTAACGTTTGACTATTGTTGAAAGTATATAATGTTTTTTTTTTCTTCTTTTCGCTGTCTTTGCTTTGTTTAGTTCTCGATCCAATTGTCTTTACTATTCGGCAAAGTGAGGGTGAAAGGGAGAAAAAAAAATTATCTCTTCTGACGAGGTTTTATTTGTGACTTTTTTTCGAAAAATAAACATAGTTGAAATAATGGTATTTTTTTGGTCTTAAAATAGGAAAAATATTTTTTTTTATTCAACTTTTTTTTTAATCTATTCTCAGATTTTGATTGGAAACAATTTTTTTGTTTTTTATGAACAATTTATGTTAATTTATCTTTCTTGTTTAGTTTTGCTTCATTTTTCATGAGTTATTTTTCTGGCAATTTATTTATGTTAATTAATATGAATACATTATCTATGTGAAATTTTTTAGTCAGTGTACTATTTACCAAAGCTAACCACTATTTACAATGGGCTTAACCATTATTTTTATTTTTATTTTTTATATATATGTATGCACATTATTTGTTGTTTACTCAAATTAACCACTAAAAGTTTATATACATAAGAAATGGGCTGCAAAATTTCATTTATTTTTTAATATGATGATTTGCAGGGGAGAGAGAGAGAGAGAGAGAGAGAGAGAGAGAGAGAGAGAGAGAGAGTTGCTAAAAACGTGGGATATTTACTAAAGCTAACCATGGTTTACAATAGGCTAATAACAATACGTACTTGATGGCGGGGGCGATATATGTCGCCCAAATCAGTGGCCAAGCCAAAGAGCTCAATAACCCCATACCTCAAAATGCAGCTTTCCTGAGTTTGAGAAACTTTACACATTTAATACTTCTTTAGGATTAAACTTCAAGGAATATTCAAAGGAACATGTGCCAGTACATAATATTTTATCTAGTGCATATATTATACTCCTAGGATTTTAGCTTTTTACTCCCACGAGGTGAACACACGTCCTTTTATTTTTCTATAGTAAATCAAATATGGTTTAAAGTTTGAGCAAATGAATATAAAGTGACTTCGATTCTTCATTTGAATTTTGCGGAGAAAATCTCAATGGTTCAACTACAAGTATTTGTCAAGGTTGCAGATGAAGATAAAGTGTGTAATTTGAAGCAATCTCCGAGACAATAGTGCTTGATGGTTGATAGTTCATGGTACAAAATGAGGTCTAGTAAAAAAAACTTTTATAGTCGTGTGTATCATGGCTACTCTAGGGTCAGGAAGATGCAACATGTGTGACCAAGGAGTGTCATTAATTACTTCTTCGATATCCTCGGGCAGTTGGCGTGACGGTTACCCGGCTCCCAACATACGATACATCAAAAATTTCGATGAGAATTGAGCGTGGGTTAGGGTTCGGCCCGTTCGGGGATGGAGCAGAGTGTTTTTGAAATCGTAGAATTGTCTTTATGGCTCCTTTCTGTGCCGCGGTGATCTCGTCCCTCTGGACTGCCAGGGCTGCGTGGCAACCGCGGCCAGAGAGGTCACCGATCTTTACTGCCCCAAAAGTGTAGAGCCACTGTGTGGTACGACGATTGCATGTTGCAGTACTTAAACACTTCGTTCTTCAAGCCTGAAGGAACGTTTAATGGTCTGGTCGGCGACACAATGAGGGAAGCGGTGTCGGCGGCTTCAAGCGAAAGCGACAGGTTCGCTACCCGCGAAGCCAACTTCTCGGCGTTCCAGAGCTTGTACAGCCTCGCTCAGTGCACCCCCGATATCAGCAGCATGGACTGTGGGATCTGCCTGAGCAGCTCTGTTTCTCAGCTTCCAAAGTTCAGTGCCTCGAAACAAGGCGCTCGTCTTTTATACCCAAGCTGTTATGTCAGATTCCAACTTGCTGCGCCGGAAAACAAGGCGGTCGTGTTTTAAGCCCGAGCTGTTATGCAGATTCGAGACGTACTTGTTTTACACAAAGGCCGAGCCTGCGGTGGTACCGAGCCCCGCGCCTGAGATTCTCCCTTCTTCTCCTCTACAGCCTTCAGTGGAATCGAGAGGTCGATTTTGTTACAGTTCAGATATGTGCATGAATGTGGAATCTGAATTAGTTGTGCCTTTCTTGCAGGATCAAATGATTATACTTGGACAAGCAGAACCGTAATAATCGCTATTTCTGTTCCGATTGTCGTATTGTCACTGTCGATTTTAATAGGATATTGTTATTGGCGGAAGAGAGGAGGGCTGGTTAGTAATAATAGATGTTTCAACGTGTTGAACTGTATATCTGCATATATATATATATATATATATATATATATATATATATATATATATATATATATATGTATGTATGTATGTATGTATCTTGCTATACCTATTATTGGAAGTTTATGGGTTGTGTTTGCTATGATTTTGCAGGTGATAGTGAGATCACTACTACAGCAGAGTCTCTGCGATATGACTTAGCAAGACTTCAAGCGGCCACGAACAACTTTTCCGATGAAAACAAGATAGGCGAAGGTGGATTCGGCACAGTTTACAAGGTTATAACATTATTTTTGTGCGAGCTTTTACTCATATACATGTGTTAACACAAAAATATTGACATTATGAAAGTATCTCAACGAGATAAGAGAACCTTGGATACAAAAATAGTTACAGTGTTTAAGAACTTGATTGTTTTCACCAATACTGTGTAAGACGAATTACTAAATGGATTATAATATTCATAGGGTGTGCTTTCTGACGGGAAAGAGATAGCGGTGAAGCGGCTCTTGAGATCCTCTTTGGAAGGCGTAAATGAGTTCAAGAACGAAGTATTGTTGGTCGCTAAGCTTCAACACCGAAATCTAACAAGGCTTTTTGGATTTTGCCTGGAAGAAGAAGAAAAGATTCTAGTCTATGAATTCGTCCGCAACAAAAGCCTTGACTACTACTTATTTGGTTTGTTAATCAAATCATTTTCCTTGCATCAAATAGAATAATTTGAGCACGATGGTGGAATTTGGTTCATCATAACTTAAATGCCTCTGTAATCATATATATTTTTTTAATATGTGCAGACGAGTCTAGCGATTCATCACCGTTGGATTGGTCAAGACGGTTCAAGATAATTGGTGGAATAGCTCGAGGGATTCTCTATCTCCACGAGATTCTAGGCTTAGGATTATTCATCGCGATCTCAAAGTTAGCAATATACTACTAGACGAACAAATGAATGCGAAAATATCAGATTTCGGAACGGCTAGGCTATGTGGAGTTGATGAGACTCATGGCAGCACCAATCGGATCATTGGAACATAGTGAGTAATCATAATTCTCCTTAACTATAAAACTCTTTGGAGTTCCTGTTTCTTAACGTTTTGATATTATTACAGCGGTTATATGTCACCTGAGTATGCGATTTACGGGCAATTCTCTGTGAAGTCTGATGTATATAGTTTCGGTGTACTGATAATCGAGATTGTCACTGGAAAGAAGTGCACCAGATTTCACGACTCTGAAATTTCAGCGGAAGATCTTTTCAGCTTTGTAAGCTAACAATATTCTCATAATAATATATAGAAACCTCAAGGTAATTTGTTCATTCTCTCTTATTTTTTGTTTGTAGACTTGGAAAAGTTGGAGGAATGGAACACCACTTGACTTGGTAGATCCGCGTATCGGAGACTCATATACAGCGAATGAAGTCACACGGTGTATTCACATCGGTTTGCTCTGCATTCAGGAAGATCCGGCCGATAGACCCTCAATGGCAACCATAGTTGTCATGCTGAGTAGCTTCTCTATCTCACTCCCATTACCGAAGCAGCCAGCGTTTTTCCCTCGTGCTAGATCAATTGAAACTATGGCCCATATCCATTCTAGCGCAATAAAATCTCAGAGTGATTTGTGCTCTATTAATGAAATGTCTCTCAGTGAAACCTACCCAAGGTAGTGGCCATTTTTTCTCCTAGAAAGGCCCTAAAAATGTTGGTTTGTGCGAGTGTGTTACTGAACACAGACAGGACACGTAAAGCCTTTTCTTAGTAACAATTCAATAGTTCTGATTGAAATTAAGCGAGTACTTAAGACACCGTTTTTAGTGATCCTGATTTTTAAACGTCTGGTAAGTGAGGATAATTTTGATTTTTTTTTTTTTTTGTGAACTACTTTTCATCATTCATGTAAAATATCGATTGGCTTTACGAATCTGAATCGTCTGCCCCTTTTCGGTCATCGCCTGTTTATCTATATTATAAACTTCTGTTTCAAAAAGAGTTAACATGTGATGAAGTATTATAATCTAATTAGAGGATATAAAACGAGACACGAGAGAAAAGAGAGAGAAGAAGATCTGAGTTCCTTCTTTACACTCAAGCTCTGACATGTGCAACAAGTCACCAAAGCCAACAGATATTAAAAAATAATTAAATAAATGTTGTGTGAATCTCATAGCCTGAATGATTTTAGGACTCAAGTGGCACAGGAGTTGACGTGTGCGGGAAGTTATAAAACGGCAAAAATGGATTCTGCAGAATTGTACAGTTTTGACTGTTGGATCATAGCAGGGATTGCTTGAGTGACACGTCAAAGCATTAGGACTGATCTGTAAACCTATTTATAAAGGCATTTAGATTGAAATGAGATAGTGAATTATTTTGAGTATTAAGGAACACATTTGGGAAACACTTTGAAACACAAGGGAAACAATTTGAGTGTGAGAGACATTTGTGTGACGAAATACTTGACCGTCTTCTAATTGACAAACTGACTTAGTGAAACTCCAAAGGGCTGAAGTAGGCAATTTTGTCGACCCAGAGTAAACGTGTGTGCACTGTGTTTGGGTTTTTTTTCTTCTCGAATTGCCAATTCAATATGTGTAGCTTAGGGCACAAGAAATTTGTTCTTGTTTGATTTCTAGGCTCTGCTACAACAATAAAGAATGCTATTTTAGGGTTCTAACTACCTTTCAAACATATCTGTTCAATTTAAGCACTACTGCTATAAAAATAAAACTAACCAACAATTCAATCATAAAAGCCTATATATATTACAGTATTCAAAACTCTTGTTCATAAAAATTGGCGTGACAAGCTGCAATTACAAAGAAAGCATTGTCAAAAGCTTCGGCAAGTCACAGAACACATATATGAGAATATTATTTACCAACTAACGAGGGTATAGTTCGGATATCGAGGCTTCGTTCACAGATAATTGAGGGTTTCCAGTGGTCGTGGATTGATCGAAAGCTTCCATATCGCCCTCCGTTCTGTTGTAGAAGGCCGGCTTTTCAGGTACTCCCAATGTGACAGAGTCACTGTTGAGCATGAGAACTATTGTCTTCATCGTCGGCCTATCTTCTGGATCTTCCTGAACGCACAGCAAACCGACATTTATACATCTCATGACTTCATCTTCAGAATACGAATCAAGCACCGGATCCAATAACTTCAACGACGTTCCTTCGTTCCAAAGCTTCCAAGCCTACATCCAAAGTATAGTTAGTTCCATGTCATTACTATATGTTCTACGAAAAGACCAAACTCTTTAATCAAAATTGTACTCACATAGCTCAAGAGGTCTTCGGCGTAACCAGATTCATAGAAGCTGGTGTTCTTTTTGCCGCTTATAATCTCGAGAATCAAAACTCCGAAGCTGTACACATCAGATTTGACTGAAAACTGCCCTTGCATTGCATATTCCGGTGCCATGTAACCACTGCACAAATTAAGAGTTATGTTTGAGATTATTGTTGCAACTGGCTTTTTTTGTATCTTGAATAGATATATGTCAAACGTACTATGTTCCGACGATTCTGCTTGTGTTTCCTCGTGTCTGATCGACTTCGAACATCTTTGCCATGCCAAAGTCTGATATCTTCGCTTTCATGTCACCGTCCAATAACACGTTGCTAGCTTTTAGGTCGCGGTGTATGATACGAAGCTGTGAGTCCTCATGGAGATACAAAATTCCCCGAGCGATTCCTCCTATTATGTTGTAACGTCTTGACCAATCTAATTCTCCGCTTCTCTCTGGATCTGTAAATGAATATGCAAAAAAATAAATCGAGTCTAGAAATTTCTTGCTTAACTCATCTGTAGAGAAGAATTGTGATGTCTTAATTAATGATTTGACACATACTGTATAGAAAATAATCAAGACTTTTGTTGGGGACGTATTCGTAGATGAGCAACTTTTCTTCTCCTTCCAAGCAAAATCCCAACAATCTCACAAGGTTTCGGTGTTCAAGATTTGCTAGCGTTACGACTTCGTTCTTAAATTCAGCTGCGCCTTGCCCAGAACCTTTGGACAGCCTCTTAACAGCTATTAGTTGCCCGTTGGGAAGTGAACCCTGAAAATGTGTCCATGAAATAGTTCAGTTATGAACTTTATTACTGGTTGCATTACATAGATTCGAAATCATACCTTGTAAACCTCACCGAAACCTCCTTCACCCAACTTATTATCGGCTGAGAACTTGTTCGTTGCAGCTTCGACTGTAGCAAAGTTGAATTGCAAGGACTCGGCCGTCGATATGTCATTACCTTCGACTGCAATAGCCCAACATAAGTGATAAACATTTGGTTTGAAAAACTAACAAAAGAAAATAAATATTCAATTGTTCGAGGCCTTTTGCTGTGCCTTCCATCTTTCATTTTTGTTTTAAAAATAGAATACAAAAAACAGAAACGATAACGGAAACATTATCAAATGGAGATAACTTTTTATTCTATTGAATCTATTAGTGTTACCATTTTTTGAGGTTACAACATTGTGTTTCCGTTTCACTCTCTTGCAGAGGAAACATAAGCCAACAATGAACATAACCAAACAGACGGCGATTGGGACAGCGATGGCAGCTATTGTTTTGGGCTGTATTTTACTTTCCTCTGTCAAAAAAGGAAACGTTGTTCACCACTTGAATCATGAAAAGTATAACTTGAACGAAGAATAAATTTAAAAACAAAAGCTACAAATCTTTGGTTAATTGACCTTGCAAAAGTTGATAAAAAAAAATGCAGAAGCAGCTAAAATGTATATGGATGTACCCTGCTTTGGCAAATGAAAAGTGAAGGAGACTAATATTCTTTGCCAATTCGTTGGTTTAATTTATCTATAAATCCTAGTCCTGCGTGGTTGTATATTCATAGTATAACTGTAAATGTTTCTATAGTCGTGCAGTAAGTTCTGTAACTTTAATACTTACTGAGAAATTTTCAAATCAGCAGATTTCTTAAGGAATGAGGCACTCTAGTTCATTTTACATAGAAAATCGAAGAATATTAACATATAAAAATTTCGTTTGTAATTACACATCCTGTAATTAAATATACTTGATTTCAGTATGCAGGGTATATCAAACCTTGATGAAAATACATTAAAGATATGATTACACTCTCTAGTTAGTAAAGACTTTGATTCAAAAATAACGAGTTAGTCGAAAACAATAGAACAGAATTCAAGTGATTTTCATTTTGACTGGGACACGTGATGAAATAATTTGGCGATACATATATATTTTTTTTCTAAAATTTGTTTTCATTTTAGAATATATTCAATCTTTTTAAAATATCATTCTTCATTTAAATAATATTGGATACTGAATATCTTAATATATAGTTATATTTTAAGTAACATATTAACTCGCTTAAAATATATTAATTAAACATAAACCTATAACAAAAAAAAGGGTAAATAACAAATTAATAATAATAAATAAGTAATAAGACGGTAATTCTAGCAAAATAAAATACCCAAACTTTCTACTAGGGAAAAGAGAAAGGAAAACTACCTTTGACCGGCGTAATCACGGAAGTCGGAGGACGTCTCGCGGGATTGGGAGGCATGGACGGGGAAATCGGCGAAACGGGCGGGTCATAGAAAGGGTAAAACTCGTACCGGACATTACAGCTCGGAAGCAGCACCCTGCCTCCGAGCTTGCCTGAGCAGCACTCCGGAAGCCGCCCAATGGCGTCCGTGAGGCACGCGCTACAATTCCCGCGGGATAGATCCGGAGTACACTGCGCCAGCGTGTGCAGTGTTTGAAACCCCGTGAATTCCTCCTCCTCCGTCGCGAACCTCGTCTCCGCCTCCGCCGCCGCGGCCGCCGCCTCCGTCGCGGTTTTGTTCAGAAGCCGGTTGAACCGGTCCGGCTCCGTCACGTTGGCCGTGTTGAGGAGATACACGCCGGGGCGGTAAGCGATCGCGCCGATGAAGGATCGGTTGGAATACCGGAGCTGGCACTCGTCGTACCAGATCATGATCTCCTGCTCCACCGGGCATCTTTCGACGGCGTCTTTGACGGCGAACTCGACGCAGTCGCGGCAGACGGTAGCGTTGACGTCGCCGCGGCAGAGGAACTGGCCGTGGACGGTGCCGGAGGAGGATGCGGCGGCGCGTGAGTTGAGGCGCGTGGCGTTGGAGGAGAGGGCGGAGAGGAGGGTTGTGAGGTTGGATTGGTATGTGCTGTTTGGGGCGAAAGTGGTTGTGTTTGGGCACACGTGGTACAGATACGTGGGATCGGCTCCGACTCCGGTGATTAAGCCGGTTGAGGCTAACAGAGTTACGACGACCAACAACGGTAACATGTTTTCCAATGTACGGTCATAATCGATTCCTTTGTATTTTCGTTCTTATGTCTCAACTCTCAAGTCTCAACACAACCATCCCGTTATAGATTTTGTATCCTCTCCTTTGGTTGACTCGTTGACTTGGAAACTATAGGTCAGTCAATTGCCAGGTTTTCTTCCTGGGGGTGGTCCCACTGGGATAACTAGGTCAGGTTTTTATGGTTAGAGAGACGAGTGAGGTAATTATGGAAGAAAAGTCCAGACCTTGAGAAGACTTATTGACGACGTTGTTTTTGTCTAATGCGAGTCGGAGAAATTAGTGGTAAACCAACCTGTACGCAATATATTAGTCCAATCAATGATAATGATGCATACTCTTGCGCGTACGATCATATAACTAATCTCTGACCCAGTCTAACTTGGCGCCAAAAGACTACTGGATTTTGTATTATATTGATTTTATTTTATTTTTTTGTTGAAAATTCTTCAGTTAATGTGTTTCCTATGTATTACGGCATAAAATAATAATGCATGTGCACTTAAATGCTCATAAATAATTATTTCTGCTATGAAGTGTACCAGTAAAAGCAAGGAAGCAATTAATATAATTATTTGATTCGCTTATTCAGTTGGAGGAAATTACAAACAAATATCCAACAAATTTTCATCCGTAAATTACTGCATCAAACCATTTATCAATGTCTTTTTATATCTGTAGTAAATCACATTACCGACTTTCTATACTAGAGAAGTACTGGAAATAATCATACGACACATTAAACGATATTCGAGTATATATATATACTTGATAACAGTCTATCGAGGGTATACTTGAGTGATCATTGATTCATCATTGACCGACATCGACGCATTTGAGCTGTTTGTTGATCGATTACTATGCTCGTTGACTCTCACTGGAGTCCTCAAGGGTGTTCTGTTCCGATGCAAAACCGCAGGCTCTTGAGGGAGAGCGAGAGTAACGGAGTAGCTATTGAGCATGAGAACAATCGTCGGCATTGTGGGCCTCACCGCGGGATTTTCCTGAACACATAGCAGTCCCATATGAATGCATCGAATGGCTTCATTTCTCGACACCGAATGCCTTATCGTCGGATCCAAAAACTCCAAAGGTGTCCCATTTTTCCATAGCTCCCAAGCCTGCAATTTTCGAATCACAATGTGCTCAAAGAAGAAAGAATAGTTTTCCAAACTTTGATATAAATATTGTATGTAAATTCAATGCTTACAATGCTTAAGAGGTCTCCGTCAAAATTCGATTGATAGTAAGAATTATTTTTCTTGCCACTTAGGATTTCGAGAACCAAGACACCGAAGCTAAACACATCAGACTTCACGGAGAATTGTCCATGCATTGCATATTCCGGAGACATGTAACCACTAGACGATTGAAAATTGATTCAATTAATTTCCGTAATTAATATTATTTTCTCGTGAAAAAGTTATCTATCATTATGCAACTTTGGCCAAGAATAAAAACAGAGTTCATGAATCACTTAATAATGACATAGTAAAACATCAGATCTAGCACCTGAGCTCAAATTATATTGCATTGAATTTATCTTCTTCAGGGAAATTCTTAGCAGTAAAAACTAGAAAGAGAGTGAAAATCTTACTAAGTTCCAGAGATACGGCTGGTACATCCATGAGTCTGGTCGGTAATAAAAACCTTTGCCATGCCAAAATCCGAAATTTTAGGATTCATGTCACCGTCTAATAGAATGTTGCCCGCTTTAAGATCACGATGTATAATTTTAAGCCGGGAATCTTCGTGGAGATAGAGAATCCCTCGAGCGATCCCTCCAATAATCTTATATCGCCTTGTCCAATCAAGAAGACTTTTCTTCTCTTCATCTGCGCAGGTAAAGAAGGGTATGGAACCGTAAGAACAAACATTTCAAATTTTAAATATAGTCGTTAACAGATCAATACTACATTGGTTCGATAAAAATAAATAAATAATGAAGACGAGCACAGAGCAAGTATTACAGGATGGTCATACCAAATATGAAGTAATCAAGACTCTTGTTGGGCACAAATTCGTAGACTAGAATCTTATTATGTCTCTCTAAGCAGAACCCCAACAACTTCACTAAGTTTCTGTGTTGAAGCTTGGCGACCAAAACGGCCTCGTTCTTAAACTGCTCTTCGCCTTGCCCTGAGGTCCTCAGTAGTTTTTTCACTGCTATTTGTTGTCCATCAGGAAGCGTACCCTGAAAATCATGGTAAAACATACTGAATTGAGAACCAAACGCAAAATCTGATATATATATCTACAAGTCATGCTGATTTCTACCAGGAAGACTTCACCGAATCCGCCTTCCCCAATCTTATTAGCTTCCGAAAAGTTTTCCGTCGCAATTTCAATCTCCTCCATACTAAACTGAAGATTGTTGCCTTCGATAGAAATATCTTCCCTTGCTACACAATCAGTAAGGTTTATGATCACAAGTAAGTAAACTAAACATTTTGGGTTTTGTTTGTTTTTCTCTTCTTTTTTTCATTGCTCTGAAAACTTACTGCTGTCCCTGCGGATAGAGAGATACCGCTTCTTTAGCATTTTCCGACGGATGACCAAGAAGCTAATAACGAACGCTAGGGAAATCACCCCAATTGGAACCAGAATAGCAAAAATAATACCATGATTGTTTCCTTTTTCTGCATTAAAAATTAAAAGAAAAATTCAATTTCTTTTTTTTATATATTTACTGTGAAATCATAGGCGATCTAAAAGCCAAGAAAACCATACTGATTGGCGGCGGCAGTGGAGGCGCGATGGCCTCTTTTGAGGTGATGTTGTAGAAAGGATAGATTTCGTATCTGGCAACACAGCTAGGCAAAAGAGCGCTTCCGCCTTCCTTGCCGCCGCAGCACGAAGGGTAGAACGCGACGGCGCTTTTCAGACACGTGTCGCACTCCCGAGCCGACAGATCAGGCGTGCACTGAGCCAGGCCGTACAGCGTCCTCGACCCCGTCGCGGCGGCCTCCTCCGTCGCGAACTTCTTCGCCGAGTTCACGGCCTCCGAGACCACCGATCTCATCGTGCGGGCAACGACGTCCGAGAACCGCCCGGCATCGTTGCCGGGGATGCTCCCGGAGCTGGGAATGTCGAACGCCGGCACCACGCCGGGAGTGGTGAAGAAGCTGGAATGGTCCTGGTAGCGTAACCAGCACTCGTCGTACCAGACCACCCCGGCCTTCTCGAGCGGGCAGCGCCGGAGCGCGTCGGCGGTGGCGTTCGCGGCGCATAAGCCGCAGGCGTCGAGGGAGACGTCGCCGCGGCAGGCGAGTAGGCCGATGACCGGGTCGGAAGTGTCGGAGGCGACGGTGGTTTTGTAGAAGCCGCCGGGGTTGGTGGCGTTGGAGGCGAGGTAGGAGAGGAGGAGTTTCAGGTTGGAATAGTAGGTGGTGTTTGGGGACAGTAAGCTTGAGGAGGAGTTTGTGCACGCGTGACTCACATACGCACTCGTAGCTCGCCGGAGAACGCAAGCCACAGCCACCCAAATGACCAGAGATTTTGGGGACACTGTTGTTCTCTTCATCGTCGTAGAACTAGAACCCTTGCCTTTCCCTCGAATGATTTTTTCAGTTATCAATGCACGTGTGTGTCAAGTATCTTAATTGGGGCTCTAATTATTGTTTTTAAGTTTTTGTTTCCAAGGGTGGCACAGTGGATAAATTTTTGTATGTTTCGAGATCAGCAAGGGCGGCCAGGCCCAGGCCACAGACTTCTATAGTATTGTGTTTGTGTAAGAAACTTTGTAGTGTATTATTTAATTCTTTTCTTTTTTTTAATATAGAATCATATAGATACAGATAGAGATGACGGTCATCTGATGACCTAGTGTTTTTTTTTTTTTTTTACTACAGATGGAGATGACCTCTTTTTCTTTTTTCTTTTTTTATAGAGATGGAGATTTTTTTTTTTATGTAATAGATGGAGATTAACTTGAGAGAAATGGTTTAATTTGCTTCCAATTTTATAATATTTTCTCACTTTCCACTAAAAGATTAATTTTTCCCAAAATGTCACATCTATGTCAATAATGTTGACATCTATATCAACAATACTGACGTCTACTAGTGAAGGACAAACATAGATGTCAACATTGTTGATATAGATGGTGGCATTTTGGGGAAAAATTAACATTTTAGTGGAAAGTGAGAAAATGTTATGAAATTTGTGACAAATTAAGCAATTTCTCTTAACTTAAAGCAAAGTTAGGACAGAGGTACCCGGTGCTGTATCCTGTATCATACGTAGCACTGCAAGCAGTATGTTAATCTTTTGCGGGATGGGTCAGAAACCACACCACGGATCTCGGATCCCGGGGGATTCGGTGTCAAATGCCTACCCGATTCATTACATTTTTGTATATTAACTCTCCAAAATCCCGCACTTACTATAACGAATCCTCTATTTTGGTTAATAAAAAAAAATTATTTCTGAAAATTTCGTCCTATCCCGCGCGACTCGACAAAAACCTCTTAATGGATTTTTAGTGTTTTTTAATGGGTTTTTATATTGATTTTGAGTTATTTATAGCTCTCTTACATCTTACACAGTCTATTATCTCTCTCAAAATTCATTTTTTTCATTCATTCCGCATTTTTTTCCTTTGTCACGCATCCATAAGTCCATGGTGTGAATCAAAGAGAGGTCCATGTTTTCACAAAGAGATGAGATCTATTGCAACTCAATAAAGATTCCAATGTTCACGGAGATTGTCAGGACGGAAGGATATGTCAAATAAAAGTGATGAAGATTCGTTTTTCGTCAATGACTATTGGTCTACACCATAAACTATCTATTATTTTCCGCGACGTGATGCAAAAGAATCGAGGATGGAGTAATCGGCATAACAATGACGATTACTTGACATAGTCAAAGTTGTAAGTTTTTCAATATTTATTTTATTAAAGATATTTAGGAGAGTTCAATATTTTTGTAAAAAAAAATAAATGAAAATTGTGGTATTTGCGATATTTATATCAAACTGAAAGAAGATTCTAGTATTTCTGAAAACGGAGAAGATAAATTGCGCATTTTGATTAAACACGAAGATACTATTTATATTTTTCTCTTATTTAAATGAAAAAAATGTTGTTGTTACAACATAACTATTATATTTTGAAGCGTTAATACTACAAACAAATTAGCTAAAGCCACGTGTTCTTAAAAGTAGAGTCTGTCAAAGAAAAAAAAAAGTGTAATAGGGTGTAGACGTGTGTGACCATTGAAGTAAAAGTGTAAAACAAATATATTGCAGCATACAAAAAAATAGTAAAACAAATATAATCCCAATACGAAAATAGTATCTAATAAAAAATTAAAAATTAAAAAGACTTATAGTTATTGTAGAGGATACAGTGAATTGGGGATTTATTTTAGTACATTACAGGATAATTACCCAAATAATGTTAGCATAGAGAGCAGTAACCAACCAGGCACACGTCTTCTTTCCGATTAAAAAAAAAAAAAACAGGTACACGTGTTGATTTTTATTGGGTTTGGACTTATAGTTATTAATTGAAGGTTCAGAGCATCGTCAACGCTAACACTAAATTTGGTGTTGAAATTATACAATTTATGTGTGTTTTTAGCACTAAATATATTTTCAACTCCAACCACAATACTAAATTAAATTGTACACTAAAAACACTATTCTATATCATTATATTAGTAATTTTAAATAATTTATTTATTAATTACCTTTTAATAAAGAGATTTGTAACTAACTAGGACACTTTAAACACATGATTTTGGATTTAACTTACGTTTGACAATTTTTAGAGATATATTCAAATGGCTTATATGGCAATAATTAATGTTTGATTTGCCATTATTTATTAACAAATTCATCACTTTCTCTCTCATGTTTTTTTTCAAATAATTTTTTTTGCATCAAAACTTCCAAAATTCGTATCTTTCTCATACGAACTCGAAATTGAGTGATTTCAGATCCTACAAATTCGTGGCGTCGAGATCTTCAAAAATAGATCTCATCGTGTTTGATGAAAAATTATGTTTAATGCATCATATTTACGTTTCCATTTATTTTTTTGATAATTTCAAAAAATTTCAGTTATTTCCATATTTAAGATAGTAACGTGATTTTTCTACATCTATGGTATTAACATGATTTTTCATCAAACACAATGGATCTATTTTTGAAGATCTCGGCGTCACGAAACCGTAGGATTTAGAACCACTCAATTTCGAGTTCATATGAGATAAATATGGCTTTTTTGAAGTTTTTATGTAAAAAAGTGTAGGAAAAAAATATGAGAGAGAAAATTATGAA